>NC_137980.1:11791072-12442634 GCF_963924665.1 Micromys minutus
GTTATATCTGGGAGGTCCTGTGTCCTTAGAGTCTTCCATCCCCTCTAGTCTTACAACCTGTCTGTCTGTTCTTCTGCATGGCTCTGTCTTTGGATCGTGAGAGTACATATTAATTGAAGACAACCTATTTAGGTTGAGTATTTTAAAATACCTCATTCTATGCATCTTGTCTTGTTATAGGTCCTCGTGTTAATTACAATTTTCTACAAGAAGCTTTCATGGTAGAGGTTAAGAGAGGCACATAACCTGTGAATTTTTCTCTAGCATATACTAACCATGACTAACATTTTGGCAATCTATTAAGCGAGCCATCTTTTGATATTTTATTTAAGATATTTCCCAGTATATTATTTTATTTGCAAAAAAAGCAATGACATCAGCATTCTTGAATATTTAGATATATTTGAATAAATTTTCTTATTACCATTTGGCTTCTTAAGACAGGGTCTCACGTAGTTCAGATTGTCCTCAGAATTACTCTAGGGCCAAAGATGATTTTGAAGTCCTTCAGATCCTGAGTTCTGGAATTATCTGGTTTGAGTCTATTTTATAATTCAAATATTTTTAAGAATAATTCTAGGCCAAGAGAATAAACACTTTTAACTTTAGTAAATATAAGAAAATTTCTCTTGCTAGATTTCCTACCAACTTACTTTTCCAACCATATTGTTTCATGATCTGTGATTTCGTTACCGCCATGTTGAGTATTTTAACTAACCTTTTTGTGGGGCGCTGCCTGCACATTCTCCATTACAAGATGGCGCTGACATCCGGCTGGAGTTAGCAGTAAACAAGTCATGTGCGCACGCGCTGGGTAACTTTCCACTCCTTGAGCCCTGCCTCTCCTGTGGTGTCATATGGCCTGATGAGTTTCAACCAATCAGGGGGCTCCACGTCCAAGGCAAGGACTGATTCCTATATAAGGGGACGGGCTAGATAGTTTGTGGTCTTCGCTTCTACTTGATGTAAGCTTATGCTCTGCCTCTCGAGAGCATTAAAGCTTTACCGCAGAAGAATCCTATTTTGTGTGCCGCGTCGTTCTTGCTGGCGAGATGGTTGCGCGGGACATCTGGTGCCTGAACCCGGGAACTCAGACCACTCCATCGTCAGCACCAGAGAAGATCCCCTGTCTCCGGGCAGGGAGGATCCAGAACTGCAGGGAGATAAGTTCGGCAAGGTATGTCTGACCCTGGATCTTTCTTTAAATCTGGTTTAAATCTTCCACGGCCTGGGAAGGGTCCGTAGAGGCTCTGGTCTTTGTCAGTGCAGTTTTTATTCTCTTCCTCTTAGTTTCCCATTGTGTCCATCGCTTACATGCCTTTCAGTTTCCCTTTGTGCCGCAACGTAAATAAGCCTCGGGCATCACATTGCTGTGATGGGCTCTTCACACTCGACCGTTACAGCCCTGCAGTCAATTCTTAAGCAGAGAGATTTAGAATTGCCCACCCGCATCTTACAGCATTTCGTTTTGTAAAAGAGGTAGAGCATGCTGCCCCTTGGTTTGCAGTCTCTGGGTCTCTCTCACCAGCCTCATGGAAAAAATTGGGTAGAGATTTAGACTGTGCGCTGACTGCCGTTGACCTCGGGCCTGGGACCATGGCCATTTGGAGGATGGTACAAAATTGTTTAAAAGATGATAGTTGTAGGCCCGCTGTCGCTGTGGGGCAAGAGGTATTGAGTGAAGTCCAGGATAGACTATCAGAAGCCGAACAGAGCGAGAGGATGGGCGCGCGCCAGAAAAGATATTTGCCCCCTAAGGAAAAAGGACCTCCAGGTACGCTGCACAGTGGGAGAGTTGTTACCCATAAACCTTCAGATTTTCATTCCCTTATGCCCTCTAATATTAAGAAAAGTGGAGTCAGCTTGTACCCTGTAGAAGACTTTGAGGCTCTTAACATTGATAGCCCCGAGACTTCAGATGATGATGATGAGCGAGAAGGCTTAGACCCAAAAGAAGAAGCAGAGTTAGATAAAAAAAAAGCTGCTAGATATGAGGAAGAGAGGTATCACCCTGATGAGCGGCGCAGACCTCTGCGTGCGCCATTAGCCGTTCCAACAGCACCTCCTTTACCGACAGCCCCTCCTCCTTATGAGACACGTGCACCTTTGAAAGCCTTCTCATTCCTCCCAGAGAGAGTAAGGAGACAGGTGTGTCTTGCATTATGCCACAAAAATTTGATGATTTTAAAAGAGGCATTTCCTATATTGTTACAGGCCCTAAAAAGTAAGGGCCTATATATTGCCACAGAAAAGGTCCAGATTTCTGATACCGGTCAATTCCTAGGGTCTGTGGTATTCCCTGATAAGATTGTCCCTCAAAAGCTCGAGATAAGAAGAGATCACCTCCACACTCTTAATGATTTTCAAAAATTACTGGGAGACATCAATTGGCTTAGACCTTTTCTTAAGATTCCTTCTGCTGAACTTAAACCCTTATTTGATATTCTAGAAGGAGATCCTCATGGCTCCTCACCTAGAAGTTTGACCCCGCAAGCAGAAAGAGCGTTACAGTTGGTAGAAAAAGCTATACAAGATGCACAATTGGCTCGCATAGATTATGATAAACCTTTTTCATTATGTGTTTTTAAAACAAACAGACTCCCTACTGCTGTGCTTTGGCAACAAGGACCATTATTGTGGGTACATCCTAATGCCTCGCCAGCTAAAATAATTGACTGGTATCCAGATGCTGTGGCACAACTGGCGCTGAGGGGACTAAAATCTGCCATCACACATTTTGGCACTGAACCACATTTGCTAATTGTTCCCTATAATGCCATACAGGTTTCCACTCTTGCTGCCACTTCGAATGATTGGGCTATCTTAGTCACCTCCTTTTTGGGAAAAATAGATAATCATTACCCAAAACATCCAATTTTACAGTTTGCTTTAACCCAACCTGTAGTTTTTCCTAAAGTAACGTCCTGTAGTTTCCTAAAAGAAGGGTTAGTGATTTATACTGACGGTTCCAAGACCGAACTGGGGGCTTTTGTGGTTAATGGACAGGTCTATTCAAGGCAGTATACAGAAGCCTCTCCACAGGTGGTAGAATGTCTAGTGGTTCTTGAGGTCTTACAACGTTTTTCAGAACCTATAAATATAGTGTCTGATTCATCTTATGTTGTTAATGCTGTCAATCTGCTTGAGGCGGCTGGCATTATTAAACCGTCTAGCAGAGTTGCCTCAATTTTTGCGCAAATTCAAAACTGCCTTCTAGTCAGAAGATCACCCTTTTATATTACTCACATTAGAGCTCATTCTGGATTGCCAGGACCTATGACTCAAGGCAATGATTTGGCAGACAGGGCTACAAAAATGATTGCTATAGCCATGTCTTCGCCTCTAGAGGCTGCTAAAAGTTTTCACAAAGACTTTCATGTAACTTCTGAAACTCTGCGACGCCACTTTTCCATTTCCCGAAAACAGGCTCGCGATATTGTTGTCAATTGCCAAAATTGCAGTCAGTTTCTGCCTGCGCCCCACTCTGGAGTTAATCCTCGGGGCATCCAACCTCTTCAAATATGGCAAATGGATGTTACCCATGTCTCCTCCTTTGGTAAGCTGCAATATGTACATGTATCCATTGACACCTGTTCGGGTGTAATTGTAGCCACTCCCTTATCTGGAGAAAAGGCCTCACATGCCATCCAACATTGTTTGGAAGCTTGGAGTGCGTGGGATAAACCAAAGTTCTTAAAGACAGATAATGGACCTGCTTATACCTCACAAAAATTTCAGCAATTTTGTAGCCAGATGGCTGTGACTCATCTTACAGGTTTGCCGTATAATCCACAAGGACAAGGTATTGTGGAACGTGCTCACCGCACCCTTAAATCATATCTAATAAAACAAAAAGGGGGAATTATGCAGGCTTTGCCCCCTGTGCCTAGGACCGCAGTATCCATGGCACTATTCACCTTAAATTTTTAAAATCTTGATGACCACGGCCATATGGCGGCTGAAAGGCATTGCCTACCCATGGACAAACCAAGAGAGATGGTGAAATGGAAAGATGTCATAACTAATAAATGGAAAGGACCGGATCTTGTGTTGATCAGATCCAGGGGAGCTGTTTGTGTTTTTCCTCAGGATGAAATAATCCCTTCTGGGTCCCCAAGAGGCTCACTCGAAAAATGGTGGAGACTCCGGATGAAAGTCCTGCTCCTGATGCTTTGGAACCAGAGAGTCAGAGGAGAGGCGAGATGGGCGATTCTGTTGTCATTCCCGAAACCAATTCCAGTGGAACATGATGCTACAGTCTTCCCTAAGTTTTTCACCACCGATATCAACTTGGGTGGGGGTGGGAATCTTTGGAGCAATCCTTTGCTGCGGACTTCCGTTGCTTCTCTGGCTGGTTTGTAAGCTCAAGGCCCAAACAAAAAGAGAGACAAGGTGGTTATTGCCCAAGCGCTTGTCGCTCTAGAACATGGAGCATCAGCCGATATCTGGTTGTCTATGCTTAAGCAGTAGGTCGCCGGCCAGACAGCTCTTGCACTCCTAGAACTTCGGTTCATTGCACAGGATTAGAGTGTCTGGTTTGAGCAGCCCATGAGGGATGCCGAGCAAAGCATCGCACTGAGAGCCCCTTGTCGTGGGGTATCTCTGGGAGATATGTCATCTGGCGTGAGGGTTGCCTGCCCCAGTGTCCCTCCCTCAGAAAAACGGCAGAGTGACAGGTCAAGAGTACTACGGGCTACAAAAAGCCTAGCAGTTACTCCTGTACATGGTCTTTATACACCTTAATGAGGATTTGACTTCTATCTCCACCCTCCTAATATGGGTGTCCTACTTTGCTTAAAGAATAAAAGAAAGGGGGAGATGTGGGGCGCTGCCTGCACATTCTCCATTACAAGATGGCGATAACATTCGGCTGGAGTTAGCAGTAAACAAGTCATGTGCGCACGTGCTGGGTAACTTTCCACTCCTTGAGCCCTGCCTCTCCCGTGGCGTCATATGGCCTGATGAGTTTCAACCAATCAGGGGGCTCCACGTCCAAGGCAAGGACTGATTCCTATATAAGGGGACGGGCTAGATAGTTCCTGGTCTTCGCTTCTACTTGATGTAAGCTTATGCTCTGCCTCTCGAGAGCATTAAAGCTTTACCGCAGAAGAATCCTATTTTGTGTGCCGCGTCGTTCTTGCTGGCAAGACGGTTGCGCGGGACACCTTTCCATTCCAGGCTGAGAGCAGAACACAGGATTTTTGCTATAATCTGAATCCTACCTCTCTTTGTAGAATGAGTAGGGTTGTTAGATTGTCACAGTCTCCTCACACCTGTGCTGGTGAGACAAGGCATGTGACTGTGTCAACCATAGGACATGTTTGTGCATGTTTGAAGCTCTGTGGTTCACAGCCTACACATTCAGGGGTTTGTTTTTTTTTTTTTTTTTCCTTGTTCATCATAAAAATATTTTAAATGAAAGAGCTGAGGGTTTATTGGCTTCTTGTTTCTTTTATTTCATGGTTTATATATATATATATATATTAAAAAAAAAAAACCATCTCGAAATTGTGTGATCACAGAAGTTCTCAGGAATTTCCCCCTGCCTATTGTTTTTTTTTTTTTTTTTTTTTTTCTTTTTTTTTTTTTTTTTTTTTCTTTTCAGCAAAAACTATACTGAGGAAATTTAAGGAAGAAAATTATTTTTTGCTTGCCTACAGCAATTCAAGGGCTGATGCTAAATGGTAAGCTTAGAAAACACAATTCCCAAAGCAGGCAAGTTGGATGGTTAGGCTCTGCCTTAAATTAAAATAAAATGTAATTTATATAATTTATATTACTAAGTAATTAAGCATAGACATGTGACTTCTTCCTCCCAAAGCAAAATGTACATTGAGAAAACTCTTGATCCTTAAGACATATCAGAAACACTATTCTTCTGCTCATGATTAAGAATCAGTAAACAAATACATCTCTAGTTAGGTAAAGAAGAGAGGGAATTTTCTGTTTAAAATCTGAATCATAAAATGCCAGCAAATATAAACAAGGTTATTCCTATGAGATACAAACTCCAGAGGAGCTGTTATTTATGAATCAATGTTTCTATTTAATCTAAACTTGGAGAGATCTTCTGAAGGCTCTAATCACAGGTCACTGCTGAGTGACAGAATGTGCAATGACAGTAACTGAGTCAGTGCTTTTGCTGGCCACCGCCACATGCCACATTAGGCTGGTAAGCAGTGTGTTTCCTTCCTGTCTTTGTTCTCCACAGAGTGGTAATATGTTTCTCCCTATTAAACATAACCAAATGGACAGGTAACTCTTTCAAAATACCTTTCCGAACCTTTGACAGTTGTTTGGGATTTAAGAATTCAACACTTTTAGATCATTAAACTATTATTTCCTCTAATGTAGTTGCACATGGTAAGTGGAAAGTAATTGTTTGGAGTGTTAAGCAATATTTCTTAAACCTAGGAGTGAATACAGTTGCATTTTTCAGGAATAGAGGGAGTCAGTTTCTTCCACCACTTTGCTTGACTTTAGCCCCTCTTACTCTAATGTTTTAACTGATCCTTATTTGGCAGAGAACCCACCCTCTGTTCCAAAGCAGGAGCAATAAACACTGGTTTGAACACACTTCTGAGTAAAGCTTCCCTGTATACAGATCTTGCTTTGGAAATAGCTTTTCTTCATACCCATCATTATCTTGGGAAGACCTATAATGCAAACAAATCCTTCTGTGTTATGGATCTGTTTCCTCCAAATTGGAACATTCATCCCTGGAATAGAAAGGGAAAGTCCTCATATTTGTGAAACAAAGGAAACATTCAAGGAACAAGAAGTGTAGGAAATTTCAAAGGATTTTCGAAAATCAGATGCATAAGACTTCTCCGACTGGTTGTAAAAGCTGTAAGAACTTCTGAGGACAGAGGAGATACCATCAGCCAAGTTGTTGTAGTTTCTGCAGGGACAACCAGAGACTCAGCTTTCATGAGGCATAACCCATGCTGGGGGAGGCTTTTCAAGTTCCACTACCTCTGTGTCTCTGATGCTCACATCCACTGGTTGACAGTGCTAGATTCGGGTGCAAAGACTTCTTCATTTTGTGGTACCCCATATAGGGAAACAGATGCTTGTTTGTATCACTCCAGGAAAAGTCATATGACAGATGATTTTAGACTTGTAATACATTTTTGAAAAAATAAACCAGCATGTCTTTAAGATACTGAACTAGGATGGTATCTATGGCAACAGGAAAAAAAAAATGAAAGGCAAGAAACACATAGTCACTTCTAACAAATACCAGAAGGGAAGAGATCAGGGAACAGATAGTGAGGGACTCCACTTCAGGCTCTGGTGAATAGTTCTTTCTGCAAGGCTTGTTAGGAAAGGGAACATCTGTGGGTAGAGACAGAACATGCCTGTCTAATACATGTGCTTACTATAATTGTGGAAGTATTTGTTTTTTTCCTCTACTGGAGAACATAATTTCTAATGATAAGTATGTGTAATTGTGTGCACTTATACGTATAAAGACATGGATAAAGTTATACAATGAAGGCTGTTCACTGGGGCATTACTTTAATTAATAAAAGAAACATGATACTTAACTGTATATATGGGTACACATATACACATACATGATCACACAGATAATAACAACTGTATCTTAAGCCATGGGGCAGTGATGGAATCCAAGAAATGATATTACAAAAGTTGAATATTATTCCAAATATTTAGATCATTTGTTACATTCTTTCTTTTAGGATGTTACAGGCATGAAAGGTATAGATGAAGACAGTTACGAATGAACCAGCAGAAAGTTATAAACATAAAACATTACAGCCTGTTTTGAAAATACTTTTCTGATGGTTCAGCTAGGCTGTACCACCATGTCAAAAGGTTAAACCCACCTCTGTTAGAGGAAACTGTATCTCAAAACATTAGCACATCTCTGGATTGCCAAGTGTCGACCCTCCGAGATTTCTAGAAACAGTCAATTCCAAATCCTTTAGCTTTTGATTCTATTAAAATGCATTGGATTCCTTGGGTTGTGTTCATCTGACTTTTGAGTTTTGGACACTGTTAAGTCTTCACTGTGAAGCAGACCCGAGTCACGGACACTTTTGCTTCCTCTCTCTCCTCCACCTCTCCCCGGACATCACACCATGAGTTGTTGCTCATTTCTCAGCTGTCGTCTGTGGTAAGATTTCGTCCTTTTTCTGCTCATTTGGTTTTCCTCGATGACAATAGCATCTATTTTATCTTTTGTTATTTTTCTAATAACCTATTAATTATCAAACCATCCCCGTCCATTGCTTGGATCCCACTGAGCTAATCCAAACATGATATACACTAAACACAATTTCAAAACTGACTTATTCATGGGCTTGCTCATGGACCTCAATAGGAAGTAGTTACTGCTTTGAATACTTCTGAAGATTTCTCCTGGCATTGTCTTAGATCAGAAGACTTCCAATGATCTTGAGGCTATTTCACTGTTCATTTCCTGAAAAAAGGAGAATAAGGGTGCTCCAAGTTTGAGACCACACTTCAGAAGATGTCCTCAATCTACTCTGAAGTGTAAATGACAGTTTGCCGAACATAAATTTCTAAATTAGAACCCATTTTCTCAGCAGAGATTTTCAAAGTAATTCTTATCTTATTTTCTCCCTAATGTTCTGAAATTTTAAAATAGTGTACTTGGGTCTAAGGTTTCTTTTACTATATGTCAGCCACATTGTGGGTGTTCTTAAATGTAGAAACATCGTTCTCAGTGCTGAGAATATCAGGTAATTATTTTCCTGACATCCTGGCCTCAGCTGTTGTTGCTTTCCCCCTCTGGTTCCACTTATATGCTGTGCTCCCTTTGTCTAATATTTTCTTTTCCCTTTTTCATTTAGTTCTCAATAATACACTGCTTTTCTCAGTTTTCTGGAAGAAAGATTCAACCTCTCCTCCAAAATACTTCACTCCTATCCATTGTTTATTCTTTAATTTATTAAATTCCATTCATTATTTCTCTCCCAGTCCACCCTCCAACTGCTGGCTCCTCATGCTTTCCTCTCACTGCCCCCTGTCTTCAAGAGGATGTCCCCACCCCACCACCACTCCAATCCCACCAGACCTCCCCATTCCCCCAGGGCCTCTAGTTGCATCTTTTCTCACTGAGTGAAGACCAGGCAGTCCTCTACTGTGCATGTGTCAAGGGCCTCATATCAGCTAGTGTTTGGTTGGTGGCTCAGTGACTGATAGATCTCGTGGGGGAGGGGGTGTTCAGGTTAATTGAGACTGCTGGTCTTCCTATGCGGTCACCCTCCTCCTCAGCTTCTTCCAGCTTTTCCCTGATTCAATCATATTGTTCCCCAACTTCAGTCCAATGGTTGGGTATAAATATCTGCATCTGACTATTTCAGCTGCCTGTTGGGCCTCTCAGAGGGCAGCCCTGCTAAGATTCTGTCTGTGAGTACACCACAGCATCAGTAATAGTGTCAGGCCTTGGAGCCTCCCCTTGAGATGGATCTCAAGTTGGTCCGGTCACTGGAACTCCTTTCCTTCCCTGGAGTCTCTTCTCTTTTCTTGTCCCTGACATTTTTTCAGACAGGAACAATTATTTGTCAGATTTTTTGACTATGGGGTAGCAACCTCATCCATCCACTTGGTGCCCTGTCTCTCTACTGCAAATTGCCTCTACAAATTCACTCTCCCACTGTTAGGCATTTTATCTAAGGTCCCTCCTTTGCGTCCTGAGTGTCTCTCAGCTCCCAGGTCTCTGGTACATTCAAAAAGAGTCTGCCCAACTACTGTCTCCTGAGGTTGCCCATTTCCATTCATTCTGCTGGCCCTCAGCACTTCACTTATGCCCCTTGCCTAATACCTGATCATGTTCCCCTTTTCCTCTCCCTGTCCCCTCCCCCACCCAGGTCCTCCATCCCTCTGTTCCCCAGTGATTTCTTTCTTAACCCTCCCAAATGGTATTGAGGCATCCTCACTTGGGTTCTTCATCTTGATAACCTTGATTTCTGTGGAGTATATCCTAGGTATTCTGTGCTTTGGAAACTAATATACAATTATTAATGAGTACATACCATACATGTCCTTTGGGGTCTGACTTGCCTCAATCATGATGCTATTTTCTAGTTCCATCTAGTTCCCTTAAAAACTCTGGATGTCCTCATTCTTAATAGCTGAGGAGTATTCCATTGTATAAATGAACCACATTTTCTGTATCAATTCTTTTGTTGTGGGAAACCTGAGATTTTTTCCAGCTTCTGGTTACCATATATAAGGCTACTGTGAACATAATGGAACATGTGCCACTGTGGCATGCTCGAACATCTTCTAGGTATATGCCCAAGTATGTACAGCTGGATCATCAGATAGATCTATTGCCAATGTTCTAAGGAAGCTCCAGATTGATTTTCAGAGTTGTACCAATTTGCAATCGAACCAGCAATGGAGGAGTATACTTTTTTTTTCTCCAAATCCTAGCTAACATGTGCTGTCACCTGAGGTTTTAATCTTAGCCATTCTGATTGGTGTAAGGTGGAATCTCAGGGTCATTTTGATTGGCACTTCCCTGGCCGTCATGAAAATGAAAAGCTTCTGTAAGGCAAAGGACATAGCCAATCAAAAACCTACAGATTGGGAAAAAACACTTCACTAATCCCACGTCTGAAAGAGTGCTAATTTCCAAAATATATAAAGGACTCAAGAAGATAACCTTCAAGAAGCCAAATGACTCAGTCAAAATATGGGGTATAAAACTAAACAGAGAATTCACAACTGAGGAATCTCAAATGGCTGAGACACACTTAAAGAAATGTTCAAAATCCGTAGTGATCAGGAAAATGCATTTCTACTCTTTTACATTTTTGGATTCCTGAAAATTCTATGAGACTCTGCTTCCTGCATTTCATTTACATTCTCTTTTTCTTTTTTGTGACAACGCACATTCTCATTTCTGAGTTTTTGGCAATAACTGGCTGTCAGCTGTGCTGCTCTCCTTACTACCCATGAATGCCTCGTGCTCCAGTTGCACTGAGTATGTTTGGGTTCGTGTCATTCTTGTGAGAGGTTTCCTGACGTTGCTTAGAATTCCTGATTTTCATGTCTATGATGGAGTATTAAGTAAGAAATCAGAAAATCCTTATCTACTGGAGGCCGGTGGATGTTGTATGTGTGAGTTCTTTTCATGTTTACTCATTTAATCAATGAAAGACACTCAATCTCTTCTTGGAAGAAACTAGTCAGATTTGCCAGAAGAAGAACATTTAGTCTTCTGTTTCGCAAAATGGAAGCCTGTTAGGAGGTTTTCTGATTACATGCTACTTTCTTCCTGTGCACAGGGGAGAAGGCGCCGTCATCGGATAAGAACAACACAGATTTCCTAAGCACCCCAGCAGAGCTCTCCTCTAGAGGTCAACTCTCATTTGTATCTTCACTTCTAGTCTGTCTTAGTCAGGGTTTCTATTCCTGCACAAAACATCATGACCAAGAAGCAAGTTGAAGAGGAAAGGGTTTATTCTGCTTACACTTCCACATCACTGTTTGTCACCAAAGGAAGTCAGGACTGGAACTCAAGCAGGTCTGGAAGCAGGAGCTGATGCAGAGGCCATGGAGGGATGTCAGTTACTGACTTGCTTCCCCTGGCTTGCTCAGCTTGCTTTCTTATAGAACCCAGGTCTACCAGCCCAGGGATGGCACCACCCACAATGGGCTGGGCCAGGGATGGCTCCACCCACAATGGGCTTGCCCTCCCCCCTTGATCACTAGTTGAGAAAATGTCTTACAGCTGTATTTCATGGAGACATTTCCTCAAATTAGGCTCCTTTCTCTGTGATAACTCCGGCTTGTGTCAAGTTGACACGAAACCAGCCAGTACACAGTCCATGTAACAACTGCCTAGTGCCTGTAGTGCAATTGCTGTTCACATATCTCTGAGTACGAAGCAGTTTGCTTCATGTTTTATTGTCTCTCTTGATTGGTTTGGCTTTCTAGGATTTGCTAAGTCAGTCATCACTCTTCTGGCTTTAATTTTGCTTCTAAACTTTGCTCATTTCACCAATAATGTCTCCCCAGTCAATCTCTCTGAACCAGTATTTATAGCCCCCAAATACCTTACTTGTCATCCTGTTACATTCAACTAATGAAGGAAAGGCTAATGCATAGACATCGTACACAGTATGTTTAACTTTCCAAACTACACTATATAATATAGTATTGTTTCTTAAATTTTTAAATTAATAATGAGCTTTTATATGCCTATTTAATTGCAATTTCAAATTTCAAAAAGATGCAGTGTTATTAATTCATAAAAGGAAATATAATTAGATAGTAGGGAATACAGATACACTTTAAAATAATTTTGACAAGATAGTGAACTCAACCTTTGGCCTGGAGCTTGGGTCAAATGGTCAGCCCAAATACATAGATTTGTATTTATATTTATATACAATGTATATATGTATGTATATATATACATATACTTCAAATTATGTAGACTGTACATATATTTATGTATTTAGTGATAAGGTAGATAGAAGGTAGGTAGATGACAGATGATACATAGATATATAAATAGATAAGAAATAATAGAGAGATGAATAGATGGATAATAGAAAAATAAATTGCTAACAGATAGATGGAAAGATGAATATATAGATGATGCATAGTTGAGTGGATAGATAGATAGACAAGAGATACAGAAAAAAAAAAGGTCCTGAATTTTACTGAGCAAGATGGGGAGTATGTGGGAGATTGGAGGGAAGAAACAGAAGGGAAATGATGCAGCAATATTATAATCTCAAAATAGTTTTAAAGGTTTACAAATGAATAAGCATACATTGCTCTTATAGCAATGATTATGAATAAGCCCTATGTTCATAATCATAAATATTATGAATACAAAATAAAAATATAAAAAGGACTGATGTTAATACAATATTGAAAATACAACAAATATTTTAACCTAAAAAATGGAATCAGTTCTACAGTTTATTTTTTGCTTTGGAAAAAAAAAAAAGGAAGACTCAAAAATATAACAGAAGATCGAATATTTGGTAGTCTCAAATATTTACTAGTCACAAATTCTTACCATATCTACTAGCCCATAAATGTATAATTTTTAGATACATGTACACCTAACTCCCAAAATTATTCAGAGACTAGTATTCATGAAGACTACTTACTTTGGAATTAAGAATTGTACCTTGTCTCTCAGTTGAACAGCTGGATTTCTATCTTATTCATCTGAGAAAACTTTAGAACAGGTTATAGAATATCTTTCCTTAAAAAGAATTCTTATGCCACTTCTAAATCATAGTTGATAAGCCAGGAGGCCGTGAACAAACAGCAAGATTTTCATGAAATGCCCTAAACATCAAACAAACTGTTTTTCTATGATTATCTTATCTGTGCCTTCCAGGCAAAGACCTCTCACCAGCAGGGTTATCAAAACAAGGTAGAGGGCTAGAGAGGAAATAGCCCTTGTCTGGGCTGTGAAAGCTGGTCTCAGGAAGGCCTGATTTACATGCTGCTAGCCAGGGATTATTTTCTACAGTTCCCATCAATCAATATTAAGAGATATTGACTGTTTATACAGCAATAGAGTCAGGATTCAGAGCCAATGTATTTAGTGTTTCTGAAAGTAACTATTCTCACATACCACTGTTAAACTAAGCAAATACCCTACAGGGGTATCTGAACAAATCATATGCATTAGTATCTGTTGGGTAGCAACCATTGTTTACCCTTCCTGGGATATTTGTCTTCTTTATGAATAATTTAGAGTCATAGCCCTGAATCCTCTGCAGATTAGTGGCCCAGGTAGTTCATAAACTACTTGCAGTGGCATTGTGACCATGAATTTGGATTCTAAGGAACTGATCCTTTAAAAGAAGCATATTATCTCTGGGCTTTGAGAGGCCTGGAAACTGCCAGACTGTAAAATGAAAAGACTGTCTTCCTTGTGATTCTTTAAATTACAAATCTCAAAAAGCCAGTTAAATTTGGCTTAAAAGAGAAGGGACACAACATAGACTATTTACTTCTCTGTTATTTCTGGATCGCCTTCATTCCCAGGAGGATTTTTTCACACACAGTACCAAAGATGTTTCTTTTTCTGCACACATAAAAACTCTCAGTCCTGAACAATAAAATGGCAGCATGTCTACACACTGCAAGAGTCACATGACACCCCAGCGATTCTAGACGACTCTTGGTTTCTGTTTCTCTGCTTGCGGTACTAACTTCTGGAGGAATTACATACAGAGTGATGGATTGATTGATATTGCCTGGAGATGAAGGCACAGTCATTGAAGACACTGCTAGACGAAGAGAACTACAACCTAATAGATGTTTACTCAGGTCTGATTAATCCGTCTTTTGTGGAGAAACTATGAGTCTATAATTTCAGCAAAGTGCTTAGCACAATGACCCTCACCAGTGACTCTTAAGAAGCCTACTTAGATAGTCAACCATTCAGACGCAGGTATTTTACATATTTGCTTAGAATTTAGACCCCATTTTGTCCTGCAGTTCTACAAGTAAGACAATGACACTGACATTTTCTTAGGGTCACTATTAGAATGACATGGGTGATTTGAATACCCACTGTTGTAACCTAGATAAATTTCCATTGATGGCCTTCTTCTGCCATTCCCAAGATGATATCAATCAAGTAGTCACAGATGAGTCTATCCTAGGAGACTCCCATTTAGAGTAGACATAGCCCCCATTTGTCTGTGCAGGGATGGTGGTGTTTGTATTGTCTCGGTTCTCATAAGGCTTAATTGCCTGGATCCATTGTGATCATCAGATAAATGGTACAAAGGCAATGAAAGTAAAGTTGGAGGCAACAAGTCAGAGCAAGTAAAGGCTGGGTTCTGCTTCTCTGATAAGAAGTTGGGAATATGGTTACAATATGTGAAGACTACCTGCAGAAACATTTACAATTTTGTTATGTTTAAATAATTTGTTATAAATTTTTCAACAAAATGAAAATATATAAAATTTGTTTAAAAATTAGATTCTATTATTTTGTCTATAGCTTAATCAATAGACAAAAATTAAAAATAAAGATTCCCTAGGATGTTACAACACCAGGTTTGCTGTATCTTAATACTACCTCCAACACAGAAAATTAAAATCACTTTATATTTGAGAATTCTCAGCTTCTCTGTCGGCAACAACATTGTTTGCTGGTCATGCTCTCCCACAATCTTCAGTTAGAAAGAAATAACACAAGCACTGAAAATTATTTGAACTGTGTTTCAGAACATGAACTCCATTTATTCAAAATATTGATCTTCATGCTGAAATTTAAAGCATCCTGGACTTTTTTTAAAGCAATTGCTTCTGCTATGGAAGGTTTTTTTTTTTTAATTGCCTCACCCGATCTTCACTCTGAGAGTTGAAAGGAATCTGCCCTTAAAATTCATGTTGCTTAAGCATGGATAGACATGGTAGACAATGACAACTAGTGCCAGGCTCAAGGTGACCAAGTGATCAGAGTTAAGTCTCTAGTTTTGCTGACTCTTCTCTTGACTGTATGTTTTTCTTAAGTTTGGAAAACATGAGAAATAGTTTTCTCTAAGGAAGGGCATAGCATTTGGTTATTCAATATCAATATTTAATGGCATTGTATAGACTGAGGTTATATTTGGGAATACATACACATACACACACACACACACACATACACACACATGCACATGTGATAACTGATAAAAAACTAGTGCTCTGAGTTTGAAGGAGGACAGATATATGTGAGAACTTGGAGTGATTTAACAAAAAGGAGAAATGTGTTAATTATCTTATAATTTCAAAAGTAAAAATTTAAAGAAAAAGAATTACTCATTTGTAGAGTAATAGGGCAAAAAAGGTACTAGAATAAAAGACAATCTCCAGAGGAAGACCAATAAATCAACATTGACCTCCCTTATCTATTGCAAAAAATAAACTTCTTGTCTAGAAAGCAGCAGGTAACTACAATGAATTAGTTCCTAGAAACCAATTCAAAAATAATTAGAATTGAACGTATTAAAAAGTACCAAAAAAAGTGTTATAATGGTAACATAAAGTGTTACAGATTTGATAGGATGTTCATAGAAAATGTGCCAAAGTTACTCATGGAGAGAGAGAACTACTCAAGCCAAAACATGGGGGCCAGGGAAGGGAACCACTGTGTAAGAGGAGTACTTGCTTTGGAATGGGAAGTTTGCATGACAAAAAGTAGATAACCATGAAAGGTATATAAAAAGTAAATTGCCTGGGCTCTGGAACACAGTATAAAGGATTTCATCGTGAAGGCGAGCCAGATTAGCTGTATAAAAGATTGATAAATGCTGGGAAGAGGAAAAGGCTAACAGTCCACTGAGTAGAAACGGGTCTTTGTGTAATTTGCTGCAATTGACAAGACCCTGAGCGGATACAGCCAGAGTGTTATCAGTGGGAATGGGCAGGAAGGGATGGCTTCAGGAAACAGGGCCTAGGAATGTCAGATTAAAGAGCAGGATATCAGACTTTCTGAGCCTGAAGGACTGGAATGTACTGATACAGGAACAGGAGCGCGGACATCAAAAGTATGACTTGCAACAAGGGAAATCAGGAACTGGTTTGAAGAGTAAATGGAAAAAGTCATGTCAAAGTGGATGCCCGGAAGCCAAGACAGGAGAAATGTGTTTGGTGGATGTCTTTATAGGGGTCATAGGTGAACCACAAGTTAAATCCATGCTAGGCACAGGAAAGGGGTAAGAAAAACAAAATCCTGGAAATGCCCACATTTCACAAAGGAAGCAAGCAATCTCAGAAAGAAAGAGGAAGAGATAGCAGTGAAGAATGTAGCTAGGTAGACAGAAGCCGCAGCCCAGAGATCTCCCTTGAAGATAGCATGTCATTGGAGACATTATGTCCTCAAAGAAAGGCATCTTCTGCCTCCACTGCGGAGAGCTAAACAGGACTGACCTCTGTGACTGCAACTGAGTCCTTGTTCACAGTATGTTAAATGCATTTCCTGCTCAAGCAAGAGCATAATGCCTTGCTGTCATTATCTACACAAGAACTGACACTTCCGTCCTAATGATCACAAAGGACAAAAGGAAGGAAGGAGCAAGAGGAAAACAGAAGAGTGTCAGATTGTCCAAGATGCCTTAGGACGACCAAACAGCGTGAAGACTGTCAAAGACAGGGCAGAGTCCTCCAGCAAGGCTCAAGGGTAACCAAAAATGGGAAGAAAGCTCGCCATACTTCTGAAGAGGTTTTCAATATTCTAAAAGCCGGTCATCTGTCCTCTAATAATTCAGAGAGAGAAAATCTAAGAATTTTCTAAAAGTCGGTGTACTCAACTGATTAGATCAGGTTTTGTCAGTTAATATTTAATTTGATGTACTATATACACACCCGGGAGCACGTTAGCAAAATACGTTTCATAGATTTGCCAGGATCTGTTCCGAGAGATAGAAATCAATGTGGCATTCTTCTTACTAGAGAAACAAAATTCTATTCTTATAATAAAAGCCTAAAAGTGTTCCCTAAAACAACTGGTATTAAGAAAATACATTTAATAAATACTTATAACTGTGCCAACTAGAATTACATTTTGCTGTAGCAAGGAGATACATTAACAGTGACTTACAAGTATTTTCTGTTTCTCATCTGAATCGTGGCATGTGAGAACAGATGACCAGAGAAGCCCTCTCAGGCTTACTTTTTCGTTTATCTTTCTGAGATCTTAATATACAAAGTGTCCTCATATATCATGATGACTGCTTCAAATCGCATTTGCCCAGATAAATGATATCTTTAAAATTAAATAACTCTGTGCTAACATTCATTCATATGCACCAAGTTGTTTTTATCTATTTTATCTTCTATCTTCAGAATAAATTCCTACTGACAAAATGTCATTCAGAAAGGGCAAAACAAATCATGGTGTTACCCATAGTATACAAGAGTTCCCTTCCAGCCAACACATGCCCTTGAAAAATCAAGCATATTGTTTTCTCGGGTGTTGGGTAGGTGAAAATGTTTCTTAGCAATTTTAATTTGTACTCTGTTGTTTAAATGAATTTGCATTTTGTTGACCATTGAATCATTTTCGTGAACACCAACTACGTACATTTATAACAAAAAGATTCCTGACTTTCTGATAAGTTTTGGAGTTGAATGAAAAGACATCTGGTGCTGTCTAAATATGAACCAACTTTAATAAGAGTCACTCTTTCCATTTTCACAATTGATATTCAGATCATGTGAAATAAAGATTTGACACTTGATGTACTTTATATGTAGACTGCATATTGTATTTGTAGTTACTAAAAAGTTGCCTAGCAAGAGTAACAAATTGACTCAGACAGAACATGGGAGAAGAGCGTGTGCAAACACCTCTCTTGCAGCCATTAGTAATTTTCAGGCTCAGGCTGATGGGAAGGTTAAACGTTTCTACCACAGGCATCACAAGACCACCTAGGATTCACTATTTTTCTTCTCATTCTTCTATGAAAAAAGATTTTATACAATTGCCTTCTATTCTTCCCCTCTCCTTGACTTATGTCCTTCCAAACACTTCTGGTTACTGAATAGAGTGCACAACTGTGTGTCTTCTGGCAAGCTCCTTGGTAAAACATTGGCCAGTGCATCCCATAAGGCAAGGCTCAGGCACTTCCAAACTAACTATGGTCCCCTGTTTTATGTTTCTGTTTTAGTGTTTTAGTGTCCCATGAGTAAATCCTTTATGCAACACAAGGCAATTTATTTCTGAATGTCAATCAGCACTTCAGACTTGCAGAATTTATGTTGCCAGGATACACATCAAAGACACCCAAAAAAAGCAGTAACAGTATTATCTAAATCTGCATTATTCCTTTTAAAAAGTCAGTTTATTCCAATTATGTTGGTGATTTCAAAGTAGTATGAAGAATTTTGATTAAAGTAGTTTGATTTTTATCATATTGGATTAATCCATTGGACTTAAAATGTGTGTTTTTCTTTTTGTATGACTTGATTTGTCTCGGTGGCCTTTTTTTTTAACACGTAATACACTAAAGGAAAATAAATAAGAAGAAAAAATGACATGTACTAAAATGCCCCATATTAAATGTGCTTTTAAACCAGCTTTACAGGAAGTGAAATAAATGTTTCAAAAAATGAGTCTTCATAAGTAAGTCATAATTACTTTACTTGAGAAGTGTCCAATACAATTGACTACTTGGCTACTGAAAGACTCGTGTTTCTATCTAGAAGCTACAACGTTTCTCCAAAAATACTTTAGAACTGGAAACTTCAAGGCCTGTTATCAGTAGGGAAGCACAACTCTTTATACAGCTGAGCAAAATAAGTAAAATGGTTCAAGTGCCATCTATAGGAAATGTTGAAATACAGGAAAAAAATTTGTCATGATGATTGCTACATAGTCTTAACATAATACATTTCTTTCAGCAGAGTCAAACATTTGGGCTTTGATTCTGAGTAGTTAGAAGCTTCTGATTCAGTATAAACCATGGACATGAATGCTGACCTTTTCCTGCTATTAGCTATGGCTCTGCTATAGTCCAGTTTCCGAATCCACAATGGTGATGCAGAACCGGTGAATATCTGAAGTGTTAGTGGCAAGCTTTTCACGCTGAGGATGAGTTATGAGCCCTGCAGTTAACAGCTGTAATTGTTGTTTGTAATTATCTCTATTTTCCTCATAGGTGGTCTCTTTTGCTGCTACAGTTTCTAAGCAATCACAAGCAATGCTGACTTTTTTAAAAGCTATAATACTCCAGACTGAACTTCCTCCCACTTCTTTCATGTGCACCGGTAAAAATAAAATGGAAAATGCTTAATGACAGCAAATGTCAAATGTGTCTTCCCCGGCCTGCTGTCGCATGGCACATGAAATGGAGAGGTTTGATTATCACTTGGGTGATTAAATAAAACAGAAATTTGCTGTTAAACTGGGGCAGTATTAAGGCTGGGATCACATATTTTGATGGAATTTTCTGGCTAGTAGTGCTCAGCTATGTTATAGAGAAACTGTAAGACTATATTTCATCATGTTAGGTAAGAGACATTCAAGACAACACACACACACACACACACACACACACACACACACATACACAGAATATATATATTCTGAAGCAGATCAAGGGATCCTCATGTAAAAGGTGCTCTCCTCACCCCTCATGAAAAAGGACATTCTTGTGGATGGCTGAGGATGCCAAGTACTGAAGGGATGAGGCTTAGGTCAGCTCTCCTTTGTCTTGCTGTCCTTCTCCACATTCTGCAGCCTGTATCAAATCTATGAAACACTCAAGTTCCACCATTTATCTTGGTCTTCCTTTGAGATCTTATGAAGTAATCTTAATCATATAACATTTATAGTTAATAAATTTGCATGCTTTTCTTTTGACAATTTATATTTTGATCCAAGGGACCTGTCTAAGTTCTGAGGAGAGAAGAAAAAGGAATTACTGACCTTTTTGTCTTACGTAATGTCTTGGTTAGGAACAGACACAATGTCCAAGGCAAGCCTTATAAAGGACTAGTGTTGGGGTCCAGCCACAACACAGGATTGGAGTTCTCAACTGGAAGCAGGGATGTCTGGAAGGCACATAACAAATAAACACAGACTGCTTTTGGGGTACAAGCTGACATGCAATTTTTCAAGGCTTAAAGTTCCTCTTACCCCTCCCCAGTATAGTTTTCAAATGCATAGATGCTAATTAAGTGTGTGCAGTCGGTCATTCAGTGTATGAATGGCCTGTTGCTTATCTGCATTTTTTTTACATCTTGAGATTGTCATACATGAATTCATATAACCTAATCCTCTTCACCTTCATCTTCTCCCTTGTCTTTCATATTTCCTATAAAATTTCCAACAACTTACTCATTACTCCCACGACTACTATTGTTTTTAATATTATCCAACCACTCTCCAAAACCAATGTAACTCCCAACTACATTCTATAAAATACTTATATTGGCAAGTAAGTGTAGCTTTCATCCCTCCTCAAAGAAACTTAATTTTTGAAGCAAATTGAGGGACATCAGTAAAATTTACAACTGGTTAAAATACAGAGAAGGATTGATCAGGTGCTCATCATTTGAGAGAGAGAGAGAGAGAGAGAGAGAGAGAGAGAGAGAGAGAGAGAGAGAGAGAAGCAGCCTTCTCTGAGGGTAAGCTTCGGATAATCCTAAGCCTGTAATGAAACATTTTAAAGGAATGTATGTGTCAGATAAATCCTGAAAATTTTCCCATCAAATTAAATTAAGAAAACATACCGTTTTTAAAGTCTATATGTTTCCCAGTATGCTAGTGATAAATGCTCCTATAGGAGAGAAAAGGTGTTTGTTCTGGTGTTTGTCAGAAATAGAAGCCACATGAAGAAAAACAAAACACATCTACTTGGCAAAACAATTTTAACAAAAACTAACATTGGGATACTATCAATTTCAGAGAACTCTGTCCCCACAAATTAAAGGACAGACTCCTCTTTGGTGCCAGCCTAAACTTACTAGTATACAAGTAGCTTTCATGGTAGCTAATATAATCAAATATGTAACTGTATCCATACGCTGTGCAACATGTGTGAAAGCCTTGCATATTAAAATTCCACCTTTGCCTATGAAAGAAGATATTCATTGTGTGCTGCTTGTGTGTGACATTCTCTTCTAGGGAGATTTATTCAATGGTTCTACACTAGGAAGATGCACAAGGAAATCTGATGACACCAGATGCACAAGCCCATCTTCTGTCTGGGTATGCTTTAAGTTTCCCACCTCTGTGCAGCCTCACTGAGAAACTTCATCAAGAGAAGCCATTGGAGTAGAGAAAAACCATCACATTAAGTTTCCTATTGAAAATAATTAACAGTTTTTGGGCAACTATTAAAAACCATTAAAAAAAACATGATGTGCAGTAAATGAAGAAGGGATTTGAATTATGTAACAGCCATATTTATTTATATGCTTTAAGTTTCATAAACATGCCAGCTAGAGCCTGAAAAAAAGTTTGTGTTCTGAAGTGAGGCTTCAGAGGACAGAGTTTAATTAGATTAATGCTGTTCTACATAATTTTTATTAAGATCGGAAATTTTATCATTTATCATATTTATTGAAATAGTTTATTCTTCAGAGTGATCTTTTTATCTTGAATATGATTTTCCTTCGAAAAATGCCAACATTTGTAAACAACATTGTCTATACTTAATTTATAAATTTAGCTATATCTATTTGACTTTTGACTAATGAGCTAAATTTTAAATATGCCGAGTATTATTGTGAAAACATTGAAAACTACTGATAAGTTTGATAGACTAAAATGTAGATAGAAACATGAAATTGGTCTTTAAAAACTAGGTTTCGAAATTACAACTTTCGTAACATGAATTTTTATTAATTAACCCCTTAATTAATTTTCTTCACATGAAGAGGAAATGAAAGATAAAAGAATCTTAAGCACATCAGGATAAACACTTTTAGGGGGAATGTGGGCAACCACTACAAAAGGAAGTGCAGAAAATAATGTTCAAAGTTCAAAAAGAAACATAAGGCAGAGGTTAGAAAGGGACATGCTTCCAGAGTAAGAGGAACAGGAAGAACATAAATATAGCACCACAGGAAGGATACTGTTGACCAGCAACGCCACCCTTTCTGTTTCAGGAAACCTAGAAGAGTTACAGAACAGAAGAAAGCACATAAACCACACAAGGCATTGGTATCCAGAGCACAACAAGGACATCTGAACGAAAAACAGTTAAAAAAAACTCTCCATAATTAAAAATAAATCAGATAAAAAATTGAATAATGGATCAAAATAGACAGTGCTCAAAAGAAGACACATATAGCCATACTTATATGAAACAATGTTTAATATCAGTGACAGCTACTGATCCTGAGTTATGGAATCACTCCAGTTAGAGTCTTTGTTAATAAAAAGAGCAAAGGATAGGTGCCTGTGTAAATGTGATAAAAGAAACTATTGGCCCACCATTGGTGGAATTAAGGAAAACAGTATTGAGATTGGTGAAAGAATGAAAGAGTAAAATACCATTTATTCCAGGAAGTATAACACTGCACATATGCCCAAACAAAATACGATCAGCATGTCAAAGTCATCTCTGAATAACTGTTCATTGCTGTATTTTTAACAATAGCCAAGAACTACAAGCAGCCTAAGTGTCCAATAATCGATGAAGGGAAAAATGAAAATATGTCATATCCAATTCACCATGACTCATCTTTGAAAAAAACACACAATAAAACCCTATCCTTTGCAAGAATATGGATGGAACTGAGTTCACTGAGCAAAATTAACCACAGAAGGACAGTCTCTTCATCATCCAATATCTCTGTGGATTCTGAAAACTGACATTATTAAAATTAACAATAGAACAGTGGTTGCCAGAAGCTTAGAAGAGGAGCCAGCAATTCACATAGGGGCTCTGGATCATTCAAAACAAAATCACATTTAGGTGAAAGAAATATGTTTATGTATTTTATTCTGACACTCGGTCATCTATATGTAATAATAAAGCACTGTATTGTTTTCATTTAAGAAGTAGGAATTAAATGTTTTAAGCAGAAATGAATTGTGCTTACAATGGAAGATAGGGTGATGTGAGCAATCATTAAAATACCCCAGTGAACTACATGCATATGCCACAAAATTTTAATTAATGATAAGACTCATAGGGAAAAGATAAAGAAGAAGTAAAAGCGTGTCTATGTAGATTAATGGATCTAAAATCAAAGGATGATAGGCCTCAGTCCTTCTCCCTTTGCATGAAGACTTTGCATGACACCACAACCAACCGTGAGTTGTCAGAAAAGGTGAGGGACCTCAGTGAAAAGTGACATAAGAGGAAAGTGATAAAACTCGACAGATCCATCATTGTTCATTCTCAGAAATCAGCTATCTCCTTCCACCCGAGAACATTAGCCACAGTGACCACAGATCGCATGATCTCTAATGGGATGCATTAGAGAGTGATTAAGAGAATGGTCCCTATAATAAATCAGTGTAACCCAGTAGACTGCCTTTCCTTCAAAGCAGCCAGTTCTCCCAGGGTCAATTTTCTGTACAGATCCATGAAGCATCTCATTCCCAGAGAGCAGAACAATGATTTCCCCTTTGTAACTTTTATCATCATACTTTATTATATCTATTTCATGCATAGAAATATATACACAATCTGCTAAAGGCATGAGAATGTTTGTTTATAAGTATATCTTAAGTTTTTGGAAGTGGAAATATACAGTTATGATAATTGGATAATAGAGTGTTTCCTTAAAATATTTATATCTCAATACTGAAATGCTTTGAGATAGATTCTATTCACTTTAAAACACAACTTTTTCACCAACATGCATCAGAACATTCTCACTATGATGAAACTTTAATGATTTTTTAACTCAACCTTTTTACAAATTCTCTGGGACTTTCACATACACTCATTCCCCACAGTCTTTCCATGTGTGCCCTACTACACCTGTAACTTCCTTCCCCCAAAATAATAGCATTAGTAATAATAATAATAAATAATAATAGAAAAAAATTTTAAAAAGAAAAGCAAATCCAATTTGTATTGTATATGTACTATCAGTGGCCTGCCCCTTACACAGAACTGAGTCCACCCACTCCTGCACACCTCCCAGAAGCTACTAACCATGGAGATCCACACACACTTTTTAAGAGTTCTCTTTGGTGTCTCCTGTCTATGCTGTTACACTTTTGGTGGGTTAGGGTAGGGGTTGTAACAGAAGCCTTCCATTTCCCTCTTTCTCAGCTTTGGAGGTACAATCATAGGTATCAGAGCCAAAGTAACCTCTTCACAGCTAGTGGGAGCATGGATCATGGACCTGAATATTGTTTTGGGGGATGATACAGACCACTAACATGGATTCTTGTTTCAGTAGGAAAACTGACACAGACAAGACCTTCAAAGACAGCCTGAACCATCAACATGGCTTCAGACAGCCACACAGTGTACTGTATTTCAGTGATGTGTATACATGGGCCATGAACATTAACACAGACTGTATTAGGACCATGGATCCCAGGACCAGCCCTTGCATTCAACATTGTCCCAGACATCACCATGTCACCAGGTGACAGTGCAGGACACCTGTATCAATATGGCCCCTGGGTACTACCCATGGATGTCAAGGTGCCCACAAGCTACACGCTGGACATAAACTTCAGCACTCAGAGGTAATGTAAACCAAAGACATCAACCTGAATTCCTGGCTGCAGTTGGACCACAGACCCAGACAGGGCCTCAGCAGCAGAATGGACTGAGACATCACAGGGAAGCACAAGTAACAAAACCTGGGCCTGTAGAGGATCACAGAGACTGAACCAAAAACATACATGGGACTCAGCTAGGCCCTCTGCATATAGGTTACAGTTGTGTAGCTTGGTCTTCTTGTGGGACTGCTAACAGTGGGAACATGGTTACCTCTGACTCTTTTGCCTGCATTTGGGACATTTTTCTTTCTACTGGGTTGCCTTGTATAGACTTCATATGAGGGGAGGTTCCTATTCTTATTGAAACTTGATAAGCCATGTCTGGTTGGTATCCCTGGGAAGTCTATACTTTTTCTGAAGGAAAATGGAGGAGGGATGGATCTGTGAGGGAAGGGAGTGAGAATGGGGGAGGAATAAAAGATGAGGGCACTGCAGCCATAAGAGAGGAATTACTTGAAAAAAAAAGAAAGAGAGAGAGGGAGATAAAGAGGGAGAAAAAGGGAGAGAGAAGAGAGGGAAAAAGGAAGGAAAGAAGAGTGGGACCAAGGGAGGGAAGGAAAAGGGAAAGAAAAGAAGGAGAGAAGGAAGGAAGGAAGGAAGGAAGGAAGGAAGGAAGGAAGGAAGGAAGGAAGGAAGGAAGGAAGAACACACTTATCTCTAAGTGTGCAGTGCTACCATGCTGGGAGTAAAGTCCTGTGGAGGAAAGCTGGATAACCAGCCCTCCATTCGCATGAACAGATCAATACCATTATAAAATGATTTAGGCAAAGGAGTAGAGCTTTTGTTTTCAGTCTTTCAAAATCTTCATCCTTAAGAAAACCTGGTCGTCTCCTTTGAGAAACCCCAAATTAATATACCATCTTGGGAGAAAAGAACAGCGCCTAACCATGTTGTGCAACAGAGCAGAGATTATGTCATAGATTTACTAGTCCTTGGGATTCTGAGGTATAAATATAGGTCCATCAGAAGTTCCCCCAACTTCATGTATTCTGTTACATAGCATTAATGGATAAGGAAAAATCAATAACATCATGGAAGAGGATGTAAAAGAGCATCTGTAAGGAATGCATCTTCAGGAAATATGTTTCTAATGGAAATGTGCAGAAATTATATTTTGAGTATTTCATTTTGTGAAGTAATCTTACAAAATATTGAACTCCTCACTGAGAAACAGTGGAATCAAATGCAGGCACTATCACCTTTGTGTGTATATAAATTAATGTTTAAACCCTTAATATTCTACAAAAGATCATGTCTTTGTCCCAACTGCAAATGTGCTCAGAGATGAAGCCTTGGGAAAGCAAATGATCAAGTGGTCTCTAAATTCATGAATGAACCTGTCCATTTGTAGACTACTAACTACATGGGCTTGTGTGGCAAAGTGTAACTTTGAGTGGGCAAAGTTGTCTTGAAGGAAGCAGGGAATTGGAATTGTATGCTTGAACAAGAATTCCCAGCATTCTCTCTCCCTGTGTGTCTTATTGCCATGAACTGAATAGTGGAGTTTCACCACCTGTGTTCTGACACAATGTTCTTTCTTACTCTGGGCTTAGTAAAAACAGATTTGAATGAATACCAGCTAAGACCTAAAAACATTAAACCCAAATGAAACTGTCTCCCATTTAGTTGATTTTCCTAGCTGTTTTATTATAGCTCCAAAGTTGACTGATTCAATGGTATTTGCTTTAATTAGTCTGCTTGGATTGCCACAGTAAAATACCATATATATAATAATCTTATAAAATATATAAGATTACTTCACAAAATGAAATACTCAAAATATAATTTCTGCACATTTCCATTAGAAACATATTTCCTGAAAAAATATATATATACATATGGAGGCTGAAACAACAAAAGTCCTGAAAGAAGGATCTCTGTTGTTTGCAAATGATCACTCCTGTTGCTATGTCTCCATACAGCCTCTTCTGGAACAAGGGAAGGGACAGGGAGAATGGGGAAGATGAGCATCACAAATTTTTCTTCTTGATCTCATTTAATTACTAGTCCTGTCAGATTAGAGTCCAACCCTTACTAGAACAGTAACTTTGCTTACTTTCTGATAGGCCATAATTCCAAATACAGTCACACTGGGACTTCAGCATATGAGTGGGGAACACAACTGTGTCCAGACTAACATGTAATCCAGGTGCCTAGCATGTGTAATCAGGAAGTCAATTAATCCACGTGAGGGAATTGCTCACTGAATGAACAATCTAATGGCACTCCAATTCTCTAAAATGTTATGAAGATACTGTTTTCAGAAATAAAACAAAATACATTGACAATAACAAAATGCTCCTCAAGGCATGGTGAGGTAGATGGCAGAAGGCCAGAGGCCCGGTTGCAACTCAGAAAGAGCTCGTAGTAACAAAATCACCACATGCAGAGAAAGAGTTAGCTCTGAGACCAAGCTGCCTCATATTCTTTCCTCAAATCTGGAAAGTTCTTTGGAGTATTTAGGCTCTGTTTAAAATTCTGCTAGACTTCTTCCATGCCTCTCCTTTCAATTATACAATTCAATTATACAAATATTTTCCTGCCAGACCTGTTGGCTGCCAGAGCACATCAGCTTCCACTTCTCAGTGAATATCAGGCACAGCTATATTTAGAGCATCTCAAAGACTGAGCTAGGAACCGCTAACTCTCCAAACTAAGTCATTTTCCAAAAGAGAAAAAAACATTGAAACATGAATTAGATAGCACCCTATATTTTTGGCACCATTTGGTTTTAATATAGAATTTTAATTAGCATATGTCATTTAGTGGTTATTTACTATCTTGCCCTTGAAACAGTGTCTTTGTTAGTTTTCAGAGCACACTGCTGTACAGATGTAGGCAAACACTTGGAGTGATGAGTTTATGGGCCATGGTAGCATAGCTAGATGACATTGTTTCACGAAGAACAATGAAATCATGAGATCTAAAAGCATACAACAGCTGAATTGGGTGCAGTGCACTATTGAAATGATCTATAAGTTACACTGTCAATCCTGAGAAAAATGATGCCAACCACAGAAGTACACACAGTACTCATCTATAAGCACCAAATTCAGAGGGTATGAGGAACTCTGACAGTTAGACATTAAGCTAGTGACAATGTGAAAGTCACCACTACAGAAGACATATTTTATAACACAGAAATAAGCTAATCCTATACATCAGAATATTTTCCCAAAGGGTCATTTGTTAGACATTAAAGCAAGCCATTTTATTTGGTGCTACTTACGTTCATTTAAAGTCTATAAATGAGCAAGTTGTTCAACGGGATGTACATTAGAGATTTACCTCTTTTCTCTCACCTATTCAGTCATAAGGCATTCTGGTTTGTGTATAAAATGACTATGTTTTGAAAGAAGAAAATAGTAAGTAAAACAAATATTGGGTTAGTAGACACCTCTTTACATTGAAGTACTAATAAATCTCTTAGATTACCTTGTAAGAGATGTGAGCATACCACAAAACTACTTTCTACCACCTCCAGCCCAAGTTCCTTCAAGTAAACAAACTTCCACATAGTTATATATCAGAACAAGTCTCTGTTGTCTAGTGCCCTGTTAGCCACTTTGCCAGTGCTAATGGATCCAAGTTTTACTGGGTATTGATAAAAAGAATCAGATCTAGAGCCTCACTCTTACCAGAAACGATGCTGTAAGCCTGGGGCAGAACATGGAAATCTGATATGACACACATGATTCTAACGTACATGGCTCTCAGCAAACCTATGCCTCTGAAGCATTGCCACATAGTGGTACAGAGATGGTAGAGTTTCTTCTGACTTCTTTTTCTTTCTGTGATAAAATGTACATTTTTCATTACTCTCTGGATATACATTTGAAATGTTACCCCCTTTGCCCACCCTGATCCCCTCTCCCCTCCCCATCTACTTGTCTTCTTGATGGTGTACCAGCTCCTAATCACACTCTCCACCTCAGTGTCTTGGCATTCCCCTACATTGGAAGAATATGACCTCCCTGGACCAAAGGCCTCTTCTCAAATTGATGCCAGACACTGCTGTCTTCAGCTACATATGCAACTGGAGCCTTGTGCCTCTCAATGCGTGCTTGATGGTTGGTGATTTAGTTCATGGGAGCTGTGGAGGATTTGGTTGGTCAACAATGTTGGTCTTCCCATGTGGCCACAACCCCTTCAGCTCCTTCATCCCCCCACCATCCCCCAACACCCCATGCTCAGCTGTATGACTCTGGCAGAACCTCTGAGGAGGAACTTTTATCTGGTTCCTGCTGGGAAGCACCTCCCAGCATCAGTGATAGTGTTTGGGCCAGGTCATGGTATGCAGTCACTGATAACTCAATACTAGCCACAGAAAGCTCTGAATACTCAAGAAACAACTCACAGACCTTAGGACGCTCAAAAAGAAGGAAGGCCAAAATGCTGAAGCCTCAATCCTTCTTCTGACTTCTTATCACATGGCCAGAAAATATTCCAAACCCACCTACCTCAAGAGAAGGATTTCTCAATTCTCTGGGGGCTGTTTGCGGTCCTCACTATCAACATCTTCAGGAACCCCCCCCCCAATAGACTAATCCTTTCATTTCCTGGTGATTGTTTCTCAATACTTTTCCTTCAATCTTGCCTGAGAAATAATAATTAAACTACTTAGCTTTCTATTTTATAAAGGGTTAATATTTGCCAACAGCCATTTAGACAGAGGCCAATCAAGCTAAGCCTTTGCTTATTGGAGTTATGACAAGGTTAGGTTAATAAGAATTCTTCATTCAGTTAAACAACATGATGTTTGCACTAGACACTCTCCCAGAATTTCCCAAAATATCCATTTATACGTGATTTACAGTATAAGTTTATATAGCAATTTATTATTTATAAATATCCCTATATTCTCTTCTCTGAACATATAAGTCTTCTAAAATTAATAAATATTTCTCTTTGAGTTGTCAGAACTTTGTCCTTATCTCAGAATTAAACTGGAATGGATAAACTTGAAACACAAAAGAAACATGAAAGGTGTGTGTATGTATGTGTGTGTGTGTGTGTGTGTGTGTGTGTGTGTGTGTGTGTATTTGTGTGTGTGTGTGTGTGTGTATATATGTGTGTGTGTAAGAGAGTCAGATACAAAAAAAGGGAGAGAGACAGGGATGGGAATGTCGAGAGTAAATATGCTAGAGAGGATTTTTCACTGGCAGTCTACATAAATTCAGAGGGAATAAGAGGAATAAGAGAACAAACAAAACGGACAGGTGCTATATAGACAGAAACATGGATGCTGGAGGCCCCAAGGACATAACAAACTCAATCAACACTTGTGTCCTGCTGAGGAGGAACACTTGGAACATGTGAAAGAGCATCAAGTTTTCCCTGCCCTGTTGCTTTGTAGGGCTTTTATTTGGGGTTGGTTTTGTGGTACTAGAGATCACAAGTTTGCAGGTTGCAGCATGCAAGCTAAACAAGTTCTCTACCATTGATACATACACTGCAGCCAGGTATCTATGGTCAGTTTTGATTATCATCTACATTGTGAAGAAACACCCCAGGATGAAACTAACTTTTTCCAACTACTCATCAATCTGCTGCCTAATAACCGAGAGGCAGGGAGATTAGGTGTCAGAATTATTTTGTAGAGAATAAAGAGCTGGAAGATGCTGAAGTTTTGAGTGAGTATTAGTAAGAAAAGAAACTGTGCACCCTGTCCAACCCTAAATACAGATTCATTTGCAGCAAACTTATATAAATTGCAGAATGCCCCTCTTTTGGCAGCAATATGCAAAGGGGCACCCATTCTCACTAAAGGCACTGCAGAAAATACCATCCTGTAGGCAGAGAAGTTACAAAAAGGTGTAACTAACTTTGCAAATCCTAGTCATAGGGGATGGACATTAGAGCTCAGCCTACACAAACACACTCAGCAAATCAGCCACAGTATCAGTTACACTGCTGGGAAGCTGCCCATGTCTTTGTAGTTCCTGGCCTAGTATATGTGTGACTAAGTTATCTTAGAAGACTCTGTTCGTAAATTGCTTTACCTCAAAACCTGGGATAATGCTTTGTTTTCTGAAACACCACTGACTTTCTTTATGCAAATATTATAATTTTATCTTAAGATAACTTCTGTCATTCCATTCATCAGTCTGCACAAAACTCAACTCCAACTGGATCAAGGACCTCACCATGAAACTGGATACACTGAATCTAATAGTAGATAAAGTGTGAAATTCCCTTGGCCAGGAAGAAAATTTCCTGAAGAGAACACCAATTGTTCAGATGAACAATTGATAAATGGAACATCTTGGAACTGAGAAGCTTCTGTAAGGCAAATGACACTATCAATAGGACAAAATAACAACCTACAGGCTGTGAAAAGATCTCCACTACATCATATAGAAGGATAATATTCAAAATATATAAAAACTCAAGAAAGTAGACTTCAAAACAGCAATGGAATTGAAAAATTGGGGTACAGAGCTAAACAGAGAATTCAAACAAGAGGAGTCTCAGATGTCCAACATGAACGTAAAGAAATATTCAACTTTCTTAGTCACCAGGGAAAATGAAAATCAAAACAACCCTGAGATGCCACCTCACACCTATCAGAATAGCTAAGAGCAAAACTCGGGTGACAGCAGATGCTGGTGAGGATGTGAAGAAAGAGGAACACTCCTCCATTGTCGGTAGGATTGCAAACTGGTACAACCACACTAGAAATCAATCTGAAGGTTTCTCATAAAATTGGAAATATTTCTTTCTGAAGACCCAGCTATACTTCTGGATATACACCAAAAGATATTCCACCATACCACATGGTTATGTGCTCTACTATGTTTACCCCAGTCTTATTCTTAATATTTAGAAACAAGAAGCAACCCAGATGTCCCTCAACTGAAGAATGAATACAGAAAATGTGGAAATGCGGTTCATTTACACAATGAATAATGTGAAACATTATTAAAAACAAAGACCACGAATTCTGCAGGCAAATGGATAGAACTAGAAAATATTATCCTGAGTGATGTAATCTAGGCCCAAAAGGGCATGCATGACATGATAAGTGGATATCAGCCTCAAAGAACAGAATGCCCATTCCAAACCCCACAGCCCCAAAGAAGCTAAGCAACAAGGAAGGCCTAAGTCAGGATGCTTAAATCCCATATAGAGGGTAAACAAGACAGTCATGAGAGGCACAGGGAGAAAAGGAATTGGATGGAAGAGGAGAGAGGGAGGGGAATGGGGACAGGGTCAGGTATAAAGAGAGACAGGAAAGAGATCCAAAAGGCCAGGAGAATGAATGGAGGCATGCAGCTGACCAGAGGTGACAGTTGAGGGGGATTTCTACGATGTGGGATAGGGGAGGCTCCCAGAACTCAGCTCGGACAACCTTAGCTAAAATAACCAACAATGGAGACAGAGTAGCCAGAGAGGACCCCCCCAGTGGAGGAATGGAGACATCAACCCACCTGCCAAATTTTCCACTCAAAATTGCACCCATCTAAAATAAATGGGGGGAAATAAATAGAGCAGAGACTGAAGGAATGGCCAACCAGTGACCAGCCCAACTTGGAATCCATCCTATGGGTAGGAACTAATCTCTGACACTATGACTGATGGTTATGTAGTACTTGCAGACAGGAGCCTAGCATGGCTGTCTTCTGAGAGGCTTTACCAGCAGCTGGCTGAAACAGATACAGATACTCACGTCCAAGCATTGAACAGAGGTTGGAGACCCCTATGGAAGAGTTAGGGGAAGACTTAAATGAATGGAAGGGAATGGCAACCCCTTGGGAAGACCAACAGTATCAACTAATCTGGACCCCTGCAAGTTCCCAGAGACTAAGCCACCAACCAAAGAACATACAAGAACTGGCCTGAGGCCCTTATCACATATTTAGCAGAGAGCTGCCTGGTCTGGCCTCAGTGGGAGAGGATGAGCCTAATCCTATAGAAACTTGATGCCCTATGGTAGGGGGATACTGGAGCTCCCTCTCAGAGGTGAAGGACAGTGGGGATGAAGGAAGAACTCAGCAAGGGGGGACCAGGAAAGGGATAGCATTTGGGATGTAACTAAATAATAATAATAATAAAATAATAATAATAATAATAGTAAATCTCTTTCTGCACCTCTTTCTGGCACTACACTGTAGATTCACAAAAGAAGGAAATCACAGCACAGCTACCTGAAGTTCCACTGTGACCAGTGAAGTGGCTCTTGTAGAGTTGCAGTGCGAAAATGTTTGTTTAGCTGTCTAGCGTGTTCAAGCCATGACATATTTACAAAGTGTTTTCCTCTCTGTTAAGCCTTTCTAAAGAGAGAGGAAGTTAATGGCGCAGAAACTTTCATAGCATGCAGACACTCTGCTATACTTGACAGCATCTGCCAAGGGCCCTTGTTAATTAGGCAAATATAAATGTAGCATTTTGAATTATTAATACACACTGCCTCCCCTTTAACCTAATCCCATGTCCAGGTAGTTTAATAAAATAAACTCCTTTAATCATAACCCATTTTGTGAAATAGTATGATTTAGTGTATTAGTTGGAAATATAAAAGATGCTGGCTAATTCCCAAACAATGACATGAAACATCTTAACTTTATGATGTACCACTTGCATTCTGAAATACACAAAATGTCATCTTGTAATCATTTGGTTTTGTGTCACAATTACATCACAGTAACATTATTCCCTGCATTAAATGTTTAAATTTATAATTTAGAAGACATTACTCAGTAAACGGAATACTTTCAAAATTCATTTTTACTGACTATTCCAGAAAATAGGTGCTCAGGATTTCTAATGAGGAGTATCCGGAAAACCCAGAGTATGTTGTCTGTGAAGCCAGACATGTGTAGAAGCGAGAACTGTCTGGACATTTTCATAGTGTTCTCGGGTTTTGTAAGTAGTCATTTATGTCAAAACGTAACAAATTGTGGAAGTTGTGCTGCTGTGGCAGTGCTCACAGAGCCGAGATGTTGGAATTAGGAATATGTGGCACTTTTTAAGAGCCTGTCCTTTTCAGATGAGATCTAAGTGTGACTTCAAAACCCTGAGGAAAAAAAGCAGAAGTTCCATTGCTCATTTGGTATTTGTAAATGTATATTATCATAAATATATGGGTTTGCGTGTGATAGAGACATGTATTAAAGATTTAAGAGTAATAATAGCAAAATATCAAAAAAGAGAACAAGGTTGGTGGATAGTGTATTTGTTTTTATGTCCTGTCATGTACAGCACATCTCAATAGCTAGCGCCTAAAATGTTTCTGAATTTAATTATTTAGAAAATATTTAACTTCAGGTTAAACTCTGTGAGAAGATTATATAAGAACAAAACTTATGAGAACTCCTTTCGTTAATATTCCATCTGGAGCATTGTTTATTTTTATAATTTATTTATTTTATACTCAAATCCTTTCAAATCATGCTTCATCCTGCTCTTTGTAACTCATTGTATCATTATACTGGTATTCAAGCCTTCCTAAAGCCCTGTTCATAATACAATTAAATAGACCAAAAGATAAAATTATTAGATAAATTTATTGCATTTGGATGTAAATATAGCCAGAGCTTAAAAGTGCAAATGAATAAAGAGTTTAATAAGGAAATGGCTCTTGAAGGCTTGAAATGTGTACAGTCTGAAGACAGAGATCTGGATGGTTATTTAATTAAGAGGTGGGAGACCCCAAAATAGCTCTGCTATTTCAGAGCTAAATGTTTCTGCCTTTCACAAATGTAAGAAATTCCATGGTTCATTGATTCTGCTCTGGTCTGGACCACAGCAAATAAAAAGTTTTCAGAAAACCAGTGAGGAAGAACAGAGAAATCAAACACAGAAATAAACACACAACTACATGGAAACAAACCCCTACCTCATTATAAATGTAAGGATAAATGGGAGTGGGCACAGGACACAGGCTAGCTCTGGGTGGGGGACAGGGAGGGCAGGAGGAGGCAGAGCAGAGATGGAGATGACTCCTACAAGAACAGACAGTCTAAAGCTAAGTTTAACATCATTCTGTAGGGAAGACTCTAAACAGAAGAGTAAGTTGAGGTTACATTGTAAAAAGCACTGAACTCTAAAGAGGGAGGCCAACAGGAGTAGGATTGCTCGCTGCTGGTTTCTAAGCAAGACCTTAGAAATACTTCAATACAAATACCAAAGAAGAGTAGGAAAACTCCCTTTCCTAACAGCTTCAACATTCCATGCACAGAGCTTAATAACGCTCCACTTAATGGCTAGAACTTCATGAAACATATATAAGAATCCTCACTTTACAGACCAGAACTTCAAAGTCAAACATTAAAAAAAAAAAAAAAAAAAAAAAAAAAAAAAAAAAAATGTGTCTGCTAGAGTAAGTAAGAAGAGAGAACACCGTGAATAGAGGAGGTGGGTTTCTGGGGCCATGGACCAAGGGCTTCCAAATTCCATCTCTTCTTCAAAGTAATGGAAATGCTGTCAAAAGAAAAAGAAAAAAGAAAGAAAAAAAAAAAAAAAAAACACTGAAAACCACATCTTTTCCAAATGTCTGGAAAGGAACTAATGGCTTTCAAGAATTCAAGGAATGTTATTAAATAAAAGTGCCTAAGTTTGGGTAAAACAGAAAGCTTTTGTGGTGTTCTAGCTTGCCCTGTTCCTCTCCCTCTTTCAGAGCTCCATGCTAGCATGAAAACCATCAGTACTGTAACCATGGCAAAGAGGAAACCAGCACTGTGCAGAGAGGATTTGAACCTTCATGAAAGCCCCACCCCTAGACAACTATCACTGTTCTTCATGTCCTGCTAGTTCCCTGGAAACTCTCTGGCCATTGCTTAATTTGACTCAGAACTCCCTCAGTAGGAAAATATCTACCCACAGATATTTTTAAAGTAATGAGCCATTATTTGTAGCAGTTCAACTGCATGAAGTTAAAGTATGCACTGGAGAAAAGAGGGGACAAGCTGAGACATTTAAGATCTATCTGGGAAACTGGCTTGCCATTGAAGGTGTTGAAGCTCTCCAGCATAATTTTCAGATGTAAAGACTTCTGTGATCGTGCAAGAAAGAAGCAGAAATGTCTTACCTCTCCATGTTGTTGTAGCTCCAAACAAGAAGAAAATTCAGACAAACACAAAGTTGTAAACTGCCAAAGCACAGATGTTTTACTCTGATACACAAGATCCCCAACATTGTACAGAAACTTCTTAATTAAAAACAGAAAATTATGCACTAATAGCCATCCACTATACAAAGAACCCCTCTGATGGGATCTAAGAACTGCATCAATGTATAAGTAAGAGACAAGAACTCAGAGGACAGTTGGATACTGGGTCCATTTAGCAAAATAATAGTAATAGGTTCCCCTCTGTGACAGTGAACTTCCCAGCTCTAGGTTCCTGACATGATTTGTGGTACCAGGCATATGATTTTTCCTGGAGTAGGCTTTAAATTCAATCAGAAAGCCTTTGGTAAAAAGAAAATTGAGTCAAGAGATATTAGTATGCAGATATGGAATTTAGCACAATTACGAAAATGTGTTAAGTCTGTTAAAATGTAACTTTTAGTTGATGTAATTCATAGCCAATGAAATGATAAAATATTTAACATTTTCCTGTGTTTATCTTAATTATTAAAGTTCAAAATACTTCAATCAAGTGTTGGTGCTAAGATATCCTTGCTGTATTTCCTTTTTTTTTTTCAATTTTTATTGGATATTCTCTGTATTTACATTTCAAATGCTATGCCCTTTTCTCTCACTCCCATCACCCCTCCACTCCCCTTGCTTCCATGAAGGTGCTCCCTTTCTCAAACCCCCTCTCCCACCTCAGAGCCTTGGCATTCACACACTCAGAAAAAGATCCTTCACTGGACCAAAGGCATCTCCTCCCATTAATGCCAGACAATGCTATCCTCTGCTACATATGCAATTGGAGCCATGGGTCTCTGTGTACTCACTGGTTGGTGTTTTCATCCCTGGGAATTCTGAAGGGTTTCGTTGTTGATAATGTTCTTCCTATGGGGTTGCAAACCCTTTCAGCTCCTTCAGTCCTTTCTCTGGCTCCTTCATTGGGGTTCCTGTGTTCAGTCTGATGGTTAGCTGCAAGCATCCTCATTTGTATCAGTAAGGCCCTTGGCATAGCCTCTGAGGAGGCATCCATATCAGGCTCCTTCCAGTAAGCACTTCTTGGCATCAGCAAAAATGCCTGGGTTTGGTGGCTGCAAATGGAATGATCCCCAAGTGAGGCAGTCTCTGGATGATCTTTTCTTCAATCTCTGCTCCTCTATTTGTCCCTGTATTTCCTCCTGTGAGTGTTTTGTTCTCCCTTCTAAGAAGGACTAAGGCATCCACATTCTGGCTTTCCTTCTCTTTGAGCTATGAATTGTTTCTTGGGTATTCCAAGGTTTTTGGACTAGTATCTGCTTATCAGTGAGTACATACCATACGTGTTCATTCAGGATGATTGCTTCTAGTTCCAACCATTTGCCTAAGAATTTCATGAAGTCATTGTTTTTAATAGCTGAGTACTGCTCCATTGTGTAAATGTACCACATTTTCTGTATCCATTTCTCGGTTGAAGGACATCTGGGTTCTTTCCAGCTTCTGGCTATTATAAATAAGGCTGCTATGGACATGGTGAGGCATGTGTCTCTGTTATATGTTGGAGTGTGTTTTAGGTATATGCCCAGGAGTGGTATAGCTGGGTCCTCAGGTAGTACTATGTCCAGTTTTCTGAGGAAACACCAGAATGATTTCCTTGCTGTATTTCTTGCTGTATAAATTTCTAAAAGGTGTGGGGAAGATAAATGATCATATTATTTTTCAAAAACAACAAACTTTATTGAATCAATGCTATTTTATCATTGTTACCTAGTATGTTGTTTCCTGGGGGGGGCAATCAGGGAGCGGGAGAGACCTCTTGGTTATCCACCACTAGCATTGTACCTGAGGCATACTTTACCACACCAATAATGACTATAAATTACACTAATCATGGCTGTAATTTACATGGTTGAAACTGCACTATCGAGAGCTAGCTGGTTTATTAAACTGAGCATAACTTCACAAGATATAGAATAAGTTTCAGAAGATCATAAGACCAAAGGTTTGTACATATCATTAAAGGTTATGTGGAGATTTGACTTTTAATGATAACAAATTCTTTGATGGTCAATATTTCCACCAAAAAAACTACAGAACAGTAAATTAGGTCAATCTGAAGAAAAAAAAGTAGTCGATATAAAATGCCTATAAACAAAACATGAATGTTGAAACTCTACAGGCTTTTAAATCAGTTACTGAATTTTTGCATGAAACATAAAATATATATAAAGAATTGAAGAGTTGAAAAATGTCTCACAAGTAGAGAATATGAATGAACAGGTACTAAATATTTCAGGCTGAATAGATGTTATAAAGTTAAAAAATATAGTTACAGAAACAAACAGGCTCTAGAAAGGTCCAACAGTAAATGAGTTGATAAAGGTAAAGGAAAGTAAACTTGTTCTAAAATTTCTAGTCTAAGAAACAAAATATTAAAAATAACGAACACAGCCTCAGCAGTATGAGATATTATCTAGCATAAAAATAGAATCACAGGTTCATGAAGACAAAGGAAAAAGCCAGTGTGAGTTTCTGATATAATTACCCAAAATCGTAATCCATAACTCTATAGCTTTTCAAAGTTGTGGAGAGGGGCTGGAGAGATGAGTCAGCTGATCCAAGTTCTTGCTGCTTTTGCAAAGGCTGTGCTTGGGTCATATCACCCATGTACTGCTCGCGACCTTCCAGAGCTCCAGTTCCAGAGAATCTGCTGGTTCCCTGTTTTGTCCTCCACAGGTTCCTGAGTACACATGAAGTGTGAAAACTCACAAAGGCATACACAGATATGTAAAGGTAACTTACATTTGCCAAATGTAATTGTTCTCTCAAAGGCGGACTGACTGCTGAATAAGCTCATCCTTTCTATTTCTTTCTGAACTCTGGTTGGCTGATTCAACTCGGCTGTTAAAGCTAAACTTCTCTCCAAGCTGACAGATCCAATCTGGTTTCCCCTTGGTTTCTTACTGAATTTCTCAGCTTAGCCTCAAACTATCTCTGGCAATCAGTCCCAAGCTTCTGGATCCTTCTTATTTTGTCTTCACCTTTTTACCTCTGTAAAACTGCTCCAGTAAAACTGCCTTCTCCTCCTCTTTGTCCTCTCCCCTCCCCTGCCCCATCTCCTGCTTTAACTCACCTCATTTTTCTGTCTGTTCTCCTAAGAGTTTGGCTGTATCCTATCTCTGAAACATTCTATCAAAAAAATATATTTTTTTTGCTTTGTCACTTTGTCTAACCTTCAATTAAAGGTCACTTTCAAACATGGCTAATTCCTTGCATAAACCAAATTTATCTTCATTGTTTGGGATTAAAGGTGTGTACTACAAGTATGTCTGTATTTCTGCCGGAACACACAGACCTAGAAGGTCTTTGAATGTGATCCCTCGCCAGAGCAGCCATTTTGCTGGATTAGAATTTCTCTATACAAATGTACATGAATGTAATAAATTATTCTTTTTAAAGTTATGGAGAAATCAAAATGCTCCAAGGTAAACAAAACTTAGAAAATTGCTACTTACACATCTATCCTTTGAGAATAATAAGATTCTTCAGTTTGCAATGAAAGAACATTAGACATTGTGAATCCACAGGAGAAATAGTAATCACAGATGGCTACATCTTCACAGGCAAATAAAAACCAAAGTGTTAGAAATATGTCTCTTTTATTTTAACTCCTACCCAACTGCTATTGTATTTATACAAGATAAAAGCACAAAGTAATAATTATGAAACTAAGTTGATAGGCATGTAACAGAAATGCAGTTTTTTCTCTCTTCCAACTTTATTTTTTAAAAAGGAGGGATACATATACAAATTTCAAAGATATTTTGGCATAACATTATATGAATATTCTTTGTCAGTACTTAATTCTTTTAGAGGTTTGATAGCATTCATTGAAATCCCACTACTTACCATAAGCATAAAGTACATTTGTAACAAAGAAAACATATTGGATTAGACAGGAAATATACCAATATTGGGGCACATTATGAAGTACTATGATTACTAATAGCAATGCATACCAAAATTGTGTGGAATTTGTATTTTCCAAGTCAATCAGAAACCATTAAATATAAGTAAACAACACAATAAAGGAATTAATAAGTAACAAAATTAGTATACATTAAATTACATATTTAAGGCAGAAGAGTAAAAAATGAAGAAGTAGAAAAACACATAGAAAAAATAATGTATGAGTAGCAGAAATCAATAAATGCCTTATTTTATGAAATACATATAACAATACTGTTTATTTTTATCACAAAAATATGCTAAAAAGAAATATTATAAGATATATGGCCAGAATACCACAGCAAAAAGAACAATGATGTTGTAGTATTAATATCAAATAAATAGATCCTTTAACAAAAGGGTTTACCAGATTAAAAATATAATTTATAAAGCAATAACTATAACCTATTAAGAATACATAGAAGAAAATAAGAACCATAGAAACTACAAATGTCAAAACGCAATGTCAAACACAAATAAAATAAAACTGATAGAAATAAAGGAATGGAAAATTGAATAATAAATATTGGATATTTTACTGCCCTAAGTTTCAATGCAAACAACTATGAGAATAGCAATAAAGAAACAGAAGGATTTAAGAGCAGTTAAGGCGACAGGATCAACTTCTACATGACCCAACTCCAAACTGTACATTCTAATCAATTATGTGTGAATTTCACTCACTATCCATGAGAGAATACAAACTGAAAGAGGAAACAAGGATAAAAAGTCTTCTATGACAGACAACTTAAACCTTGTGTTCTTTGACCACAATAAAATAAGATTAGAAATCATAGCAGAATGACATTTAGGGAAAAAAACAAGTGGAAATTAGCATAACACTAATTAATGAAGGCTCAAATATGAAACCACACACATTCTCATTACAGATGAACATGAGCACTCACATAAAATACCAAAGTATATGTAACAAAGCCAAAGCACATGGGGGAGATGTACCAAAAATAAAATAATCACAAATGAACAACCTGAATGTTCACCTAATATATCAGCCAACCCCCACCCCCACCCCCAGAACTCCCAGGGACTAAACAACCAACCAAAGAGTACACATGGAGGGACCCATGGCTCCATCCTCATATGCCGCAGAGGATAGATTTCTCTGGCATTAATAGGAGGAGAGGCCCTTGGTCCAGTGAAGGCTCAGTTCCCCAGTGTAGGAGAATGCCAGGGTGGTGAGGTGGGAGTAGATGGATGGGAAGGGTAGTAATCTCTTAGAAGCAGGGAGAGGGGAATGGATGGGGGATTCCAGAGGGAAAATCAGCGAAGAAGATAACATTTGAAATGTAAATACATAAAATATCCAATAAAAAACTGAAGTTAAAAAAATAAACAAAAATGTATACTATAAAGAGAAGTATAATTTAAGCCCAAATTAAACATAACAAGAAGCATATTGTAAAAGATAAGTTAGAGATAAGAATGAGTAAGAGAAAAAAAACATTAGAGAACACACAGCCAAAGTAAAAGAAATTTTTTAAAAAAGATATGATTTTAGTAGGATTGATCAATAAATAAGAAAGTCAGATTACTAAAAATCAAGATACGAGAATACCACTGCTAGTCTTGGAGGGAAAAATTAGATAAGTAACTCCGCTTCCAGCATTTCTCATTCTTTTTTTTTAACAACTTTATTTTACAAAACAAAGATAAATGTAAAGATTTTAAGCATTTTTTGCATAAAATTATACAATACATTTTTGTCAGTACTTTTTTTCAGATTTTAAGATATTTTTTACATAAAACTGTATGAATATATATTTTAGTTAGTACTTGATATTTTTAAAGGTTTGATAGTATGCATTGAAAACTTAATAGTTACAATGAGCATAAAGTACATGTAAAACAAAATGTAACATGGAAATAGTCAAAGTTTTCTTGTTGTATAGAGATTTTTTTGTTTTGTTTTGTTTTGTTTTCTTTATTTCTTGAACTTCATACAGTCTGTGAGTTGTTTCTAGGGCAGTGCGAGCCTCTGGGGTTAGCATCCCACTATCAGTGACTGCATATTATGTCTGTTCTTTTGTGACTGGGTTATGTCACTCAGAATGATATTCTCTAGATGCAGCCATTTTCTTAAGAATTTGGTCAAGTCATTGTTTCTGGTGGCTGAGTAGTATTCCATTGTGTAAATGTACCACAATTTTTGTATCCATTCATCTTCTGAAGGACATCCAGCATTTCTCATTCTTACACAAAATCCTCTATATCTCCAAGTCAATCACAGCTAGCCCGCGCACAGACAGACAGACAGACAGACACACACACACACACACACACACACACACACACACACACATCACACATCACACACCACTTTTAAAAGGACTCACACAATTAAGTGACCCTCCCACCCCTACAAAAAAGAACACTATCTCTACAAGTCAGTTGATTTAGGACTTTACATTCACACAATTCTTTTATAGCAGTACCAAGATTGGGGTTTGTTTCAATATACGGGAAAACGTGGGAGTATCGAGAACTTGAACTAGGAACAAGGGAATTTTGAGAATAAGGCATTTAAATTTTCTTTCAGGAACATTAATAGCAACATAATGATAATCATAATAATAATAATATTATTATAGTAAATATATCTATATCTATATTTAGATAGATAGATAGATAGATAGATAGATAGATAGATAGATAGATAGATAGATAGATAGATAAAATCTGCTATACTCTAAACTCTAGGAGTATTTGTAACGTAACTGCTTTAAAATTTTCCACCTTGGTGTTGGGGTTCATATTAGAGGTGCACAACTCTAATGCCAACACTGAGAAGACAGCAAGTTTGGGGACAGATTTCACTACATAATGAGCTCTAAGCCAGCCTCAACTACACTGTTACATAATCTTATGAACAACACAACAAAGAAAGAAACAAATGTTCTACTGAAAGGATAAGACATGTTGGTACATGAAAAGACAAGACACTAAGTTACTCCTTGCCACCAACTGCTGCATATATTTTTATATAGTATAGTATGCACCACTGCATACGTTCTTATACAGTATGAACTGCTGCATACATTTATATAGTCTGAACCGCTGCATAATTCTTATATAGTATAGTATGGACCACTGCATGCATTCTTATACAGTCTGAACCGCTCCATACATTCTTATACAGTATGGACTGCTGCATACATTCTTATATAGTATAGTACGGACCACTGCCTACATTCTTATGCAGTATGGACCGCTGCATACATTCTTATATTGTCTGAACTGCTGCATACATTCTTATACAGTATGGACTGCTGCATACATTCTTATACAGTATGGATGGAGATGATATCAACAGCTACAGGCCAAATCTTTCATACCTTCTTAAAGAGATTTTCTTTTAAGGAGAATTAGCAACAAGAAAACAGCTAATAGTAATAAAATTCCTGTATGTAGATTAATAAAATGACATAAAATAAACTCTAACTCATCACCCTAGATCTGCGTTTTGCTTTATTCACTGGTTCTATTTTCATAGCCAAATTATTTAACCTGTGTGTATCTCATCTATCTCTTATGTGAAATAGAAGTGTTTAGAAATCTTCACTAATTTCTTTTAGATTTTTTTTACTGAGTTGCAGTAAAATTTTATATTTAGATAACACTCAGAACAGAAACCAACAGATAATAAAGGCTACTCTATCATTGCAAGTTTAAAAAAATAAAGATCATTAGGACATTTTCAAAAACCTGCATAAATACTAAAGATCTAACAAAAATGATGGCAGTAGTGACTCAGGCGCATACAACAAAAGGAAAGGCATCAAGGAGCATGCTTGGCTGGACTTTGATGTAGACAAGGATGCAAGAGTATCTGAGATTGATCATTGACTTTCTGCTTAAAGGAAAAGATGGATGAGGAGTCTGAATGTCAAGGCAGAAAAGAAGATCTCTATTGTTGGTCTGGATCAGATAGAGATGTCCTTTTCAGCACACAGATACACTGTATCTGAAATCCAAAGATGCAGATTCACAAGTGGTTGCCATATGGGCGAGTGAGGGCAGCTATGGAAAAACCGGATTAAGACAAAAGAAATTCAAAGTTGGAAAGTATTAGAGTTGTGGCAGGACTGGAAAATGCCTGCAAAACAAAGATTCAGTGGTAAAAGATTTATAAGAACCAGGAGAGAATATTATCATGGAACCTAAGGGAATAAATCATTTTAAGTACATATCATAAGGACACTACCCAAAGCTGTAAAGATGAACCAAGTTTCTCCAGAACAGGAATGTGGAGGAGGCAACAGCCAGGTTACACTCCTTGACTTCGTTCAAATCATCAAAAAAAAAAGAAGTCTATCCATATGTGCATTAAGTTCAAAGGTATAGATTTAATTTCTTTGCCTGGTGTAGTCGACATGTTAAATAAACTGTCTGGTATGTAGAACTTGAAGTTTTCCATGATTAAAACTCAAGCAGTTCTCTGGTTGCTTACCTAGCTTGAGTTTTGTGAAATAACACTGTGGCCTGAAATCTGAGAAATGGCTCAAGAATGTATGGGGCATCCTTCATTCGAAAATGGATCCAGTCTTATCAGGCTCAGAGGGCTGCTCCCCTAAGGAAGGGTAGCTGATGTGCAGCGAGAAGTTGGGAGTATGGATCACGCTCATTTCTGTAACAGTTCATGTGACCCTTGGTGACCGAGCAGACAGGAACTGTCCTTCTCTTTAGAGTAGATGTAATGTTAACTGAACAAGGAGAAGTAAGTTGCCCGAAATCAATGGGGCTTTAATCAGCAGGTGTTTTAGATTTGAGTATCATCAAAACTCTGTCTGGTTTGTTCACTCTGGGTTCTGTGCACATATACTCCTTTGATTAACTCATGAGGAAGAATATTTTGTCAAAAACTAAATCTGATGATATTCAACTAGCATATTCCATCAATCCTACAGAGGATGTAAGTTCTGAAATCTTCTGAAGAGCTAGGTGCTCACATCACAATTTGCAATACTCATTGTACATCTAAGGCTTGCTCAAAGGGGAAATTCTAGTAAAAAGATCTAAAATCAACTCAAACTTTGAATGATTCAAGCTCCTGAACACTTATTAGGGAAACAATCCAAATCTATTACTTTTGTGTCTTCCTTTCTAATTTTGCCTTCTAACCAATGTAGAAGGCATTATTATCACCTAATACAAAGAAGGAAGCCAAAAGAGAAAATGTGCACTCTAAACAAGAAAGTCATCCTTAAGTAAAATTATGAAGCAAAAGAAATCCAAGGATGCCAGTAGCCAGTCACACTTTCCTTTCCTGTATGGGCAGATGGTGATTCCATAAGCCAAACAGTCTTCTGATGAGGTTCCATTGCTTTGATGGCCTTTGGGTTGCTAAGCAACCCTCCTTCTGCACTCCTATGCCTGCCCCTTCTTATCACTGCTCATCCAGTATTGCTCCTGTTGTCCTATTCATTAAACACACACACACACACATACACACACACAAATGTGTTTTTCCAATTTTTCCACATTTTCAAAACTTAGCAATGTAGTCTGATAACTATTACTTTTTAATACCTTCCCTGTTCCCTTTCTTTGGGCAAGATTTCTTTCTTTCTTTCTTTCTTTCTTTCTTTCTTTCTTTCTTTCTTTCTTTCTTTCTTTCTTTCTTTCCTTGCTATTTTATTGGATATTTTATGAATTTACATTGGTTCCCTCCTCTCCCATGCCTCCTCCTCCTGTTTCTATGAGGATATTCCCCCTCCCACCCACCCACTCCCACCTTAACACACTGGAATTCCCCTACACTAGGGAAACAAGCTTTTACAGGACCAAAGGCCTGTCCTCCTGATGTCAGACACTGCCATCCTCTGCTACATACTTGGCTGGAGCCACGGGTCCCTCCATGCATATTCATTGGTTGGTGGTTTAGTCCCTGGGAGCTCTGGGGGGGGGGGGTCTGATTGGTTGATATTGTTGTTCTTCTTATGGGTTTCAAACTCCTTCAGCTCCTTTAGTCCTTTCTCTAATTCCTCGATTGGGATCCCAATGCTTAGTCGGATAATTAGGTGCAAGCATCCTCATCTGTATCAGTAAAAGCTCTGGCAGAACCTCTGCCAATCAGCACTACTTGTCATCAGCAATAGTGACTGGGTTTGGTGGCTACATATGGGATGGATCCCCGGGTGGGGCAGTCTCTTGATGATCTTTTCTTCAGCCCCTGCTCCTATATTTGTCCTCGTATTTCCTCCCTTGAGTATTTGGGTCTTCCTTCTAAGAAGAACTGAAGCATCCACATTTTTGGTATTCTTCCTGAATTTCATGTGGTCTGTGAATAATATCTTGGGTGTTCCAAGCTTTTGGGCTAATATCCACTTGTCAGTGAGCGCATACCATATGTGTTCTTTTATGACATGGTTAACTCACTCAGGATGATATTTTCTAGTTCCATCCATTTGTCTAGAACAAGATCTTTTAATCCTTTCTGAAACCCAACAGATCTGTGCTGAGGTTTTGAAAAGTTTTACAGTTAAAAAAAATTCTGCCCAAAAAAACATTTGTACACTCTAAGTTATTTTCAGATCAGATGATTGCCCTTCACATCATAATATCCAATTATTCATGCTGTATGTAAAAAGGAGAGGGCATGTTTTTATTCAACTGGATGGGGAAAAAGAAATTTTTTTTAAAAATGGCCTTCCTGGGGATATTTTAATAGCAACATCAGTAAAATACCCACAGTGAGGTGTGCTCCAGACACCGCAGAAGCTTCATGGAACTATTTTGGAAGAGACAGAGCTCTTTTGGTGCCTCGGATGATACCATCGAGGCAGCCTCCTACTCCATTCATAAGCATGATCAGCTCAGGTCAGCATAGTTCAGTCTGATCTCTGATTAACCGAGCTAAAGGCAGATTTGCTGGGAGCACTGAGCAGAGGAAGTAAGAAAACAGTCTGTTTGCTCAGGCAACATCGCCCTTCAAATATTTGGTTAAGGACACACTGGCCATGAAACCCAAATCCAGTCGCACAGTTACTGATCTGCTTTAGTTTTGTTACCTTTTAAAAATCACTTTGTTATTGTGACATAGCCAAATACTGGTCAAGAGTTTCATAGGGACTAAAAGCCAAGCAGAGGTTGGCATGCATTGAGGTCCTGCCATAGGGTATATAAATATATATGTACACATATAAATGCATTATACAGATATCTATAGATTCATATTTATTTGTTGTCTATGTATGTAATATGGTATGTGTGCTGTGAATGTAATGTGATACACACTTGCATGTGGAGGCCAGGGAAGTGATTGATGTGTATATGTATGTTGTGTGTTACTCACTTGCATGTGAAAGCCAGAGCAGGGATACGGTGTGTACGTGTATGCTGTCTGTGTATATAAGACACACACATACATGTAGAAGACCTAGGGTCAATGCTTTCCTCCTAGCCATACTGTGGTAGAATCTGTCACTCAGTCTGAATGTCAGCATTTCTGCTGACTTCTCAGGACCCACCCGTCTCCACCCGATCCACTCCACTTCTAGGATGACACGCATGTGCAGACAAGCCCAGCCTCGTGTCTGACTGCTGCCCTTATCTTCACAAAGCAAACTCGTTCACCCATTGGAACATCTACAACCTGCCAACAGCTTATACTGTCTTCAGTACAGGAGGAACAGTAACAAAAATAAACACCCCCGTACTTGCCCATAAGCATTTTAGTACAGCTTAGGTGACTGGAAACATTATGAAAAATATTACTTTTTATTTATCAGTTTTGGCTACCCAAATAGTCGTCTAAAGTAAAACTTGCTGGCATTTTGAAATAGAATAAAAACCTTAACCAAAACACTTATCATATTAAACTAATGAAAATTGAATATGTCAAATTTCTCTCTACCTAGAGGTCCGGTTTAAAAAGCATTAATGAAAAGAAAGAAAAGGAAAATACAACCGTTGCCTATTAATTCTAATCCATTGATAATACCACCGTACAAAAAGATTATACTCCTTAAAAATGAGTCTTTTATTATTTAAGCATCTCTTTCTTTTCTAAACCCTAAGGAAAAAAGATCTTTTGACAGCCAGAACTTTGAAAAATTAGTGTGACAAAATATGCTTCAAGCTCAATTATTTTTAAAAATGCAATGGAAAGAAGTCAGATCCATAGTTAACTATTGGGAGGGTGATCACACTATGACATACATATTTTACAATGAGATGAAACTGATGCTGTGAACCTTAACACTACATTTAATAATTCACGACTTTAATAGCAAAATGCAAAATGAAAAATAATTCTTCCATGGACAAAGACTGAAGGAAGATTAATTATTGAGTATTGGCAATGGTGAAGCTGGAAGCATTATGGTCAGCTGAGCAGGGTAGGCAGGGGGAGAGAGAGAGGAGAAAAAGAAGAAGAAGGAGGAAGGGAGAAGGAGGGAGGGAGGGAGGGAGGGGGAAGGGAGGGAGAAGGGAGGGGGAGAGAGAGGGAGGGAGAGAGACCTTTTAAAAAGGCTGTCACTCCCAGAACTACTTTATGTAAAACTTACCTCTTCTCTCTCTTCTAAGCTCTCTAGACTCCTAAGAGACTCATTACAACATGTTTTGAATTAAACAGAACACATTTGTTTGTGTTCTCTGTGTTGACAAGGAAAGGAGCTCACAACAGCTCACAAACATCTTCTGAAACTACATGGCAACATTAAAATAAAAGTTCAGGAAAGCAATATGATAGATTTTGAGTTTTCCAAAGAGCGCTTTGGGTGAGGGAAGGGCTCTGTTCTTCAAACCCTTGCTCAATAAGAAACTCCAATTATGCGCTGAGTCTCACGGTCACATGAAAGTCAACCAAGAGATCAGAACCCAGACACAGTAATATCAAGTACAGAGTTTATTTCACAAAAATATTCCTCTATCATTTGAATCTAGATATAAAAGTAGAAAGACTTTAACAGTGGAGAACAAGTTTCAATTTGCAGGGTACTGTTTACTTAAGAAAGCTTCATGCACCGACATTTAGGTCATTAAAACACATTTAAAGAGTTGTCAGAGTTTAGCAAAAAAGAAAAAGTACAACCCATGAACCAGACCTAAAGTAGACTCTACTGCTTGATGCTTGATGAACTGGAAAAGGGAAGCATGCCACTCTGAGTCAGCTTTAGCAGATCAGTGTAGACTTTAGCTTCTAGGTCACAAAATCAAATACACAACCCATGCTTAGTGAGCGCTGCTCTCTAGGAAGCCTTGTCAGAGAAACAGTTGAAAGAATGTCATGTTCAGAATGATGGAAACATGCAAGAGCATTAAAGGCACACCAACCTCCACCCTTGAGACAAAGACAAAGGGCAAGAGGAAAACCTGGATGCTACTTCAGAACAACAGTCTTCAATGAGAGAAAAACATCCAACAGGAAATGTAAGTGTGAAACATTAAATGACTCAACTTGATCCCCAAATCAAAATGTGGTGTTGTTGGGGGTCTTGTTGGTTTTATTCTTGCTATTTGTCTTTTATTTTCTTATAGCAAACTTTTTTTAAAAAAATCTAACACTGGACTACCTAGTGGGACAGTAAGAAAAGTCACCAACACCTACATACACCCACATACAATTCACCTACATATAATTCAGGGTAGATTTAATTCAAACACCTTGTTTTATAATTACACGTAATGATGCTGTACTTGAGGTATGATGATAAACAGCATTAAAAGACTTAGAAGTGATTTAGACATGAACAAACAATATGTCCTTGACATAACAGGAAAACAGAAGAGTTAAGAAAACAATTAATCAGATTATGTTAGGCTCCACAATAGAGATATCAAATAACAAACCCAGAAGAAAATTTAATCCCAGCTATGTTCTAGAGGAAACATGTCAGCACTGTGTCTGCTTCCTAATGCAGAAATGGGCAGATTTCAAACACAAGTACCACATTGATGTTAGGACAAACCATTAGCCTCACTAGACTCAATATACTTTTCTGCAAAAGAAAGTCGTTAGATCATTTTAACTTCTTTTAATCTTGAAACAGCATTATGCAATCTGCTTAAGTGTTTTTGGACGAGAAGAGCCGACGGCGGACGTTAAGACTGATGAGCAAGTGGAGCTCTCAGATTCTGAAGTTACTTGATGATTCTTTCTGTTCGCATGAGCTGAGAGGTGGGCAATTCCGAATCATTTCGGTATTTTCACGTTACCAGATTAACTTGCCTCTGAGCTTAAAAGAAGTCTAACAGCAGACATTTACACTAGCAAGCTTGACATTTAGGTCAGTGTTACTGAAGAATTATTGCATCTCATACAAAGAAACCAGCAGTAATTAGGCCCAAAAGGAGAAATGTTTTCTCTTGTTCTTTCTCTCAGCTGCTGATAGAGTTTAGCCTCTGTTGTCTTAATTTAGTCATATGAAGGAACAACCAGACAGTGGGAGGGAAGAACACAGATCTCCTACTTCTCTGGAGAATCAATAGGCTGGCCTAGTCTGCGAAAGGATGTGTTTGAGAGGAAAGCATTGTAAAAGCCCTTTCACATGCAAGACATTTTCCAAAACTATTCAACCATTTGAAAAATAAATTAAGATTTCTGATTATTCTACAAAACATTATAAAATATATACATACATATATATATATATATATATATATATATATATATATATATATATATATATATATATATATATGGGAAGAGATACACACGTGTGTGTGTGTGTGCGTGTGTGTGTTTATGGAAAACTAGAAGAATCTTACTGTATTATCAACCTTAGCAAAAACATACATATGTAACATTTCAATGCAATAATACTCTTCTTTAAACTAGCTTAATCAAAACCTAATGAAAGACAAGTTGTTCTAAATATCCCAATTCTTTTCTTCTACTTTCTATCGCCTGCTCCTGAGCTAACACATAGCTCCTCTCACCTCCTTCATGCCCTCCTGATACAAGTCTGTTCAATTCTTTCCTTCTGCTTCTAACAACTCAAAACTATTTTCCATTGTTTCAAATTAACCAACAGACATTCTGCACTCCAGGCTTTTCTGAGCAAGACTGCCCTGTATCAACCTTGATGCATTAACTAATTCACCCATTTTACCCTTCAAAGACTAGATATAAATCATTCTAGCCCTATTAGACTTGACAACCTTTCCTTTGGAAGTTATAAGAAAAGAGCAGACATAAAATACAAAGAAGACCATGTTTATTTATAGTTATTACTGGTTAAATTTTAAAAGAACTACACTGATGCAAGAGGGAAATCAATATCCAAGTGACTGATACTGTAATTCTAAGATAATAACAGTATTTTCTCACTAACCTCAACCTGGTTTCTCAAAAGAATGAAGCAGTTCATCTTCATTGATTATCATTTACACAATCATTCATCAGCCAAGCATGCAAGAAAAATGTGTATTATGTTTCTTTTAATTATATTAGATCAATAACAATAATAAAATTATTAATCAACCTTTGAAGATTTAGTATTTATGCCATTGGCTATTAAATGCCAAACACTCTAAAGTAACTCATTCAAAGCTCTCCTTTTGTCTTATTTTGTTTTATACATACAAATAGTCTCCCTTACTATCAGTCTCAATGGTAGCAATAACCATTTTTGATAAGTTCCTAACTGCAATGTCATAAGGGGAAACTGAAGATGCAGAAATATATGTTCTTAGAGAACTCGTGGACATGACAGGAAAGCAAAGGGAGCCTCTTGATCATTGAGAAGGAGAGAGAAGATGTACTTGGAGAAGTTTTTAAAATGTCAGTAAGTGGGTATTCTAATTTCTGCACCTCTCTGCTCATCTCTCTGAGCTTCTTTTTATTCTGGTTTTGATGCACGTCATCTCCAATCGGTTTCCATCATCTCTAATTAGTCCCCATTGTGCAAATTCAAATCTCCTAATGTTTTTGTTAAGGAGATGGAGCTGAATGTGAGCCGAGAAGAATATAGCTAATAATGAAATTCACGATAATTTATTTGGGGGAAATGAAAGGGCAGTCTTGATATTCTGTACAGAAGGAAGACAGAGGAGCTGGTTAAGGGAAAACTAATTGATGATCCCAGGAAAAGGAAAGACAACCCAGGGAACAAACATAGGCACATGTAGGCATGCACTTCTCTGGGGCCGAGACTGTTTATCACTCGCTGTGATGTCCATTTGGACTTCCCAGCTTCTGGAGGAGCACAGCTCTTAACATTTGAACAATTTATTGCCTAATTATTTCATTTGCCCTTTTGAAGAGTCAGCCCTCCAAACAGTTGCAGAAGGAGAGCTCGGGAAGTGAGCCTTTGGGCAGCCCCGCCCCCACCCCCATTGCATTAAGCATAAAATAACCTTTTATCAAATGCTTTGTGAGCATTTAGAATATTGAATTTGTATTTTAATCATTGAGTTCAACAGGAATATAGCCAGTGGGAAGGACTTAATTACAAACGATGTCTTTCTCACGGTTATGCCCGCAGTCCCAAGGGGCACTTTAATGAAGTTCTGAACCCTCAGACAGAAAGGTCAAATGGCTTTTCTCCCCGGTACCTCAGAGTGCACAAAGGTGCACCTTCATCTTAGCAGATGTTCAACCAGGTATAATATTAGCCCGAGGCAAAAATTCCTGGGACAGGAGTTCACAGGGAAGCAATTCTCTGGAATTTAATGGATAATAGAACAACCTATTTGGGAGTTTGAAGAGGGGATGAAGTGAGATGATCTCCATTTGAATATAAATGTATATTTTTATTAGAAGTATATTATGCCAGGAGGAATAACATTCTGCTCGGGAATAAATTTATTCCATATCAAAGACTAACAATATTTTAGGTGTCTATTTTTTTAATGCTGAAAAGTGTTACTTCTGTGTTTATATTATACACACTTCCAGTCCTGAATGAGGGGGAAAAAAGCTGAAATTTCTTTTGTTGATGAATTATGAATTAGGAGGAGAAGATTCTTGAATATTCTAAGTTACTTTGTTTTCTATGGCTAGTCAAATTATTTTATCATAAAGAAAGAATGAAAAGTTGCTCTTTATAACCCCATTTTGAATTAATTTTGTTAATAAATAATTATGGGAACTCTTCGAAACATCGTACTTTTTGGTATGACTTTTCTTGGAAAGATATTCATATCATCTAAATTTGTATGACCTATACCATTGTAAACTATATTTTAAGTGAAGAAAGCATAACTCTATATTTATTTGCACATTTATTAGCTATTTCAACCTAATTTAATGGCTGTGCTCCAATGCAAAGTTTGAACAACAGAGCTAAATAGTATTTTTACTCTAAATCTTTTGATGTACATTCAATGAAAGCACACACACACACACACACACACACACACACAAGCTTTTAGAAAAAAAGAAAGCAAATTACCTGACATAAGTGACTGGTATTGTCTATAACATCAACCCAAACAGTCCTGAGCAACACTTTAAAACACATTCTTAAGGCAGATACTTGTGGTAAGAAAGACTACGGACCTTTCAGCAAAGACTAGTTAGCAAACAAACTGGAGGGAAAAGCTGGGCACAGGGTTGAAGAAGTGTGGGCAACGATTGTCAAGAGTAGCAGAGGTGAGTGGCCTTCATTCCTAAAAACCTATTTCAAACTGATGAGTCAGTGCCTGAAATACTAAAGCATAAATGAATGCATTCTGGTTTAACTTACTATGGTGTGACTAATTTGCTTTGCAAAACATCGTTTGTGATAAGAATAACTTAAATTGCCTAATACAGTGTTGGAATAAGTGTATAAACAATAGAATACACAGAGGAGGGGGAAGGGAGAGAGTGAGGGAGGGGGAGGAGGGAGGAGGGAGGAGAAGAGAGGGAGGGAGGAGGGAGGAGGAGCAAGAGAGGGAGAGGGGGAAAGGGGAAGGGAGAAGAGAAGAAGAGAAGAGGGATGGGGAAGGGGAGTAAGAGAGGGAGAGAGAGAGAGAGAGAGGGAGAGAGAGAGAGAGAGAGAGAGAGAGAGAGAGAGAGAGAGAGAGAGAGAGAGAGAGAGAGAGAGAGAGAGAGAACAAGTCATCCTGAACCATCCTATCTCATATATGTCCCAGGCAACTGCATGAAATCACGTGTTGAATCTGAAGGAGCAGGGACAGTATTTAAACTGTCTTTATACAATTTCAGGGCTACTCGCCACCAGCCTTACCGCCTGTATGGTACTTTAATATAAAAATTGTATTATGTTTGCTTTTAAATTTAATTCTTTCATGCTTCTGAAAATACCCACTACCCTGAACGTTTTCAAGAAATTCGCATAGAGAGAGTCTTCTTAGCTGAAAGGCAGAGTTCTGCTTTATTTTTATTGGCAGTTAATGTGGGATCTTAAATACCAACTGTCTTGGAATCGTCAGATGATTGACATAAATCTGCAAACCTTGTAACGTTTTCCTTGGTTGGAAACAGAATAAAACGAAGGCAAGCACTTTGCCCAGATCTGGGGATGCAAGAAAGGTATGTGGTCGCCTGTTGAATAACGGCTTACCTTTAAAGCATTTTATGTCAAATTTAACTGCCTTTTCTTTGACACGCATGCTTCAATTTTACAAAGTAAAAATAAAATAGAGAAATAAATAAGTCTATCCCACACACCCCTAAATCTCTACAGACCCAATGGTAAGGTGGGGCGAAGGTCGAGGCGGTGCACTCCTGTAGGCAAGAACTCAGAGATGGCTTACACAGAAGCTGGAAGGATGTGCTCCCAGGTTACACTGCCACCACCTTACCGCCGCCACCGCTTTCCCCTCCTCCCTCTGGAGTCCTGGAGGAAGGGTGACCGCCACTTGGGCATTATCTCTAAGACAGTAGCGCCGCTCTCCGCCCGCCAAAGGACTCGGATCTCCAGCGTCTGCCACCAGAAGCGCTTCTGCCCAGTCTCCTACCCGACCCGGAGTCCCCAATCACCCTCCTTCCAGCCTGCCTAAAGTGTCCCGCAGAGTGCCTGGGATGCTGCCCAGTGCCCGGCTCTCTCCACCTCCCTGCCTGTGGGCCCCTAGAGCTTGTTTGTCTGTCCTCAGCCCAGATGCTTCAGCAGCCCCTTGCTTCCTGAAGTGTGTTTCTTTCTTTCTTTTCCGCCTTTCCTAGGCCCAATCAAAGGTGGCTCTGTTATTGAAATGCGAAGTATTTCCTCTCCAAACCCCTTGGCTACTGCTACTCAAGGCGGAATCAATGGACCTATATATTCTCTCTCTCTCTCTCTCTCTCTCTCTCTCTCTCTCTCTCTCTCTCTCTCTCTCTCTCTCTCTCTCTCTCTCACTCTCTCTCTCTCTCTCTCTCTCTCTCTGTCTCTCTCTCTCTGTCTGTCTGTCTCTCTCTCTCTCTCTCTGTCTCTCTCTCTCTCTCTCTCTCTCTCTCTCTCTCTCTCTCTCTCTCTCTCTCTCGTTATAAATAAATGTCTATTTGTTCAGGAGGCGTTTTCCCGCGTGTCCCAGCATCTTCCCCAGTTATTTTAAGTGTGTGTGTGTGTGTGTGTGTGTGTGTGTGTGCGCGCGCGCCTAGTCCTGTGACATCTGGTTCTAATCCTGAATGTGGATCTATAACACAATCCCACCCACCCAGACTCCCCCTTGCATTCCTCACTCTATAAATAAACTCATGCTCTTAGGCACTATCATCTAAGGACACAATAGCAGTCAGGGTTAAAAAGAGATTCAATCCAACATTGATACCAGCAGCCAACAATTTGGGCCGAACAAGCAATTTGGGTAAAAGTTTGATTCTCTGTTGTCCCACTTGTCTGTGGGGGAAAGACCTCTCCCACGCTTGGATTTTCCTTTTACGAAAATACTAAAACTACAAGGTGACAACTGTGTATGGGGAGTCAGGAGAAGCTACAATTCATCCCACAGATCCCTCCCAGTATCTCCTGTGGACATACCCTAGACTGGATGGGGAGCAGGAGGTATGGTGTGGGTGGGGGCTTGTGATTGGGCCTGCTGCTTTTCCTGACCGCCAGAGCGGAATCCTCCGGATCTGAGCAGAGGGGAGTCGTCATCTAAGAGACTGCTGTTTTACAAGGTCTGGGCACGGAGCTGCCCCTCCCTTCCCCCCACTCCCCCAAGTTTGCATGGAGTGCAGTTAGGCTGTAATTAGAGGATCTGGGAGGAGAAGTCTCCTGGTGACGTTTTGCTTTTCTTCTGCTCTTGGTGAGAAGTACCTCCTTCATCCTCGGATCAGGACCTCTGCCATCCAGCACCACAAAGAGACATTCTGCACACACGCGCTCAAACACACACACCCACACCCACACCCACACCGCACTCGCCCAGACACAAACTTAAGGTCAGGAGGAGCAGTAGCTTCAGTTCATTTCCAACTCCCAGCTAAGTGGGACTCGAGGCTTCTGAACTGGAATTCAGGACAAGGTAAAACTTGCATCATTTCTGTTTGCTGGGTCTTCCTCCCTCTTTCAGGCATATCTTCTTGCCTTCTATATTTCATAGCATTGCGCCTATAATGTATGGACATCGTAAACAAATTTTATGGTTTTCCTCAGTCTCTATTTAACAGAAGCACCACCACTTTTTAAACCTTATTGTCAGATAAAATAGCATTGCAGTGAACAGGTTCAGTCTAGAAGCGGAGAAAGAACTCAAGTTTTCCCAGCTTTTGCAACTGCTGCTATTAATCTGAGAGGCGCAGGGTTTGGAACGGTGGCTTTTCCATCTGTATTTGAACATGCAGGTTTAGAGCAGGCGCGATGAGAGAAAGTAGTATAGACAGGAGCATGAGCAATGGATTGAGAATCTCCAGTCCAGAATTATGATTTCTGTCTTAGGGGGGATATAGGTTTATGTGAAAAAGTTTTTTCAGTCATAACCAATAGCTGTTAGATTAGCAGCCTTTGAAACGTCCTATTGTGCCTAGGTCTCTCTAATTTTAAAGTCACAAGCAGGTAATTAAGATGCATTGATTTTTTTTGCAGAGAATGATGTCAATGGCCAATATCAATGTCCTAAAAATATTTCAAGTCGTAGCTGTTAAGAACACTTCTTAAAAAGTTGCCTAAAGGAGTTATTTACGCTTTCGAAAGCTATTCGTTAATGAAAGCAAACTTAAACTCCTAGGGTTAGAGTAAGTTGTTCCCTTCAGTTGAATATGACTCTTGTGTCCAAATAATACAGTCTGTTCCTTTGAAAATAAGTTGTTTTATTTTCATTTATCACTGGAAAAGTACACAAAGTAGCCAGTACATTTAGGGAGTTTGAGGGTGGAAAATGTTCCTGTAAGTGGTCCAGTGTGATGTCATGAAATCAAACATACTGTCTAGCTGTTTAGAACCCAGTGGTTATTAAGAAATAAAATCTGTGAATTAATTTCCTAGTAAATGTAATATTTATTCATTCCAAATGTAGTTTCTGGTAACCATTTTTATTTGATTATTTCAGTATGGTAAGTTTTGAATAATGTTGTGCACATTTTAAAGATATAAAGTAGAACTATTATCTAATAAAAATATATCGTCAGGAGTTTATTCATTTATTTGAATGAGAGTATTTTCATTTTATTTAATAAAACAATGTTTGTCAAAGGACTCTTGACTAGTAAGTTTATATATATATATATATATATATATATATATATATATATATATATATATATAATGACTAGTATGTGTATATATAGATATAATTCATGTATATGAATATATATGAATAGCCTCAGCTAAGTGATAAAATTATTTTAGTTCTTTTTTACGTCTTTATGACTTGTTTAGCAAATGGTAAAATGCTTAGAAATAGAAAAATAAATAAATAAAAAGTACATTTTCTGAAGGCTAATTGAAGGACCCGAAGCAAGCCAACAGTCTAAAAAGACCAGTAATCCACGGGAGGAACCCACCCATAGGCCAGTATTTCAAACAGAAGTGCCCAGTGGGCCCTGGCTCTCCGTGAAAGGGGGAACATGGTGTTCTTATGAAGTGAGCCATTTACTGCTAACAAGGCTCTGTCTCTGGGAGGAATGACTGACAGTAATTTAGAAGTGCTGAAGAAACCCTCACAGAGAAGAATCGGTTCATTATGTCCCCAGTGGTTTCAGTTCGTTTTCCTTCCTTTGGGAGCAAGAAACACATCCAGTATAAATACATTCAGGAAAATCCCTTATGGTGGATAGGTTTCTGAACAGTCTTCTCTGTTAGCGCTGTGGGTGTGAAGAACTGGTATTTCCTAAAGACATTGGACTGTCTTCATCTTTGTAAAGACGAACATGGATCATATTCAGGAGATGGCTCCTTCAGAAAATACCAGTTTTTGTGTTGCCTTTATCCCCAGATTATAATTTTCCAGATTACAGTTTGAAAATTAATGGCATCCCACCAATTAAAATTCCAGTAGCAGCTAAGGGCAAATTTGGAAACAATCTTTTTTTTTTTACATCATAGTCTTCTGTTGCTTCCAATTAATTTCCCAACTACATTCAGCTATTACTTCTAACCACATCACCTAGCCTATGTCATTTAAATTTACTTACCCTGTCATTCAAAAGATAACAAAATGTTAGGGGAAGTAAGATGGGAAAGCTAACAGAATATGACTATGCTAGAGATGTTAATCAATATTGTCTGAGCAGTATTAGAGGAAACAGCTGATTAAACAAATATTAGATGTAACAAGGGCGTGATGGTATAAATTAATAACAACTCTTCGTTTATGAATCAGAGGCTGGAGTTTAGAGTGAAGCATGGTGCCTTATCGCCACCTAGTGGACTTATACAGAAGGTTTTCTTACCAGCCTCTAAAAATTCACTAGTTTGGGGGTGAATTACATAAAAATTGACTAGTTTGTTTGGTTGATGCATTTCACTCTTAACTAAATGGCAGCCTGTAGAGTGGGTGCTAAGAGTGGAAATCAAAGCTAGTGTAATTTTATGTAGATTAAAAGTCAAGGCCTCTCTGAACAGTTTATTGAATTTTCAGAGGTTGCATTTAAATCACTTCATTCTCCATTGGTTATTAATGTCAGCTTTGTGCCTTCTAGAGGAGATAGTTTAATTACACAACTCACACCTAATGTAAAGAGGCATCGTTATGTAGTTCAAAGGAAGGTAGACAGAACACTGTCCTAATTAGTTTCTCAAATAGAAACACATTTGTGTGTGTTGTTGTTACTTTGTCTAAAGGGTTAACAGAGACACCAGTGTGTCTTGCTGCAAAATCTTTGTTTTCAAATAGATGGACAAGGAGAGCCAATGTAGCTTTTAGGTATAAGGTTTGTTTTAGGAAATATTCTTAAGCACTAATAATTAGTGTAGAGGACAAGTTTATACACCCTTACCGGTCATATGAAATTTTAACACGGAGATCTATGTGAAGTTCATATGTTAGAAAAGTCTCCATAAACAAGCGTGTTTGTATGCAGAAACACCGTTTGACAGAGGCAGTAGGCTATTATAGGAGGTTCATTCTGGGTACTGCTAACTCAAAACATCTTTTCCCTAAGAGATATATGAACCATTACTCCTGTGGGTTCTGTGCAAGATATCCAGACTAATGGCAGCAGGGTTGAGTAGCTGGAAATTAATAAAGATGAGTTGTTAAGACCAATTGGAGAGTATAGCACCTCGTTAGAAAAAAAAAATCTGATGAATGTGCCGTGTGCTGAGCCCCTGAGACGCACTAGGCAAGCATCGACAGGCTGTCACCGTGAAATAAGCACCTTCCTGTTTAGGAGTTCTGGGTTTGGGTTTCCTGTTTTTTTCATGTTTGTCCCTGGGATCCACATAGTGACAAAAACCACCCACTCATCAAATCCTCTTTCATGAATGTCACCAAACTGGAGTCTAAGTTTAACAGAGGTGAATGGAGAATCAGAGCCCTCACACATATAAAGAGAGATGTGCTTCCTTAGTCTTTCCAGCAATGAGTCCTTATCCATAAGACAAAATAAATAAATAAATAAATAAATAAATAAATAATGTGAATACTTCATCTGACCACCATGATAGAGAAGAAGTCCTGCATTTACTGTGTGAGTGCCTGGAAGTCAGGTGCCCTAAGTGGGGAAGAAGTTCTGTCAGGAATTACAGAGCTGTGACAGTTCTGAAGTCTACTGGTGACTTCAGGATGCTGGGCTGACACAATCCTAGGAAGGAAGTTGGAGCTTCTCTCTCAAATGGTGTGATGTGGCTGAAGGCTGGTTTGTGTGTTCAGAAATCTGGGCGATGTCTTGACTCACTGGAGGTGATTGGGAAGGTGAGCTATTGAATTAAGATTCTTAGCTATGTTTCCTAATGAAAGCCAAGCTTCTGGTTTTTGGCTTGGTTTGGTTTGGTTTGTCTGTCTGTCAAATGCCAAATGATATCACACCTCTTTTAAGATCGGTTCACTTGCTTGCTTGCTTGCTTGCTTTTTGTCTGTCTATGACACTGGAAATTGAACTCTGGCTCTTACTCGTGCTAGACAAGCACATTGTTAAACTAGGAGGTTCTTAATAAAACAAAATGGAAGCTCCTAGAACAAACATAAATCAGAAAAAGTCACAGAATCTTCAGAGTCACAATATCTTCCCTTCTGCCAGCCACTTCTAAAATCCTGAAGCAAATTCAACATCACTTGGCTGGTTGTTATACTCTATAGCTCTGCCCCATACTTTACAGTAGGAAAATCCATCATAAAATAATCAGAACATCCATCGGAATTGATGGTATTGGGCCTAAAGCATCAGAGAGTCCTGAAGTGTGTTCCGAGTAATAGAAACAAGCCAAAAGGATCTAGACACCTACTTCTGGTGTACAGTCTATTTAGAAGATATATCTTTAAAAGTCCTTTCCATTTCAGTAGCTGAGGTGACAGGAGTTATGGCTCTTAACAGTGTGAGCACGGTCCAGTCAAAGGAGACAGCCATGATTCCCCGAACCCCAGCAAGCCTGGAGTTCAGACAACAAACAGGAAAAGCAAACTTACATTAGTCAGTGCTTATGGTTTGCACCAGGAAAGTCTCATGCTAGGTACTACACAGTAATTAGTGCAAGGCAGTCTCAAATTAGTGGAGAAGGCCAGAGACACACATTAGGAATCACAACTTCAATCTGCCAAAGAAGTGGGACTTGCCTTCCCCCACCTCCTATGTTCCCGCCTTTGCACTTGTCCAAACTTTCCAACCCTTTGTAGACCACCATAAACTGAGATCAATGCTCTTCAGGGGATCAGCTGCTTATCTAGTTCATTGACTTTTCCCCTACATCTAAGAATGAATGGGTTCTACTCCAGCATCTACATTCCAAGCCCTTTATCTCTTAAAGTAAATGTTTTGTTTGAAGTAAAGGAATTTAAAGCATCTGGCGAGCTTGACCCAAAGGGGGTAATTTCAGAGTCTTCAATCTCTGAGTTGTCACAGTTTCTGGTGAGAGTTCCCTCAAGGCCTGTTTGTGAGACCTCAAAGAGCTCTGACTCCTGTTGACCACCTGATGCTTTGAGCTGAGCCAGATCAGCTCTTCCTCCTAACCCTTCCAGGAATTTGAGCAGAAAAAAATGAATGTCTCCACTTCTACCCCCAGGGCATCCAGAGCCATTCCTCTTGGGGATCCATGCTTACTTTGTCATTACCCTCCTTTGCCCCTCACTGCAAAGCTTTGATTGTGACCCAGTGACAGAGTGAACACTCAGATACTTGTGCACTACTGTTTGGGCCTCCAGTGCCACCGTACAGGCCTTCTGTAGGAAGAAGAGATGGTAGTGTGTATAGTATATTCAAGGTTTAGTATATAAAGTCCACAGAGCCATGAAGATGGGAGGAAAATAGGTAGAGGTACACACAGGAGAAGCAGCCATTACCACGTTGAAAATTCGGGTCACAGCCAGCATCCTACAGATCTACGAGGTTTTAGGATTGGGTATAATTGATTTAGAAAATGTGTCACACTGATACTGAGCGAAGTCGTTTTGTGTGTGAAATACATTTTGTCAATAAATAAGAAATATCACAGTGAAAAGTGGCCTTCCCTTTAGAACATTAGGCTTGATTAGCATAAGACATGGTGACCGTTACATTTCATTATGCGTCTTGAATTAATTCAAATGTGTTTCGAAAAGTTTATGTGCACGAATTTTGCCTGCATGCCAGTCTGCATATTTCTGCAGTGCCTGTAGAAGCCAGAAGATGTCGTCAGGGCTTCTGCCCTTGAAGTTACAGATATTTGTTAGAGCATGTCATTGTAGTTTGGTGTTCCTGCAAGATGCTGTTCTGAGCCAGGACACCAAGGAGAGCCTGCCATCTGCTCTCTAAGGCTGGATCCTGATTTGGAGACCTGACATCCTTCTCTTTCTTTCTAGAACTTAGAGGAGCAAACACTTTGATCTTTCTTACCCACCTAGCTGGTCCATGCAGTACCTGACATTGAGGAGTGCTCACTGGGAGACGTGGGGACAGTGTCTGCTTCTCAGTATCTAATCCTCTATGGATCCTAGGCCATTTCCTGCCTCTGTTTATACAGAGGTCTTCTTGCCCATCACCACCAGATTCATAAATTCTTCTCAGACTCAACTAATTACTGTAGCAATAAATTCAAATTTGAAATTAATTCAAAAATAAATCAGCTTAATTTTCAATAAATTTCAGTAACTCTCTAAATAATTTTGATGAAATCTCTAAATTGAAAAATAAAATGTGGAGTGGAGGGTGGAAATAGAAGGTGGGGGGCAGATTATTTTCCTAGTAGGGGGGAGGCTCTGGATTAGATGTAACACCACCAGCCAAAACAAAAACAAACAAAGAAGAAAGCAAACAACTGAAAGCAAAGCTGTGAGTAAGGAATCAGTTCAGAGGTCTTTACCCTAGAGGGTGCAATAGAGGTTCCAGGAAAGGGTGCAGAGAGAGCAGGAGAGGGCACAGGGGAGGGCGCACTGGCTGGGTTAGGAAAAGAATTCTAGGAAGATGAGAATGATTCAAGAGAGTCAATGACCATAAAGACGCGGGATGCTTGTGCCTGACACAATTAAAATATCCTTGGTGAAAATGGTGAATGGAATTTAGGAACTACCTCAGGGAACAAGAAAATTGAATCAGTACGTATGCCACAGACATGTCAGCTTGGAAATGGAGATTTTGAACCTTTAACATTAAACTGATAATTATTTTTTTTTAATCATTTGGAAGAAGGATGGAGGCACATTCAGGGCACAGAGGTAAGTTAAATCCCAGGGGAAACTGGTAAAGAGCATTCTGTCATGCAGGCTGCTTCATGCTTGTTTGGATTCTGATGTTTGAGTCCATGGCCTCTCCCTCTCCTTCTCTGCCCCCCCCCCAGTCCCTCAGTCCTTCCACCCCTCCCTTCTTCCTTCCCTCCCTCCCTCCCTCCCTGCTGTCCTCTTTCTCGCCCCCCCCACACATACACACTGTAGCTGTCCTCTGTTCCCTCCTTCTCTGCCTCTACTCCTTTCTTAACTCCCCTTCCTATGCCCTCAAATTTGCTTCTGTACTACAGTACTATATACTATACTAGAGCCTGGGGGGATGCCTCACCCCCCCACCACACCACATCCTTAGTTTAATAAAAGGACACCAGGAACAGCAGCATTCCAGGAGTCCCCGCATCTTGCAGTCCTCGTCCACCCTCCGCACAGACAAGATGCCGGACATGTTTGCCAAATTAAATGAAATTAAAATGGCATTTGCAAGCCTTGATGCTCTAATGACAGTCTGTCATAATGACAACTCTGAGTACGACCTCGCAATGCCTGCACCGTAGCTCTTATTCAACTCCATCCAATACTTACTTAACGTTAAACACACGTTGCATTCTGTTGTTTGAAAATCAGCAAGTCATGTGTGGCACAGATGGGAATTCACCGTGTACTTGATTAAGCATACCCTCAGTGTTTACCCTGACACGTGAATGAATTGCCCACAGGATGGGGTTTAAGGTCAAGGACACTTAGCAACCCATTCAGTAGTTTCTGGATTCTCAAGACTTCAAAATTTTAAGTCAAATTTAGAGCCTATATGTTTAATTTCTCTGGTCTTCTCAGCAAGTTGTATTTCTTTCTAATTCTTTCACCCCAATGAATTACCAGGTAAACGACAATGAGTAGTTGATCAATTTTAACATAAGCATTCCGAAAATTGTATGGCACATACTTCTTACACTAAACAAAAACATCTTGTACATCTGAGATTCAAATTGAACTGAATGTTCTGGGTTTTGTTTTCTTGTCTTGTTTTGTTTTTTCCTGGCTTTCGTCCCCACTTTGTTTGGGGGTAACTAGAACTTACCACACAAAAATTCTTTCATAATGCTTCTGAATGCTTCCCAAAGGTTTTGACCGTGTGTGTGTGTGTGTGTGTGTGTGTGTGTGTGTGTGTGTGTTTCTGGGAGTAAAATCATTGCATATGCTAAGCTAATGCTTAGATCACCAGCCCTCCAAAACTAAACTTATTTTTGTTAATGGGAATATTGTACTGAAAATAGAGAAACACACAGGCATAACCTCCAGTGCTTATTATCCCTAGTCTTAGAACAGGTGTGGCACTAAGATTGTGAGTTCAAGGTTAGCCTTCACTACTTAACAACACACTTTTCCAATCAAATGAAAACTTGACCCAAATAAAATTGTCAAATTGTAACATAATAAAAAATAAATTTATAGAAAACATTTGACTGGCCTGTCATGAGCCAAAAATGTGTATTAATTAGTGCTCTCAACTCCAGTTTTTGCAAGTCGGGAATAGTTGTATGACAGAATGATCATAACATGATAAAAATATGTAAGGCACAGAGGTTGACTATTTTGCTGTTTTGCTGCCACCGTGTGGCCATTGCAGGAATTGCCCAGTGCAGCAAATGGTTAATAACTTAATAGATCAATCTGTGACTAATACATTTTACTTTTCCCCCAAATGCCATGAACTACAGTACCAAGAAAGTGCCAAGAACATAACACAAATACTTTCTGAGTTAGTGGTCAAATCATCTTATCATTTTTTAAAAAATTACTGAGTTAATAAATCACTTAGTACTGTATGAATTTATAGAGAATGGGTGAGTTTACTTGTATTTGTTTATTCCTCAAGCTTTTGAATTGGTTGACTTTTCACACAGATTGACATAAGTTTTGTGATCTCAATAATTTCAGAACAGATTTCCTTCATTTTTCTTTAACTAATTCTTGTTTATTTCCTAAATCAAGATAACAACACTTTTGAAACAAAAAGAAATATAAATAAAAAATGTCCCAGAAGGCATTTGAATGATATATGAGTTTAAAATAATCATAATTTCAATCATGTAGGGGGGAAAATTCAGAGCTCTTGACTCTGAAGTTCATAGGGTGACTGAAGCCTGCATTCAGATTTCACAGATTCCCAGCTTCCCCTCCCCCCACATCTTCCTTCCCTCTGAATTGCTCATCTTGCTCCCAGCATCCTTTGCATCCTTGGCCTATTGCCTGCAAAAGGACCTGCCAGACAAATTATTTTTCATCACGGGTTGCCCATCTATCTCCTTAGTGGTAACTCATCCTGAAGAGATTTAAGCTAGGTTTCTTCATGGGATCAGGTCTCCAGACGCCACTGTGATACAGACCTATCATATTTCTTTAAAATATACTTTTCGTGTGTGTGTGTGTGTGTGTGTGTGTGTGTCCAAACCTCTATCTGATTCATGCTGAAAACAGTATCCACATAAAAGAAGCCCTCCTGCACCTTCACATCAATGAACAGCCATGTTCATTCAGTTTAAAATAACTACAGGGCCTTTTAGTCTATTCGTTGACATTGCGGGGATGCTTTAGTTTTATTCTTTAAATCTTCCAAATTGCAGATATTCTAGGCATGTCCTTTTTATTTATCTTAAGCACAGTTCTGTGATCAGTAAATACATTTGACACGGTGTGAATTCTTTTACATTACTCTTGTTTGATGGCCTAGAACATATTGAAAAGATCATGTATTTTACCAGTGTTTCCTAGAACACTCTGTGGAAATTAATTATGGAAAGTGGTTTGCAGTGCTCACATTTCCTACATGTCACTAATTTTTCCTCCCTGTGTGTAATCATTTATTAATAGGGAAGCACCTTAGCCCCTGTTTACTATTTCCCAGCTCTGGCTCTCTGTGTCTTGAACTTCTATTACTAGAAACACACATTGTACTGTTGACCTAGGGACCTACCGCCTTATCATAAGTTAATTAGCCAGTTTGATAGTTTTTCTTCTGAAATCTACTGTTTGATTGTAATGTAATCCCTCTAGCTTGCTGAAACTGGTGTTAATGTGATATGTATGTTCCATCCATTTTTCTGTTATTTATCTGTGTCTTTTAAATTTTACATGGACATATTTTTTAGTCTTTTCTTCAAATTCAATGTGAAAGTCTCTGAACTTTTCCTGGCACTTCTGGACAATTTACATTTCATGTATGCATGGATAAGGCTGGTTGTGAATCCTCTATGCGGCGATTCTTGATGTACCTTTGTGTTCCTTGATTATTGACTCCAGTCTTCCTTTGGAATAACCTTAGCACTATTTTAATGTTATATTCCCTTTGATGTATTATTTTCATATTATTACTCCATATTGCAACTGGTTATGTTTGGACTTAGAGCATACAACTCCCAGTAAGTTGGCTTCCAGACAATAAAATGCTTCTTCATGTAAGCTGTTTGAGTCTTAAGAAGAAAAGGGTTTGTTTGGCCTGGGTGCATGCATCATTGTGAGATTTAATTTTTTAAATGCATTATAAACACCACCATGCCTCAATTATTATTTTAAAGCTTTTCACAGGACGATAAAAGACTTCACACATGTAGTTACTATATTCAGTTTTCTCATAACTTCCATCAGTCCAGGTTACAGTAGTACTATTTCCCTAGGACAATGGCCATTTAGAAACACCTATAGAAGTGTCAGCCATTGAGTGTGTTGATCTGCATCCTGGACAGCACCCTAATGTTGTCTTTATTTTGGCTGGGTTGTTTATGTGCCTGCTGAATAGTTCCAAATTGACAATTCCTTTCTTTGGCTGGTTTAAAAAAAACAAAAAACAAAAAACAAAATACTTTCTGCTTTTATCCTGTTTTGTTTCAGGTAAGGATCTGCCTTTACTTCTACTACTTTATAAAATTATGTCATCTTTATTATTTTCTTCATATTCTCTCTTCAGTGGGGTTTCCTGAGCTCCTTGGATATGTGTTTCTATTTTCCTCAATGACGACTGTTTTCGTGCATGTTATATTTTTCTTCCAGAAATCTTCTTGCCCCTCCTAGCTCTTTTCCTTTGAGATATTAATTGCATATTTACACTTGGTGTCTCAGAGCAGAGTTCTCCATTTCCCTTGAATCGCGCACTCCAGTTTCAGGGTCTTCGGTCATTTTGGATGTGAGGTTCAACTTCATTAATCTTTGACCCTGAGTTGTTTAACCTGCGATTAATCTCAGGAAAAAAAATTTCATCTTAGAAAATGTAATTCTCATATTTAAATATTTTATCACGGTCCTTTGTAAATGTCTGTTCTGTGCTTCTTTATAAGACGTTCTGCAACTTCTCTACTGTCTACATCTGTAATATAGACATAAAGTGATTTTAATGATCATATCTACTATTTCTGTGTCATTTCTGAAACAGTCTTTTAAGTTGCTTCCCGTAATTTTGGCCATTGTCCTAATTATTGACTTACAAGCATTTTGCCCATTGTCATAAAATCTTGCCTTGTTTAGTTCTGGATCTTTAGTCAGGCAAAAAAAAAAAAAAAAAAAAAAAGATTGATGTTGTTCAAAGATGTAGTTAAGTTAGATGTTGTGTCTTTTTCAGCTCATTGGAGCTATATTTAACTGTAGTATTACTGTTGCCCAGCCCCCCTTTTTCCCTAAAGCAAGCTCCATTATTTGTTTTCTTTTTTTATTGGATATTATCTTTATTTACATTTCAAATGTTATTTCCTTCCCCATTCCCCTATGGAAACCCCCTATTCCATCACTCCTCCCCCTTCTTCTATGAGGGTGAGCCCCACCCATCTACCTACACCGGCCACCCCACCCTGGCATTCCCCTACACTGAGGCATCTAGCCTTTACAGGACCAAGGGCCTCTCCTCCCTTTGATGTCCAATAAGGCCATCCTCTGCTCATATGCAGCTAGAGGCATGGCTCCGTCCATGTGTACTCTTTGGATGGTGGTTTTTGTCTCCGGGAGCTCTGGGGGATCTGGTTGGTTAATATTGCTGTTCTTCCTGTGGGTTGCAGACCCTTTCAGCTCCTTCAGTCCTTTCTCTAACTCCTCCACTGGGGACCCTGTGCTCAGTCCAATGGTTGTCTGAGAGTATATGACTCTGTATTTGCCGGGGTTTGGTAGAGACTCTCAGAAAACAGCTATATCAGGCTCCTGTGAGCACGCACTTCTTACCATTCACAATAGTATCTGGGTTTGGTGTCTGTATATGGGATGGATCCCCAGGTGGGGCAGTCTCTGGATGGCCTTTTCTTCAGACTCTGCTCCACACTTGGTTTCTGTATTTACTCCTATGAGGATATTGTTACCTCTTCAAAGAAGGACTGAAGCATTCACACTTTGGTCATCTTTCTTCTTGAGCTTCATGTGATCTGTGGATTGTTATCATGGGTATTCCAAGCTTTTGGGCTAATATTCACTTATCAATGAGTATATCCCATGTGTGTTCTTTTGTGACTGGGGTACCTTACTCAAGATGATATTTTCTAGATCCATCCACTTGCCTAAGAATTTCATGAAGCCATTGTTTTTAATATGTGAGTAGTACTCCATTGTGTAAATGTGCCACATTTTCTGTATCCATTCCTCTGTTGAAGGACATCTGGGTTCTTTCCAGCTTCTGGCTACTATAAATACGGCTGCTATAAACATAGAGGAGCAGGTGTCCCTGTAAGATGTTGGAGCATATTTTGGATATATGCCCAGGAGTGGTGTAGCTGGATCAGCTACAAGAAACAAGCTGAAGTAGCCATTCTAATATCCAATAAAATTGACTTTCAACCAAAAGTTATCAGAAAAGATAAGGAAAAACACTCACTGCAGTTCAAAGTGCACATTGTACCTCGCCCAGTAACAGTGGGAGGTATCATCTCTCCATTCTCATCAATGGACACATTAGACACATAAACAAAGACCCGGTGAAGTTAACAGAAATTATGAATCAAATGGATTTAACAGACATCTATAGAACAGTACATCCTACAACAAAAGAACGTATCTTCTTCTCAGCACCTTATGGTACCTTCTACAAAACTGACCATATAATTGGTCACAAAACAGGCTTCAACAGATACAAGAAGATCGATCGAAATAATCCCATACATCCTATCAGATCACCCTGGACTAAGACTGGACAATAACAACAAAAACAACAGAAAACCCACATACACATGGAAGCTGAACAGGGCTCTATTCAATAACTTGGTCAAGGAAAAAATTTAAAAAATTAAAGTTTATTTGGAATTTAATAAAAATCAGGACACAATAGATCCAAACTTATAGGACACAATGAAAGCAGTGCTAAGAGGAAAACTCATAGCTCTGAGCACCTACAAAAAGAAACTGGAGAGAGCATACACTAGCAGCTTGACAGCACATTTGAAAGCTTTAGAACAAAAGGAAGAAGATACATGTAAGAGATGTAGAGGGCAAGAAATAATCAAACTCAGGGCTGAAATCAACCTAGTAGAAACTAAAGAACTATACAAGAATCAACAAAACCAGGATCTGATTCTTTGCCCTGTTCTTAAGGGAGCTTTTCGAACACTACACTGAGTTTGATGCTGCTGATAGCTGTTGCTGAGCAAGCAAGGGTTTTAGGACAAAGAGAAAATGGCTCATATCCAGCCCTGTTCAGTTCCCATCAGAGCATCCTAGGGTGACTGAACTCTGTAAACACATCTCTTCCCTCTAGGTAGCACTCTTTTACTCTGTTAATCTCTACTGCTGCTCTATCTTCTGTAGCATCATTAGATCTCCAGACTCCCACAACACTTTAACCTGTCAAGCTCTGGGCTGGTTTCCCTTCTTCCCCTATATGGTAACCCTCTTTGGTCAGTCATGTTGATTATCATAGGCTTTGCCTCCCTTGCTACATTTCAGTTAGAATGCTTTTTTTTTTTTTTTTTTCTGTTGATATTCAATTTCTTAAGAGCCACTGGATATTAAAAAAAAAAAAAAAAAAAAAAAACACAACTCTGTCCATTTTTATAGAAGCTGCTTTGAGTAGAAGGATAAGTCTTGCTTGCCAGTCTTGATCAGAAGCAGAGCATTCATGATTCTATTTTCATAGTTCTATTGTTTTTCACCTGTACAATTCAATTTGAATTGAATACATATATACATATATATATATAACACAATTTTGCTAGCTAAAACATGTTGCATTTTAATAATATAATTTTGATTGTATATGAAGACTATGTTTAATAATTAATAATGTTATATTAATTATTAAGAATTATGGCATAGTTTTTAACTTCATTACCAGCACCCTAATTACAGTATTCTTTACTCTAAAGAACAGGTAATTGGGGATAGAAAATATTGTAAATCAGGAGTCAAAAATGACCTTTTATGAAGAGTATCACTTTCTATAAAGAAAAACTTGTATTAATAAATCTTAAAATGTTACAATAACACAAACCCGCCCAGCATTAAAAGACTATAAATACTAATTACAAGGCTTTTTACTGACTCTGTCCAATGTGTTCCTTGATCATTTTTAAAATGGACACTCACTTGCTCTTGACAGATGTTTATCCCATGAAACCAGCTGATGAGAATTCCACGGCTTGCATATTCCTCTTTGAATAACATTTACTCTTCCTAATCTAGAAATACACCACACCACAACAGTCCTTCTTCTACACCTGTGGATCTGGCATCTATGATCTCTGTGGGTGGTTCTTTCTTTCTTCCTTTGTAGTCTTCAAAGCTTTGATTATGAAACCAAACTTCTGAAAAATGTATCTAGAGATTCTAGATGGTTTTTCCCTTTAGGGTATCATATGGACAAAACAAAGGAAAAAGTAAATATTTTGAAAATTTAAAACTGTGCTCTCTTAATATTCAACACAAAGTGGTAGGAAAGTGTGCTGAACCCAGGAATATGTCTCACTATGATTTCACACTTAAGTGAAGTTGCCTCCCCAGTGAGTTACATTTCTAGGAGGTCTTTGAAAAAAAAAAAAAACTCTTTGAAGTCAGAGTTATCTAATAGTGCCATAAAAGTAACACTTGTGGTTTTAATCTTGAAACTAAGACTATCAATTAATCACATTCATTTGTGTAGAATTTCTTACCTCAATTTTTTAAGATCGAATTTTACTCGTGTGTGTGTGTGTGTGTGTGTGTGTGTGTGTGTGTGTGTGTGTGATGTATGTAGGCAGCCCCTGAGAGGGCAGGAGAGGGGGTTGGGCGCCTCAGAATTGGTGCTCCAGGCAATAATAAGCTGCCTCTTGTGAGTATTGGGAACAAAGCTCCGGCCCTCCAGATAAGACACAACCTTCCATAGCAGCTTAGCATCCTAACCCATACCTTTCACATTTAGGAGGGAGATTTTCCAAAATGTAAAATAAATAAGAGTATAAAATTCCTTATAACAAACTCATAGGAAAAAGTGGAAGTGTATATATTCTGTGTGAAAACTAACTTCCTGTTTCATAAGTTGTGTGTAGATCACTAGTCAGCTTCACACTATGACAACCAAGTATCTAATACAGTTAAGTTCATGGAATGAGTTATTTAAGTGCTGGAGAGAAGGCTCAGGAATTAGAAGCACTCGTTGCAGAGGACCCCAGTCCAGTTTACATAGTGGCTCACATCATCCCTAATTCTCCTTCCAGGGGATATGACATTCTTCTGACTCCCAGTGGCAACACCACAAACACACACACACACACACACAGACACACACACACACACACACACACACACACACACACACAAAGGGGGGAGGGGAAACATCCATACACATAAAATAAAATTTAAAAATAATTATAGACATGAACTATGTACATTTTTCACAAACTTCCCAATCTTTATGGGACATAAGGATTTTTACATTAAGTTACAAAATAACTGACCTTATGTGTCCTGAGGCTTAAGAAGTTTAGTACAATGCTCCTAATAAATAATTGTGTTCATAAAATTTATTTTATAAACATTTCTCCATACAATTAACACAATTTACAAACAATGAAGATGTTTTAATGCTACTCCAGGACTTCCAGTCTGAAACCGGAAGCAGCGTTACTCCCAACCTTCGGTGAGAGCAGAGACAGAAGTGACATGGAGCCAGCATTAAATCTCACATTCACATCAAAACCAAAACCCAGGGACAGGGTGAGATAGAACTAGAGCTTTTTTTTTTTTCAAGTGTGAAATCACAAGTTATTTTCTTGATATTACAAATCATTGCAGATTACCCACGGCAAAATATTAAGGCACTAGAATTTGGTTTTGTAGTCTCCATTTTCTTCTTTAAAATTTTATATTTATTTTATTTTCTTTATTTGGCAATAAAATATATATTTCAGTTCAAACAGGATTTTTTTGACCTGAAAAAAAAAATGTGTAGACAGGCAGCTTTCCACTGCAGGGAAACACTGGACAAGTTGGCAATATTATTAGGATTCACTACTAACATGACTACAGCCATGATTTTAATTACCACACTGGCTCTGTGGGAGCTGAGGGTATCTGTGTATTGGTGTGTGAACACGTGTACGTGTGTGTGTGTGTGTGTGTGTGTGTGTGTGTGTGTGTTTGCCTGTATTGTGTCTGACTGTGTGTAAGCGACTGCTCCTCTGTACACATATGTAGGGAGGGCGTGTTCATTGTGTGTGTATGCACCTGCTTCTGTGTAAAAGTGCATGTATGAGGGTATGTGTGTGTGTTACTTGTGTGTGTATGTCTATGTGCATTCAGATTTGTACATAAGTACATGTGTTTTTATGTGAAGGTGTGTAGGTGTGTTCAGTATGTGTGCACAATGCACACGTCCCACCTTCGGGGCCCTTACACTGTTCACATTGCACCTTAGTCAAGTGTACTTAATCATCATTACTCGACCCTTCAAATAATAGCCCTTGAATGAGGACGCAGGAATTGGGATTGCTTGGCTGATAGAATGAAGTGACTTACAGAAAGCACGCTGATGTGTACTTTGCAAATCCCTCCAGCAAGCTCATTCTAAACTTGTCTGGGGCTGTGCAAACACAATGACTGTATTTGTAAATGTACATAAGTGTGAGCACCAAACACCGAATTTAAGTTCCCTGCAGTGCTGCCCAGCTTCCCCGGTGTGAGCCACACTGGGTGTTGGTTGGCAAATAATTATTGCATGGTCTCCAGCTTGGTGTTCACTAGAGGAGATATTTGAAGATGACAATGAATATGGTAGGAGGCTCTTTCTTTTGTTTGAAATTGCCCCTCCTGCATCAGGTTTCAGCATCCTAAGTGCCTTCTTAGTGAATGCCTCATATTTAAATAGCTTCCCTCAAATACCCATTTTGAAACAAAGTGGGTGGGAGTTGGGGGAGGGGGGACGCTTGGCAAATCCTAGCCCAGGAAATTACCCAGAATTGTGGATTGCCACAAAAGAGGTCAACATCCACATACTTTTTACGTGCATGTAATTGCTGGAAAGATCTTTGATTGGGCAATTATGTTCATATTTTGAAGCAACTTTGTTTTCCTCTTAAGAATGAGGCCTGCTTAAAGTGGGGAAGAGTGCCGGCAGGCTCGGCCAGATCCATCGTGGGTATTGAAAACTTCAAGTTGGGAAGAATAAGTGGCAAATGGTAGGCTTTGCCGTGCCGTGGAGAAAGCCAGGCATCTACAGCCAGGGAAGAAGCAGCCATGGTGAATGCTGTGGTCTGGGGTCACGGCAGGACTCCTGAAGCGAAATAGTCCTTCACGTGTTCATTCGGACCACAGGTCTTTACATCAGAGTCATATGGAGAAGGCAGAGATGAGCTGAAGCCTCAGTCCCAAGAAGTGGGATTTTAATGGGAATGACTGGAAAGGAGCCAGTATTTGACCAGCCAGTTCACAGAGGTTCTGTAAGCGCAGATGGGTCATAGCTGAAATGTCTCAAAAACCAACTTATTTCAACAGACAAATGGAAGGATATTTTTTCAGAAAGAAAGCTAAAGATGGAAATAAAACCAAGTTACTTTATCCTTTTGGTCCATTTTGTGACATGGGACTTGTTGATCAGACTATCTCTGTGAGAAGCCAAGGCAGTCAACACAACCCTTTGACCTTCCAGAATATCAATAACTAGGGACATTTTTATAAAAATGCCCATCGAATATCCTAACACCAAAGAGCAGGAAATGAACCAGCCAATCATCTTCATGCTTTGTTACTTTCTTTCCATAATAGAGATCAATAGATGTGATGTACAGAAATATTAAATGCAACATGAACACAGTGATACCTTCTCAGAGACTTCTGAGCTAGAGAAAATCAATCAACAGCATAATTGGAAATACTCTGACTAACCCACTTCCATTCTTGGGGCAAAGGTGGACGCAAATCCACAAAGTTATAATACCTACATTCCTCTTGAGGTTTAACAAGGTCCTTCCTCTTATCGATTGTCTGTCATAATGGTGGAAGATATTTGGGGACCTAGATTCCATTTTATGGACTTGATCCCACGCGGATGCCGAGTGGGTGATCTGACTAATGATGCAAGGCAGCGGTTATTTTTTCCCTGTTTACATCCTGCTGTATAGAAATTGCTGCTCTTGCTAAGAGAGCTATTTTTTAAAGGACCTTAATACACTGTCACTAGGAAATGCAAATTGTGGTCAAGAGGTTCCTGAGGGCCATGGTGTTCTCTGTGAGCTGGGTGCCAGGTGCATACTGAGGCCGTTCACGGAATCTGGAGAGAATATTTGGCATTTTTATGCAGTTTTTCCAAACGGATTTTGACTAAGCAAGCATGGAAACCAAAGGTCAGATGAGAAACCGTTCCCTGCCATATGTTTCTTTTCTTTCCACCTGAAGGGTTGATCATAATTCAAAATTCTGAGCTCATTCCTATCACCTATCACTCATGGTGCCAACTTTACCTGTGAATTTATTCCCTTAAGGTTTTTTCTCTCTTTAAACAGTTGCAATTCAGAGAATGAAACTCTTGCCTTGAGATTCAGGAATTCGAATAAAGATAGCATTCCAGATGTGAATCTTATCCTGTCTTGACCTCACTGAAACTGAAATTGGTTTTTGTTTTATTTTCTTTTCTCTCCCTTTGATCCTCACCTGCTCTACTGTGTGCTCCCACCTCCTGATTGAGTTGTTTAGATAACTTTACGGAGTTTCCCTAAACTATTCTCTATCAAAACAGCAGTCTGGGTGTGTGTAAACCAGGGAACAGGCATGTGCCCGTGTTTGTATTGAATTAGAAATATTATCATTTTAGTCCGTGGAATTTTTAGTAGAATTTTTTTGTTTGTAATCCAATAACATCAAAAATCCTTTTGCTGCATGGTTTCTATCACTGTTATCAACTGAGATAAGACATAAATATGAAGATCTCAGTGTATGTGGCTCAGGTAAACTAAGGCAGCAGGGTTATTAAGCTGACAGGGGAAGTCTGCCAAACTTCTGGAGGTGATCATGCTTGACAGGGCCATCTTATTACCTTGTCTACCCTGTTTCCACTTGGAATAGCTGAGTCTTTGATTAATACATCATACCTGTCCTTTCTAAATCAGAGAGTAAATAAATAGATTTGTAAAAAAAAAAAAACCAAATACATAAAAGGGCACATGTTGTAAGTGAAATTTTTCAGCTCAAAAATAAAAATTACAGGGTAGGGGATGGGACGGGATGAGGCTGAGAATAGCAGTTGAGGCAGAGGGTGATGGAAGGAGTTGCCATGGCTAACATCCTTCCAAGTCTTGCCATTTCCTTTCCTTTTCTTCCCTCCCCCCACCCCTTACCTTTTGGCTTCATTTTCCAACTCTGTTCTAACTCAGTCTTTAATGGCAGATGTACACTTTCATACACTCTCTAGTTTGCAAGAGTCGGAAGATGGAAGGGAATGATCATACCAGGCTTTTCTCTATTACATATTCTACATCCTCTCGTGAGAGTGAGGCTATGTTCAACCTGACCAGCTAGAAACTGACAAGGAAGGGAAAAGGCAGAGGAAACTGTCGGAGACCATAGGAACACACACAGAGAGATTAATATATTTTCCTACAAATGGGCTTTAAAAATTCTTGTCGAAATACTTCCAAGAATGTTTAACTAGTCATGTACTCTTAACAAACATGTCAGTAGAATTCAGTCTGGGATCGACCTTTTGGATTTTATTTCCCAGGCCACCCATGGCTTCAGTGTTCCCAGAGTCTTAGTAGTAGTACATAAATACAATTGATTTCCAAAGGTGTAACTATTGCCAACCTCTAACACTGTTGACCGAAAGGTGCTTTACAGTAGGTTTTCTGTCTTAGTTTGGTTTCTGTTGTGATAAAACACTCACCAGACTCAATGTGTGAGGACAAAGGGTCTGTGGCTTATAGGTTGCAGCCCATCAACCGGAGGAAGGGTGGTGTAGAAATTCAAGTAGGAGTCTTGAGACTGAAACAAAAGAGAGACCATGAAAAAAACACGACTTACTGCTACTCCCTCTGAGTTACTCAGCTACTGTCCTTACACACCCCAGGCCTACCAGTGTGGAAAACACTTACAACAGTGGACTGTACATCCCTGAGTCAATTAGTAAATGTGCAGCAGACATGGCCCTAGACCTGTCTGGTGGAGGTAATTTCTCTATTGAAAATAACTCTTTATAGGAGACTCTACAAGCGTCAAGTCGACAACTAACCAGAGTTTAAGTGTAGTCCCTGTTGTCAGTACCTTTTCTTCCAGATGCTGTAGTCTTATAACTACACTTTGTCTTTTGGATACAAGGAATACATGCACATGCTTGCTTAAGGTAGTGGGATATAAGAGGGAAGGTATTTAACAGTCATCACTTCACAGAAGTATTGTCTGCCCAGCACTAATGAGAGCTGGGTTCTTCTATAGAGGATCTTGTGGAACGACCACCAACTTTTAGAACGAGTATAGAAAACTGAGATTTGTTCTTGTCCATTGTTCTTGTTCACTGTTTGTGTTTGTCTGATTTTTTTAGGTGTTCATTTATATTTAATATGATGAGCACTCACCTAGATAGTCAACCCTACCACTCCTCCATTGCTCCGATCAGCGTGGCCATGAGACATTCCATGCAGTTCTTAGAACTACAGCCAGTAAGAAATGAGAACTAAGTACCGATACATCCAATGTTGAGACTGGGGGCCACTGTGAAAGTGAGTTGTGAAGGGTGAGGTTTTTGATGAGTTTTAAAATAGAAAAAAATTTTCTACATGTATTTTAGAAAATATTGCCATATTTTATGTAAAACAATTATAATTATAAAGCTACTTAACTTTGTGTTAATGACAAGCCTAATATATACATATAATAAAGACATACATATTTTACCTGTGTACAAACATGAAAGTTTTGAATAACCATACTGTTTATAAAACACGAATGCAACCTGTAAAGATTTGTTCTTGCAGTCGACATAGTCATTTTATCTAAGTTGGTCACATGGTGTTACTTGCTTAAAAATTTCAGTATTTCATGAACACCTCTGGGGATCCTTTCGAAGTTAAAACTGCACTTAGATATCACTGTAATTTAAAAACCAGGGGTCTGAAGAAGTAGCTCAGTATGAAGTGCCTGCAGCCTGGGGGATTATTCTGTTTGTTTGGATTGTGAGGCATTCCTAGCTCTGTAGGGGGACATATAGATAGGCAAAGACTGTGGACTCAAAAGGTCAGACTCTGGCATCCACACATCCTTGTACTGATGAACACCTTGCACAGACATGTACAACACAGACACATACCAAAATACGACATGACATTTGAAAATCAGCAGGACGAATGCTTAGATGGTGTCTTGCATCACACAGAATCCAGCAGACGCTAGGTCTCTTTTAACTAAGCCCTTTGGGAACCAGTGTACATCCCAAGGCCCTGTGCTTCATAGACACAGAGGCTGCATCAGGCTGTGCTGCTCATAGACTCATGGGGTGAACTGTGATGAAATTGTGCTTTACCATGTGATGCTCAGCAGTAGCCGACCATCATCAAGGCTCTTGACGATGTCTACAACGTGGCAGGGATAAGCTAGAGATGGGACCAAGTGGAGAGGGAAGAGCAGTCACTGCTATTGTAGAGCTTTAATAGATCTTTGTGTTTCATGACTCAACTTAACCAGCCCTTCAGTAAGTCACTAATTGTTCATATTTTAACTACTAGTTGGAAGGAGTAAAGATAGTGCAATCAGAAAGTGTTGTAATTCTTCCTCAGCCTCTACACGATTGGGTCCCTGCTCAACGTAGTTGTCATTCATCTGTTCCATGCTACGTGTCAGCTCATTCTGAACTCCCGTGGGAAGCCACGGTGAGCTCATTGTCAGTTCTGCCCTAGGACGATGTAAGCAATGTGTTTCTGTCACCTCCGTGGTGGTAGCAAAGCTTCCAGCAGATGATATGCAGTTGTATAATCAGAGTCTGTGCAATCCCGGAGTTTAAGTGACAGCTGTTTACATTTGAGCTTTAAAACAGATGTTAAAACTGTAAATGAAATGGAGTCTCCTAGCGTTGTTAGTTCCAACAGAAACACTTTCAAAAGGAACATAGTTCATGTGGCATGACAATCCATTTTCCTACCCACATATATCCCACTTCTAAAAGGTTAACAAGTGACTTAAATTATAGAACCTGGAACCTAGGGGTTTATGCATGTTTTGTACCAAAAACTCATTGTTATACAACCTACATTTCAAAGAAACCTAAACCACTTCAGTTATTTTCATATTTCTATATTATACTGTAAAGGGATACTTATTTTCCTCTTAAAAAGTAATATAAAGAAATAATTCATAAAGGAGGTTTGTTTTACCTGTTCTTTTTATTTTGTTAAATCTAAGCTCTTAGTTTCTTTTTGTTGTTGTTGTTTTGAGATTTATTTATTTATTTTCGCTGTGGCTGTTTTCAGACACACCAGAAGAGGACATTGAATCCCATTACAGATGGTTGAGAGCCACTATGTAGTTGCTGGGAATTGAACTCAGAACCTCTGGGAGAGCAGCCAATGTTCTTAACCACTGAGACATCTTTCAACTCCAGCTCTTAGATTCTTTAAAATTTAAATAAATGTTTACATTAGTGACTAAAGATCTTCCAATTATTTTTCAATGTTTCCAATATTCCTTCAAATTATAATTTATTAGCAAATGGGTTGTCTAGCTTACTTTTAGGGATTTTTAAAGTTAACACCAATGTCCCTGTCAGTGTTTCAATATCATTTAATAGATTGATAATGTCAATTATGTGCTTGAAGAAAATACTTTGAGTTAACCATATATTACTCAAAATAATTCACTATTGTGGATTTTACTGAAATTTTGATTGTAAGATTAAGTATGAGTGAAATCTAAGGTTATATCTCTTCCTTTGCAAGTATGCCCAGCTTAGAGTTACGCTCCTTTGGTTGGTGACATGTCACAGTGTATGTACTTGACACAAGACAAGCTGAGCCTTCCCAATCCCTGGAAGCCATGTAGACACAGAGGAAGAGAACTGGCTCTACAAAGATTCCCTCTCACCTCTGCATGAAAACCTTGGTTAGCATGTTCTCACATGGAGAGACATACTGTACACACCACACACATACACACACTCACTCACTCACAGAGAGAGACAGAGAGACAGAGAGACAGACTGAGACGAAGAGAGAGGGAGAGAGAAAAAAGAGGAGAGAGACAGGAGACAGAGAGACAGAGAAAGACAGAGGGAGAGACAGGAGACAGAGAGACAGAGAGACAGAGAAAGAGACAGAGACAGAAAGAGAGGAGAGAGACAAGAGACAGAGAATAATTTTTTTTGATTATTTGGAGAATTTGTCTCAAAGTAGTGCTGAAAGAAATAGATATGTACTTTCTTCATTTTTAAAAATTATATTATTTGGAGGGGTTATAATATAATTACATAATTTCTTCCTCCCCTTATGTCACTCCAAATTTCCCCATGTGCCACCACTGTTGGCTCTTTCAAATTTATGGCTATTTTCATTAACTATTTATTGTTCATATAAACGTGTGTGTGCATGTCTATGTGTCTATGTGTCTGTGTGACTGCATGTCTCAACACAGCAACCTGTTCAGCCTGCATAATGTTACTTGCATATATGTTTTCAGGGCTGGCCATTGTACTGGATAACCGGTTGGTGTGGCCTTCCCTGGAGAAGACCGTTGCTCCCGTCTCAGCATTCCTGGGATGCCTGTTGTTCTTGGTCTGGGGTTGAGACTTTATGAAATTCCCTCAGTCTGCAGGATCATACCCACTAGTGTCATCCCTATTCAGCCTGGGTTTAGGCAGCCATGTTGGTAAGACTGTAAGTGTAGCTTCTTACATTACAGGAAGCCAGGCTTGCAGAAACCTCCCTGATCCTCTGATTCATACCATCTCTCCAGCGCGTTTATTCCAATGTTCTCTGAGCCTTAGGTATAAGAGTTGTTTTTCAGACATGTCTTTTGATACTGAGCTCCACAACTCTGCATGTTGATTGGATGAGGTTGTCTGTAATGGTCTCTGTCTGTTTCAAGGAGAGGTTTCTTTGATGTAAGATGAGAACTGTACTTATCTGTTGGTATAAGGACAAACATGTAAGGTGCAGTTAGGGATTATGCTGGTTCCATAAAGTTGTGGTAGTAGGTACTCCTCCATCATCCATGACTTCACTAACTCTGGGTGGTTGACTAATAAAGGGGGACTTTGGGATATTCAGGACCAGCTCCTAAATAACAATGATACCTTCTATATCTATTATAAGCTTTGGCACTGTGGGTGAGCAGATTCTCAGCTACTCTAACCTGACAATCTCCACCTCTGTCTCTAGTCCTGGTCCCTGCTTCTTCCTCCAAGTCTGGCTGGCAACTCTTCCCACCTCAGACTCTTTCCCAGAGTTCCTAATTCTGTCAAATGTCCCATCTTCTCCTGCTTTGCTAGTGGTCAGCAGATTTTTATTAAACCAATCAGAAGAGATGGAGAAGATGTTTACAAAACACAAAGAAAGGTAATGCTTAACAAAACCAGTCTGGCCTATAACCAGATCTCGATGGTACAAAAATCAGCATTTGAATAATACAAAGATAATCTTTAAACAGTGCACAAAACTGTTATCCAACAGGATTCCAGTGCCAGACATTGTTTCCCCATGTTGAGCAGATCTTAAGTCCAACTAGGAACCTGTTGTTTTCTACTAAGTTATGTGTACCTACTATTGCACCATTAGAATTACCGCACCATGTTGGCATTGCTGTGGTTTATAGGGAACATAGTTAACTAGGAGGGTTGTCTACTTCTCTCTTTGCTAGCTTGCAAGGCATGCTGGCACTATGAATGCTAGTCCTCAGGGAAGAAGTGTTCAGGTGAGATCAATGCAGGGGGCTCTGAGCCCGCTGTCTGAAGTGAATAGTGTATTCACTAGTAGGGAATTGCCTTTCTCACAGGGGAAGGGGACAACCAAGGGTAATAGCAATAGTCTGTAATGCTTTTGAAGTTGCTCGGACAACCCTGAACAACTACTCAGTAGGGAACTTTTAATGTCTGGTATTTAAGTTGCTGTACCACGGTCTATGGTTCTTAAAGTAGCCTTCCAACCCAGATAGAAAAAAATATTTTTTTAAATTTAATAAAAGTATAAATTTATATTCAATTTAAGTTTATGTTTAAATTTAAACAGTATAGTTTAAGTATATATTATATACATAAGTATAATATGTAAAATAGTACATATATATAAACATAATACGTTCATTAATTCTGTACACACTGATATGCGTATTATAGGTGTTTTAAGGAGACAATCTATAGCATAAATCTTTAAGACTTTTCAGACATTCTAAGTGTTACTTCATCCCTCTCTCTCCTCCTGTATTTGTTTATTTTCCCAATTAGAGCCCATATCCTCCTGACTTTCTTTGTTTTTATAGAACTCACATCTGAAAAGCTGGAAGTAGGAAGCTAGGAGTGAATATGTGACTTCTGTCTTTCCTGGTCTGGGTTACCTCGCTCGATATGAGCTTTCCTAGTCCATCCATTTATTTGCAAAGCTTGTAATTTCAGTTTTCTTCCCAGCTGTCTAGTATCTCACAGTACAAATGGACCACATTTTCATCACTCGTTTCTTGGTTTAATGAAATTTAGAGAGAGCTGGAGCATAGGATCACTTTATCTTTAATCTTTTTGAGGTTTCTCTACGCTGATTTCTGTGCTGCTGGAGCAGTTTTCAATACCACCAACAATGAATGAGGAGTTTTCTTTACCCAACACTCACTGCAGAATTTGTTGATGGTTGTTTAGGTGATCACAAAACTGTTGAAAATAAGGAAATACTGAAATGTTTGAAATTGATAAAAATCTCAAAATTGTTTTGATTCAGGTTTTCCCAATTGTTAGGGAAGAAGAACCATTTTTAAGATGTTTCCTAGACATTTTTTTTCTTTCAGAATGCACTGCTCAGCCGAGATTCCAGGATCATTGTTTTGAATGGGATACAGGGGTTTTGAGTTCTTTATACATTCTGGATATTAGTCAGCTGTCAGCAATATAGCTGTCAGAGTGCTTGCCCGTTCTGTGAGCTTGCTCTCCTTCCAACTGACTCTTCCTCTGGCTGTAAGGAAGTATTTTTATTTATGTGCTGCCCTTAATTCTTGGCATTAGACTTCTAGCAAAAAAAAAGAAATAGTCTATGCTAGAAACAACGAATGTGCTAATGAAATTTTTATTTTAGTCAATATTACCTCTAACACATGGCCTTATTTCCAAAACAATGCCGACTATCACCATGCCAACAAACCATGGTAGTAGAATGATATTTAACATATTAAACTTTGAAAGAACCATGAGTTTGCCTGAAAACCAACAACAGTGATATTTTTATATTCTGAACATTTAGAAAGATTTCAAGAAATGTTCATAAACTCACTTGATTTTTGATGATTTTCTCTTTTTTAAATAATTACTTATTTTAGGCATGGGTACACAGTAGCTGTCTTCAGACACACCAGAAGAGGGCACTGTCAGTGCTTTTAGCCTCTGAGCCATCTCTTCAGACCCTGATGATTTTCTTTATTTAATGATAAAGTATGATGCTTTCTTCTGCCCCACATAAAGAACATACGTGTAAAGAATCACAATGTAGTGGTCACAGTGGCTGTTGCATTGCTATTAATAATATATAGTAAATAGGAAATTTAAGGGCAAGAACCTTAGATTAAGTTTCCATAAACAGAGGGGGGGGAGGTGTATTTCTTCTTAATATAATGATCATTGTCAATATATAGTCCTTAAAGTTTGTTCCTGAGTTTCTCTTCCAAGGATTAACTTCCCAGTTTGTTATATTAATCTTTGAAGCATGGGGCACATGCCACTTGAAGAGCCAGTAACTTTAAATAAAAGTTGAAGGAGTTAGAGAGAAAACTTGCCAGCAGCATCGAGGCAAAGTTCTTAGGAGAAGATAGAAGTAACAATCGTCACTTCTGCAGTACACTGCAGACCTCGGAGATGTCGATTCTATTGCCCATATATTATTCTTCAAAAAACTCTAAGTGACTCACTCACTAATTCTGTAATATTAAACGACATAGTATATTAGTCCTGACAGTCTTATTTCCGAACTGTTGGAAAGCGTCAGTGTTGCGGTGTATACATGCTCTACCACTGGGATATAACAAATGCAGACATTTGGATGCCATTAAGAATGCCCAGGGCTGGAGGGATGGCTCAGTGGTGAAGAGCATTGACTGGTCTTCCAGAAGTCCAAAATTCAATTCCCAGCAACCACAACCTTCTGTGATGGGATCCGATGCCCTTTTCCAGTGTGTCTGAAGAGAATGATAGTGTACTCACATCCACAAAAGAAATAAATAAACCTGTTTCAGAAGCAATGGTTACCTTTAAATGAAGTAAAAGTTAAAAAATAGAATGCCCATTTTTAGGTTCATTCTAACCACCTTGCTATTCTGCCTGCCATGGAGTCAGATTTTGTCAACAACTCGAGACTGATATTCCAGGGGGCAAAGGTCAGAACACTTTGGGAAGACACAGTTTATTCCTTCTATTCCTTTCCTAGTCAGCAAATTGCTTAAACATACACAAAACAACATACAATATTATCTTCAGCATAGCTGTAAATCCTATCTAAACCCTGACAGTCATGCTACAAATCAAAGAATAAAACCCTAACCGAAGGTACTGTGTAAAGATCAATATTGAAAGTCCTGTGCAAGGCTTTGAGAATCACTTTAGAAAAGGGTGAAATTTTAGGAGTTTATAGCCTGTGTATGCAATTCATATTTTATATTATATGTTTGCTATATTATATATTATATATATATTATCAACTTACTCACATAACTGTCTGCATTTCACTTACTTTCAGTTACTCATAGGCAACAAAAGTGTTTCCTTTGCTGCTTAGTGTATTTAATAGTGCTCTTCCCATACATAGAGCTGCATATGTGAGCTCTATGAACATCACATTCATTTTGTGCTGTTAATAAGATGTACTTACAACGTTTCTATCAAAATCATGTATAAGCTACCAGAAAGTCACTCAGGAATACAGTCTGTTAAGAAGGATTCCCCACCCCCCAGCCCAACAATTACCTAAGACTCAGATGGGCCAATGGACAGTTTGAGTCAATATACTTGATTAGAGGGTGCTAAGATTGCAACACCTCTGTCAATATTTTTCAAGAGAGGGCTAGCAACAAGTCAGGCAAGAGGAAAGAAGAATTCAATTGCCACTGAAACATTATTGATACCATTCCTTTAAAAAAAAAAACTACAAACTTTTGCTTAGATTGTTAGTTCTAAAATGAAATGTAAGAAAGAAGAGAGTAGAACTCCAGCCTCAATAAAGAACAAGAAAGAAGAAGGGGAGGAGATGGAGGAGGAAGAGGAGGAAAGTGGAGGTTACCAGAAATTGGGGGAGGGAAGGGAACATCTACCTGCAATTTTCTCCTTTCCATTTTTGCCATCCTTAATAAACATAAGTAATTATCATGATGAAATTGCTAATGAGTATATTTGGTATTGACATTAGACATTTCAACCGAACAATAAAACTGTGACCATGAGCTACTAAGTGGCTTCTTCCAGAGGTCACACAACTAGTATGAGCCTAGCCAAGGAAGGAAATTAGTTTTGTCCTTTTTTTTGATTACACTTATAGTATATTTTCCTATCTACCCAAGACAGCCCCAGCTTACAGGCTACAGTTACATAAAGTTCTTTCTCTGTGGCCTGATTTGGGTACCAAATAATCCTGTGGTCCGTGGTAAGTAGGGGATAGTTCATGAACACAATAACATGAAGGGAAAAAAAGACAGAGTCAGAAAAAAAGGAGTAAAAAGTAAGGTGATAAATAGAGAAATAGAACCACAAAACCTACAAATGGACTGAAAAAATTATTAGAAAAAAAATAGAAGCAAAATGATTTCAAAACATGGAGAAGAAAAGGAAAAAGTTATTCAATACTCTATAAAGTCAGGCTTTTAAGTCACAAGTAAATTTCTATTTATGCATAAGATAGACTTACATCTTCCTTAGCAAAAACATCATGAATTGAGAATCCCTGTAAATAATAAATTTAACAGAAGCCACCCTGATAAAGATTCACCCAGGCTCAAAAGGGAGCTGAACAGTGAAGTTATCAGTGGACATGCTGGTCTGGAGGGGAAAAGTCTACAAGGACTACATAAAAACGAGCAACCAAGTACAGCCTGGGGGATGGCGCGATCATCTACCCAGAAAAGCACAGTTGTTTGTCCAGTGTGATCAGCCTGAAAAACATGTATACGAGGAACATTATTTGGACTTAACAAGTTACATTTGTAAACATGTATTATAAATATATACATAGATGCATGCAATACCATTTAGTGAAAAAGGAGGCTGTGTCTTTGAAGGGGAGTGGGGAGGGGTTATGAGAGGGTTTGGAGAGAGGAAAGGGAGTGATGTAATAATTATATTATAATCCCAAAAACGTGTAATTTGCAAATGTGGCAGTATGTATCATTAAAATAAGATAAAAATGTCTAGGCTTTGACTTCTTTCCATTCACCAGGTGGACAAAGGATCACACCAAGGGCAATGAGAAATACATTCACATGGCCAAAGGAATGGCTGGCCCTGGGGTGGGATAGAATTTAGGAAAGCCACCATAGTCAGTGAGATTCACAGGATCATGGAGTATGGCTGGGAAACTAGTCCACTGACCATGAGGCTTAAATCTCCCATGTCTGCCTTGGGAAACATTAGCATTATATAGTTGAGCAATGTGTGTGTCTGGAAATGCATGGTGGTTTGTTTGTTTAAGTTTTACGTTATTTCCCTAATCATTGCTTCTCTCCTGATATTCATTTCTATTCCAATCAGCTCTACATTCTGCAACTATTTTAGTATCAGATGGTTGGTATTGATATATTTGCATATCAGATTATTAGAATTTTACTTCTGACATGGTGTTGGTAGCTCTTTGCCTTTATTTCTAGCATTTGGGAGGCAGATCTTTGAGTTTGATTTCAGCCTGGTCTGCAGAACAAGTTCCAGGACAGGGAAAACTATGGAGAGAAATCTTGTCTCAAAATAAGTTAAAAAAAAAAAAAAGAAGAAGAAGAAGAACAGAATAGAATACAATAGAAATACCAAATGCTTAAAAGAAAGGAATTTTACTTTAGAAAGGGTAGCCTGCGTCCCAACAGTGCTTAATTATCACTAAAAGCATACTGTAAAATTGCATGCTTAGCACCTACTTTTTCTATATTTTTACATTTATTCACATATTTATTATCCAGGGAGCACTGAGGGCACATGGACATAAAGTGGAGGTCAGAGGACAACTCCCAGATGTCAGCTCTCTCCTTCCACCACCTGGGGCCAATAATTACACTTAGGTCAGTGGGGTGAGCAGCAAACACCATTCATTACCCAGGACATATCTGCTAGAACACATTCTTAAAGTAACACTGTTATTAGATGTTTGAGAACCTCATACAGTGCGTTTGGATCATATTAACTACCTTCCCCAGCCCCTCCATGACATTCCCTATTGCCCCAAACCTTCGTTCTCACTCACTGTTGAAGTTTTTAAGCCAAGAAAGTCTAATTGTGTTGCTCACTTACTCTTGAGAGTAGGGCCTTGCTTGGAGTGTAGTCAGTCTATCGGAAGTGACATCATTCAAGTAAACTGACCCTACTTCTCACAGAATAATAGTTTCTCTCCCAGAACCTGGCCTCCAACGCCTGGGGGAGGCCTTTGCTCCTGGTTTGCTAACCTCTGAGGATGTTCTCTATGTAGCACAGCCAAACAAAAGGTTCACAGTTAGCATCTTCGAGAAAAATGTGAAGCTTTCCAACCTGAGTCTGGACTTCCTCACTTAAGATAATTATTCCCAGTTTCCTCTATTTACTTGTGAATGGTATATTTTCATTTTTGATAGCTAAATAAGATCCCATTGTGCAAACGCACCACAGTTTTGTTACCTGTTCGTTGGATGGTAAACATCTAAGATATTTTCAAGCAGCAATAAACCTGTGCTCAATGGGCGCAGTTGGGTCGATAGAGCTTGCTCTGCTTGCAATCTGTTACCGTTCCTGAAAACTGTGCCCCTGAAGACTCTTTTCCTGATTTCATAAAATTTCACTGCAATTATTCATCATCAACATCATCATCATCACACTCTATATCTCCTACACACAGAGAGGCACATTCTAACCATATTTGCCTTTCAGAACTGGACTATGAGGCACCTTAACTCAGTGGAAGAACCTTTACTGATATGTTTGAATACCAATCTATGGAATTTAAGGAGCTATATCCGTCCATCTCTATTGTCTGTCTGTCTATCTATCTATCTATCCATCCATCCATCCATCCATCCATCCATCCATCCATCCATCCATCCATCCATCCATCTATCTATCTATCTATCTATCTATCTATCTATCTATCTACCTACCTACCAATCTATCTATCTACCTACCTACATACCAATCTATCTATCTATCTATCTATCTATCTATCTATCTATCTATCTACCTACCTACCTACCTACCTACCTACCAATCTATCCATATATCTATCTCCCATGTACCTACCTCCATATATATATGATTTTAGGTAAAATAACTCAAGGCAACTGTGTAGTTGAATTGGCAAAAATCATACAACTATAAATGTGCATATTTATAGCTCCCCATGAAGTAAACTATATGTGAGCACAGTGATATGAAAATGAATCTAGCAAGTTCATTATGTTTGCTAATCTTCCCCGTTCCCTAGAATGGGCTTGCGTTTTAGTTGTTGAAATCACATTTTTCCTTTTTTCCTAGTGTCCATTTATTTCACAGTGTACACCTGTACCTTTCATGACAGCTAGGACAAGCAGAGAGCACAGCCTGCCTTGGATTGTGTAATTATCCCAATGACTTTAATAATGACCATGCTGCCTCTCTTCCTATCGCTCACCGATAGCACAATTTGGGTTGAAAATGTGCCATGTCTGTTAGCTGTGGTGTTATGGACAAAGTCATTGGTGCAAAAAATACATTTCACAAAACTCTCAGATGAACAAAGTTCTGAAAATGAGATTAATACACCGAGTAGAATTTTGAAGAGACCACACTTGCTTTCCACAGCAAATGAGCCGCGGGTTCACATCTTCTTCCTGTGAGATAATGAAGCCAGCAGACGTGGCATATTTCAGTCACCCAAGGCAGTGACAGGGCCTCTGTGCAAGATCTGTAGAGATGTGTGATTTTAGTCCCCGAGAGCCCTGAGAAAGTCCTGGGAAGCAGGTTCTCTCTCAGGGACCTCCAGGAACAAGCAGTAAACTCATTAATATAAGTATTCCAGAGAGCCAGGATTTCCTGGAAAAAAATAACAAATTAGTGTGAGGAGCCAGAACTCAGCAATTGCAGCTTTAAAAATAGCCGGCATTGTTAAGGAGGCTGTGTGCAGGGGGGCAGAAGGTCTGTCTTGATGCTTGCCTCTGCTCTTCCATTAAAACAGACACTGTCCTGAAATTCTTTCCTGCAAATCCTGCAAAGGATGGGTTTCTATAGCTCCAGATTACTTTTTGGTCCTTGCAATAACAAAGTTTTAGGGGATGCGGTGGTCTGTCCTCTCTCATCAAGTCAGTCCGAGATAAAGGACAGGCAAAGGAAGGGTCTGCCTCTTTCAGTTAGGATCAGAGCTGTGCCTCCCTTTCTCTTCCAGCTCTTCATTTGCCTAATTGCCCTGTGAGCCTGGCAGGGATGTTCCCTGCAGGGCTCTGCTGACTGCGGAGACCCTACCTGACTCTCAGAGTTGATCTGTCAGCACTTTAGCTTGGAATCAATGAGAAATCAATCAGTTTGACTGCGGTGGCGTGTCATGCACCGTCCTAATCTAGTTTGTCCAAATTTTCGATCCTTCACCATAGACCCCAGCAGTGTTTACAACGGTAAGTGGATCTGTAGCAAATGCGCGGTTTCTGCTTGATTTTGGTTTTCTCCTCTTCTCTACCTGGAAGGAACAGAGCTGACCTGCTTCGGAAGCCACTTGTGCAGTGAACAGTGATGTCAAGTCTCATGCAAATCCTGCTTCTTTGCTCTGGTCTAAGATGCAGTTCCTAACAAGGCTGCCTGGATAAATACTCAGAAATAGATGTGCCAAACTGCTCTCTCGTTAACTCACACCCAACTCAGGGGTTAATGCTTTAAGAGAGTATCTGCCCCCTTATTAAAGCTCTGCCTAAGTCTGTGAGTCTTCGTGCCAAAAGCACAGTGTTTGAAATTCTTAGACTTACAGTTCTGCAAAGACAGAGTTAAACACTGTTTGGACTCTGGCTGCCTCTGAGAAACTGAAATTTTTCAAAGCTCTGGCTGTCAGCTTTGAAAGTCTCCAGGCTGCTACAGTAACTTTCTGAACAGATTGGGTTAAATATTTTCAGAGACCCAGTCCATGATGATAAGGCAATAATAATTTGTGCACTGCAACACTCCGAAGGCTTCCAAATTTCTCAAGCTTCCGTGTATGTGATCCCTACAGCAGAGAGGAGTCCGAGCTACAAGGATGAGAAGTCTACTTTTCCTGGTGCTGATTTCAGTCTGTCGGGCTGACCACCTTTCAGACAGCTACACTCCGGATCAAGACCGAGTTATTCACATCCAAGGTAAGAGAACACAAGTTCTCAAATGAGCATCAGATGAATTTCCAGTTAGTTACGGTTGTGACGCTTGATGCTTGTTCGTGTCTGGTCTGTTGCATGAACTTTTTTCCTTCTTCCTCTGCTAATTAGGAAACATGCTTCTGGTGCATGGATGTTAATGCATGGGGGGGGCCTTTAGAACTTGGGAACAATGAAAGTTGAAGATATCACAAGCCTCCAACTGCAGTGAGTTGGTGCTGCTCAGGGTGACTGGTATCTCCAAGTCGAATGGGGCGCAGGAAGTTCATTTCAATGCAGCGTGAGGGGAGAGCTAAAAATGCAGTGAAACTTAGGATGTCAGGTCATTCTATCACGGTGGTTGCTTTAAGGTTGAGAAATGCAGTGCCAACAAGAAAACTAACAAGCGAACTATGGCTGAGAAACAGCAGGAAACAGCAGCTTACCCTGTCACGGTCACTGTGAACCAGTACACCAGCCCTGCATATTTCTGTTGAGCTCAGCTGATTCTCAGCCAGAGAGCTGTAGCAAGGCTGGTGGCTGCAGTGTACTGCAGCTCTTTCGTCCGTCCGGAGAAGCGTCTGTTGAGGGACACCCTGCAATAAGAAAGCCGAAAGACTTATGCAATGGAGAAAGGCAGTCCAAGGAGCAATAAAAAAAAAAAAAGTCTGTCACCTGCCCTTGGAAGCTACATTATTAAACTAAGGATTCCAGAACACAATGCTTTAAATGTATACTATTGGTAGTTTTCAATAACTTCAGCTTGGGATCAGAGACTATAAGTTTGATTAAAAGAAAACATTAGGCATCAAGTTATAATTTCAAGGTCAAAAGTGTAGTCTAAGGAAACTATATTCACTGTATAAAAGCAAAAAGTGTAAAGGCCACTTGAGTGTAAATCTGGTAGAAATATTGTCCTGTAATATTTTGGAAGTTGAGAGTTGAATTTCTAGTTAATCTGTCTCTGAGTATTTTGGGCATATCCTTTTAAGTTTTGTTTGCTTTCAGCAGCCTTAGTTTTTTTTTTTTTTTTTTTTTTTCCCACTGTTGAGAAATTATATAATTGTAAATTTTCCTCAGGAAGCTGCTAGCTCAGCTTTTCCCCTAATGTATGTATTAGAACCAAAGCTGCTTCCAAAAGCTGTAATATATTTAAATGCTGTAGTTAGCGATAAGGAATAATAAATATCCTTTTAGCTTCTAGTCACAGTGGTCAATTCAACAGAAATGGCATTGCTGAATCATTAGTGATAGCAACTTCAAATCTAATATAAAATATTCTGTATGTAACTATGCTTTCAACTTACAAGATCTACTCAAGTTATAGTATAAATCATGTGATCCAGTCGGTATATGTGAAAGACAGTGAGAATATTATTTTAAGAAATATACTGACATTTATAAACTTATTTGTGTTACAGTAAAATTATTTGAACAAGAAAATCTCCTGTAGCCCAGCCCTCTAAATCCCATGAGTCCTATTGAAATTCAGTGACAAGGGACTGGAGCCCAAGATACCCAGGTTATTCAAATGATTTCATACACTGTTGGATTCTTTTCAACTGCCTTGATCATGCACTTCATTTCCATTGTAAATTCATATTCTTAGAAAGTGTAGGTCTCCCTGTAAAAGTTACTTGAGACTTTCAGGTGATTCAACTCCCGAGCCTATATTTGCTGGCAGAAACTACCACAGAAAGGTGCTTAGGTCATAGCATCGTGAGGTTCTCCTCACGAATTAAAATGTGTTGTAGAGTTGTTCAAGGAACTCTTCCCACTACTTTCCCTCTCTCTCTCTCTCTCTCTCTCTCTCTCTCTCTCTCTCTCTCTCTCTCTCTCTCTCCTCTCTCTCTCTCTCTCTCTCTCTCTCTCTCTCTCTCCCTCCCTCCCTCTCTCTCTCTCCTTCTCTCTCTCTCCTCCCTTCCTTAGAGCACTCACAGTGAAGTTTCAAGGCACAGAGTTCTGAGAATCCAAGTCTAACTGGCATGTTGCAGTTTCAATTGTCTATTATAATACAAATATAAACGTCATAGCACAGTATGGAACTGAGAAGGCAGGAGGCCTTTGCTACACTCTTCAACCACTACACTCATTTTTCATAGATAAACCTTATTTGTAATAACCCAGAGGAATCAAAAAACTTGAAACCCTCACAAAATGTTTGGAGTCATTTACAGTGCACTGATTAAACTGGCTGTCAGAACCACAGATTACTCCATTGTTTTGATAAGCGGTATGTTTCCAAAGAGGTAGAAAAAATATTTAGAATTCACATTATTATGGAAATATACTTTATGTCCTGTATTCATCATTAAAGTTGTATTTTATACTCAAAAGTCCCCAAGCAAAACTAAATGATTGAATTAATATTATATACAGTCCATGCATTTTCCTTAGATACTTGGGTACAAATGCTTGACATTTTATTGACTTGTTCTTGAGCTTCTTGATTCAGAATTACCTAAGTACATTTCGGGTAACATCATTACAACTTTGTTGTAAATTTGTTAGAAATGTAGGCATGGAAATATTTAACCTGGCAAGAGGTGGGGGTGGGGAGAAGGAGGGATTAAGAGAAGGCAAAGAAGAAAGAGAAGAAATGAGGAAGGAGAGAGGAAAGAGGGCAGGATATAAAATCCTGAGCACAGAGTATAGATCTCAGTTGATCCAGTGCACACCACACATGCATGAGAAGCTGATTCTGACTTCTCCAGTACCCGCAAAAAAAGCTGAATGTGGTAACACTTCTGTAACCCCAGCACTGGGGGAGAGTCAAAGACAGATGTGTTCCTGGACCCCTTTGACTAGCCAGCCTAGCCTAGTCAATGAGCTCCAGATTCAGTGAGAATCCCTGTCTCAGAAAAAAAAAAAACTCAAACAACCAATAAAAAACAATATGGAAGGTAAGAGTTCAAGGAAGACAACTAATATCAACTCCTGTTCTTCACAGGCATACACACAAACGTGCCTGTGCATGTACACCCTTGCACATATAAATATATGACACATCACTGTATACACACAAATATGCATGCACATGAATATCCTTGCACACAGAAATATATCACACATCACATGTATACACACAAATATGGATGCACATGTACATCCTTGCACACATAAATATATCACACATCACATGTATACACACAAATATGTATGCACATGAACATCCTTGCACACAGAAATATATCACACATCACATGTATACCCACAAATATGCATGCACATGTACATCCTTGCACACATAAATATACCACACATCACTGTATACCCACAAATATGCATGCACATGTACATCCTTGCACACATAAACATTCTACACATAACATAGGTACACACAGGTGTGCATGCACATGTATACCTTTGCACACATAAACATATCACACATGCAATAACACAACACACTCCTACACACAAAAGAACTAGTGGTTATTCATGAATGTGTATTTGAATATGATACTTTTATCACTAATTATAATTTCTGGTCCATATGAAACATCTTTACTTCTGTACATAATTTTAAACAATGTCTCTGAGTGTTGGCAAAACTCTAGACTGCTTTTCCAGAGACAGCAGGTATACTGTCAGACAGAGCTTTTTCTCAACACACGTATTAGGGCAGCAGAGGTGATAAGGGAAAAGAATATGAGAACTAACTAAAGGAAGAGAGAGAGAAGTAGTTAGTCACAAATGGGTCCTATCTAGAGCAAGTATCGAAATTCATTGAAGTTTTAAATACTTAGCGTTTTTAGCCCATAGAATACAGCTTGTGGATATTTCTAAGTTTGGAATGAATGACAAACACTGTTATTCTATGTCACTTTTGCTAACTGTCTATTAAAAGCATGAACTTTTATACTTCTAGGTACAAAATTTCCCTTTCAAGGGACAACAATTTTACATTGGATAGACCTTGCATTTTATGCTCTTTTCCTAGATGATAAATCTCACAAACTCTGAAAGAAATTGGATTATTAGAAAATGCATATCTACATGCAAACAAATGGTTAATTAGCAAAGCCTCTTGTTCTGACCAAAAATATATGAGAATGAGTGTTGTCTCAACCAAAGCACTTACCTAAAATCTTTACAGCATGGTAGTTTTTTTATTTTACCATATAATGAAAAATTTTACAATTCTTTATTGTCTCAGCTCTTTACTTAAAAATATAGTGAAAATCTGTTTTAAATCAAGTCATTGGAATATAAACTATCAAATCCTAAGAAATGAAAACACTCATTCAAGGATTATCACAGATAGTGTCTAGGAAAAACACCATTACTATGGAGAAATTAATTCAAAATAAAGACACTGAAAAAACACAAATAATACATTAAAAGTACTTCAAAAATTGTAGATGACCATCGTGAAGGACTGCTTACTACTCTAGAGTCTGTGGGACCTGGGAAGACAGAGCTGATAAATGAGATGGACTAAAATCTCATGCAATTGCCAACTTTGTGCAAAGCATCAGACAATTTATACTTTGCACATTAAAAGGAGTCACATGAGTTACATGTTCAATCACACGGGCAAACAGCATGTGGTATACAAGCTGTATGCAGCAAAAATGTTCTCCCCCATAGAGACATATAAACAGATAACAATAGCCACTTGTAATGAATAATCTGAAGTAAACTCACCCCTATAGCATATACTTTAGAGAGGCACATTCACATTATCCAGTGATCAAGGCAAAAGAGAGCCATTTTTGCCTGGTTTATTCACACACGTTGGCTAGTTGGCTTCCCTGGGTCATCAGTCATTAATCACCACATGCACACACTCTGAGAACTATATCATTTTATCTGCAAAGACTGTGCTATGAGGTGTGTTAAACAAAACAAGTCAAACGGAATTCTCCCTGCCTTTTCTACTCTCAGAAGGCACCTAGACATCCCAAGAAACGTAAACTCCCAAAGCCCAACTGCACCATGTATGAGACCGACTAGAGCAAGGATCATTTTATTGCTATCGAGTGTGTAAACTGAAAGAGCAGGATGTGACAGAGAGCCCTCACTGTGCTTTTCCAAGGCATTTGAATATTTCGGGTGATTTGCCATTTCAAGGCATGATGGAAAATGAGACTGGAGGAGTAAACTGAAGCCAGACTACCATGGCTGTCTTCCATGCTTGCATCTTACACGTAGCCATTGCAAATGTTAAGTCTGAAGCAAAGACAGACTGTATTATAACTGCCTCTTATGAAAGACCAGGTGGCTAACACACTACAATGAAATGTCTATGAGTCAATGTAAGGCCGCCCTTTAGGAGTGTGTTGCTTACTTTTTGTCAGCTTGACAAGCTAGAGTCACCTAGGCAGAGGGGGCCATGGCTGTAGAATTGCCTCCAGCAAATTTTCTTTAGTTTGTCTGGGGATGGGGGCATTTTCTTGATCAATACTTTATGTGAAAAGGGGCAGCTGACTGAACAGTGCCACTCCTGAGCAAGAGATCCTGAGTAGGAAAAGAAAGTAAAAATGCACAAGCCACGGAGCAAGCCAGTTAGCAACATTCTGAAGTTTCTACTTTAAGCACCTACACTAATTTCTTTGCCCTGGCTTCTCCAGATAATGAACTATAACCTGTAAGCCAAATAAATCATCCACAAGTTGCTTTTGGTCAGTGTTTTATTACAAGAACAGAATATAACTAGGGTCTTAGGTAGTGTCAATGGGAAGCCATGACATCTCAAGTCTAGATGGCCTGTTTACTTTGTTAGAATTGGACATACCAGAGCTTAGTGATTGAATAGACAGGGAGATACCTTAAAACGCAGCCTACAGGTCTTCTGTAGGCTCAGTCACTAAATGACTGAGTGGTGAAGGCAAGGCCTATACTGGTAGAAACAGAGAAAATAAATTACCATAAACCGAGAGAGATATATTGGCAACACAATATATGAACAGAAGGTGTGTGGATTTGCTAATTTACAGAGTTTTTCATACATGTGATATGTATAAACTAAATGGTGTAGGTTAACTGATTTGGAGACTAGACAGGATAGCCTGAAGACGTAGGATATGCAGGCAGAGGCAGGAGGATAGTTTTGGAGACCGTCACTACTAACAACTTGAATAGGAGAGTATTAAAAAGACATACATTCACTTCCAAAGGGTCTAAGTCCTGATCTACAGTGCATGTAAATTTTTTCCTCATTATTTTTAGTTCTAAATTGACATGGTAGCATATGCCCAGAATCCAAGAACTTGAGAAAATCAAAAAATCATGTCCCAAACTAGCCTGGATATATAGGTGGAAAGAAACCTGTTAAAATCTAAACCACCCGCAAAGGATTAGAATTAGATAGTTTAAAATTACATATGTTTTGAGAATGATTTGCTACTTCCCAACCTATATCCCCTAGGTGACACTGGAAGGACCCGTATCTACTGCCCCTTTAGAATGGGGTGTGTGCTCACACATTGTTCTACTATTCTAGCTTTTCCACCATTTTCTAACCCTTGATTAATGCTAGCATCTACCCTGATATTGGCATCAGTTCTATCTACGCAGTCTGTTGGAAAGTGAGTCCAGTGCCCATCTCATCCTCTCCAATGACAGTATGAAGCTGGCAAGTCACTCTGTCAGTGACGGAGACCAAGTGTCTTACCCGAGGCTCTTAGCTACTAAAGACTAAAATTCACACTTGCGTAGTCTGCCTCTCCTGAGTACCAGGCTCTCATCTGAGCAGACAGACTCCATCTAAACTTCCTCATTCCTTGGGGAGTACTTTTTGAAGGCAGAAATAAGTAAAAATAGTTAATATTTTATTCCATTCAATGTTGCTCCAAATGTTTAGAACGGTGTTCCAAATCAAAGGGATCACTATGAAATGATGATTAGTCTTGGCCTTTCTTAGAAATGTACTTTTAGGCTGCCAAGGTGATTATTGATCAGAGTAAGATCAGGATGAAGGTGAGAGTACTGGTAAAAATCCAAATAATCTACAAAGAGATTGAGGAAGGATTAGAAAGAAATGGTGTTATAGAGAAATAAAGATGAGAGAGATAGAGACAGACAAAGGTGGGGAAGATTGGTGGGAGGAAGAGAGGAGGACCAAGAAAGCCTATTGATTGGCATATCTCAATTTACACAGTGAATTTTGAGCATTTTCGCATATCCCCTCCCCCTCTCTCCCACTGAAATCTTTCTTGCAAGAAGTTCTGCACCTACATCAGTGTCTTCTTTTTTGTGTGCGACACACTGAGGTTAATTAGAATCTTCAGCCTGAGCAAGACTGGGAGCTTGTTTACTAAAAGCAAGGGCAACTTATGACAGGCTACACCACTGAAGAAAAGGAAACCTCATAGCCCATCAACCATCAACTGCTGGTGGGCCACAGAGGCAGAGTAGGACCTCCTGGGGTTGACGGTCCTCACACACAGTTCAGTCCAGAATCACTGCCTCAGAAGAATCAAGGAGGCCCTGGTGAGGTACAGGCTTTTATGAACCGACTGCTTCTAGGAACGGTTTTCTGAGTCTGGTAAGGTGCAAGAGGAGCTTGTACCTCTCTTCCCAGGCTGAACAGTTAGCGAGCATTTCTTAGCACCAGTAACTAACTGGACACTCATTGTCAGTGGAGCATTCGCAAAGCTGTCTTGTGTACTGAGTTTTAAAAAATATTCATAAGAATGCTTGGATAAGGTTGTTTTGTTCTCTTTTATGGATGAGAAAACTGAGAGTCAGAGGAATTAGGCAGATTGATCTCAGAGTCATGCATAACCCAGATGTCTTTAATAGGCAGAGACATAATTGACAGGGAAGAAAGTGCCCACGTGAAGGTCTATCAGTAAAATGGAGATAAACCTTCCCCACTTCTTCCATCTTCCTACACTAAAATATAAAGAAAATGAAAGTACACAGGGCAAAGTGTTTATCAGTACATTAACAGAGGTTCAGGTGCACAACTCAGAGTTGAGATTTTTTTTTTTTTTAATGTAACTCATTTGACCCCAGAGAGTTCCTTTGGGCCTCTTGATGCTTAAGCAGATAGGTTTGCCTTTAGCATCAAGAGTATTTTCAACTTTGCCATAAATACATCTTCAGGATTTCAAACAGTGGTAGCATGTGTCTTTGCTTTGCAATGTGAAGTTGGCAATAACGGAAAAATAACACACATTCGTGATCAGGATGGCCCCAAACAAAACTATCATTCAGTGTTGAATGATTTCCCATCACAGTCAGCTTAGCCAGAAGACAAGGGAAGAAGACAGTGTGTACTATGAGGCTACTTGCCCCATAGCACATCAAACTAGAAAATGCAGGTCTCAGAGGAAAAATACATGCTATCTGAGAAAACTGCAAACTATATTGCTCTAGATAGTCTGGTAGATTCAGGAGAAGGAACTGGCCACAGAAACACACAGAATTGGTATTAGAGATAGCCACCCCAGCACAGGAAGGCTGAAAGGGTTACCTTCATTACCCCATTTCCAGCACTGGGGCTTTGTTGATAATTCAAAACCAGACACCCTGAGGGTTCTCGGAAATACTGACTTTAAAGACTAAGGAAAGTGAAATAAAGCATCTTTGAAATATTGCTTAGAGATATCAGTTTTATTAAGAGAGGATCAAACATTCTGTAAAACAATTAATGCTTCATTTTTGCAAATATACCACAATCACCCTCTGGGGACTTCTTTTATTTCATTCCTCAGGAATCATAGACAGGCACTTGGTGTTTTCGGTTGGCTATTTATTTATTAAGGAATTCCTCAAATTTTATTTTTCATTCCATCATGCATATGTAATTCATACACAAAGTTCTAAGTTTTTAATACATGGAAATATTCCCTACAAATAAATAAATACCCCCTACACATATGCACACACACACACACACACACACACACACACACACACACACACACACCTTTTTCATCTCTTCCAGGAATTTGTTTTAAAACTTTGTTCAAGGTCTTTTGAATGACTTTTCCTGGGGCTTACAGCTGTATTGTTGTCTATGAGGTGAGGACACAAAAGGAATCAGCTTTCTTTTCTACGTCATGAACAATTTGAAAAGAGATTGTGGATGGCTGCATGCTACAGTGAAAGAAAATAGTGGCCCTGCATGCATAAGTGAATAGAATTCAAATATATATATTTGAATATATGTATGTGTGTATGTATACATTATGAATATATATGTGTGTGAATATGCAAGCATGTGTGTGCTCATAGACATATATACCTTAAAAACATTACCACACACACAAAACCAAACAAACAAGACAAAACACCAAACAAAGTAACACAAAAGGTGACAAAATTTTGCTTTATTGTTTTTCTTGTACAGGTGTAGTTTTTTATTCCCCTTTGCAACCATCAGAAATAAGTCACCACATTTTATGTTCAGTTGATTTAAGAAATCTGAACTTCTAGAACATGATTCCTTCTATATACCATGGGGGCAAGTAGCCTAACAAGACTTGTTACCTTGCACAACTGTGTTTCAAAGGGATAAGCTTTGATTCTCAGTACCTTTTTTCCAGGTAGGGTTTCTCTCTGGATATGAACTTCAAACACCTTACACTCGTGATAGAACTAAAAGGTGTCATTTCAAAGCTACATTTCTACCTTTTTTTTTTGTACAATCACTTTTGACCTATTGCTCTTCTCAAGTCCGTGCCAGACACAAAAGTCACACTTCTCTCATGCTGCTCCTCCATCTCTCCTCCAGACTGCACAGCAGCGTGTAGACTAACAGGAGGATGCCAGCAGTCCAGTGCATCCCCGGTTGGCATTCGCACCATGCCCTGCTGTTTCCCTTGGAGGAAGCGCTGCACTTGGAAGGGCATCAAGTCCCTGCAGTTACCATCACTCACCATTTCTGATAGAACAAGTAATTTTCTACCTAAAAGATGCCCTTCCAAAAAGCTACATGCTCCACTGAGCACCTTTAATTTCCCAAATTAGCTTTACGTGTTGAGTAAACAGCCTGATTTAAGGACAGGGTCTTCAGTCTACTGAAGTGTTCGCCTGAGCCTACAGTGAATGCTAAGAACAAAACCAGCACATGTATGCAGCTTTGTTTTGTCTATTCTCTCATTTTGTTAAGAAGAAAAACAAGAAGAATCAACTCTGGTGATCAAGGTTTAATTTTATAGCGTTTTTGTATTGCTGTGAGACCACCCTGTCAATCAGAGAGTTTTTTGGTGGAAGCATAAATATATAGGACTAAGCCAGGACTTAAAAGGACATGATCAGATCCAAGATTTTCTACTCTAGGCAACAATGTGCATTCACATCCTGTCTTTAGTGGTCTTGGCTCCTTTTCTGATGCTGTTGTCATTGCTTAGTGCATTGGAAGCCTGCGACACAGAGCCTGGTAACAAGATTAAACTAAGTGCTCTCCTGACGTAGACATGACAGGGCTGAGCTATAGTGGGGCTTTGACAGAACTTTGAAAGCATCTGACTTGCTAACCATGTTTTGTTCTTTCATTTATTCTGTTTGGTGATAGATTTCCTCTCCAGCCATGCTTAGTGCTATATAATCTGCAGTATTCCTAGGAATGTAAGGCAAAGCCATCAGCAGGGCCTTACTGGGGCGTGACTTAGTGAACAGTGATGCTCATTCCTAACTAAATGTATAAGGCATCCTCCCCAGAATTATTTGGATTTCACATAATTCACCATTTCCATTAACAAATTCTCGATGATCATAAACCCTGGAAAGCATATTAAACACTGAAATATACTCATCCTCTGCCCGCCATGAAATACTGCAGAAGAGTTAACATGTTAAAAACAGAGAACATCAGAAGACTCAGTCCTTCATACATGAGTTTTGTTCTTTGCTCCAGCTCAGTAATCTATGAATAAGACCTTGGATTTATCCTAAAACATCTTATAGCTCCACTAAAGCCTCCAAATGCCCATGTCCCTTAATAAATAGGTGACATTGGAGATGTTATTTAGATTTTGACCTGTTTGCCTAAAAAACTTTACAACATACTGAAAATCTATAGATGTGAAATTTTTGCTCACCATTAGGCAGAGCTCTAGTATTCTGAGGCCTATGAGTACAAACAAGCTATACAACAGAAACTAGGCAGTTAGTGCCATGTGCTAGCTGATGCTGTTCTAAGTGATTCATGTGTACAAGGCCTACTATATGATAGGTTTGAAATCCCTAATTCATCTGCAAGTAAAGGAGCTTCCCCTAATGGAAGATTTAGCAATTCACACAGCAAGATTACATGAGGCTCTCTGTCATGTGTAAATCCCTGTTCCTATCTGCTGCTGAGCCTTTTGGCAATTTGGACAAATCAGAAAACGGAAATATCTTGTAGAAATGTCTAGTGTTTCTATTTATACTCAAAGCCCAGCATGGCATAAAGCCCAGGTGTGTTCCTCAAATATGAGGTATCAAAGTTCCTTATGGTGTCTTAGTTACGGTTTTATTACTGTGAAGAGACACCGTAACCCCAGCCATCCTTATAAAGGAAAATATTTAACTGGGACTGGCTTACAATTTCAGAGGGTTGGCCCATTAATGTTATGGTGATATGCATGATTACATGCAGGCAGACATGATGCTGCAGAAAGAGCTGAGTCTTTTACAATTTGATTTGCAAGCAGCAGAGGAGACTGCCACCCTAGCCCTAGCTTGAGCATGAGACCTTAAAGCCCGCCTCCACAATGACACGCTTCCTCCACAAGGCCACACCTACTCAACAGCCACACCTCCTAATAGTGTCACGCCCTATGGAGCAAGCATTTAAATACATGAGTCTGTGGGGTCCAGTCTTATTCAAACAACCAAAATAAGCATGGTTAGTCAGCAGGATATTTCTCCCCCAACCAAGAAAGATGCCTAGGGGTGTTTAGGTAGATCTTAGATACAGATATTGGAGTATTAGGCAGGGAAATTATATGTACAGTAGAGCAAAGGGGAGATTTTTCTCCTTTTCAGATTCTCTCAGACTAAATAAGAAGAGAATGATGGGAATATACACAAATGTCTCCTGAAGCGTGCTTTATGATTCATTTTAATTAGCTACTTTATGAAGTCATACTCTTTATTTGTTATTATCTGTTGAAAGAGGGGACATAGATGACTTTGTTATACTTTTCTGCTTTTGAGGATTTCAACTCACTCACAATAAGTGCAATTCACTAAGGTTTGAATTATCAAATTCTGATCACAATAGCATCAAAAGCATCCGATTTTAGATTTTTTTATTGTGAATCAGAACCTGGTATATATGCATCATTAAATAAATTTTGAGCTCTATCTCAAGGAACATAGTTATTCTCCCTGATGCAGTGTTTCTCAGCCTGTTAGTTGTGACCCCTTTGGCAAACCTCTATTTCTAATTTTTTCTTTTTACATTATGACTCATAATAGGTGACAAAATTACAGTTATGAAGTAGCAATGAAAATAATTCTATGGTTGAGGGGTCATTGCAACATGAGGAATCATATTAAAGGGTCATAGCATTAGGAAAGTTGAGAACCGTTGTCCTTGTGATCTATGCATCTTAAGAGATTCAGAGCCAAGCACTGTCCAAAAGCCATTGTTCTCAGGCTGCAAAGACTGCCAGGCTACAGACCAAGCAGCTTCTGTGGTTTGGAAACTGTGTGTAGACAAGAGGTATGCTTGTCCAAGAGTTCTTACACTTATTCCTTTGCATATCCCAAACATCCTCAATAGAATGTGTCAAGGTCAAAAACATAAAGCTCTAACGAGGGGGAAACCCCAGGGAAAGCCAAGATCTGAAAATAACAGTTGGCTTTCTAGAGCAGACAGCCATGCTGACTTGGCAACTTGTGTTATTGCGGTGCTCTTTCCAAAGCTATGAAGTCCTTGGAGGGTGAAGCCAAGAAACCAAAGGGCAGGAACAATAAAGATGGAGGTGCTCAGTGTAGAACAAGAGGAGAACAAGAAGGAGAAGAAGAAAGGAAATAGAGAGGAACTGAGGCCATCGAAAGGAAACTAAGACTGAAATAGTTATTGGGTGTTACAAAATAAGTATGATTTTTTAAACATGCCTTTAGCTTTCAGGTTTTGAAGGATGTATCTCAAAATGTACTGCCATCCATCACCAGCATTAAAACTATCTCTGATGCCCAGTCTCAGTTGAAATGGAATGAATGTCTGTAGCCTGAAATACTCTAGAAGTGCATATAAATGCAAGACATGAATATAAATGTGCTTGCATGACCATATGATAAAGGACAAGTGAATTATGTTTATTTAAAGTTTTTCTAAAAGTATATTGCGGACTTAAAAGCAGTAGAAAATGTGTCCAAGCTTACTTTACCTTGAAAGATTTGGGGTTCATATTGAAAGGATCCAAACAGTATTTAGGGTTTATTACAAAGGTCATTAATGCTGCTTGAATCCCTAATTTCTAATGACAACAATGCATATCGTTCCCAGTTTTATAGTCGCTTGCAGACACCTCTTGGCTAAGAGAAATACTTAATGTATGCTTCAAAGCAACCACGTAGAGAAGGGGTCAAATGGCTTCTTTCATCATATAAAAGTCTGAAAACCCATGAAATTATTTTCTGCTTCTCCACCTTTCTGCTTCCTGTTCTAGCGGAAAATGGCCCCCGTCTACTTGTGGAAGCAGAACAGGCCAAGGTCTTCTCCCACAGAGGTGGCAACGTAACACTGCCCTGCAAATTTTATCGAGACCCTACCGCATTTGGCTCGGGAATCCACAAAATCCGCATTAAGTGGACCAAGCTAACTTCAGATTACCTCAGGGAAGTGGATGTCTTCGTATCCATGGGCTATCACAAGAAAACCTATGGAGGTTACCAAGGCCGAGTGTTTCTGAAGGGAGGCAGTGATAATGATGCCTCCCTGGTCATCACAGATCTCACCCTGGAGGATTACGGAAGATATAAATGTGAGGTGATTGAAGGACTGGAAGATGATACTGCTGTAGTGGCATTGGAGTTACAAGGTAGGTATTCATAATGCCTGTTAAACGTTAAAGGAATAATAGTGAGTATTATATACTGAATAGTGAATAGTAAAATACTTCTTGATTTTCATGCAGGGATGAAACAGTTACTAGAGCAATAATGGAATGACCCATAAGTCTGTGCCTAGCATATTTTTCTTCTTTTATGTTTTGTCATCTGCATATGATTTCAGCTTTCAACTTTGTAATGTATGCACAATACTCATGTGCAAATTTGAAGCTGTTCACAACAAGGAGAAATGTGCAATGGAATTGAATTAATAATACTTGGAAATAGCCTTATGCTATTCAAAATTTAAATCCCATTATGTGGTTATTGAGAAATTCAAATTAGATTCTTTTTTATTGTGCTTCTAAAATTATCTCTGTTTCCAACTAATGGTAAGATTTGTAAGGGACATCTGCAATGAAATACATGTAATTTTATTCTATAAGATGACTGCAAAAGTTAATTTATCAGAGAAAGCAACTTCTGGTTTACTTAAATATTCTTGCTAAAAAGCACATTTTTAATGGCCCAGAGTCTTTTAGAAATAAAATACCTAATAATCCAGGTACTTGGGGAGGTTTTCTATTTCTTGAATAGATAGATAGATAGATAGATAGATAGATAGATAGATAGATAGATACCACATTCAATGGGTTTTAAAGTCAATAAAATACAAAGCAATACAATCAGAAATGTCCTTTCCTTCAACTCACTGAGAAGTTCCAAGAGTATACTTCGATTAGAGCAAGTTGTGTTATTGTCATGAGTTTTGCGCATGTTCTCCCTGAAGAAGAAAACGGGAAACCTTAGTAGAATGATGTTCTTCAGAAGATCATAGTTCTGTGTTTGCTCAAAGCTTTTATCTTATCCCCCCCCCAAAAAAGGTTACTGTGTTTTTTAAAAATGATAACCCTGACTATTGGCCCTCCTCAATTCCACAAGAGTCTGTCAGGCATGTAGAAGTTACTCAGCCTTATCTCTCTGATAAAATCCAGTGCACAGCTCCATGGCTTCAGAACACGTTTTTAGCTGTATAGAAGTTCAACCAGAAGTTTAGATTGTGGATCTAGTTAATCCTAGTGTGCAATGTTTTTTTTTTTCCCTTCAAGTTTTTTTTAAACAAAGTTAATTACTTGTTTTTTAAAGAGAATACTAAAAGTTACAAAAGTATGGGTTTTGACTATAAAAGGGTTGAATGACATGGTTTTAAAAATAGAAGGCAACTCCAATACAAATACATATTTATATTTGTATACTGGATTTGGAACTAACTCAATCATATTTCAGTTTAATCAGGAACTAATGAAACTGTCCTACTGCCTATGAGCAGAGCCATGGCATCGGATAATGGATTGGTCTCTGGGTCTTTAAAGTTCTTACAAATTAAAGTATCCTATATTTCCCAGTTTCCATCATGAACCATTTGGGAAAGAAAAGGTAGTGCAAGCATTTCATTTTCAGATAGAGATGCTGGGAGTTCTTCTACTCCTTGAGCTCTAGCTACCAAGAGAATCGTTGCTTGATAGATTATTTTCCTTCTTGGGGACACATCTGAGACTGTTGAAGAAAGAACAAAGGTCACAGGGTGCACAAAGAACCTGCTATAATGCAGACAGCATTGTTGTACTTCCATGCTGGGACATGCTCTGGTCCTAGTTGGGCAGGGGCAGAGCATCCTAAGAACCATCTCCAGGTTCTTCCTCCCCCTTACCATGGTCAGTGGCAACCAAGAGTCTTTCCTTTTCTCTTGGCTCTGATTCAGCTGATAGATCCATCAGCCAAGAACCCGAGAAAGAAGAATGAGTTCTTGGACCCTCTCCTGTTGTGATTCCTGCCAGATGGACTGGTCTAGAGGAAACTTGATTTAAAACCTCAAGTCCTCTCGTAGAAGCATCCAGGACATTTTGGAAAAGGTTGTAGTGCCCATGATTGGTTATTAGAAAACTGATTGTACATGATCTTGAGTAGGCTCTGTAGACATGATGCATGTAATTTAAAGTCTATATAATAACTGGGCCAGTGGGACAAGGTATCTGTATTCCATTTGCTAAGATACTAATTTGTTGTAATCACATCTTTAAGAATGTGTGCTCTGAATTATCTTTCACTAACTACAGAGGAGACGCGTTGTCAGATGTCTTCCTTAAGGTGCAGTAAAGGACACAATTCTGAATACTTAACTTGATATCAGTCCTAAAGAAATCCGAAAGAATGTGAGACAGCTCAATTCCCCCCAATAATCATTTGAGCAAACGGAATGCTTTCAGAAGGCCATTGCCTCTTGCCAAAGTCCAATGCCAATCCACACCCTCTGCATTTCCCCAAGGGATTATTCTCTGAAATATTTGACTTTCTGGGACTAAACCATCAGCTAATGGATGTTTACTCCCTGCCAATCATTCATAACACAAGTTTAGAAAAGTGATTATTTTGGTCTATTTATATGGAAATCATTTTCAAACCTTGGTTCTTGTTTGTAATATAATACATGAATAGAGAAAAATGAAGATGTTAAAAGCAAAACCCATTTCGGGTCCTGCATGCAGTACCTCTCTGCTGATGGGAGGTGTAACTATTTCTCAATAGACATTTGTGTCTGGCCTATAAATAAATAATGGAACATTTTCAGTAAGAGCCCCTGTTTTAGCTGTTTCAAAGGCAGGAAACAAGAGTTAAGGAATACATGAAATGTTGAAACAAAAAGGTACCATGCTTAAATGGGGTGTGCCTCCCTAGAAGAGAATTACCATATAAACATATCAATGCGAGACTAATGAATTTTTGTCAGATATGCAAATTTAACGTATGTTTCTCCAAATAATAATCCTAAAGTGACAGTGACTTACTTGCCTGGTTTCAGCAGCACGCACACAAGTAGATGAACAAACACATTTGAAGCATTCAACATTTCTTTGTACTAATGTCAAAGACTATATGAAACAAACTGCTAACTCAACAACTGTAAATTTTTGACAACACCATCTGCCCAAATACTACAGTTCCCAGAACCCTTAATATTAGCCTTGACTTTTGCCGTCCCATAAGAGCTCAGCAGTTGTATGTTCTGGGGTTAGTCACCAATAGCAGTACTGAGCTGCTGTAACACATGGCTGAAACTCTTTGAGAAAGGAGAAAATTTTACCATGAACTCTTGGCCGTGGAGGCAAATCACTAAAGTTGTCATTCCGAGTGATACAAAGTATGTGAAGTAGAAAGGGGCTGTGAGAAACCACTCCAAGTTGACCAAAACCTAGTCCATCTAGAGGCTGCATTTTCTCCACACAGCCACCTGTAAGTAGACATGCTCAGGGCGCCATCACTAATGACCTTTCCTGTCTCTCCATTGAACAGGTGTGGTGTTCCCTTACTTTCCACGACTGGGACGCTACAATCTTAACTTCCACGAGGCTCGCCAGGCTTGTCTGGACCAGGATGCTGTGATTGCGTCCTTCGACCAGCTGTACGATGCCTGGCGGGGTGGGCTGGACTGGTGCAATGCTGGCTGGCTCAGCGATGGATCTGTGCAGTACCCGATCACCAAACCACGAGAGCCCTGCGGGGGCCAAAACACGGTGCCTGGTGTCAGGAACTATGGGTTTTGGGACAAGGATAAAAGCAGATATGATGTTTTCTGTTTCACATCCAACTACAATGGTAAGATGGCAGCTGCTTTGCCTTTACCTCTATCCTAGAGAAGAAGTCCTAAAACATTGTTTGAATTTTGCTATTATCTTTGAAAAAAACAAAACAAAACAACAAAAACAAAACACAAGCAAACAAAAAACAAACAATAAAAAGCAATCCTTTAAGTTATTACTGTATTTTAAAAAGAGGCAAAATGTTCTTGAATTTTTGAGTGCCATAATTTTTAAAATATCTACATAAATTCAACAAAAGCTTCTGCTACAGTTTAACCATTTTTGACGAAGTAGTCTAAGCTGTCACATGCCTGTGCTGTCCCTGCACTACTGCTCTCGGTGCTGAGGGGAGGAGCTTCCTGGCCACGTGTGTCCTCTCTTTCTTAGTCACAATATGACGATCAACAAAGTTCAAGGCCAGTTGGGAACTGAGGGAGTCAGCACAGTTAGCCTTGGAGAGAAAGACAGGAAAGGTCTGCACAGCGCTAAGGAGAGACTCATCGCGTTCTTCCCACTCCCAGCCCTCTTACCGGAACCCTATTATATTTTGTATATAGCCTATTACAAGATGAGTATTAGTTCAAAAATGATTAAGAGTTTTAAGCTATATTGTGGCAAAAGCCTATTACTTTAGTAGACTGGGGAGTGACAATTATAATAAATTCAAGGACAGCCTAAGCTATATACTGAGACTGTCTCAAACACACAAGCAAAAGCAAACTACGGAGCCATAAAACAAACATAGGGCCTTCTGGTTGAGGAGCCAGAATAACTGTGTAAGTCACATCCCTGTGAATGGAGCTCTAGGCCCATAGTTTAATACTTAAGGTCCCTGGAAATAAACTCATGAGTAAACCAAAAGGGAAACAAGTTACACTTCAAAGTTTTACCCAGGAGAGCTTTGGATGATGTAGCTCTAGCCACCCACACTGCTGCAGCCATTCATGGTGTGTGTCTCAAGCACATTTCATTTTCAAACTTGCAGGGGTCAGATTTGAACTCGTGGCTTGTGTTTTGCTGTTCTAGAGAGGTGGCAGACCAAACTCTCTAGTTAAGGAATATTGCGGTGGCAACATCTTTGAGATCTCACGAGGGTAGATCGGAGAGAACAGGCAGTATTGGTTTATGGTGCGGCAGCCTATTTAGCGATAGGGAGACATCTCTGTCTCACAGACATGAAGAGCTGTGTCCAGAGAACTCACGTCAGACTGCCAGATGTGGCAGTGTGCACATATAATCTCAGTAATGGGGAGGCACAAACGGGGGATCCCTGGCTCTCGCTGGTCAGCTAAGCCAGTTTAGTGGAAGGCCCTGTATGACAGGATGCCTTGAGCTGGAGCCACACAGTCAAAACCATCAACAACTGAACAGAAATGCACATTCCCATAACACACACACACACACACACACACACACACACACACACACACACAAAGAGCCCGCCATGGTTAATGAGGGTATCAACTATGTACTGGGTCCGACTGGAAAATACGATGTAATACTTAAAACTAAGACAACTGAGAAGGTCCTCGGAGCATGCCAATGCTATCGATTGATGATACATTTCTACAGGATGCATTCCATCTCCTTAATGGGATCTCAGTCTTTAATACTGCAATGGCCAAAACTCACACTGTCTCGGTGTAATCTAGTAACAGCAAATGTCAGGCTTGAAGAGATGAACGTTTGAAAGCACTAACCAACTCCTCTTCTAGTTAGGGGGTGCAGACAGGGCTTGCATTTGGCAAGGGTCTCATTGAGAGCAAATGACTTCCTGTGTTGGACGAATTTGTATGCTGTCGCTTTGGGGAATAAGGTCTTATTGATACCTGTGATGAAAAGAGCTTGAGGACTGTGAGTTTTTCAAATGGACTTTTATGTGAAGAATCGTTTGATTTGATCCTTTCACATTCAAATGTTGCCTCTCTAGAAACTTGTTCGGGGGTTCAGTCCTGCTACAAGTAGAATTTAAATAGCCCCTCTATTCAACATGGAATTCTGTCTTCCCTGGAAGCACAGAAGGGCTCTTTCAGTCTTTAATTAGCTAACAGAAACGGCATCTGCCAGCGTCCTTTTCTTTTTAATGCTGTACAAGAGCGTGTGTGAGCAACACGCCAAAGAAGCAAGGCTTAAGCAAACGTCTTTAATCTAGAGCGGCCTGTTAATATATTTAAATGGCAAGTCTATGTTCCCCAAATTTCAGACGTCACTCTGTGCCTCCTTTCACTGAGAAGCACTTCGCCATTGGTTCCTTCCATCTCGGGTTCCATCCCAGGCTGGCTAACTCTCTCCTTCTCCCCACAGGCCGATTTTACTACCTGATCCACCCCACCAAGCTTACCTATGACGAAGCAGTGCAAGCTTGTCTCAATGATGGTGCTCAGATTGCGAAAGTGGGCCAGATATTTGCTGCCTGGAAGCTTCTGGGCTACGACCGCTGCGATGCTGGCTGGCTGGCGGATGGCAGTGTCCGCTACCCGATTTCTCGGCCAAGAAGGCGCTGCAGTCCTACCGAAGCCGCAGTGCGCTTTGTGGGTTTCCCAGACAAAAAGCAGAAGCTATACGGGGTCTATTGCTTCCGAGCATACAACTGAGTGTTGCCCTAGAAAGAGTCAGTTCCCGAGTTCCGTGAACGTGTCGTTTGTTTTTGTTTTTAATATGAACTCATGCAAGTTACCAAAACTGTGATAACCCTTTTTCACTTACTGTAAAGAGTCATTTTCATAAAGGCCAATTCATTCATTTCTTTTGTAAAGCTTTCAGTCGATATATATTATAAATTAATATAAGCATAAAGGAAGCTAAAAAAAAAAAAAAAAAAAAAACAACAAAAAAACAAAAGCGGGCTCTAGAGCCTAACTGGTTTATGCTATGTCATCCCAATAAGATGCCATTTCACGAATGGGACGTGCCGCAGGCTGAGAGTCACCAGGACTGTGTTAGGGAACATAATGCTACCTGCTGCAGTAACTTCCACAAGCACAAATTTTACATATTTCTACAATTTTGAAACTCACTTCGCTAAACAAATTAGAACAACAAATTTGGAGTACAGGCTTCTTTACATAAACCAGGATTCTGAAAGGTGCAAAAACTCAGCATCATAAGGGAACAACGGAGACTTTTTCTAAAAGTTAATACTTCAAGTCTCCAGTATACAGAATAGTTTACTCTTTAAAATTCTACCTTTTTGACCAAAAAAAAAAAATTCATATAGACTCAAATGCAGAATATTAAAACCATAGGTAAACTCCTAGGTCAACTCATTTATATAAAGTACAGACTCAACTACACAGATAATCCTTTATCGATGAAAGAGTCCTACCTTCTAATTACAATTACCTATCTGAGAAGACTTGTTTTATGATTTTTGAGTAGCTTTACTGAATCATATTTAAATTCTAAGAACCTTTGCTAAGCAGTATTTAGAATCTACTCAGGGCAGTTAAAATGGTAAACTGCTGGACAGAAAACATGTAAAATGTAGCAGCTTGGTTTTATGTTAGCTTATGAAACATTATTGTCTGATAAAAAATGATTTTAGTCTATTTAATATTTCTTATTTGCATCACATGACAAAAGCCATCAAATGAATGAATAACTCCACACTTACCTAGAAGAAATACTCAATTTCCAAATACTTCTTGTTTGCACACAGGATACAGTACCCAAATAGGACCTGTATTTAGAGGAAAAAAAGTGAAAAATACATTTCTAAATAGTCTCTCAAATAGGAAATACAGTCACTGTCAGTTTCCTTTCTGGATATAATCTGGCAAAAATAAAATACTGGCATTCTCACAGCAGATTTTATACCTTCTGGCTTTAAGTGGAAAGTTAAGCCCAGGTTCAGAAAAGTAACTTCCAGGATTAGCAACTCCAGTCTTAAATAGAATTTCTTTTTATGACTGCTGAGACCCCAAAGGGACCAATATTTGTATTTTATTCAAATAATATTTCTGGTTTCCCATGACTTCACAGTGAATTCTCGTGAGCGAGTGGGCCTTGGTATAATAATTCAAGTACAACATAGCTGATATGCTGTCATCCATGTTTTTATGTAGATTCCCCCCCCATGAACATAACCAAATAAATCTGTTTCCTGAATTGGCCGTGGTTGCATTTAAAGCTCTGTAATGACTATAATAAAATGCTCTATAAATATAGAGTTATGTGTGTGGAAGGTATAGAGCAGTTGGAAGTCCATAAAGCCATAACTCTCATGATATATTCTCTCTATAAAATGTAGTAAGTACTAATAGATCCCTTCTTTCAGATGCTTAAACCATGGTGATGCATGCAGTTATAAGTTAGGACATACAAATTACACAAAAGTATACATCCAAAGAAACCATGGGGTTTCACTCAAACAGTGCTGATATAAACTGAACCCCAACTTCTAAGCTAAACACAAGGTGAAGAGGTCTATAATATAATGAATACATATTACTTAAGGAGGAGACTCCACACTAGCTCCTCAGACACCTTACAGGCTGGGCCAAGCTCTTTGGAGGAAGATCATACTTGAACAATCATTAGCTATATTGTAAGCATTTTGTCTGCAATGCAAGTAGATACATTTTATACTGAGGTAGGGTCATTCCTTCCACTTGTCACCTTAGAACTCCACAGTACAGTGCAGTAACATTTCTTAACTTTTCAATACTTAGTATAGGAAACGGTGCTGATCAAAATCTCCAAAGTGACTGTTAGCTGACATATGTCTACGCCACCATTTGTCCATTCTGGAAAGCATCCTAGAATGCCCACTGCTGGACAGAGTTTTTAACTTCTCATTTCACACCAACGACCAGAATCTTCATGCCCTTTGAACTCCTAATGGAAAGGGGCCTTTTAACGTTCTCATCTTCCTGTTTTACTCCACCAAGTAACCTGCTTTCCTATTTCACATCTCATAACGAATGTCTTTGAAAGACAAAAGCAGTCTTAGCACAATCCCTAGTGGAAAGATGACGGGAACAACATCGATTTCAGAAATTACACTGTAGACGTTGAGATTCCCAGAGTATCAAGATGAAGAGATGACAGATCGACTATAAAGTAATGCAAAATTCTATAGTATGTCCTATACATAAAGAACAGATCTACAAATTTTACTTAACCGCTTCATTTGAAACCTCTAAGTAAACAGAACCAATACATTAAAAAATACATATAGGGAGGAAGATAATTTATCATATTAACACTGGAGGCCATCTTTTAATGACTGCTGCCATGTTTTGTCACAGCAACTTTTAGCCAAATATAGTATTTGTAAATTTAAATTTTCTTTCATAAAAAGAGGGCCGGTACCTGTTAAAGTGCTATTTTATTCAATAAGATGGTCGCTTGTTATTTCAGCAATTAGATTCAAGTAAGATACCAATTTGGTTGCTGGCAGCCATACTGGGTTTCTTGACTTCAGTACTCCTAAAGCCATGCTGGCGTCACTAAAAATGGGAGGCTTAGAAGGGAATCAGTTGTCATATTTGGTTTAAGCTTGGTTTTTTGTTTGTTTGTTTGCTTGCTTGCTTTTGGTTTTTTTAGTTTTTTTTTTTTTTTTTTTTTTTTTTTTTTTTTTTTTTTTTTGCTCTTATCATTTGTTTCATTTTCTTTCTGCATAGAATGCTTAGAGAAAAATCAAACAACAAACAGCTGATAACTCTTTTTGAGAAGTATGTCATAGCTCAAGACCACCGCTAGCACACTGTACAGCAAAAGCTACAAGTAATACAGAAGTCAATAAGCCACCCAAATAGAAGAAGGTCAATATTTAATTGCATTAAATAGCTACTAAGTACAAGTTTGAGCAGAACCAATGTGTATTGCAAAAAGAATGTTTTTATTTTCTGTAAGCTACAATGAATTGGTAAACAAATATTAAAAGCCAATTTTGCTTTACTACAGTATCATTTAATTCTTCTGACTTATAGAATAAGCCATTTTTCCTTGGGTCAAACACGTATTCTCCTGTTGCTAGTTCAATGCTTTGAATGAAAACAAACCCAAATGAGTTAGAGCTCTGACATTCAAGCAACTTCCTCATGCTTGTTTTGAATAAATTAAACAGCTTTGAAGAAAAAAAGAAAAAAAATCCAATAGTGAGACCAATTAACTTTTCTTTTAGTGTGTAAACTCTTCCAAAATGATGGATATCATATACAATTTTTGTCATCGTTTTTCATCTATTTTTATTCTTGTCATGCAAAGTGTATGAGGCAGGGTGACAGATTCCATTGAGGTTCTTAGTTCCCAAATAAAAGAAATGAAATCATTCAAGTGTGGTGTGCTGCTTTCTTACCAAGAACATGGTTTAATGCTACAACATTCGTTACATAGAATGGATCATGTGTTTGCGAACAAGGTCTGTCATATGTATAAGGAGAGGAGTAATGGAGAGCTATTAGCAAGTGGCATGTAGCCTACCGACAGGCTGTTGGCTTCCATTTCGGTTCCTTGGTCTCGCCATTTATGATATTTAAAAGCTCTGCAGCCTTAGTTCTCAGTAACATAGATATATTGTTATCGTGTGTGTGTGTGTGTGTGTGTGTGTGTGTGTGTATTACTCATGTTCCAAACTTAAGAGAAAACTGTCACTGCACATCTTCTCCACAAGAAGCAAACTTCACATCTGTTTCAATATATTTTGCTATCTCTTTCAGGTCAGTAAGTTGCTGTCAGAACATGGTAGCAGGCCTGGTGGAAATCAGTGGCTTATGAAATCAAGTAGTTTCCTCTCCTTCAGTCTCTCTCTTCTAGTTTTGTCCTTGGAGGTTATCCACACCTATAAAAATTCAGCCATAAAAGTAGGCTCTCTCGTGTAATAGTTGTCTGATTACATGACCACTGTTGATTTAGAAAAATATCCCCAAGGTAATGACAAAGCCCCATTTCTCTTCTGTCTAGTAATTAAAATATTGGATGAGACTAGATTTCTGACCACATTAATCTCAATACATTTTTACCCACGGAAGGAACCTGGCAACTCCCGTTTTCATTTCATTGAAAAATTTCTTGCTCAAAAAAGGTTCCTTGGATTTTCAATTCATGAAAAATTTGTTTTGCTAAAATGCATGTATTCAGAGATCAGAAAGATATGTTTAAAGCAAATGAGTTTAACGGTTTACAGACTGTTAAAGTCCGATCTTTGAAGATGCTGAGAATCTTGTGAGTGAACTTAAAAGGGAGAAGAGCACTCATTATTTGTCATTCATTACTGTGATAAATAGACATACCTGCCCACAGTCCTTGGCAGCCTCCTGCCTGCTTGATTTCTGCCAAGGGGAACATTGTTATTTCACTGGGCGAAGCTTGTTTCTGTGATGGGAACCAACTTCAAATGACTGGATACTGCTCCTCTAATAAAATGTGATTCAAAGTCTTTCTTGGATATGTTTATGGTTCAGTGGCAGAGCAAGAAACTAGAGTATCTGAGGCCCTCTGTTCAATACTCTGTGCCACCAAATAATTCTTTTAAAATGTTTAGTTCAGTGTATGTGAAAAGTCGGAAAACTGCTAAAACAGGTGTGTTCAGCATCTCAAAATCACCTGTGTTCATAACGGAAGGCACTGGTCAATGAATACAGCCTGTGAACAGGATTTTCTTAATCTGATACCTCACCAAAGATATGCACCCCTGTTGGAGATAATAAACCTCCAGAGCACACAGAAAATATTCACATTCCTTCCTTTACACAAATCATAAAACAGCTATATTCAAAATGTATTTTTGCTTTATGACCTCACAAGCAATTAAGTAATGAGTCTGAAAGAAGTCAAATCAGTATGTTCAGAGAATTAATGTATTACTTATTCTAAGGCTCCCACAATAAGAAAAAAATGCATTATACTTACTTAAAGAATTTTAGTAATGGTTTGCAAAAAAAAAAAAAAAAAAAAAAAAAAACCTATAAAAGCTCCTATTTAAAAGGATTAGAAGATGAATTAGGAGGTCTGGCCTAGTTAGAGGACCTGTATCACTGCAGGTGGGCGTTAAGGTTTCAAAGGCATGTGGCAGGCTGACCTCTTTTTATTGCTTGAATATCAAGATACAGAGCTCTCTTCCTTATTTCCGTCTCCAGCTGTAGCGTATCATTTTAAAATTCACACACATTTAAAATCCAGCTAGGCTCTGTGATCAGCAGCCACTCACCTGCTGTCTAATCAGTCCCCAAGGCTAGACAGGGCTTTCGGGGATCCCTGCTATGTCCCTAGCAGAGCCACTGACTGTATTCCTGCAGGTTCCCCCTTGTGCTGTGCCAGCAACTACCTTCACCCAGCTCCCTTTTGCCCCGAGGAAGGAAAACGCTAGAGACGTTTATATTTTAAAACTGACCAGATAACTCAGAGGCTGGGTAGACAGTATCCTGCCCCATTCTCCTTAGCCTCTGCAGCTACCAGCAGAGGTTACAAACTGTGTGTGCCCTGGGAGACCTACCTGTCCGCAGCTTTCTATCTGCTCGGCCTGGTCTGAATTCGCATCCTCTCTCCTCCCCTTCCCTTCCTGTCCAACCCGGAAATCCCAGCTTATCCTTCACCCAACAATTAGCTTCTGCTGTCTTTATTGAACCAATCAAGAGACAATCAGGGAACCTCCGCCTACATCCAGCACCATGACTGGCTGCCATGTGTGTTTCCTAGTTCCTGCCCATGATGATAACAGACACTTAAAGCTCTGAAACTGCAAGTAACCCTCCAATTAAATGCTTTGTCTTAAGTTGTCTTGGTCACGGTGTTTCTTCACAGCAAAAAAACAGTTACTAAGACATTTAGTCATTACGGTATAACAGAAAGCAATTCTGGAGGAATATAACGAACACTTTTTAGTACGTCTTCAAAAAAGTTTCAAACAATAAGGTATCCCCTAGTCTATACAGTGTAACTGAAGGGTAAAAATTTCCTTGTCAAATAATCAAAATCTGAACTTTTAGGATATTCATGTTCCTACTGAGCAAAAACATTCTGCTCTTGACTATGTGCTTTACAAAAAGCTTATCAAATTTCTTCATAAACATACATAGCAACAACATTTATTAAGTTATAAAATTAAATGCAATGTATTCATGACACATATGTTCATTTAGAAGTGTAGTGAATTAGGAAGACTAGTTGAAGTTTCTTTGCTTTATTATTTATTAATTTATTCCTGACACCGATTCCCTTTCTCTTCTTTAGCCCCTCCCCTCCTCCCCTCATCCTGTCATCCCCCCTCCCCTCCCCCACCCACTTCTTTGTTTCCCTTCAGAAAAAGGCAGAGATGTCAACCAAACCCAGCATAACAAGTTGCAATAAGACTAGACATTTCCCCCATATTAAGGATGGGCAAGGCAACTCAGGAGGAAGAAAGAGATCCCAAAAGTAGGCAAATGCAAGCAGCCCCTGTTCCTTCTGTTAGGAATTCCACAAAAATATCAAGCTACACATCTATACTATATATGCTCAAGGCCTAGGTTTGCTGATTCTGTGGGTTTCTTGTGATGTTCGTGGCCCTCTGGCTCCTACAATACTCCCTCCTCTTTTTCGGGATTCACTGAGTTCTGCCTAGTGTTATGTTTTAAGGAACTTCAACTATTGGGACAATGCATAAAGTTTCTTAAAACATAAGACCAATAACACTTGGACCAAACATATTCTGTTCCTGGCTTGGCACATCTCTCAGTGGCCAGTGAAATCTTCCCAACTGATTAGATAGCTTCTCCCTCGTCTTCAGAATTAGAGGAACTAGCTTAAATGTCCTATCAGCCTTAAACTGGTAAAGTTTGAGATTTTTGGCTCTAGTCTTGATTTTGAAACATAGTTTCAAACCCATTTAGTACTAGCTGACCTGGGACAAGTCTATAGACCAGGATGGCCTCAAACTCAGTGATCCACCTGCCTCTGCTTCCTCGTCCTGGGATTAAAGACTGGCACCGCCACATCCAGAAGTTCTATCTTCAAGAGATTCTATCACACAGCCTGGGGCCTGCTTTGATGTACCTTAGTAGAAATAAATACTGTTTTATGTAAGTATAAAACTAATTCAATTATGAAAGCTACATTTGCTTATTTACTCATTCATCCTTTTGTCTAAATCTGAATGAGTTACTAGCTGAATTCTTATAAACTGAGACTGAGGGTCAACTATGTTCTGATGTAGAAACCAGTCACTTTTGTTCTGATCTGTGTGGTAGAAGCACTTCAAGTCTCTGAGATAAGTGTGATTCACCATCCTTCAACAGTTCTAGAACAACATACAGTGCTTTCTGTGGGATAGGAACAGAGTTCTACTGAAGATAGCCGTGTTGCGTTATTCTCAAACTGAGATAAAATATATTTTGCACATATGGTTTAGTGTTAATGGAAGAGTTGTAAGTCAGTTTTTAGCACTTATGTGTATCCTTTTATTTCAACTTCCCAAAGATAAAGAAAATAATCATGAAACATAGGCCCAAAGATATCTATTCATTAGTACTTGGTAAATATCTCTGAATACTGTATTACCACATTTTATGTCCCAACTTAAAAGTCATTCAAGTTCAAAGTCTTTTCAGTTATAAAATCCCTGGGGGAGTTTGTTACTGAACCAGATGGCTGGCAAACATGAAGCGTTTCACCTAATCTACAGTTTTATCTTAAAATAATTGAATTTTTCCTCTTCCCATAGCCTTCAGTGTGAAGAAAGCTATGGAAGAGAATATGTTGCTAGTGTTTTATCCTGTGGTTTTGTGTAATTCAACCTTGGTCAATATGGGAAGAAATTATGGATCACAAGACTCCCAAGGGTGTTGGTGATCTACCCCATGCTAAGAAAAGTTCTGCTGAGTATGTAACCTGTTCTGGTAGAAATACTGATGGCCCACATAATTTACAAACTGCCAAATTTGCAGGTTTTGCTGGCATGTTTTCTGATTAGTCTGCAAGGTAATGATACATTTTTCTAAAGTTCTCAAACTATATTCTGCCATTTACACACAAATAAAACAATAGAGAGATTCATGACGTAGTGCAACAATAGTGTAAGGTAGGTATTTGTCTTTCCTATCAAGTACAGACTTTATTAATCCACACTCTGTCAAGTTTTTCTCTCCCCAGTCAATTCAAGGGCAAAGTCAAAAGTCACCCATATAAAGCCTAAAAATAAAGCTAACACATGCAACTTTCCCACAGCCTCACAGTGTAAAAGTGGGTAAGATACACATGCCCAAAGGGGCATCACTGTTCTCTGAAAACAGAAAAATAATGCAGTAGGTAAGAAGAGAGGGGTCAGAGCTAAGACAAGGACAGCAGATGTGTGCGTGTGTGTGTGTGTGTGTGTGTGTGTGTGTGTGTGTGTGTGTGTGTGAGAGAGAGAGAGAGAGAGAGAGTTTATACAAGTGGAAGCGATCTGTGCATAGCAATGTGTTGGTGTTGAGCAAGTACACAATTTAGGTCCTACCCTGGAATACCAGTGGTGAGCATCCATTTTTCTGTCCATCCCTTACCCACTGGTCTATACTTTGAGCTTTGAGCTTCTTCTAATCTTGTATCTGTCCAAAATGGAAGAGATGTATAGATGTAGAAGAGGGAAAGTTCCTTCTTTAGAAAAGTAGTAATACAGAGTCAGAAATAGGAGGAACCATAGACCCTTCTTAAATTTTCTTTTCCTTGTACACGTTCTGTTAGCAAAAATATAAAAGGTATAGTAGCTGTCTACCAATAGGGAGACTCAGAATCTAACATATAGAAGTCTTAATTAAAAACCATATGTACTCTGCTATTTATATAATACAGCAAAAGAGTTTGGTTTGGCTTTTCACTACAAATACAGTAAAATACAATCAAATCTAATAAGCATATGACTGGGTCACTACTATATGGTAAGTATTAACAATATTATAGCTGTAATACCCTGATAAGAAAGCCACTGAACCCAACATCCCCTCAAAATTCTTATAGACTAATGACTTGACCCTGAAACACTTTCAAAATCTCAGTGCTTCCTAGTGGTTCTTGCCATCAGAAATAGTCAAGGCACTGAAAAATGTTCTCCGTCACAGTTTCACTCCTCAGTGGGACCAGATGGACAACCAGTTCTACTGGAGTAGAGTTCCAGTTCAAAAGCTCAGGAGTCATTGTCACTATTGCCTGGCCTCCATCCACGTGACATTAGGCAGATAAAAAGTGATGAAATGGTAACATTGTGGTGCTCATGCATAGTACAGAGTCCTGCCACTAGTGCTTCCTAGGCTAGTTCTCTCAGGCTTGAGAGAGGAGAGCAGTAGCTGACAAACCTAAACTACCTGAAGGCAATGAGCCATCTTATCTACCTTACTGTTAACATCCAGTTTGCAGTGAGTTGTCTTTGGTGCGATTTCCATGTATTATTTCTAATAAGTACATTTCACAACCAAACAACTAAGTAAAGCACTAATTTAGAATGTTAAACAAGAAAAAAAAAAAGACACACTAGCCACAGTAGGCTTAGAAAAGCCCAGTCACTGAACCTTCCTAGCTGAAACTGTGAGCAAGCCTCCAATTAAATGCTTCCTTTATACATTGTTCGGTAATGGTGTCTCTTGACAGCAATAGAACTGTAACTAGGACACTTGCTAAGTCTAAGGAATAAGACATTATGAAACAGTTTAGAGAGATTACCTCTTCACAGTTTGTTGATCTCACCTTGAAAATCAACAGTGTCCTGAGTAGATGCCTTATGTTTTGGTGCACTGAGTAATCAGTTTCTGCAAACTAAATTATAGCTCCAATTTGGATTATTTAAAGTCACCCTAACACAATGAAGGTGTCCATTCTTTGTTAAATGAAGATAAACTATTAAAGTAATCGCAGATTAAAATGAGTTTAATTGGGGTATTACTAATTTGATGAGTGCTTATTGGGTGCATAGGAAGTACATTTGAAATAGCTACCCTCTAAATAAGCTACCCTTATTTGACAAAGGTTCAAATTACACTATGACTTTATAAGAAAAACATGAGTCATTCACGAACTCCACAATGAGTTAAGTGATACAATTGTATAAATCATCATAACTGAATCTCTCATATCTTACTTTTCTTCTGTAACTTCTAATTGATATGCTTTCTGTCCTTATATAATATACTTACAAAGCACACCAATCTCAATAGTTGGAGAATTTTTAGCATTTCCACCTGCAATTCTAACATTTCGACTGTCCTCTGTAGATTTTCTTGAAGCTTCTAAGTGAGTACTAGTGCTATCTCCTACATACTTGGAAGTATTAAGCTTTGTATCATTGGAGAATGGTCCTATATTGAAAAACCATTTCCTACCCAACCTTATGTTTTGCATCTGTGTGCAGTGCCCTCATAATCTGGCCCCCTGTATCATTTCCAAATCCTGGTCAAACCTGTTGTTGAAGTCATACAGTTTCTTGAAGAAACAATACCTTCGTTCTCCAGGAAGTCCATTACTTCTCCGTGCAGATTATCTTACAGCTCAATTTTAGCCATTGATCTGACTTCCAGTACCAAAGCCAGGCTTATATCTGGTTTTAGTCATCTTGAAAGGCAACTTGAAGTGGAAACTTAAAGGCTGTTTGGAAAGTCAGTTGTGTTGGATGGTGTTTTGCTAAGGTAAACACATGAAAGAATGTTTCACAAAGAATATAAAATATCTTGGTGTGACTCTTAACCAAAAAAGTAAGAGATCCTTATGACAAGAACTTCAAATCCCTAAAGAAAAACTCAAAGAAGACCTCAGAAGATGGAAAGATATCCCATACTCATGGATTGGCAGGATAAATATAGGAAAAATTGCTATGAAAAATCTTATGAAAAGCAATCTACAAATTCAATGAAATCCCCATCAAAATTCCAAGTTGATTCTTTATAGAGACAGAAAGAGCAAATACATTTGGAATAACAAAAAACCCAGGATAGGGAAAACTATTCTCAACAATAACACAGTAAAAAATCCTTCTGGGGAATCACCATCCCTGACTTCAAGCTATACTATAGAGCAATAGTTATTTAAAAAAAAAAAAACTTTCATGATATTGGCACAGAGACAGGCAAGTAGATCAATGAAATAGAATTGAAGACCTAGAAGTGAACCTATACACCTATGGTCACTTAATGACCTCCATTGTGGCCAATGAATATAAACAGCATGCTTTTTCTTTTCTTCTTTTCTATTTTCCTCTTGATTATCATTTTTCTATATAACACTTATACACTTTGTTGTTGTTTGTAATTCATATTTAATTGTTCCAGGACTTTCTATTGAGTCTGTTTTTAAATTCTTTTATTAACCAGACTAAGAATCCCCACAACAGAGCCTCGATTTTCCAGTAACTTTTCTTCCCTTCTTTTTAGAGACCACTTATAAATAATTGTCTCATTAATAGACCTAAATTTCTATTATAAAAAGGTGATTTCCAGGCCTTCTCTTGTTTGTACATTTACCCTCAACAACCAGATCCTTCGTGTATATATATTTCATATAGTGTGTGTGTGTGTGTGTGTGTGTGTGTGTGTGTGTGTGTGTGTGTGTGTTCTTATGCCAAAGCGTCATACTTAGGGTTGTATGTTCTAATAAAATTTTATAATGGCCTTTTGTCAACTCCATCATTAGGAAAAACAGAGATTGGATTTAATAACTATATAGAAAAATGAAGGATAATAGAGTTTGAGAGAACAATAAAATTATATCAAGATAGATATTGGTTTAAGTTTTATGGTTAGAAGATTTTTTTTTTCTGGACAAACCTGTTATTCTCACATGGAAATGAAGAACTAAATTGTGTTCTTTTGTTTCGTCAGCAAAATATTTTTGGTGTCTACCACAGCCAAGAAACATGATAGAGAACATACAACAATGAAAATAAAGAAAAGGAAAAGTCACACCTAAACTAGACAGAAAGAACTCAGAATACAGAGGCGAGCAAGAGAACACAAGATGATTGGTTCCAGACGTAAAGTGCCTTGTAAGCCACAGCACAGCAACCAACAGAGACATAGGGATGGATTGTGGATGTTGGAGGGATGGTACTCCTGGAAGGAAGAATTATTTTTAAAGACATTGCTTGCATTTTGAAATACATGATTATATTTTAATGTTTATATTTGCTCAACTTTTGGGTTTTATTCTTACATTTTCATTACATTCTGTTTATTTGGAAGGAGAGCAAAGGTCAAAGAACAGTTCATGGGAATAGTCTCATCTCTCCCACCATGTGGGTCCTGGAAATTGAACTCAGGTGGTCAGACTTTTAAAAGCAGAAACTGAAACTTCAAAACTGAATACTGATCAATAGGAGAGAAAATGAGTATATTCCTGGTCCCAAAGAGGGATATGACTTTCTAAACTACAAGATCAGGAGAGAGCTATGTGCCTGGAGTTCCCTCCATCAAAAGTCAAACAAAGCAGGCCCGACAAACACAAGGGTGGAAAACTGGTCTACAGGTCTTCACGTTTCAAAACCTTTAAGAAACAAAACACTACCCAAAAATTCAATGTGTGCACAATGGTCCTTGTGTCCTTGGCCACTCTCACCCTCCAGTCTGTCTGCTTTATCTTTCTATAAACTCCACCCACCTTCTACCCTGTGCCCTGTGTTTCTGTGTATCTAGATTTTTCTTAGGCAGTAGACAGCAAAGACCAAGTCGCTGAGGAGAGACCAGAGTGACATCCTGGCAACAGGACAGCACTCTTCTCTGAATCCTTGTCATTTCCTATCTCTATATGTATGTGATACCAAGTACATTGCATAAGTAAAATGGAAAACAGATCTGAGGAAGCTACAGAGAAAAGGGGAGCAAAATAATTGAGAAACTGCATTTCGTAAGGAAAAATCACCTGCAATGTAGTAACTCCCAACCAGGCTTTGGCATACCCTGTTTTATGTGTGGTAACACTGTGTTTTCCTATAGCAAGTATTTCTTGCAGTCTGTGAAGTCGCTATTAGGCACTGCTAAAAGGTTGACCCAGGCATGTTTGAAATCTGGGTGGTGGTAGCCAGACCCACAGGCCAAGTTGGCGACATACTTGTAGAGAGAGGACCCCATAGAAACAGCTGCCTGCCCTCTCTTAAAGTGTCTGACACACTTCAGTACTTCCTTGATTTGTTTCCAAGGTAACGGAGGAACACTGTGTAAGAAGGAAGGAGCAGCAAGCTTAGACTACACAGGGCATGAAGATTGTTAGATAACCAAAACATATTTTGACATTATTCTCCGACATTCCTTGTTGGGAGTGTTGATGTCTAAAATTCTTTCAGAGCCATTCTTTCATTGTCAGAAATAGAAATAGCCCTATCAAAAGGTCATTTGGTCACAGCCTCGGTGTCCTTTCCTGAACATACTTTATCACTTTTTATAACAAAGCACAGCAGAAAGCCCAAACCTTTAAGTTCAGCTTATCTTGTAACTGACTCTACACCTTATCTTCAACGTGTTTCTCTCTAGTTCACATGTTACAAAAAGCAAACCAGAGGCCATATTTTATCTCAGTGCTTTACTTAAGCATTTATTCTGTCCAGCATGCTATGTTTACCACTCAGGAGTCCACAGAGTTACACTCAAATCCACAAAGCATTTGGGCATAAATACTGTTCAGGCAAACCCCCTTTTACTTCATAAGAATAACCTTTCCAGTCCACTGACAATCACACAGTTTCTGTTGGCGTTTGTGACCTCATCAGAATGACCTTCTCCTTCTACACTGTTCATTGTTCTGCATTCTCTGTGCCCCTCCCCCAAGCAGCTCTAGGGCACTGAAGCTCCATCCAGGGCTGTTTACAACACATATGATGTGGCAGGTTAGAAACAAATTGAGAGTTGAATGTGGGTAGAAGAGACTCCTTTCCCCAGAAGTCTGATTAGGGTTCTTTGCAGTTGTATGCCAAACACACATTTCTTTGGCCAGTCTGCTGTTCTGGACACTTACTTATATGCATAGACTACCCAAGGTGCCCTAAGAATCTGTACATCATTACCTTCTATCTCCTGTGTTCTTGTTCAAATTCACTAGTCAAGGACTGTGCTATTGTACACTACTTTCTTATATGTAGGCACCACATGTGATTACCATGAACTGGAGTCGATTGTAGAGTATACCATGGCCATTGACTCTGCCAGCCCTGAAGATCTCAGTTCTGTCTACATTTTACCCATTAATGTTTGTGGTGATTTGATTATGCTTAGCCCAGAGAGTGGCACTATTAGGAAGTGTGGCCTTGTTAAAGTAGCCATGGCCTTGTGGCCGAGAGTGTGTCACTGTGGCTGTGGGCATTGAACCCCTCCTGTTTCCTCCTTGCTATCTGGAAGCCAGTCTTCTCTGGTTTGCCTTTGGAACAAGATATAAAACTCCCACCTCCCACAGCACCATGCCTGCCTGGATGCTGCCATGTTTCCACCCATGATGATATAGACTGAACCATAGAACCTATCTATAAGCCAATCCCAATTAAAGCATTTCACATTTTTCCCCAAATCTAAAGTTCCAAAATACACATTATTCTAAACAAAAGCACAGTCAGGCTTATCACAACAATACCCAAGTCTTTGGTACCAACTTTTGTCTTAGTTATGGTTTTACTGTTGTAAAGAAGAAACTGTGACCAAATCAACTCTTTTCTTTTTGAGGGAGAGGGGGAATATTTTCTTTACTTACATTTCAAAGGTTATCACCTATCCCCTCTGGAATCTCCCTATCTCATCCTCCCTCTACCTGCAAGGCAATTCTTATAAAGGAATTTTAATTGGGACTGTCTTACAAATTCAGGGGGTCAGTCTACAACCATCATGGCAGAAAGCATGGCAGCGTCCATGATGCTGGGTTGCCGAAAATCCTACATCTTGTTCCAAACAGAAGATTGGCTTCCAGGCAGCTAGGAGGAGAATCCCAAAGTAACACACTTTCTGCCACAAGGACACACCTACTCCAACAAGGCCACTTTTCCTAACATTGCCACTTCCTGGACCAAGCATATTGCAAACCACCACACTAAAGGGAAGACCCATTTTCTTTCATTCACTCAAAATATGAATGTTTCCAGCTGTTGTGTGCAGAACGAACAGCACTCTACTTGAAGACACACACATTCACATTTTGTTCTAAGATTAATAATTCTGTAGAGTTCTCAACTATCCTTTTCTAACAGATTTGCTTATTTTTTTTAAATGATTTAAGCCAAAGGAACTGTGATAAAGAGAAAATTCCTTGGGTTCATTTAGTAGGGGTCATTTATCTTAGATAAGTGGTTTTTATTTCTGTGGCGATTCAGCCAATGGATATATAAAATTAAAAAAAAATGGATTAGACAGTCTCTATCACTGAAATTTAATATGTATCAACAACCTTCTGGCAAAACTGTCACTTTTGGGGGAGGGAGGGGTTTGATGCCATGTATAGATCGAGTTTTATTTTGTTTACTTTCAGCTTTGGCGTATTATTTGGTTTATTTATTTTTTAACAACTTTATTTTACAAAACAAAGATGAATGTACAGATTTTAAGCATTGTTTGCATAAAATTATACAATACATTTTTGTCAGTACTTTTTTTTCAGATTTTAAAATAATTTTTACATAAAACTGTATGAATATATTTTTTAGTCAGTACTTGATTTTTTTAAAGGTTGGATAGTATGCATTGAAAACTTAATAGTTACAATGAGCATAAAGTACATGTAAAACAAAATGTAAAATGGAAATAGTCAAAGTTTTCTTGTTGTAAAGATATTTTTTTTGTTTTTTGTTTTGATTTCTTTATTTCTTGGACTTCATACAGTCTGTGAGTTGTTTCTAAGGCAGTTCGAGCCTCTGGGGTTAGCATCCCATTATCAGTGACTGCATATTATGTCTGTTCTTTTGTGACTGGGTTATCTCACTCAGAATGGTATTCTCTAGATGCAGCCATTTTCTTAAGAATTTGGTCAAGTCATTGTTTCTGGTGGCTGAGTAGTATTCCATTGTGTAAATGTACCACAATTTTTGTATCCATTCATCTTCTGAAGGACATCTGGGTTCTTTCCAGCTTCTGGCTATTATAAATAGAGCTGCTATGAACATTGTGGTGCATATATCTTTGTTGTGTGCTAAGGTGTCTCTGGGGTATATGCCCAGAAGTGGAATAGCTGGGTCTTCAGGTAGTATTATGTCCAATTTTCTGAGGTATCACCAGACTGATTTCCAAAGTGGTTGTATTAGTTTGCAACCCCACCAACAGTGGAGAAGGGTTCCTGCTATCGTTTAACAGAGCGTTGTTTAGTTTCCATGTGTACATAGGCTTTTTGTTGTCTTTGTTGTTGTTAAAGACCAGCCGTAGACCATGGTGATCTGAGAGGATGCATGGGAGTATTTCAATATTCTTCTATTGATTGAGGCTTGTTCTGTGTCCAATTATGTGCTCAATTTTCGAGAATGTGCCATGGGGTGCTGAGAAGAAGATGTATTCTTTTACTTTAGGATGATATGTTCTGTATATATCTATTAATTCTAGTTGGTTCAAGGTCTTTGCTAGTTTTGCAGTGTCCTTGTTCAGTTTCTGTTTCCATGATCTGTCTATTGGTGAGAGTGGGGTATTAAAGTCTCCCACTATTATTGTGTGGGGTGAAATGTATTTTTTGAGCTTTAGTAGGGTTTTTTTATGAATGTGGGTGATTTTTTATTTGGAGCATATATGTTAAGGATTGAGAGTTCCTCCTGACAGATTTCCCCGGTAATGAGTAAAAAGTGTCCTTCCTTATCTTTTTTGATAACTTTTGGTTGGAAATTTACTTTATTCCATATTAGAATAGCCATTCCAGCTTGCTTCTTGGAGCTGTTTGCTTGCAAGTTTTTTCCCACCCTTTTACTCTGAGATAGTGTCTGTCTTTGTCTCTGAGATGAGTTTCCTGTATGCAGCAAAAGGCTGGATTTTGTTTATGTATCCAGTCTGATAGCCTATGTCTCTTTATTGAGGAGTTGAGACCATTTATGTTAATAGATATCAAGGAATAGTTGTTTCTGTTTCCTGCCATTATTGCTTTTTTGGGTTGAGTTGTATCTGTGTTTTTTTCTTCTTTTAGTTTTCTTGTTTAGGAGTTTTCTTGTTTTTACTAGACTTTATTTTCCCTCATTGTATTTGGTTTTCCACCTATAATTCGTTGTAGTGCTAGGTTTGTGGTCAGATATTGTGTGAATTTTGATTTGTCTTGAAATATCTTCGTCTCTCCATCGATGGTGATTGATAGTTTTGCTGGGTATAGCAGCTTGGGCTGGCACTTGTGCTCTCTTAAGGAGTGCATGATGTCTGTCCAAGCTCTTTTAGCTTTCATAGTCTCTGTTGAGAAATCGGGTGTGATTCTGATTGTCCTGCCTTTATATGTTACCTGACCTTTTTCCCTTACTGCTTTTAGTATTCTTTCTTTGCTTTGGGCACTTGGTGTTTTGACTATTATGTGTCAGGAGGTACTTCTTTTCTGGTCCAACCTATTTGGAGTTCTGAAGGCTTCTTTTATGCTCGTGGTCATCTCATTCTTGAGGGTAGGGAAGTTTTCTTCTATGATTTTGTTGAAGATATTTACTGTGCCTCTTAGTTGATACTCTTCTCCCTCTTCTATTCCTATTATCCTTAGGTTCGGTCTTCTCATTGTGTCTTGGATTTCCTGGACATTTTGGGTTAGGAGCTTTTTGTTTTTTGCATCTTCTCTGGCTGTTTTGTCTATGTTTGCAATGTTGTCTTCTGCCCCCGATCTCTTGTAATCTATTGGAAATGCTTGCTTCTGTGACTCCTGATTTCTTTTCTTTTCTTTTTTTCTTTTTTTTTTTTTTCTTTTTTTTTTTTTTTTTTTTTTTTTTTTTTTTTTTTTTTGGTGTTCTGCCTCTAGGGTTATCTCTTTTAGTGTTTTCTTTATTGTGTCAATTTCCGTTTTAATTTCCCTCTTCCATTCCTTTATTTCTTTGGTTCTGTTTTCCTCTAGTTCTTTGAGTTCTTTGATTGTTTTTCTTGTTTCCTCTTTAAAAGCTTCTGAATCATTTTGCTTTTCCTCCCGTTCTTGTTTAAGTATCTCTATCAGCATCTTGAGGTATGATTTCAGGTCTGTGTCTTCTTTTTCTGGAGTTTTTGGCATTCCGATGTTTGCTGTTATGGGAGAGCTGGGTTCTGGTGTTGCCAGGTTGTCTTGGTTTCCTTGGGATATACTCTTTTGCTTTCCTCTTGCCATTTTGTTGTCAGTGATATGTTCTCACCTTTCCCTTTTATCTTGTCTGTGTCCCTGGATCTCCACTGGTCCAGGTGGCAGATGGGCCCAGCCCTGTTCAATGCCTCAGGGTTGCCGGGTGGGAACAGAGGTTCCAAAGTTCTGTTCCTGGTCCTCGGATCAGGCAGGTCGGAGGGCAAGCTCAGCGTGCACACTCCGCAGAGATCTCTCTGCTCCCCGGCCGCCCAGATCTCCTACTCACCAGTTTCTCAACCCTTCTATTCGGTTTATTTATTTGACTTATTTGGGAGTTTTCTCTTGCTTTCTCTGTTGGCTTCTGCAGAGGGAGTGGCTGAGGAGCAGACATGAGGAGGACAAATCCTGACTAGGATTCAGAAATTCAGCATTTGAAGACATCAGATGTCAGAGTTCTGAGACAGTGGTACGTTAAAGATAACCCTATCGCCTCTTTTTGCTGAAAAATCAGTCAAACATCAATACGAAGCGAAAATTCTTTTAAAATTATTAAAGGTTTCAACGTGGTCATATTATTCTATCACAAAATAACAAATATTTACACATTAAAGAGGAAATTGTTCATCATGATAAATAACTTTAGTGATCAGAAAACATATCCCATTGTCCTGATTTCATGATAGACTTCAGGGCTCTTCTGAAGAAGACAGCAAGTACTATTGTGTTTTTGCCATTGGTTTTCTAAGGACTTTATTTGTTGAGGCTGTGTATTTTTAAGCAATTCTTGAAAGCATTGTTTTAGGTTGTCATTACCATGAAATCAATATGTAATATACTGGTCAAAATAATGCAGATAATCTCCAGAGTTTCCACATTTTGATCAGTTACACGGGTTTGCCTTGCCTTTATTATAAACATTCAAAGTTAAGTATTTACAATTTTTTTATCTTATAATCGTAATTATAAATATGGACAGGAAAGTTCCAAAGCTTTCCTGAGCCATGGCTAACAGAAAGGACTGCAGATGCTTGTTGCCTGCCACTGACATGACAACATTGATTATGCCAACTGTGCAAGATGGATTACAATAGACCAGCTTTTATTCACAGACCTTGTTTGGAGCGGAGCACCTCTCCACTTGTGACATCTAGTGGTCGAGAATGTGCATGACAAGCCCTTATTTGGGTGAGGAAACTCTGGCAAAGTCAAAGTAGCTATGCTTAGATCTCATCTTCTAAAAATATACTAGAGCACACCTTATTCTCCAGGAAAGACTGGTTGGCAATCCAGGATCTAAGCAGATATATATATATATATATAGTCTGCCAAAGTTACACCAAGGCTCAAAAATAGTGTCTAAAAAGAATAAACGAAAAGCAATCTTTCTTTCACAAAAGGAGTAAAATTAAGGCACAGACATCCTCAAAGGGGCATCTTGACACACATCAGTGGGAAGCCACATTTGGGCAGGATCTTGAGGCCAAGCATTTGGTTTTTCTGGATATTGGTGGCACAGAAAAGAAGCCAGTCTTGGACAACCAACTCAGCCTTCAAGCATTTCCATGACTTCAGCCTCTTTGCTGTCCTTCCTGTAATTAAGCTCCCTAACTTTGCATAAATTATCTCATTATATTTAGTCCTCAAAAACCACTCCAGGTAAGTCTACTGCCTCATCTATTTCTGTAAGTGAAAAACGCAAGGTCTCTGGAGACGAAACACAATCTGCATAATTTTACAAGTAGAAAACTCACACAGTTGGCATCTGAATTCATGTTTATTTGGCATCAGGAGTATTTTCTCACCATATGGCCAAATCCATGTGCCACCTTTTATTAATTAACTAATGGTCATTTGTTTTCTTGTTTGTTTATTTCCTAGCACGTTCCTGCTTCCTCACCATCTTACTCTGCGCACATATTCTGGGCTCTGTATCAGAGGAAAACTGGAAATAATTACCAACACTGTGTGCTCCAGTGATTTAGGCTAAGAGATTAGAGGATTTGGGGTGTGCATATAACGTACAGATAGGATTTATGAGATAGGGTTTGGGAAACTAGGTCTAATTTTTTCTGTGTCTTTGGAGGTAGAGAGGAAAGACACAATCTCTGAGAAAGACCATATTAATTACTCACTGCTGTGACAAAATATTTCACAAAAGGAAGTTAAGGATAGAAATTTATTGGGACTTACAGTCCTAATGACACTATGTATCACGGTGGCAGGAGACAGATGGCCACACTGTGTCCACCGTCAAGAAACAGGGAGGAGTGAGTAGGTGTCCTTAGCTTGAGTTCTCCTTATAATTAAGTCTGGGCTACTAGCTTGTGAATTGCTACCACAGACATTTAGGGTGCATCTTTCCACTCCAATGAACTAATCTTCAGCGGCGGCTGCAGACGTTCCTAAGCCTTGTTCCCATGGCCACTCTGAATCTCACCCAGTGAACATCAGGATTGATCATCAGAGATTTTACACCCTTCCCCTCGTCAAAGATGTCCCAGACAAGGGACAGTGGCTGGGCTCTTTGCCTTTACAGCTAGAAGTAGGAAAGTGTTGCTGACTGGATGAGAACCTTGTACGTCTGCAAAGCTGCTGTATCCATCGGTTCAGTAGAGAGCGTGTGAAAAAGTGCCAAGTTAAACACATGAGAACATCGGTAGCTTAGACAAACCCTTGAGCGTGGAGGCCTTGCACAGGAAGTTAGATTGGTTGAATATGATGTTTACCTCCCTAAAAAAATTAAATCACATGACAAAAATATTCTGTTGATTAAGAACTAAGGTTGTCAGAACAAATAACACACTGGGGGTCCTAGTGGTCGTTTTCTGTGGCTGTTCATCTGTTTGTTAACTGGACACAAGCAAGAGTTATCTGAGAAGAGGGGGCACTTTGACCAAAGCACACTTAGAGAAGAGAGAGTTTATCTTGGTTTACATTTCCAGAGGGGTAAGGGACCATTAGGGCAGAGTGGGGACAATCCAACCAGGAGAAGACATGGAAGCCAGAGAGGAAAGCTGAACCGTCACATCCATAATGGTAAGCGCAAAGCAGTTAGGGAGCTTGATGTGGGGCAAAGCCTATTGGAGGAACTTAATTCTTCAAGCAAGGCTGTACTACCCATAACCTCTTAAAACACTGTCACTGCCTGAGGATCAAGCATTCAATCAAATTAAGCGACAATTAAAGAAGACATTTGAGACTAGGAAAACTGCAGGCTTCTAGTTTTTCAGGAAACTTCCAGGTTTGGGGTACAGGTGTGACTCTTAGGGTTCGAGGCCTTGTGGGCTGAACAGTTACTTGGTTGTCGGTGTTTCTAGCATGAGTCAGCCACTGTGCAGCTGTTCTGATGCTGAGGCAAGGGGCCTGAGACTGAGCAACTCCGGGTTCTCAGTCTTAGCTGTGGATGGCTGTTGCTGGTACTTTAACATGGATTTCATCCAGCGGCTTTGGACCTTCTAGAGAACCCTGACTAACACAGTCACCAAGTGCTAAAACCACAGGGGGACTGGACTAAGTAGAGCAGTGGACGGGGAGCTACACTTCATGGTTGCCAAGGGAAACTCAGACATGATTCAGAGGAGGAACATACTCAAAAGGTAATTTGAGATTTAGGCACCGCTTGCTTTCTTTGTTAGGATTGCAAATGAGTTATAAAAATACAACAGTGCCAGAGGTGAGCTGAGGTCGATCCAAACCTCCACTTCTCACCTGCAAAGGGAAAAGACAGAGCTTCTGTAAATGACTGAGCCTCAGCCTGACCCAGAGGCACAGCAGTGGTTAGATCTGATGGGAGTCACAAAAACCCTTCCATAGAAAGTGAAATTGGTCTTCAGAGGAATCCCTGGAGATGAATGAAACCTGGACTTTCTACATCAAAATGTTCTGCTCTTTAGGATTACAAAAACTAATAAAAACCAGGAGAGAAGAGGAGTTGATTCATGTAATTGGGGAGGTTAAAAACATCTACAGCCTCTAGCCTGCAATATGTAGATCCATGGAAGCCCAGACACTGAGGGTGTAACTTCCAGGCCAAATGGAGGTAGGACCAAATCTCAGCTTAAGAAGTCAGGAATAGAGAGAGACAGGAAAGAAAAGCAGAAAGAAGAGGAGAAGAGGGAAGGGGGGAAAGATGGGAAAGTGGAGGAAGAGAAAATGCAAGAGAGATGGAGAGAAAGTGAACTTACTCCTTCCTATTATTTGTTCTCCTTAATCTTTCAGAAGGTCTAATTTCCACTACTTTGGGGAGATCAACTTGCCTTACTCTGTACAACAATCTAAATGAAGAGACTTGTACCAAACACGATGATGGATTATTGCTTCAATACAAAGGGCATTTGGGGATGGGTTGTCACTTCTCTCGCAGTTACATAAGAAATGGCATTCCTTCTAGTGTGCAAGGCAGTGTCACAGAGGTAGAGACCGAACCCTAGTAAACACGCAAAACTGCTAGCCATTCACTGTGGACTGCATTGTTTTGTTCCTTATAAAATTTCTTGTGCTTTCATGACATGGGCCTTGACAGGCACCTCAGAGACCAAGGTCTGAGTAGAGACTACCTACCTCATTCAGAATTAAGTTTGGACTTAAAAAAACGTGTGCAAGTAATAGGGAGAAATCTAAGGAAAGTTAACATTTGAGAAAATAGTCCTAGCTGGGTGTGGTAGTGGACACTTTTAATTCCAGCAGTTGAAGGGCAGACACAGGTGGAACTCCATGAGTTTGAGATGAGCCTCATTTACTTAGTGAGTTCTAGGGCAGGCAGAGCTGCATAGTTAGCCCCTGTCTTGAGGACAGAATTCAGTCCTCAGTTCTATTTCCCTTGAAAACCACAGTTTTCTCTTTTATGGTAATATAGCTGCTGTTGCTGATACTTGGAGCTCACTGGCTATCTCTCTGTGTTTTGACCAACCTTGAATAAAGGAGAGGAAAAGGCAGTTCAGGTCAGGAGGTGCTATAGCCCACCAGCCTCTGACAGAACCAGTGGAGACTCTATTTTCCACCCAGCCCTACTCTATCTCCTCCCCCTCCTCCCTGGTGAGCACCTTGGTTATATGGCTATTCTTCAGACTGTCAGACAAAATAGATGTCAAAAATTCACATACTCAAGGGGCGTTGGTCTATCAGGTAGACAATCCCATTGAAGATGAAGATATCTTCCTTCCTGTTCACTCCATCTATTCTGAGCCTGGCTCCATTGTTTGGTTCCAATTTATGGTGTTTCATGAAACTTAGAAAGGAAGTTATGACCAAGCAAAAACATTCAATTGTGCTGTTAGCAGACTTATGGGTTACTTCATACATTATATGAATAAGATTAAATAAATTAGAGATCGGATAACATATCATTCTAAGAAATTTTAAATTACAAGAAACATTTTACTAATCATGATTTGTTATTTGTATTTTCTGCTTAGTAGACTAAGATGAGCTCATTAAAAATGTGTATTAAAAAAAAAGACAAAGAAGATTCTAAAACCTAGGTATTTCATGATCAAGATAAGTTGGCATGTAAGCTTAAAGATCACATTCCATACATCAAACACAATTACATATGAGGGAAGCATGAAATAAAATCTTAGAGTGGAGGTTAGAAACAGAGGTGGGAGATGGAGCACCTTCATAGAGCAATAGGAGGGAGAGGGGGGATGGGATCGAGAGAAAGGGGTTAACATCTGAAATATAATTATAGAGAATATCCAATAAAAACATAAAGAAACAGAATGCTCCGGAGACAGACTTCCTGGTGTCGTATTTACTAGCTGCCTTACTTCAGAAAACTTATTACCTTGTCTAGGCCTCAGGGAAAGGATAACTTTTAGAGTCCTGTCTGGAACAGCTGTGAAGATTACAGGAGAGAAAAGGGAACAATGACTTCACATCTTACCTGATGCACAGAATATCTCCAACATCACTCAAAGCTTTGGTCTGAATAGGAAGTGCCTCAATAGGCTGTAGCTAGTGATAACTTTGTCTCCAGTCAGTGATGCTGTTTCAGAAGGCTACAGTGGAAGGAGTCTTGCTAAATGGAGTGGGTCACAGCTGGAGCATCTTGATGTTTTGTGCTCTGACCCCATATCCAGCTCACTCTTCACTTCCTGTCTGTGGACACAACATGACCAGCCAGCCTCCTTCTCCTGATGAAGTGCATTCTGTTCTATATTTTCAACAGAATGGTCTATGCTAGCCCCAATTTCAGCGTGGAACCAGTTGACTTCACTGGGTATAAAGAGTAGAACAAAGTGAAGTGGAATAGCAACGAGCAGACAGAACCTCAGAAAACAAATGGGGAGACGAATATGGGGTACTGCTACCCGTGTGTATTCCCTACCAATCACTAGACAATGTCCAACGCTCTGCAGTCCTGTGGCAAGATCTACAAGAGCCAGAAAATGAAACACTAAGAAGGTGAGCACGGATGTCAGCACCGTGTGAGACGGAGGAACCAGATGTTCCTTTGAGACTCTACTAAAGTGAAGGGACACCAGCAAGCATCATAAAAATTTAAAGTAAGTTTCAGAGGTGGGACAGGAGTTAAAGAACTTTTATTTTTGCATATCGCTTTTTGTGAAATACTTAGAAGGATGACTTATAATTCCTGGTGATTTCATGTCATTCTTGGCTAGGTATGTACATTTCTATATAGGTTGTAGAGCCCCAGAAACATTTTCGGGACACCTTAAACCTTTCAGTTTAGTATTTGTCCATGAAAGTTTGACTGAGAAAACTTTTACTCTTCTCTTCTTGCCTCACCCCTCCATCACCACCACCACTTCGTGTCCTGTCCAGGCAATCTTCCAGAGTTTTTGGAAACAGGGTTTTTCACAAGTGAACGCTTCCAGCTAGCTCTTTATCCAAAATACTTCAGCAATAACTTTTAAATCAAATTAGTGTCCTAAAACTAAACATTCTATAGGCCATAGGGTTAACCCAAAAACAATGAACAATATCTTTTAATGTTCTTTTAATGTTCTTTTAATGTTTTTTAATATCTTTTAATATTTTACTCAAACTCAAGTTTGAGTAAAATAAAGTCATTAGTTGGTGTGACCTATATATATTAGAACTGTTTTTTTATTCTAAGTTAACTTCGGAGCCTCTTCTGGGATATAATGATATCCTTCATGTTTCATTGCCATGAATACAAAAGAAAACACATCAAAAGTGCTCATATACAACTTCTTGGCTTCACATTAGGCCTGAACACAGAACTGGCAGCGCATACCAGAACAATTGCCAACAGAAAAGTCCCTTTTCCAAAGTTCATTTTGTGTCTCTCTTTCATTACACAAAAGATTAGATAACAAAGAATTTCCTTTGCTACAAAAAAAATCTATTTTCAACATTATAACTGATGGAGAAAATTATTTTGTTGAAAACGAAAATAGAAATCATAAGTGTTAATAGATGAATTCATATCTAATTATCTATTTCTCCCTTGTGAAAAAGAAATATTGGGATATTTAAGTTAAAATTTTCTGCCCAGAAATCAATGGCATAGAAAGATAATTTCTTGTAGACAATGTTTCTTATTGTTTTGTGCCATATCCCAATTTCCAAATATAGATCTATTGAACAAAGTTTCACATCAATTCAAATGTGGTATTGAAATGCATTTTCAGTGGAAAAAAAGTGAGATAGCATCTTACAATGAGCATTATGTTCATTGTTAGAAATATTTCAGTGCCGCAGATATTGAATTCATACTTCCCAGATTCAAAATATACCTTTTATAAAAATAAGAACTAACAATCAAACACTATTCCATCTGAGGTCACATCTTGGACTTGCGTCTCAGAAACATCTATTGTGGAATCTAGCTGATTCTACCATTTGTTACTAAAATAGCAAAAATAAGCCATAGGGAAAGAAAATACAGAAAATGTTGTGTGAGCCCATCAAAATGTATTTTCTAGATCATTCCTTATTTCCCAAAGCCGATACATACAGATTCAGGACCCAACACATTAATTGCCTTTATTAGAAGTTCTACATTAGTCAGAAGTCTGCACCGCATACACACAGAGACCACATTTCCTGATGAAAGTTGTGTACATAGGGCTATATTGTTTCCACAGGATAAAGTGATACTGGTGATGCCTACTTTATTTAAATTATTAAAGTCACAATTGAGCAAACATAAACCAGTAGTTTTCATACAGTGAACAAGAAGCAGCAGTCAACAGTGGTCCAGAGAGAAAAGATGCTTTTTAAGTATGCGTGGCCCAGGGGATGGCATATTAGGAGGTGTAGCCCTGTTGGAGTGAGTGTTTCACCATGGGTGTGGGGTTTAAGATCCTCATCCTAATTGCCTGGAAGTCAGTCGTCCATTAGCAGGCTTCAGATGAAAATGTAGAACTCTCAGCTTTTCCTGCACTGAGCCTTCCTACATGCTACTAAGTCCCACTGTGATGATAATGTACTGAACTTCTGAACCTGTAAGCCAGTCCCAGTTAGATATTGCCCTTTATAAGACTTGACTTGGTCATGGTTTCTGTTCACAGCAGTAAACCCTTAACTAAGACCGAAGGCAATTGGAAAGAGGAAATATTTCACAGCCTTCCGGAACACATATTTGTCTTTCATTATTTTTTCAGAATATAAAAGCATCCTTTTATTCAAAAAAAATTTTGCATACTTTGTGTTAAAATGAATAAGACTTGGATCCAGTGAAGTAAATAAGAAAAAAAATAAAAAGCAATGAAATGTTTATTTAGCTTCAGTTGATTAAGAATAAAATGTAGACGAACAATCACATGTAGCTTATCTAAAGTCTTGTACATAACAGAGATGCCCATTTAGGTAGATGTTCATTGAAATCATTTCTGAAAGACATTTGAGCATAAACTGATATATGAGGAAAAGAATGTTATGGCAAGAGCATTCGAGACTCCAGACACAGCAACATTACATTTACAGACAATGCAGTAGGTTCAAGTTATGGTAGAAAAAGAACAGTGAGTTGGGGGAACTTGGCAGACAATCTGTTGAAATTATCCAATAAGGACTAAATAATTTAGGACCTCTGAGGCTGTGGGAAAGCTTAGTATTTTATTACAAATGGTAGTGTTTAATATAGATGGCCCCGAGCAGGTCAAATAAATTACTAACATCCTTTTAAAACTACCTTGGGTGGGGACATGGCTCGGTGAGTAAAGTGGATAAAGGAACTGAATTCAGAGCCTTAGCACTTACTTTTAAAACAAAACAAAACAAAACAAAACAGAAAAACAAGAGCAAGGTGGGGACACAGAGAAACAGGCCTGTAATCCCATGTCTTAGAAACAGACACAAAAGGTCTCTTATCAACCAGCCTCTATCCAATTGATGAACTTCAAGATTAACCAATGACAGACCCTATCTCAAAAATAAAGTGAGAATGATCCAGGAAGACATATAAAGTTGAGAAAACACCTCCATTAATATTGGGCTGTATGTAAGCATATGGGGCATTTTTCTTAATTAGTGGTTGATGTGGGAGAGCCCAGTCCATTGTGAGTGGGGCCACCCCTAGCCTGGTGGTCCTGAGTTAGGCTTGCTTCTAGGTTCCTGCCCTGTTTGAGTTTTTACCTTGGTGCCCTTCAATGATGAGCTGAAATATGAAAGTGTAAACAAAAAGAAATATTTTCTTCCCCAAGTGCCTTTTGGTCATTGTTAGCATTTTGTCTAGGCTCTGCCCCACAGTTGCCTAGCAACAGCCAGGTATGACTGTATGCATGACTCACTAAGGAGCTGCTCGACTCAGTACCCACCCCATTGCCTTTTTCCTGTCTCTACTACCCTCTCAACTCCCCTCCTCATGCCCTGAATAAACGCTATTCTATACTATATGTGTCTTGTGGTTGGTCTCTCAGGGGGAAGGAATGCCTCAGCATGGCCTGGAGGAGACACCCCCTTTTCCCACATCTGACTACACATCCACCAAACATATTCCTTTTCTCTTTATTTTTGTAAAACACAGCAGTCATGGTTTTTCATCACAAAAAAAATAGTAACATTCACTAAGATAACAAAATTCCTAGGCAAATGGATGGACCTAGAGAATATCATCCTGAGTGAAGTAACCTAGTCACAAAAGAACATACATGATATATAGTCACAGATAATTGGATACTAGCCCCAGAAAGCTCTGGATACCCAAGAAACATCTCTCAGACCTTATAAAGCTCAAAAAGAAGGAAGGCCAAAATGTGGAAGCCTCAGTCCTTCTTAGGAAAAAAAATAGAAAGAAAAAAATGTGTATTCATCATATATTATTATGTCACAAATTTTGTGAGCTATAATAATATTTTATAAAATAAAATAAAAAAGATAATGCTATTAGGAAGTGAGCCTATCTTGGGGTAATTAGGTCAGAGAACATGACTCTGAAAGATGACATTAACTTTCTTTTGAAAAAAAAAAAAAAACAGTTATGTTGTCACTTTTGTCACAGGAGGACTCTAAGAGATTGTGCCAAATAGGAAGCTAGTAAGCAGGTCCTCAGCAGGCACTAAATTTGATACCTTAGTTTTGGAATTCTTAGCAGGGGGCAGAACTATAATAATTCTATGTAGCAATTTCCTCCCAATTGAAAGAACTTATTCTGCTGGGAGATTCTTTAAGAGTAAGAAAGGAAACAATTCACAAGTCTCATAAAGTCCCTGAAACTTACAAGAGTCATGATTCCCACTTGAAGTTTATAATAGTAAAGTATACCAGTGAGAAAGAAATTGTTGGATCCCAATTTTGTCTAGGGAGATTCTCCAATCTTGGAGCTGTCAACAAATTCTTCAGAGAGCAGAAGAGATTGTGTGTCACAACTTTAGTGAACCATCACCCAGGCTGGGATGAGTAATCTTCAGGTACTTTGGAGTTATGCCTACTTATGTAAGTAAGCCTTACTCATGATCTTGTAAATAACACAAATGAACTTAATATCTCATCAAGTTGGACTATAACAGAAATATTTTTTTTATTTTGTTGTCAACATCCTCTCTATAGTTGCTGCATCAGAGATGACAACTGATAGAAAGAGGAGGTGAGATTGTGTTTGGATGTAGGTGAGACTGTGCTTGGATGTGTTCACTCTAATATCAACATTCATGTGAAGTTGGTGGTAGAATATAGTTGGAGTTCAAAAGAGAGGTCCAGGCTGACTCATGAGCAGGTTGATATCTACAACCTCAAGGTGGATAGCATCATCAAGTAGCACATGTGGGAAGGAAAAACATGCAGGAGATAGTTCGGGATTCATCCAAGGAGTAAAGTCCAGTACAGTGGGATTTGTGGAAACCAGATGAAGAAAGTTTGCACAGGATTGGACGTGAATGGTCAGCTGGATCAGATGTAGTGCAGCTCTGACAAGCTACTGTGTCTGTTTTGGTCACACAATTGTTGGAAAACCTCATCTTCATATGTTACTTTAAAAAAAATGGATAGGAAAAGAACATTTTTTTCCAAATAGCAAAAAGGACTTGGATTCAAGAAAATGAATATAATTCTTTCTATATGGTATAGTTGCAAATGTTTTACACCTATGAGGACTGGAGAGGTGCCTCGGCACTTTAGAGCACTAGAGGACCTGAGTTCAATTCCCAGCACCGGCACTGCAGCTCACCACTTTCTGTAACTCCAGTCCCAGGGAATCTGACACCTTCTGACCTCCTCAGTCACTAGGCACACACATGGAGCACAGACAAAAATGCAGGCATAATATTCACACACATTAAATATCAGCTTTATACCTATAAGAAAGAACCTTATTTTTATTCCCAGAATAATTGATCTGAAAAATGATTTGCTCTTGAAAAAAATCTAAGCACTGGAGATTATGACCTACCAACCCATTATGTGCAAAGAAGCTAGAGTTTAATTTAACTTCCCAGGTCTCAGGTAGCTGGCCGATAAATTGGCTTTTTGCATAGCAGTAAGTCATGTTGGAATTGAGGAATGTACAATGACCGCTGCTACAAATCACAGAGGATACTTTACCAACACCTGTTACCTAAGGCACACCTCTGGAAAGCTGTGCCTTTGATGTTTTCAGTTGTAATCATTATAAGTGATACCACTACAAGGTTTAAAATTTCAGATGAACAAGCTTTTTCTCTTATTGGATAGTTTATGTATTTATATTTGAAATTTTATTGCCTTTTCCGGTTCCCCCATTTCCCATAATCCCTCTCCCTGCTTCTATGAGATGCTCCCCCTCCCACCCACCCACTTCCATCTCAACACCCTGGCATTCCCCTACACTGGGAAAATGAGCCTTCACAGGACCAAGGGCTTCTCCTCCTATTTATGTCAAACAATGCCAGGGGAAAAAAATCAACATCTAGTAGACAAGTTAAAAATTCAACAACTAGTAGACAAGTTTAAAACCAAAATCATGGAAGCAAATTTTATGTATTTAAATATTTATATGCATATATATGAAAACTCACATATTTATATCATAATATGTAATGTGGCCAAATTATAATGTAATATACTATAATTGCAGAACATGTATTTCGTGTAGTATGTTGTGTAGGGATGGATGAACCATTGATGATAAGCATTCATTGTTCCAATGAGATGTCTTTTCACTTTCAAAAATGTAATCAAATCTTATAAAATAATAATGTCCTACCTGACTCCACAGCCCAATTTTGTACCCTTAATTGCTATTTCCACTGAGGATTATGTTGGCAACCTCACAGTATTAATTCATTGAAGAAGGTTAAATATTAATACAAGTGTGGGATGAATGATCTCTCTTCCTTGGATTCAGAACTTCCATTCAGATTCTCATCGTGAGGACATGATGCTAATGTACATAGAGCAAATGAAATTATGGATATTAGCATGTCATAATTAGTGCCAAATGGCAAAAAATAAATCATTTTTTACAGCTAGACTGAAATCGTCTCTCTTTTTTTTTTTTTTTTTTTTTTTTTTTGTTCTCTGGTTAATTATCAAGTTTCAAGTTTAATATGAATCACTAACTCCTAGAACTGACTTTAATCAGCTTCGCTTGTGTTTTAAATAATTACCGATTAATGCTGTATTACACATTACAAAGAGTTTCACAGAGAAGCCAATTACCTGTCATTTCAAATTACAGGCTTCCAGTGATTAGCCTCTGCGTTCTAACCCACAATGGAGCAGATTCGAGTTCATAAACACTTAGATAAAAACCTATACAGTCAGCTTAGCATGGGGAGTTTTTCAAACTTGCCCAATGTGTTTCTTTCTGTATATTTCTCTATAGGAAGTAAAGAAATGCCAGTTTAACTTCTTGGAGCCCCCCCATGTTCAATGCAGAAAGAATAAAGATTAGGTGTCCAGGTGGAAGGCATGAAGCTCAAGTAAGAGGATTCTATCAATAACCTGCTTTAAAACATCTTTGATCGAACACAAATCATGTTCAAAGGCAGGAAATAGTGTGATACTTAGAATAGAATCCGAAGTCTTCCGTGAACTCTCAGACTTTATGTGAATGGTCCAACCTGTCATGTGTGAGGATCACTTGTAAGACTATAACTTCGACTCTGAGAGGCAGTGATGGGGTTGGGAGCTATGACAGTACCTAGCATGGGCATGTTATAGCTTTGCCAAGTGTGAGCATTTTATGTACCACTGCCCGACAGGATCCCTTCCAGCTGACTTACCCCTGAGTTTATCAGAACTACGTATGACCCAGACTCCACGAATTACAAAACGGAGGGAACAGCACCCAGAAAACTTAAGAAGTACCTGAAGGGGATGTCTATGAAGATCAGCGCTCCAAGATGTTCATGGATGTTCCACCTGCCAGTACCATCAGCACACCTGGGAGCTTGTCAAATCTGAGGAACCTCAGACCATCCTGGACCCCCTGCCTCTGAGTCTGCATCTTCTCGAGATCCCAGGAGGACTGGGCAGCACAGCTGGGAAGCCCTGCTCTCCTGCAAGCTGGCAGAGTTGTCTGCAAACTGCAAGCACTATACACATTTGGTGAGCTGGCCAGGTGGGTCTCACTTCTCATGTAACCGTAGGAGTGCTATTTAGAATAGTTCCTACAGGGGCCTTAAGGAAAGAGGGGCTGTAGTGATATTAGATAAAAGCATCTGAAAGACCTTTGGCCTTGTCTCCTGCCCTCTGCTCTGCCACAGTCTCAGTGGGATCACAGTAACAAGCCTGATGGTTGCTTCCAGCTTTACAAAAAATGTCATAGCATCCCCAACTTCCTCAGAGACACCTGGTTCTTCCTGAGTTTGTTGAGTTCCCATCAGCCACCAAAGAGCCAGAGGCAGCCTATTGTCTTTGACCCTTTGTGTTTAACTCTGGGTTGTGTTTTGCCCTGTTTGCTCTAAAGCACAGCACTGTGTAAGCCTAGGTTCTGGCCCAGTGTTTTCTTCAGCGGCTTCCTGACATGATGGTCACACGTGGGCTGCATCTCTGCCTCCTCACTCACCAGCATCACATGAAGAGAAGGATAAGCTTTCCTTTAGTTTCAACTTCTGGTGAAATTAGTTCACAATAAATGATTCTGAAAAATCACCACCTCTTTCAAGTCTCTAAGACAATGCCAAACCCTGACTTATGTGGAGGCGGGTGGGAAATGGGGATCACTTAACTATTAGATGGAGTTATGGATGACTGGTCCTGTGTTTTTTCTAATTCCAGTCAGGTCTTTGGCTGTTAATCATACCTCTGTGACCTCTTTCCTGGGCTGACAAAGGAGCCTTTTCCTGGCCATCGGTGCTCATGATATGCCGGGGAGATTTCCTGTGTGAGCACACCTTCAGTGCCCAAGTAAGAATCTGGGGTATATGAAAACAGAAGTCCACAGAAAGTGTTGCCACCTGGTCTGTACATTGTAATTCTCCATAGAAGATGACAGGTGGCATGACTGTGTATTGAGGGACTGAAGAGATGGCTCAGTGGTTAAGAACCCTGCCTGCTCTGGTAGGTTCTGAGTTCAAATCCCAGCAACCAAGGTGGCTCATAACCATCTCTAATGGGGTCCAATGCCTTCCTCTGACATGTCTGTAGACAGTGACTTTACTCACATAAAATAAGTAAATCTGAGAGAGGGAAAGAGAGAGAGAGACTAATTTAAGAAAACCAATGTATGGAAGTCCTTATTTAGACACATTTCTTGAATGCAGACCTATTTCTATTTCTAACTTGAACTCACAATCAACTACTACTTTCAAAAATAGCGTGCTTTCCTCTAAATGCCTTGAACCCTGAGACAGAGCGCACACACAATCGGCATGTCAGAATCGATGATGGGCCTCGTCACAGTATTTCTGAGCGGCTGAAAACACGCACACTGCAGGAGCATTACTAAAACCGGGGCTGCCTGTTGTCATAATAACGTAACAAAACCTGAGACAAATCTAAAACAGAAAATAAAGCAATTCCTAAATCTTGGTCCTTGCCCAAGTGGATAAAAATCATAGTGAACAAAACACCGACTTTATTGTTTTATAAACCTCAATGCAAAAGGCTATCTCAGCATGATAAAAGCTTAGCATAGTTCGTACCCCTTTATTGGACTGTCTCTGAAAGTAAATGTTGGGTTGCTTTATGCAATTTCGATTTATTTCAAAACTTCATATATCCATATCATCTTCCCATATAGTGCTAGAACATACAAGGTAAACACGCCAGTTTCTATTACTTATACCATAATGTGGATTGTATTTTTAAATCCCATATATTCATTTTCCCATCTCTGGGTCATATTTTAATGAATGCATGGAAATTTGACCATATCTTGCTGGCAAACAACCTCCAGTTGTATTCAAATAGAACTTACCAAGCACTTACTTTGCTAAGCTGTGTAATTGTGAAAAGAGCAATGTTCTGACATCCAGCATAAACTTAATGGTGATTTCTGCAGCTCAGACAGATCTTGATTTATCTGTTTTGGGTTTTTTTTATAAACATTTTTTCCCAAAAGATATTTCAGAAACACCCATACTCTAACTCTGTTTTGCCAAAGGATCCAGCTTCTTCCTTGGGTGACGGGCAAACAGGGTGGCATATTTCACAGCAAGAATGACATGAGACAAAGAAGATTGTCCTTCACTTCTGAGGCTGACAGTAAACAGAACTGTTCAGCCAACAATCCATACTATTTTCTACTATCTGTCACGAAGAGGAAACCAGTGCTTTTTGTATTTCCTGTATTATATTTAATATCATCCCATGCCTGCAGGCTTTTCCATTACCAAAGGAGTTATAACCTAATATATTCATGAGCAACAGGACTGCTCTCCGGCTGTGTAGCCCAGATCTGCTTCTTAGGTGCTACATGGCTTTGGAGATTCAGAAAAATCTCCTATAACCTGCTTCCTTGCAGATAAGGAGGAGTGACTATCCCACTGCTGTTAGCATTAAGACAATGATTTGGTGATTTATTTAAGCTGTATTTATTGAGTGTCTGATGCATGACATGCACCACAGCTGGTGCTAGAAACCTTGTGGTGTGCCAAACAGAAAAGGCCCTGTGCTCACTTGAGGACATGCCCTTGTGACAAGAACAGGCTGCAGCATCCTCAGAAGCAGCATTGGTACTCAGTACATAGTCCCTTCTATAGGTCGCCGTTTGGCGCAGGCCAGAGCTACATGGGTTAAAAATTTCTCCTGAGTGTTTGCTTTCCAGTTTTCACTTTGCTGTGATTTCTCTCTAAGTTTGCACCAAACAGATATCACGTGGGCAATAGATTCAAAGCAACAACAAAGGAGCAATGGCATCATTAAACACACAGCTAAGGGTGCTTCATGATGTCAAGCAAAGGGAGTTATGAGGCTGGTAGCCATCCCATAAGCATCCACTGCCCGCAGTGTTTTCAGATGCAGACTTCCTAGCGCTCACACACTTGGCTTTTCCTCCCCGCTATTTCTCGGGTGCATTGGTCAGGTCTCTGAATCCCCTCCCGTGTGGAGACGGACAGGTCTGTTTCTCAGTTTCCAAACCCTCCTTTAATGAAATATAATCGTAAATTGATGTATCCCTTCTATACCCAGACACCCCGAGGCCCCGATGACATTTGCTCTGTTGATGACAAGTTTCTTGTGTTCCCAGGTTATTTATCTATGTAGTGTGCTAAGGACTGAATCTGTGGCTTTGCAGATACCGAGAACACACTGTACTCCTGAAGCCCGTGCACAGTCCTTGTCTCTTAATCTTTAAGCAACCGCCTTCTTCTGGGAGTGCTCTATGAGCCCTCTATTTTCTCAAGTCTTGTATAATAAACATTCTCACCTAATGACTTTCATCTCTTTTTGCAGAATATTGCTAAATTCCTTTGCCTGCCATCTTTTTTAAAAAAAAAATCATGTTTGTTTTATTTTATTGAGAGTTTGGTAGATGTTTATAATGCATTTTGGTCAAATACACCCCTAATTTCCTGCCTCCTGGTCCTTCCTTTCCCTTCAGATCAGTTTCTTTCCAGTTCCTTGTGCTCCTTTTATTTTAAAATGCACCGAATCCACGGGATGCCATCTGTAGGTGCATGAATATAAGACCATCTTCTGGGATGCAGGTAGCCTTTTAGACGCCATGCCTGTGAAGAAAATGTACTTCCCCTCCACGGCAGCCATTTATTGCCATGTCTGCTTTCTAATGGCGTGTTTCAGCCCAGCCTGAGGTCCCAGCCTCCAGAAACCCAACAACTCTTCTTTCCTCAAAACCATGATGTCATCCTGTTAGTCTCATTCCGTGTGTCATCACTTTATTGATTTCCGCTGCGTGTTCTGCTGGGTTTTATTTTGTTGTGCTGGTTTTCTCTATCCATCTTAAAATGTAGGATTTCCTCTTTTTGAATTACATATACTGTCTTGCCAGTTCCTATGATACCTCAAGAAAAAACTAGAAATATAAAGTCCAAGTGGAGACATTACTTGTTTAAAGAAAGTCTTTGTAATACAAGTTTTCTCATATTCAGGCAGTTTTATATTTAATATTTTCTTAAACTTGGGTGCTAAACTAGGAAGTCTAAGTTTGACACCCGCTTGAGTTACAGAGACCTTCCTCCACAAACAAGAGAAAAGAAAAATAACAGCAACAAAAAGAAGTAGGACCAGGACTGCACCACCCACCTCCCACAGCCCTCAATGCAGAAGAGCCAGAATCCCCAGCTGTCTGCTTCTTTCCACCATCCGTGGACTTGGGCTGATGCATGGCAAAGCTCAGGAATGCCTCAGATGGCAAATGGCTTCTCCGATCGTGAAGGGGACTGGTCCTCTCAAAATAGCAAAAGCTCCTCTCTAATTGTTCACACTCATAATGTTGCCCTTTGTTCTGCTCACATCGTGAACAACTATAAAGTTTCAAAAACACAGGGATCTAGTCTCAGGGAAGAAGCTGTTACACACATAATATAATTTTCCTCTTCCCTTCTTCACTCCCAACTACAAAACAAGCATTAAGACGTGAGCTTGACAGGTTCTCCAGCTGAGAAGTATCACCTTTTATTTATTTACTTTAAACCAGAGCACACAGAATTAAGACTAGACAGTCAGAAAAATCACACAGGCTGAGGCAAAAAGAAAATGTCTTAGAGTTTTAATAGCCACATGGCTAGGAGGAGAGGAGCTTGCTAGGAGAAGAAAAGAGAGGAGGAGGGAGGAGAAAGAACAGTGGTGGGCAGGGGATAAAATGACCAAACTTCTCTGTTTACATGGATTAAACTGTCAAAGAAAAATTAAGCCATAACCTAAAAGTACACCATGAGCATTAGAGGAGAAACCCAGCCGTGGGGACCAGGGTGGAGGCCTCCAAAGCAATGCAGCTTACCCATCTTTGTGATTGGTAGGAGCTAAGTGCCTTATTCTTCCTGAACTATGTCTGAGATCTTTGGTAGAGTAAAGAAAAGATCACTCCAGTGAGAGACATATCTCAAAGGACTATGGCAGACAGTGGTGGAGCAGTATACCCTAGTCCTCCATATGCCTCCCCAAATGTGTACATACACCATACACCACACAGAGCACACACACACACACACACACACACACACACACACATGCAGGCATGGGGGAACTTTAAGAACAACCAATGCAGCAGAAATAGGCTGGTGATTGACTGCATATAGGTGTTAAGTTAGATGGAGAATAGCTCAGTCTGCACGTGGATAGACAGTACCATGCTTTAAATGTTTGTCATCTCTGAAGACCTGAGAAACAGTTGCTGATGTGCCAACATTAAAAGGTAAAGCCATTGAATGTCATGGCAACCACCCCTCACTCTAATAGGGAAGACACAAGCTAGCAAGCTTGCTCTCTCTCTCTCTCTCTCTCTCTCTCTCTCTCTCTCTCTCTCTCTCTCTCTCTCTCTCTCTCTCTCTCTCGTCATATGACCGAGAGTCTCCAGAGTAGGAGACTGCCCCGGGCCCAGGATCATGGACTTCCCCACTCTCAGAACCATCAAACATCTGTTAGACACTCAGTCCATAATATTCAGTTGTACAGCAAGAAAATGACAAGAGAGTTGGCTAAGGACAGGGCGAGATAACAATTTATTCTGAATCTTTGCATAAGGAGTTTTAAAGCTGTGGTTATGGATAGTATCAAGAAAGGATGAAAACTGAACAAAGGAGTGGCCAAGACTTTCACACTTTAGAAGTCTTTTCTTTCCCCACTGTGAAGTCTCAGTCATATCCGTTAAACTGCACATAACTCCTCTAGAGACAGAAATTCAACGTCCCATTTGTAACAGGGTTCTATTTTCCTATACTTCCTGGACCATGGGAAATACCTACTATTATGGACTAGATGCTGAGGTCAGTCTCACTAAGGGACATGAGAAAAGATAGCTGGAGAAATTTTGAGATCAAATCAGACCAAAATAATCTTCTGCCTAGGTGCTTTATCTACCACTCACCTGGGTGTATGAATGTCCTTCTCCCAGAGAGTTAAAAGTCATATCTTTGTGGCTTCTTTTTCAGTTTTTAAATTCACCCTACTTTCTGCATTTTCAGGTTCATCTCATATCTAGGAAATGGTCACTTTCATCACATTATTTTATTCAAATTTCTGTGGATTGAATGTCTTTTTTGTGTTTCTTTGGAGGCCACAGGTCCACTTAAAGACTGGAAAGTATCATCACTTTGTGGTTGATAAACATCTACTACAAATGTAGTCCACAAAACCCTGCAAGTCCTAAACTATTGTACAGCTCAGACATCTCCAAAGCGGGCTTGTGTACCCTAGTATTATACCACAGTTCTGCAGGAGCACACAGAACCAAGCAAGTACCCAGGCTTCAGATTCACAAATAAGCCCAGGGCCTTATGCATGCTAGGCTCTTTACCACTGAACTATATCCTGTTTCCAAAATTAGTGAAGGAGTGATTGCTAAGACAGTGTGACAAATCTTTTTTTTTTTTTAAGATTTATTTATTTATTTTATGTGTGTGAGTACACTCTTATGTTGCTGTTGCTATCTTCAGACACCAGAAGAGGGCATCAGATCCCTCTCTTTCTTTCTCTCCCTCTCCCCGACCCCATTGTGTGTGTGTGTGTGTGTATGTGTGTGGCTGGGCTGGGGGTGGGGGGGTTGTGAATTATAAAAGAAGGGGTAAGAACTGGAATTGAGTTCCAAACATTTGTGAGCCACCTTGTGATTGCTGGGAATTGAACTCAGGACTTCTGGAAGAGCAGTCAGTTCTTCTAACTTCTGGGCCATCTTCCAGCCCAACAAATGTTTTTTGAATAAGATGCCATAGCACAAAAGAACAGAATGACCTTTCTCTACCATCAGCAGACAGGCAATCAAAAGATGGTGAGCACTAACTATGGTAAATGGAGCTTCATAAACTGGGCAGCCCTGTCTCATAAGACAAGGGCTCCCATGTGTTTACTTGTCTCAACACATTTCCCTAGTATTTAAGCCAACTAAACAGAGTAAGAGGACAAGGTCGTAAGCATGTTATACTCTAGTTTTGAAGATTACTTGCTTATAGAAAATGGGTTCTGTCAAGTTGTTTTGTTCAGTTTTTTCCTATTAGAATTTTACAACCCACATAACTAACTTCTAAATTTTATAATTCCAGTGTTTTGATCAAATACAGATCAATAAATTACAATGATGACTCGCTTGGATAAACTGTAAACTTTTATAATGTTGTCATCTAAAAAAATAATCTTTAGATGTCAAGGACATGTTTTAATGTATATATCCTTCATAACTCAACCAATGAAAAAGTCCCAAATATACATCTGTTTTATATTAGATAAAAATCATGGTGGAATGAAAATGAGAAATAAATCTACAGTTAGGAAAATAAAATTATAAAATATCTGACTTCTAAAAAGCAAAATTTTTCTTCGCATTTTAAAAATGGTAAGAGTGGAGTTAGAGAGATGGCTCAGCAGTTAAGATATCTTGCTGCTCTTGCTGAGGACCTGGGTTCGGTTCCCATCACCCACATTGTGGCTCACAAATGTTTGGAACTCAATTCCCAAAGTTGCCACCCCTTCTTCTACACTCCACAAGCCCCCCGCACACACACACACACACAAACACACACACACATACACACACACACACACACACACAACGGGGGGAGGGAGAAAGAGAGAGAGGGAGGGAGGGAGAAAGAGGGAGGGAGAGAAAGAGGAGGGAGGGGGAGAGAAAGGGGGAGGGGAACAGGTGGAGAGAGAGAGGTACAAAAATTCAGACACATTAAATAAAAAACAAATAAATGGAAAAATGTTGAAGGGTGATAGTACATATATATTACATCACCATGGTTCTGGATTCTACTTAATAGACTACTGTGGTGGTTTGTATATTCTTGGCCCAGGGAGTGGCACTGTTAGGAAGTGTGTCCTCTTTAAAGCAGATGTAGCCTTACTGGAGGAAGTTTGTCATTGTGAGGGTGAACTTTGAAGCCCTCCTACTAGCCACATGGGAGACACTCTGTTCCTGGCAGCTTCCTGATTAAGATGTAGGACTCTTAGCTTATTCTAAAACATGTCTGCCTGCATGCTGCCATACTTTCTGCTTTGATGGACTGAACCTCTGAACCTGTAAGCCAACCACAATTAAATGCTGTCCTTTATAAAAGTTGCCTTGGTCATGGTCTCTGTTCACATTAATAGAAACCTTAACTAAGACAAGCATTTTAAAAGTCATTCTGGGACTTGGAGAGGCTGTGTATCCACAGGGCCTTCTGGGCAAACATGACAATTGACATTCTGATCCCAGCACCTACACAAAAGCCAGGCATGCTGGCACACACCTTTAACCACACTGCTGGGCATGGTGAGGTAGGCAAAGACTCCTGGATCTCTGAAGTTCTTTGGTCAAAAAATATACCAAGCTGATAAGCTCTACATTCTGTGAAAAACCCTACCTCAAATATGGTGGAAAACAACCGAGAAAGACACTTGATGTCAACCTCTGGCCTTCACAACCACATGTTCACACAGCCACATATACCACACACACACACACACACACACACACACACACACACACACACACTTTCTATGTGGAATGATGTAAGATGTTTATTCAGAATTGTAGTATTTTAAATACGACAAGCAGCATCAGTTTTTATTGCAATAAAACTTTTGAGACTTGAGATCTGTGAGTGCCTAACTTGTAAATGTTACTGTAGGATGTGCACTATCAAAAATCATTTAATGGCAACTTCCCACAGCAGTGCACTTTTGATCTTCACCAAGGGTCATTTGATGGACTCACACAAGCTCTGAATTAAATTCCAATTAAAACCCAGACTTTGCTTGTTCTGTAAACACCTCAACAGACACTTTTCTGTTCTCTCCTGGCGTTTGTTCCTCTTGTCTGTCTCGTATGCAAACACACTAGGATGAACACTAATGGGGAAAGGTTACACAATCTTAAACAGTCCTTTGTAAACTTTCCATTTAAGCTTATTTTAGAAAAGAACAACTTGAGCGAATTATCCTGGTTTGTTTAGCAAATATGACTTGTAGCAGAAAGGCAAGAGTGGTCCCTAAATTTTATTGTTAACACCACACTGTTGAGTCCATTGCTTCAAAAACAATTTCTCTGCCCTTCTAATGTTAGACAGAATTCAAAAGAAACACACTAAAGAGACATTACTGCATCTTCTACTACTTGATAACACGATCTGCCTTTCTCCGGAACATTTTTCTTTCATAGATATTTCTCCTGGGAAATGCTTCTGCACAATGCACACACTAAGTCAACTCTGAATCTTTTGCAATCCATTTCCTTTTGATCTGTTCATTTCAAAACATCTGTAAATCTGAGCAAGTGAAGTGGCTCAGAAGGTAAGCACGCCTGCCACCAAACTTAGTCACCAGAATTTTGTCACACATGCTAGGAGAGAACTGACTCCCACAAGTCACCCTTTGACTTCTTTGGCAAATGTGTGCCCCACCAAAAATGCAAATGAAATGAACTAAAATTCAAGTGAAAATGAACTTCCTAAGCTTCTTCTACACACTTATAATTCCCTGGCAGATGCTGTTCCATCTCTTACTTTCTGTACTCTGTGTAAATTCAGTTCAGAGCAACAGACCACATCACAAGGATATAGTCTTTCTTCTACAGCTTCTGACACTTCTTTCTCATTTCTGCTACCCTAGAATTCCACCTCCCTGTGGAATACTGTAATTCCTGTGGTCAGGGTTCATACTTCCAAGTGATGTGACACTTAGCCTTCAAAAGTATTGAGAACCACTTAATGTTGACTTCAAGTAGTGCAAATATCACACTAACAGTCTCAACAATTCAGAGGTCGGTGCCCAATTCAACCAATGAATACACCCTTGTAAATACACAAAAGAATAATTTCCACTTCAAGTTGGGAGAAAGAAATGACAGACCTTAAACTAAGGCATCAAACTCAGAAAGAAAAAATAGCCTCTTTTTTTCTCTTCCTTTTGCTTGTTTTGTTTATATTCTTTTCAGACAGGGTCTCACTCTGTAACAAAGGCTGCACCCCAACTCCCAGAAACTCTACTGTCTAGGATTCCTGGGCCCTGGAGTTGTCATTATGCCGGGTTTAAAAATCTCCTCTGTACTGTGCAAGTCCAGTGTTGTGTTAGTGTTTATATTTCAGGAATGAGAACTTAAAATAATTTGACTCACTTTTGCTCTCTGATATTCTCTAGAAATCCACACCATCATTATCCATATTTTCAAAAAGGTATTTTTAATACAGTGGGCCCATGGGTTGTAGCCAGTATAAAATGTTTAATTTGGGCACATATATCAATCATATTTTCTACTGAATCTTCAGAAACTATGACCATGCCTGGAACACAGTAAGTACTTAGCAAGCACTGGATGAACAAGCTCTGTAGGAACCATTGTGGATGCCCGGATGCAGGATGCCTTACTGCTCTGACATCATCTGATAATTAGATACCATAATTTAGCCCTTAAATTAAGCATCTAGATAGAGAGCAATTAGGAACATGGCATTTTAAGTTCTTTCTGACTATATCACACAGGTTCTATAGATCATCTGCTTCCTTACATACTATGCAACTGTGGACAAAGAACTTCATCTCTCAATGCCCAACTCTCCTTCCAAATATAATGGTGGCTATCATAGGCCTCTTGTGGGATGATCCTTGTGAATACTTGGCTTCTTCACAGGAAAGGAGTCTCCAATATAAGCCACCAGTCTCTTATCAGAGCTCTTCCATATTGAAGATTCATGCACAGTGGGCAGATAAACACTGCTAGGCTGACCAGCTTGCTCGCTGTAGGTAAGTGGAGTCATTGCTTTACTAACCGTAGAATTAATTCATCCAGCCAAGGAGCTTGTTCACTGTGATGAAATCAGAACATGAAATAGTTGCTGTGTGTTAGGGCTTAAAGGTGGAAATAAACAGACAAGTCACAATGTAGTAAAAGAAGAATTTTTAGGTTTCTTTGGTGAAACAAAAGCAGATATAAAAAGTTACAAAGATTTTAGATTTTCATTCACAAAAAAAGTCATTCACATTTTACACTATACATGTTATAATATAAATACAGGGAAGTATTATATGCATTGTAATGAAAAAGGGGGGGAAAGCCCTACTAAGTCAACACAATGATTTTCTGTGCCCTAGAACACATTAGAATAGATTACACTTACTGTTGAGACCCAGTACCTTGTCTAAGACACTACGAGTGCTTGTGAACACAGTCATTCCCTTTAAGCCAAGGAGGTTTTCTGAGAAACAGTCAACATAGAGCCAAGCCCAGTCTGCTCCGCCTCTATTCTCACTTTGATCTGATGTGTAGAACATAAAGTCTACCCATACTTATAGGACACCTCATGATGCTTCAATGCCTGCTTTCGTTGTATCTGGCTTCTAGTCACATTTTACTTGTATGTAATTTATCTGTAAGTTGTTGTAAGTGAAGGGAATGGGTGAGCCTTAAATTCCCTCTTTCCATGAGCAGTTTATCTTTGATCCTTAAAATATCTAGATAAGGATTCTCGACATCATCCTCAGCAATCACTATCCAAATGCAAGGGGTAAATGGGTGGGAAGAGAGAAGCGAAAACTTCAACAAATACACTCCGCCTAACAGTAAGCGATGCCCACACTAGTCTACACTTATAAGCTCGCTTGGAACGGGCAAAATCCACTTGCGGATAGCTAGCCACGTTTGCATTCTCCGTAATAAACACTTGGAGCATTCTATCCGTCACATTATTGAAACAGGAAGGGAGTACCTATATTATAAAGTTTCAAACTGTGAAGGAAATAGAAAAGCTAACACTGAAAAGTTACTAGCGTACTACATTGATTTCAGGTCTTGGGGGAAATAACATCCAATAAATTAAATCCGTATGGCTTACTTCATTTATTTACCTGTGCTTCGCAGCTGCAGCATTCAATACATGAACATTCAAAATTTTTATAAAGGATTAAAACGGTTATATGTACAAAATGTGTTTTTTTTCTCTTTTTTTGCACGAGTGTTGTTGTTTTAAGAAACCCCCCTCCCCCACCCTCCACAATCCTTGATCTATATCCATTCCAAACATCTCCATCTGTTACCTTACCAGCGTTAATGTTAAAAAAGCCATTGTATAGGAAACTGGTTGAGTTAATAATTAGCAACTTGAACCATAAAAAAAAAAATGTTCCAGGTCATAGAAAAGTCCTCCATTCAGGCGCTTCATTTAAGTGAAGAAAAAGGAACACGGCAGAATGGAGTTACACCCTGGAGCTCCGAGCGTTTCATCAGCCGGGTATCAGCGTGGCTCCTGTGGCTGACATGCGTGCAGAGACCTGCAAGATTCTGTTTGCCGGTTGTCCAGAAAAGCCGTCCTCAAACTTGCTGACAGTCAAAGGGTAGACAAAACCATTTCCAGCCTACGCAAACTATAGCAAAACAGCCAAACCAATGATGAAAGACCTTGAAAACTCCATAACCATCATAAATATGCCTGAACTGAGCGTGATGTTTTATTTTATATACAGGATTAAAATCAGCATTAAATCATCTTATTTACATGGCCATCGGTGCTGATATTGCATTTTTTTTAATATAGTACAGTAGGCTGGTGTACAGGAAACGGTCTGCACTGGAGGCAGAGAGAAAGCTAAAGAAATCAGATAGGCTGAAAATGGGTTCTCTTCTCCGCTCATTTTCTTTCATTTTATTCGCTTTTTTTTCTCTCAAAATTCCATGTTTCATTGAAAATATTTTAAGAATACAGCCACCCCAAACGACCAGACGGTAGTCCCCAAAATCCAAACCAACTGCTAATTCTTCTCGAGGTGATGGGAAAGGCACGGAAAGGCAGGGCTTTGGCTGAAATGGTGGGTGACGCACGTGGTCGCCATTTTAAAGGATCAGCGCCTCGTTTCCTGCCACGTCCGGCTCCAGCGATGCTCGTGTTTTGATGTGTTTATAGAATTGTCCTTGGCCGATGAGGAATTTTTTAAGTATTTCTTAGAATAAGTCCTTTGGTATGCAGATGCTACATGGAAGAGAACAAAGAAAGAAAGAAAACACAACAGCATTACTTGCTCCATACCCTAACCGACTGACCACAGCCGTGAAATGCAGGTGTCTAGTATCCGTTAAAGCACGGTTGTCCATTCTTTCTAAAGGACCACTTACGGTTCATGCAGGTTATTTTAGGCATGGCCCATCTCCCATTTCCTAGGCACCGGATAGTTGGAAGGTGACGCTGAATGAAACCGTCTTTGCAATGATATCTAATCAATGAGTTGATTTCATAACGAGGTTTCATCTTTCCAAAGGTCTTGGCATTTTCTACAACAGGGGGTTGGCCGCAAGCAACTAAGGAAAAGCAAATTGTGTTATTTTCAAGAAATCTGAGCATTTCGATTAGTATAAGCATCAGAATTAATCGCACTCTATTTCTTTACTGTAACGCCTCAGAGCCTCAATCACATACCTTTGTAAAAGGCCTTAATAGAGAATTTTAAAATAGAAATAATTTAAAATATTTCGATTGAGGTTCTAAATGTACATTCTTTATCTTAGATCATGTCAATCTGAGTTGCATTTTTAGTAAAATAAAATATCATTAAATGACGTACACTTACCTATCCACCTACAAAGTCACTCTTTAAAAATATCTCTTGAATAAAGAGCACTCAACATCAGTAACTAGCCTGTTGGTGTTGTTTTTCTTATTATCTCTCATCTTTTATTAACCATCTTGAGTTGGAACAATGATATATTTCCAGTAGTGAACTATCACTCTCAACTCCCCCCCCAAAAAAAAAGAAAAAAGAAAAAGAAAAAACACCACACACACTAAAAAAACAAAAACAGTATAATCTTTAACATGATTGATTTGAAATATACACATGCACTTCAAAGTATAAATAAAATGTTACCTGGTCCTACATATTCTATACTAAAACAGGGAAGAGTGGACAGTATTCTTGCCTCAGGTCTGTCTGTTTGTCTGTCTGTCTGTCTGTCTGTCTGTTGTTTGAGACAGGGTGTTATGTAGCTCAGGCTGGTTTTGAATTCACAGTGTAGTCAAGGATAACAGTGAATCCTGATCATTCTTCCTCTACTTCCCACACATCAGTACTACAACCACATTGTACTCGGCCTGGTCTCTAGGTTGCTGTGGGAACTGATTGACCTAGGCTTTCTGCACACCAGAAATTGGGGGTAGCTATAATGTTCAAAATCTTAATATATCAAACTTTGTTAATGATCACATTTGTTTAATCTATACTAGATTTTTAAAATCTAACATTAGGAAGCAGTTTATAAATACATGGTTTTTCAATAATAAGTTCAGGTTTAATTTGAATTTACTTCTCCTTTATCCATCCTGCACCTACACACTGCATTCACCCTAATAATAGAAGCTATAATAGGACCCTAATACTGGCAGGCATCAGTTAGAAGGAGGCTATAGTGATAAAGAAGATTAAAGTAATCAACTGGATAATTGACTGTGTTTGGTTTTATATTGTACTGACAAATCAGAAGTTGAATTTAGTTTTATCATTCTTAGAACATAATTGCATGATTTCCTCAAAATTATTTCTATGGGAAGATTTCTTTTAAAAAGATAAAATGATTCAGTTGACTATGAGAGTAGCAAGGCTAAGAAGGCAGGCTGGAATTAGTCCAAACATAGAAGCTTGCTATTTTACAACATGGCAGAGCAGCAGAGAAATCATGAACAATTGCATATTCATATGACAAAATATTTTGCTTCCCTACCTCACAGAACACATGGAAAGCCAGTTCTAGGTAGCTTAAACACACAAACACAAATGGCAAAGTTATAAAACATTCAACAAACAATACCAAATATCTTTATGATTTGGGGGTTCATAAAGACTTTTTAAAGCACAGAAAAAGCTGAAATAACAAAGAAACATTAAAAATTATGAATTATCTTTACCAAAAACCATAACGTGAGAGTAAAGAAAAACTAGAAACCAGGAGATTATATTTATAAACTATAAAACTGTCAGGAGATTAGAAATGGGAATGGAATAAGAACCTTACAAATCACAATAGGAGAAAGGAATCAATTACTAAAATGAGAGAAAAGTCATAAACTAAAAATGTACTAAAGATCTACAAATAACCAATAAATATGTGAAAATATAGTCAGCAAATACCCAACAAAATGCAAATTAAATCAAGAAGGACAACATTTCATACCCACCAGACTGACCCCAAATGTCTCAAGCCCAATAAAATCAAATGTTGGAGAGGTGAAGTGTCAGGGGGTGTCACTCGTGGCTAGTGGGAGTGTGAGTTTCTACAAGTATGGGATGCAATTTGGCGTTTGCTAGTAAATATGATGATACATAGATCTGATGATTCAGCATCTTCACTCCTGGAAGTATACCCTACAGAAACTCAAGGAAGCCTCCCAAGAGCAAGTTTAGAAATATTCATAGACACATTATTTATAACAGTGAAAATACTGACTGTAACCCACTTATTCACTGGTAAGGGAACTAATAGTAAAATGTAGTTGCAGTTAATGAACCACTTAGAGAGTAGCCAAAATAGAGAATGTGCAGGTATATACATCCATATCGGTAAATCTCAACAACCAGCAGAACAGCAAAAAAAAAAAAAAAAAAAAAAAAAAAAAAGCAAGGCATAGATTATACATAATATAATTCTTCTTATGTAATCTGCAAAAAAAATGGAAACAAAAATTTTATTGTTTTGGGATAATGTTACAGGGAAAAGCGAATAAATCAAGTCATTATTTCAGGCAGAAATTTTGACTGGGAAATACCAACAAGTTGGTCCAAAGATGTATGGACAGCAGGAAAGGAAGGTGTTCTTTGAAAGATGCTGCTTTTGTATCTATTAAGCATCTTTTCTTAGCTGTAAATAATTAGAAGACCTACTTGGGCCTGTAGTCTTACAGGTGTAGGAAACATCTAAGAGATCATTTTAAAAGTCTGCCAACAATGACATTATAAAACTCCTCTAGAGCCATAAGAGAAGAATCCGTTCTCTAATGGAGGACTGTTAGCATCCTTCAAAACCCATTTCACACTGGGAAATTTAACACATGTTACATGAAACTTTCTTGGCTCTAAAACTGAAGTTCTCAACCACTTTCTTTCTCTCTAAACTGTACCCTCCCCCAGAGACTGTGACCATGATTAGAGTCTCCTGGTTGGCACAGTGAGGAGGGAATATGGCGGTAAGAGTAGCGCTGGTATTCATCACACAGAGGGTCTGGAGGACGTTGAGTATTCTTGACGAATTGGACTGTCTAGCACAGTAAAGAAATATGCCCTTGCTCAAAGCGTCAGTATTGTTGCAATGGTGAAACTGTGCTTTAAGACAAACAAGCTTAGGACACAGAACAATGAAACAAAAAACATGATGCTGGGACCATTCAGAGGCAAACACAATATTTGGATAAAGACAAACAGTTATTAAAGACTTGTTATCCTAGAAAAGAGAAAACAGCAAATACTCTATTTGCTATTTTAACAAGTTCCATGCAGAAGTGCTGAGGAAATGCACAGGCAGAAAGCTGCTCATGGAGATAATGCATTGGGGATAAATGCTGCCTTGGATGAGAGACCCGCAGAGTCATCGCAGACAACAGCAGAGTTTCATCTAGACTAGTGCATGTCCTTCCTAATGTTTTTTCTCCAAACACATTTTGTTATAGGCATTGAGTCTTGCCTAACATTTTTATCACACACACACACACACACACACACACACACTGTATACATTCTATTATGTTTTAATTAAAAAAACAATCCAAATGTATTTTACAACTTGCATTGGTAGTTTGTACTCTTTCTTGAGGTGGGTATTGGTTGCCATAGGAAATCGATATCCAGGCTTTAAAATCATTATCATGAGTAGTGTTAAAATCTCTTATAGAACATCCATCGCTTTAGAAAAATGATTATACAGCTATAATCCATGCTACTGTAATTCAAACGCTACATAAACTTCTTGGTATTTGGTTTTGGGACTTTGTTGTTTTTGTTTTTGTTTTTTTGGCTTTTGGTTTGTTTGTTTGTTTATTTGTTTGTTGTTTCCTGTTCAACACTAGCCAAACAATTCTCATCCCGAAACTTTCTTTACAAATGCCTTTGTTTATCAAATGGGGAAGGCACTCAACGACAGGCACAGGGGTGACAGGCGTGTGCCCAGGAGTACAAGGAGAAAATACACCTCTTAGAGAATGCCTAAGAATGTTCGAATGCCAGCAAAGATCAGGCACTCAGTAAGAAGGGTGACCACTTGGGATGAAGACTGTAGTGAGTGGGAGCCTGCAGCGCCCTCTAGAGCAGTTTCTCAGCTCTGCAGTCTCTGCTGCTGAAGCTCTTGACCAGGAGCCTAGAAAATACTGGAGCCTACAAAATACAGGAGCCTACAAAAATAATACAGCCTACTGGCCGTTTTCCTGCCAATGTCCTTAGTGTCCTCTTCACCAAAAACAAAACAAACAAACAAAAAAAAAAAAAAAAACACCAGCCAGTCTTTGGCCAGTTTTTTCTTAAAGTTGCTGTTGACAGTTGCCCTGTCTAGATGCCATCATTTTACCTTAAGAATGTGGATTCTAAAGTGAGGATAGTATTCTCTTGGGGTAAAACCCAGGCTTCCTGACTCTGCTGCTAATTGATATGTGGATTCAGCGCCCAGCCACGATGGCCCCCTACCTGTCCCCTTCTTGCAGGTGTAGGTGAGGTGGTAGTTGCAGGGAACATCATTCCACTGGCCGTTCTCGTGCCAAATGATCACAACGCAGTCTTCTCCCGCAGAAAAGAAGCTGTCGGGCTGGTTGGGTCTCCAGTTCTCATATTGCTGTACACACGGAGACAGAAGATAAATAAATACTCAGCAGTCAGAGCCCCCGTGGCTATCTGATTGGAATGGACTCAACAATTTCTATTCAACCACAGAACCGAACTTAACTTTCATGGTAAATACAACCTCTTTATGGGAAAGATGCAGAAATGAAACAAAAATTCCAGTGTCTTTTTAATCAATTATGATGTTTTTCTATACTTTCCCCTGAACTTTACCTAGGATAGCCATGTCTGACCATGTATCTGAGTAGTAAGACTAATTCATGCGTAGCAATAGTAAGAGCAGTGTGTAGGAAGCATCCTGAATCTTCCTGAAAATGCAGGCTGAGATTTACAGGACTACTAAGTGATAGTCTCAGGGACACACGGGTCTGTTAGTCTTTCTTTACATTCAAATTTAAATGCATCTTTGGTTTGAAATTGAATAAAGAATTTGTTCCAGAAATATAAAGTGGAGCCCTTGCTGTAAATTGAGCTCCGTAGAGACAGCGCCGGGACAAGCGACAGCCAGATGGGCACTGGGTGCCTCGAGGAGATGGGCAAAGGAGATCCTAAGATCCAAGATGGGCTCATGTGCCTTCTTTGTGCCAACCGGCCAAGAGGAGCACAAGAAGCACCTGGATGCTTCTGGCAACTTCTCAGAGTTCTCCAAGAAGTTCTCCGAGAGGTGGAAGACCATGTCTGCTATAAAGAAAGGGGGAAATCTGAAGACATAGCAAAGGCTGGCAAGGCTTGTTATGCAGGACAAATGACCCTCCCGTCCAAAGGGGGAGACCAAAAAGAAGTTCAAAGACCACAATGCACCCAGGAGTCCTTCTTCAGCCTTCTTGTTCTGTTCTGAGTACTGCCCGAAAAATGAAAGGCGAGCCTCCCAGCTTATCCACTGGTGATGTTGCAAAGAAACTAGGGGAGATGAAGAAGAGCCACTGTATCGGATAACAAACATCCCATGAGAAGGCCGCCAAGCTCAAGGAGAAGTACGAGGTATGAAGGACATTGCTGCCTACAGAGCCAAAGGAAAACCTGATGCAGAGAAAAGGTGGGTGGTCTAGGTTGAAAAGAGCAAAAATAAGAAGGAACAGGAAGATGGAAGGATAAAGGAGGAAGATGACGAAGATGATGATGAGGAGAAAGATAATGAAGATGAAGATGATGATGATGAAGTTGGTTCTACTACAGTTTTTTCTTGCTTGTAGAGAATTTAAATCCCCTGTATACAACTCACGCCCTTTAAGGAAAAGAATTGAAATGTAAGGCTGTGTAAGATTTGATTTGAAATTGTACAGCGTCTTTTTTTTGTATATTAACACACTACCAAATGTGTCTTTAGATGGCCCTGTCCTGGTGGTATTTTCAGTAGCCACTAATCTTTCCTGATACAGTCTGTGGGTTGTAAGTTGGCGTGAAAATTTATAGCAGGTTCAGGCTGGTATAGTGCACAAATTAGTTATATACGGAGCAGTGTTTTAGGATTTTTTTGGTTTTGATTTTTGTCTGTTTGCTTTTTCATCTTCAGTTGTCTCTGATGAAGATAATTGTTAACTGAACACCGCTCTGTAACTGAAAAGACAAATCATCTGTTTTGTTGACATTCTGAATGGTCCTAAGTAACTTCAATTTTTATTAGCAATGTTGTCCTTTCCATAGGTTTGGCTTTCCATAGTTTTGGCTTTTGTTTTAGATTTTGTTTTTGAGAGAAAACTAGTCTTTTTGCTTTTGACCATGCTGCAGTTTTATATGCTGCAGGTTCCCCTACTAAAGAGACCTGAGGCTGTTTCCCCATACACGTTAGCTGAAAATAGAAGACGGCCATACTATTTGTTGACCTCAGTCCCAGCGAAGTCTGTCACAAGATGGCTGGCTTTTAGGCCTTTGCCCTTCTATCTGCATACAGATCGCTCAAAAAACTTGGCTGTTTGAAGGTACATTTAATTAGCTGAGCCACCTTTTAAACTTATGTCACACTTAAAATTAAGGCTATGTTTTCCTATCTTGAAATTTGTTCCTTTTATAAATCAGATGCAAGGAAAGAAAATAAACTTTGCAGATTAGTACCAGTTGTCCAATACATTTGGTTTTTCTTTATAAAACCCAAACTCATTCATTAATTGTGCTCAATCTGCTTAGTTTATGAACAATTTGAGAATTTTGTGAGGTTTTTTAAGATTATCATTCTCTTAAAGTGCTAGTGTTGAAAGCTAGAGTTCTTGTAATTATAAATGCTTTTGTGATAAAGTGCCGTTATACAGTTTTGACTTGTAATCTTTATATTTGCATTCATTTATGTAATTGGAGGAAGAATGTGAGTCTTAGATGACATTAATTAATAATTGCAAGGTTTTGAAAAAAAGAAATATAAAATTGGAGAAAATCAAAGAATAAAAGCAATTGTTCTGAATTTAGAGTGTATTATAATTTTTTTTTCCTGTCTGCTTAATCTTACCAGTATCTGCTTTTATTACCATATACATGCATATTTCAGACATATTTTGCTTTCAAAGAATTTTTATTACTATTACTAGTATTATTATTATTATTGGTTTGGACCCTTGCAATGTTCTACATCTAATGTTTCTTTTTAATATTTAATCTTCTAAAATCAGTGTTAGAGAATCATTTGGATAATATTCTTTTACATATAAAGCAATTTCGAGTACCAATAAACTCTACATTAAAAACAATAAAAGTTTCACTATTCTGCCATAGTTGGGCTACATTTTTCTTATTTTCTGAATTTTACGGAATATGAGCAGCTAGGTTTTAATCTGTAAAAGCAAATATTGTGAAATCACTGCTACATTTATCAAAAGCATTCACAAATTTCAGCCAAGCTGGTTGGAAGGCACCTCAGCAGATGCCATTTCAGGGTCCCAAAATCTCTCAACAGCTTTGTGCCTTTAGCTGGCATTTCCTACTGCTCTGAATGACCCCAGTGCATTCACACTGAAATTCATTAGATTTCTATACCAGAAAACTCTTCTTGGGGCTTAAACTGGGGGAAAAAGATGTAATTGTCTTTGCTAAGAATTGCATCTGGCACCTAACAATGTTTCAAAGTGTGTGCTTTTATTTTCTGGCTTAATTGTGCAGGACCAAGTTTTCATTGTGTGGCTTCTACAAAAATGTCTAATGCCTACAGGGGTGTTTTACTATTGTCTCCTCATAACTCAATAGTATCTTTTACCTAGGTTAGGGTGATTTGAATTTGTTCTTGTTGTTGCCAATTGACTCAGGGTTGCTGTTTCAGCCTTAATTTTTTTTTCTTTTTTTTTGGGGGGGGTTATTTAACTTTATGAGAAAGTGAGTAAAAATAAATAAGTAATTAAAAACTTGACTGTAGTTTTGATAATGTATTTTTCATTAACATTAAATATTAGGGAAATATTCCTCCTGAAGAAATAGAGCCAGCTATAAGAAGGCAAGTTCTCACCTTATCCCTCGAAACAAAGGGAGGGTTATTTAAACAGAGAAAAACATAGCAGCTCTCGTGTGAAATGATCCTTTTTTTTCCACTATAAGTGTTAGTGTTTGTCTGTTTTGCTTTGTTTCGTTTTATTCTGGTTTTTTGTGGTGGTGGTTTGCTTGCTTGTTTGTTTGTTTGTTTTAAATAAGTTCTTACTACATAGTTTGTTCGAGCTTCAAACTTGCCTGTAGTCTTGGATGATCTGCTCTGAAGTAACCCGACTCAGCACACTCAGAGGGTAGGACTGGCAAATCAGGAGTTATTCTAAGAAGCCAGCATGGTTTAAGAAAGTTGTCTTCACAACCTTTACCCAGAATGGGTGCCGGCCACAAGCCTACAGAGGAACACCTCCAAGACTCTGCTTTCTCACCGCCCTGAACTCCCAATGCCTTGGGGGAAAAATGCTCAAAGAATTTTAATCTTTCATTCTCCTCTGATGGCAAAGATAAACTCTGACATAAAACTCAAAGGGTTGATGTTAAGGAATGTCCACTCAGATGTAAAGGTTTCTTCTGTTTTACTTAAAGATATTTTGACCCAGTATGAAATTGCTTAATGCTTTATATCACATGACAAAATTACTCTGGGAGTTCCAATTAAATAACTAGCTAGCGCTCTGTACCTGCAAAACAAGTTCTCAAATGACATGCTTTTCAATTAAATTAAATTCAGTGACTTTTCAGTCACGGCCCTTCCCCACCCCCCAACTGAATTCAAATATATTACTTGCCAAAAATATAAAATGGTTGAAACAACCCTGGCTGTTTTCCAGCAGCTAATAAGTACAGCTCTGTTACACAAAACGTGTCTCCACACACAGCAAAAGCTGCTCCAAACTAACCCAAATGTTTGTGGGAGAAACCTTGAGCAGACTAAGGCTCTTCGTCTATGTATAGACCAAATTATCAATGCTTACATTTGCTCCCAATAGTCTTCCTTGTCAAAATTAGCCTGCCAGTTTTCTGTGGCCCATGTGACATTCCAGGCCGGCATCATCCTAACCCCTCAGGGAGGGACCTCAGGTTTCAAAGCAACTGAATGGGTTTCTCTGTGTGGGTGCAGAATTAGTTTTCTGCCTTATGTCTGGAGTTCCCCCACCTGTCTGTCAGCATGGCAGGTGGGGAGGGAGGGATGGGAGGCGGTGTCAGCTTTGGGCAATTTTCTTTGTTTTGTTTTGTTTTTTTCTTTTTTCTTTTTTTAAGATTTGTTCATTATATAAGTACACTTTAGCTGTTGTCAAACGCACCCGAAGAGGGCATCAGATCCCATTACAGATGGCTGTGAGCCACCATGTGGTTGCTGGCAGTTGAACTCATGTCCTCTGGAAGAGCAGTCAGTGCTCTTAACCACTGAGCCATCTCTCTCCAGGCCCGGGCAATTTTCAATAACGGACTACAGGGAGAATCTTGCAGTAAATAATCATATATGGAGTCTAGAGAGTCAAATGCCCATTCATGTATATTAGCTGATATTTTATCTTTTAAAATGTGTAACACATGGTCAATGATAGAAAAATCTCAGCAATTACTAAGCATCCCAGGCATGAACAATCCAACCAAAACCATGTAATTTCCCTAATCCACCTTTCCATATACAGAGAAGAATAACTGACTCTCTACAAATGACTATTAAAACTTTTTTCTAGGTCTATGTGAGACTTAGAAATAAACAAGAAGTTTGCTCTAGTCTTTAAAGGAGGATAGAAGTAGGTTTGGGCTCTGCTGTAAGTGCTGCATTCATTAGAAGAAAGAGAACAAGGTTATTAGGCATTAGCAGCTGTTGCAGTGATTGGCACAAATAAAGACCAATCAAACTCTGAGGAGGGGTGTGAACATCTGGGTAGCAAGACTACAGAAGGTGACCTAGTTGGTTTTCAGTCAACTTGACACAAGCTGGAGTTATCGAAGAGAAAGGAGCCTCAGGTGAGGAAATGCCTCCATGAGATCCAGCTGTAAGGCATTTTCTCAACTAGTGACCAAGAGGGGAGGGCCCAGCCCATTGTGGGTGGTGCCATCCCTAGGCTGGTAGAGCTGGATTCTATAAGAAAGCAGGCTGAGCAAGCCAGGGGAAGCAAGCCAGTAAATAACATCCCTCCATGGCCTCTGCATCAGCTCCTGCTTCCTGACCTGCTTGAGTTCCAGTCCTGACTTCCTCTGGTGATGAACAGCGATGTGGAAGTGTAAGCTGAATAAACCCTTTCCTCCTCAACTTGCTTTTTGGTCATGATGATTTGTGCAGAAATAGAAACCCTGACTGAGCCAGACAGGTACAAGAGAGTTTCTTAAGCATAAACTGGTTTGCTTTGCCACAATGCACCACTCCAAAGTAATATTTGGGTTTTTTTTTTTTTTTTTTTTTTGGCTTTTTTGGTTTTTGGATTTTTCAATGCTTTGTTAGTATGTTTTTTGTTTTGCTTTTGTTTGGGGGGGTTGGCTTTGTGAGTGTGTGTGTGTGTGTGTGTGTGTGTGTGTGTGTGTGTGTGTGTACACTAGAATTCCTGAAAGAAGTCTAAAGAGGCAAAAAGTCATAGCTTCTGAGAGGAGTTGGGGAGCATGGATATGATCTACAAACACTACCTCCATGTATGAATTTACCAAAGAATAGATAATAATATTTCAAGTGGATTAAGGAGTGGGCAGTTATCTGATCAAAACATGCTGTATAAAATTCTCAAACATTAATAAAATATTATATTCATTTTTAAACTGGCAGTAAAAAGTCTAATATTTTATCTTAAGAAGAGGTGAATTTCCATTAGAATAGCAAACTCCTTAGGACACAAGGTGAAGAAACTCGTAGAGTATTTGAAATGTTCGGTATGAGGCTAAAGAGATGGGTCATTGTTTAAGAGTACCTGTCGCTCTTACAGATGACCTTGGTTTGGTTCCATGTGCTGAACTAGGAGACCAGACAGTATCTGTCTCTTCAGGAACTAGGTATGCGTGTGATGCACATACGTACCTGCAGACAAATGCTAGTACACATACAAAGTAAACTAAAATTTTAAAATACCTGTTTTAAAGCTCACATTGTCATCATAAAGTGAGACCTTTTAAATTAGAGTTTTATCGGTGACTAGCCCTCCTTCACATTCTTTCTACTAAAGGATTTAACTTGGTAAAATAGCCACAGTTAAAAAAAAAATCACTGAGCACTGATTTTCCTGAAGAATCACTCTTAAAAACATGGAGTGCTTTTTATTTTACTAGCTCCCAGTTAACAGAATGAAAACAAATTCAACAGAATTGTCATAGACATTAAATAATACTAAGGTTCATCTGCATGTGAGCTTCAAGGTGTATCTTTCTTTCATTCATACACACAAACAAATATCTGTGCACACGTGCGTGCACAAGGGTCTAAGCTTACAGTCCTAGCAGGTATTGGCACCTAGATGATATATGGAGAAACTTGTGGATGTCTTAATTTATACAGACTTGTGTAGCAGACTCATTCTGCTGGAATCTATTAGAGATGAACCACAATGGGCAGAAGAGCAGACAGACTTGCTGCAGGTGATGGGGAGGCTGAGAAGTCTATCATGCAGACTTTGTAAATGCTGGCTGCCCGTCCTCGACAGTTCCAGCTTGTGCTTCTGGGTATCTCAGATATGTCCGGCATTGTAGAACTTGAGTCTGTGACTGTCAGGACCCTTCTGTATCTGTCTCTGTATCCATCAGATATTTTGCTATAGTTCTTCAGCTTAAATACCATCACATTTTATACTTAAAAATCCACTATATTTTGGATTTCCTGTAGTAGGTAATAAAAAGACTATGTTTTGGAACTATTTTGATGGTGATAAAAGCATTTATATTTCATATATACACTATTGATAAAAGTGACTTGACATCCAGGAATAATTTTGGGGGAAATTGATTAAATTTTCAACTCTATTTTGGATTTATATTGTATGAAAAATTCAATAACTGCTCTTCATTTACCCTTTTGCTCCAAACACATAATTTAATTCACAGGGGAAAAAAGTTTTATACTAAACCACAGACATCCTCTCATTGCACCTGCCAAGAAAAAAAAAAAAAAAAAAAAAAAAAAAAAAAAAAAAAAAAGCCAAGGAACTGATCTGTTGGCTTTGATTACTGTGTGTAAAGTTCTAGAAAGACTGGTGCTAACTTTAACCTTATCTACCAGGACTTTATCAAGCTTAAGGTTCCTTTTGGTTTCCTACTGTGCTTGAAAATTATCTCATTTTTGCATCTCACTATTGGGTTTACCGTGTTACATGTTTCAAAGCTGTGGGCCTAAACAACATTCCTGCCTGCACTAGTGATGCTCATATTAAAACACAAAGCATAATGTGGCCACCAGGTGGTGACACAGACTGCTCAGTATGGTAGTGCTTAGTGTACCAGCATGGGCTTTAGAGTCACAATTATTAACTCCACCTGGAGAATAGAAAAATGGGTCTCATCTGTGGCACGTCCTGTCCTCTCAGCTTTGTGACTTTCTAATCCCACCCTGTTCTCTTGTTGATCATTTCAGCTGCCCTCTGACTTTCTAAGACAAGCATCTCCAAAAGCTTGTTTTCCAGATCCCTATTAACAGCATCTAATGATTTATGTCGATGGCGGAATTTCATCAGAGATGGTAAAGTCGTGTGTAGTGGGTCCACTCGACAGACTTAGAGCAGGACCAATAAATAATTATGTGCCAGTGCACAGAATGAAGTACATGCTGTGTGAATCTGCAGAGGTATGTTCTGAAAATATCTATACCTATGCCACAAGCTGACTTGTTCAAACTCTTTTTTTTTCCTCACTGGGGACCCATTAAATCACTACTGACCTCCAAGAGCCACAAACAAAGCCCTAATGTAGCCCATGTCACCATGAGCAAGAAGAACACTATCCCCAAAGAATACAAGCAAGTTACATAAAATCCTATGAACCCACCTGCAACACACACACACCCACACACACAAGAGTATGCATGCATGCACATATATACACACACTGATAAGGAGTTAGCTTTTCACTAGATAATTATGACTCAACTCCATCTTCTAGAACACAGAGCAAAGAGTTATCTGAGAAAAAGGCCATGGGGATCTCTTATTACAAAAATCTTTTTCTCTGCCCAGCTTGCTCTGGTACACAAAAGTCACTTGCTAGTAGCAAGTTCATGTTCAACTGTTCTCCTTACATGCAGCAAATGCCTTCCCTGCAAGGCAGATCTAGGCTCTCCTGACCCATGCACTCTGCTCTGGGTCTTATTTTATTTATGTTTTACAGGAGGTTATGGTTTTTTCTGTTATCATTAGTTGAAGCCACAACTGAAGAAGAAAAGAGCTGCTTTGTTCAAGAGGAGAAAGAGACGTTTGTCTGGGCATCACAGCCCACTGGAAGCCTGCAGTTGGATTCTACCAAATTGAATATGCTGAAGGGAAAATTAATGTGGGGTCTCCCGATAGCTGTTAAAGCGGCAACGTGCCCATTATTTTTCTAGCTGCCAGAGTTCTGTGCAGGGCAGACAATCTGGCCACTCTTGAGTACAGCACTAATCTTGTGAAATGCTGTGAGCTCACTGACTGACAAAGCAGTAATTATCAACAGCCTTTCCAGAGGGATGTAAGTTACTCCCACTGTGAGACAGGGGCCCCAGGCAGAGCCTCCAGGAGCAACATGTACTCAATCCACCCGAAGCTGGGCCAGTGTGCGCCTCTCAGGCTTGTTTGCACAAGTCGTCAGTCATGAAATGCTAAGGAATAAATGCCGGAGAAAGTGCCAAAAACCATTCAACTTCTTTTTCTTTGCTTTTTTTCCATGGTTGTGCATTGCCTTAAACTAATTAGCAGCTACATTTAAACATGTGCACATGATTCTAAAGTTTCACGAAGCAGGGCTAAGGGGCCCCCTGCATTCATTACGTTTTCTTCACTTGCAGGGTCGACTTGTCAAATACAAGATGATTTTTCCAATGGTGGCAAACACTGTACTTCAGCGATTTAAACCCATCATTAGACATCTGAGCAACAAGAGCAGAAGGTATAGACAAGAGTGTTATGTTCTAGAACTACACGGTGACTCATAACATCCTGAATGTAAGATCAGAAGAAACTGTGGTTGATTCCAATCAAATGTAACCGCAACAGAAGTAAAATTTTTCATTAACAATGTCTTTGGTAGAAAGAAATCTATCGTCTTCTATTCATGAGTAATAGTTTAAAGGCTGAGGAAAGAACATACGTTTTTCTTGGCTTTGGGACTAATATAATGAAGCCCGCAAAGTTTAACATAATTAAATTAATGTTGACACTCTGTGTGACTTGTTCACAAAGATGTGGCTCTTGGCTTGGAGCTAAAACCACATCACAGATGAAGCATGTAAAAGTATCTCCAAAATCCCTCCTAAGACTTCCCAGGTCCTTAAGAACTTTAAGGTTCTGTTGGGAGAGAACAGAATTTTTAAAATATTGTTATGTCTAATTAACACACAAAATACATGTTGTTGGATATCGTATGATATATCAATACATAAAACCAACACAAAACAATATCATTAGGGTAACCGATCACCTCAAACATTGATCATCTCTTTGTGTAAAAACATTTAAAGTTCTCTCTACTTGCTACTTTGAAAGCCTTAAACTAAGGAAACAATATAGATGTGAGGGTCTTATTTTGGGTCCTTTCCTACCAAATCAAATCATGTGCATCTCTTTCTTGAGGTTAGAGAGACACAAACAAGCACAGCCCACATCTCTGAATTTGTTAACATTTCCAGTTCTTTTTCATTGCCCAAGAAGCACCTTTTGTCTCCAGAAAGGCTGTTAATGGCCCCTTAGTGCAAAAAAAAAAGAAAAATAGTAATGGTTTATCAGCTACTTTTGTCTGTCCCTTTAAAATGTCTCCAGGTTATGGGCTATTGTATTTTTGTTGTTGTTGTTGTTTTTTTTTTTTTCTTTTCAAAGCTACCTCTCACAGTGCTTTGCTTGACAGACTGATGTATCTATTTTATGGAAAAAAATGACAAAGTATCTCTGGATTTAAAAGACAAACCTAGCCTGGCAGGGGTGGTACACACCTTTCATCCCAGCACTCAGGAGGCAGAGGTAAGTATCTCTCTGAGTTTGAGGTCAGCCTGGTCTACAGATTGAGTTCCAGAACAGCCAGGGATTCATAGCACAGCCCTGTCTCTAAAAAGAAAACAATAATTTAAAGGCAAACTCACATCACTGCGGCTCTTTCCTTGTCACACTCTAATAATAGGCTAGTGGGGAAGAGAGAGAGGGTTCAGAATTTGTAGCTGCACTAGCTAGACAGTACTGAGTCACACTAAAATGGGGAGGGGGTTCAGTAATCTCAAAGAAATACGTTATTTGGATTTTCACAATTAATTAATAAAAATAATTATAATATTAATTAACCTATTTGAGTCTATAACAAAACTATCAAGTGCAAGCTAAGAAGATTAAAAGAAGAATAAGACATGACATCCCTATGGTTCAGTAAACTTATTCTAGAGTTTACTAAACAGACTGAGAAACATACCGATTTGAGAAAGACTCCCGTATCCTCCCTACAGTTGATTAAAGAGTAAAAAGAGAAATCTTTGATGGCTTCCTAACTCAAAGATGCCAATGGCCTAGGAAGACTTCACAGATACTGACAAAGCAGGAATCACTGGAGCAAAAATGTGAAAGACTTGTAGATGTTACCCAAAGAAAGACTAGAGTGTTGTTGTTGTTTTTAAGCTAGACTTCCTAAAACTTTCTAGCATTTTGTAAGAAAATGAATTCTTAGTTCTGCCCCTTTCTTAATTTCTGGACAACAGCATTTTCTTTGATGTAGTTTCATCCAAGCCTCTAATGGGTAGATGCTACTGTGTGTTTGTGTTGGGTGAAGGGTGAAAGGGAAAGGGAGAAGGAGAGCTGAAAGTAATCACTGTGAAATCAATGTGTACCACAGCTGAATTTCCAGCCCCTTGTTAGGTGAGCAGGAAATCTATCTTAGAAGATATTCAGTGTCTTGAGATGAAATTAGAGTAAGAGTTTAGAACATTCTCATCATGATGGGGCAAACGTGTAAAACCTCACAACAGTAAGAGGTCATGATTTACTAAGAGATGTGATGATAAACCAGCCTACCACCATCTTGGGCTTGAAAACCATCTTATAATAAAGATAAACTGCTTCTCAGAATTTGGCTATGTTTACCTGTGACCTTAACTATAAATGGTTCAGTCCTGCCTGTTCCAGGAATGAACAACCAAAGAGTTGTGATGGCCTGCTTTCAAACATGTCTGTTTCAGGAGGTTGTGATGACCAACTTGCTATGCTTACGTTCTACTTCTGTAGCCCCATCTCTTTTGCCTGCCAAATCCCCCATTTAGAAACCCCAACCCAGAGCTATGAAAACCTTTAGCTTCCCCCTGTCCAATGCTGACCTCTTGAACCCTGCCTTATGGAGAGGTGGTCCATGCCACACACATGAATAAATGAGTTTGTTTCAATTTGACCGTGATTTGATGTCAGTGGTCTTTTTCGCCTCAAATCTATGGGATTAAAATATTGTATCTTAAAACATAGCAAGTGAAGGTAGTTAGCTTTGCAGTGCTGATCACAGAATTTTAGATGGAAATCAGGGGAACTGGATGAAGAATCTTAAGAAAGGAGTAACAGCCCTAAATGGGATGAATCCATCAAACCTGTTCCCTAAAAGCTCAAGGCACCCCTCAGGGGAGAAGGAAAGAGGGAATAGAAGAGACCAAGAAAACAAGACCTTCCAAATAAACATGATCAAGATACGTATGAACTCTAAGAGTCTGAGGCAGTATGTAGAGGAGCTGCACAGGTCTACACCAAATGAGGTTCTAGATCTTAAAGGAGAAATGGGCATATGCCCCCATCCCTTACACAGAAGTTATGTCCAATTAGATAACACTTGTAATTGAAAATTAGCTTTTCGCCAAGGCAAACAAACCATTCTGAAGGGCACTCTACATGTCCAACAGTAGTCAACAGAAAATAAACCCACAGCATCTTTGGAGTATCTCCTCTCATAACATCATGTCAGGCCTCTGCTCATCCCTAACCACCACCCCCTCCAAGTTGTTTGTCTTATTATTCTTTTGTTTTTACTTTCTTTTTTGCATTTTTCTTCTTTCTTTTTCCTATGCATGTCCTTTGTGTACACATTATAGCTTCCAGTTAGTGTTTCTGTGAGATTCTTGAGTATGAGAGCAAGTGGGTCTCTGTTTCTTAGGCCTTCTCCTGTGTTCTTTTCCTTCCACGGGCTCATGTCATTCTATCCCAATAGCGTATGTTTATTTTATCTTATCATATTTTACTTTATATTATTACCACATAGAAGCCTGTTTGTTTTCTACTGAAGGACAGAAGGGGGCTGGATGAGACAGGAGATAGGGAGTACTTGGGAATAGTAGAGATTAATAAGGGCCTGTCACTGGCACCAGGAAATACATCTCAGGGAAAACACTTGAGACCAGTCATTTCAGTTCACAATTGGTCAAAGAAAACCAAAGAGCAATACCAGAAAAACCCTCAAATACTAACAGTCTAACTGCCTGATAAGAAAATCTTTTTTCCCACTTCTTGGGCTTTAATATATGTTTAACTTGGAGAGTTTAACTTAATGGCTTTGAATGTGTAAGGAAGATGACAAGGAGAGAAACTCCCAGCCCATGTCATTTGCCAGTTTCTAATAAAGCACAGAGTGTGCTGAGCTGCCAGGGGTGATGAGGATAAGAATGGACTGGCTAAGAAGATGCCAAGAAACAAAGTAAAAACTGACATGTGCAAAGAGAAACATAAATCACAAGAGAAACTTGCATACTCTTGTGTTCAGAAGTATGCTTGGTCAAAGTCATTAGGCAAACACGCCACAGAAATAATGAAAAGATTTTCCAACTATAACATAAACAAGAATTTGGCCTTTTATCAATATTATCAACATTTCATTACAGAGGCCAATAAAATGTAAGGATTAATCAAAATCTGAAGAATACAGGCAAATTCTGATGACTCAGCCAGACAGCATCACTAGTTTAGCACAAACACATGAATTAAATTAGTCTAGCTATGAAGTAAGATCATGTTGAATATTATATGATTATACTTTGAGCTTATTGGAAACTAAGTATAATGATTTCAATAAATGAAATTACTGATACAGAGATCTAATTAAACTTTATTTTCTGGATTATACTAATTATTCCTGGATAGTGAATAGCAAAAGATAGTATCAGATAAATAGCAAATGCTGTTTTTCTTTTGATAGCACTCTACCTCCCAAGATGCATCACTCGAAAAACTGTGAAACAAGAAGAGGAAAGAAAGCATCCTATGCAGAAACGAAGTCCTTGAAATTCCACATGGAGATTCAATTTCCCCAAGTGTAAGCAGATACTGTTTTCCCGGAAGAAGACTTGACCATTATATGGGACACAGTCAAAAGCAGAAAACCTTGGAATAAACAGTAAAACAAAGGAGCCAATAGCCTGCACACATATGGAAGTAGTTAAGACCTAGGAACATGTTTAGGAGACACCTAGGCTGTCTCAGAAAGAAAGAGGACAGAGGAAACGGTGGATTTGTGAGGAGAAAAGTGGATCAGAGATCAGTCCAGAGTAGGCAGACTAGTGGACAGCTGTGTTCTTCTGTTCCCAAATGTTCAGAGCTGGGGACACTCCTTAGCATGGTTTTATTTACTTGACACAAAGACAGGATTAAGAGGAAACCAAGGGTGTCTCAGGTTGTTCTAGATTTACCTTTATCATTTCTTTGATAAACCTTGCTTGTTTACTCGGTTTATTTGTTGCCTTTTTCAAACAAAGCCTTGTAGGAAAGGCTTAGCCCTAAGACATTAATGATACGTGTGAGTGATTAAGGCCCAGGCTCCAGTCGTTGTTCTCTGGTTATTATATCACACTACTCTGTCTTTCCTACCTTCGAAATATTCCAGTCAGATATTTCTCTTTTGAAAAACTGATATGCTCATCAGTTTAAGGAATTTTGAGACAACATCGAGTGTAGACATGATAATGAATTTAACAAGATTTTTGTGCCTACATGAAAATATGGGCTCAAATCAGCAGAGACATCATTGAAAGAAGAAGATGGGAAGACAGTTGCAAAATCTGATCTTCTGGGCCTGGCTCAGCCATTGCAAAGAGGCTATCACAGCAGCTATGGTTGCCTACAATGGGCCGTCTGAAGTCTGGGTCTTTTGAAAGTCACGTATATATCAGGGAAGGACTCTAGAGCCTTATGTCTCTCTGCTGAAAAGTTGGCTACTTATAACTTCAGGGATGGCAAGTCATTGTCTCCAGTTGTGTACCCAGTGGTGAGCACACCAGACTTCAACGCATAGTTTGAAATTCAAGGTCACACAGTCCCCTCTCATTTAATACATGGGTCACAATACAAGACAAAAAGATGTAAATGTGGGAAAGGGATGTGCAGGGAGAAGGAAAGATGACAGGGGAGAAAAGATGAGAGAGGGAGAGAGGAAAGGGTATCAGTAGGAGTAATAAAAATGCACTGTAGCAGTCCATACAAATGAAATTGTCAAGGAACATTCAATTAATAAAACAATAACAGACATTTATAAAAGGGTGTGGATTTACTTTCTTGAGCCATAGTAGAGTAATAATATCTCAAGCTAACCTGTATGTATGTGACAGAATGTATGTTACATTCCCTGAGATGTTCTTAAAACTTTATGTGGTTGCCAGAGAGAGGCTAATCTGGCCTTATTAAGCTACTTTATACGGCTGAGCAATATAGGCTTTATTCAGGTGTGGTAGGAAATAAAAATGGGGGGGAGGGGAATGAGTGGCCCAGATCTATGGGACACATGTAGTGCCGATACAACTTTACAGACTGAGTCTTGAGCTTCCTGCTTTCTCTTCTAAAGACAGCAGCAAGGATCTGCAAGTCTCTATGAGGGGTTGATAAGGCAAAGAATGGTAATCGTTAGACTTGACTAGGACTATCTCAGTACTCCGTTTAATGTATCAAACTCCAATAACGGAACGTATTGAAGCTCAATGCCTGTTTCCACTAACGCTGTTATGATTTAGTTCGGAAGTGTCTCCCACCAGCCTATTGCTTGTTGGCGGAAAGTAGTATTAACTGGGTGGAGCTGGGAATCCTTTAGGAGGTGAGACCTAGCAGGCAGAGTGTGTGTTAATAGTGGGACTTCGGAGGTGATTGCCTGGTCCCTGCATCAGCTACCTTCTGCTTCTTGAACTGCTGTGATGTAAAAACCCACCATGTTCCAGCCATTAGAAGCTATTCTGTCCTGCCCTCCCTGCTACAATGGGCTAAAACTCACTAAATCGGGGGGGGGGGTGCAAAATAAAATAAACCTTGCCTCCCTGGAATTTTTTTTCTGTCATGTAGAGAAGCCAAATTTTCTTGCCGAAGGCCTAGTGAACTTCAGTGACGAGTTGTGCCAATTTACATCCATAGTGACAGAGAGAGAACCAGCTGAGCTTCATGGGGAGTTACTCAATCAAAATTCTTAACAAAGTATGCTGTTACTCACATCAAAGAAGGATGAGCCAGAAACTGCAGACCCAGTCCTGAGCTCAGGTACCGGCTTTGTATCAACAGTTTTCTGACTCTGCACAAAGAACTCAGCCTAACAGGTGAGTTCAGTGAGGACCTATACCCAGATGTGTGGTGACTGTGCAGTGAGCCCTCAGAGTCAGAAACGAATCCTTGGGGATAACAGAGCTTCTAAATGCAGCGAGTAGTTCCTGGCTGGTTCCAGCGTGACCTTTTCCTTTTGTGGAACACAAATCCAGATGACTAGCAGGCAGTAGGTAAAATTTAAATGCATAATTAATTCGTACACAAGTGCTTAGATCTAAAACTTAAAAATTATTAATGACTTTGTCCCCTTGATCACTTTAGAACTTAATTTGCATTTACTGTCCATCTGTGTGGCTCTCGGCGTTGCTGCCATGTCAGAAATAACTGAGGACTGAGCAGGAACCATCCCTGCTGGAGAGTTAGCTAGAATATGTCTGGGCTAAGCCTTCATGGAGGTGTTTAATTAGTCTCCCCAAGTGGCTGTTAAGAACAGCATCACTGAGCATGTCCAGTGTAGCAAACCAGAACTCGGCTAGTGGTAAAACACTAACTAGGTTTTCTTGTGTTTACCACCCATCACTGTAAACAGCTTTTACCTATTGAGATCTAAGAACGTATTGTACTGAAGGGCAGCCTGACTTAAACAGTAAACTCTTCCTAAAAAAAAAAAAAAAAAAAAAAAAAAAAAAAAAAAAAAAAAACAAGGAAAAAAAAAGCAAACAAAAATGGGAGCAGTTTAAGCAGACTTAAAGTAGTTAGTATTTCCAAGGCTGTGTTTCTTAAGAAACAGAAATAGCTAATAAATGATCAATGAGTATTCAGCAGGATTGAAATGGAATGAGAATTACAGCGTTGGAAATTCCTTACACTAAAGCTGAACCTTTTTTGTAATTAAAAATGAGCCACGCTTTGTAGCAGAATTTCATGGCAAATGTGCAAGAAGAAAAAAATGTACTTTATGAAAGTCTGTCTTGTGTCTCTCTTACGGTTACTGTTTTCCTTTTTGCTTTGAAGCTAAGAAAGCTAAGGCCACCATGATCCAGCACAATGGTGCTTATCTACCCTGCCTACACAGTCTTCTCTAGTCTTCTTAAAGATGCCACAGTTCTGAGAGAGGCCACTGATGACTAGCCAAAGTAGCTGTAAACAGTTCTGTAGTCCATCCTTGTGTCAAGGAGTGATCCTAGCCAGCCCGTTGTGTACTGTGCCCAGATGTTTCCCTTCCAGCAGTATCTTACCAGCGCGCTGCCGTCAGTCCAACGGAAGTCATGTTCGAACATCTTGTCATTGAGGCCAATCCACTGGTAATCATGGCCCACACCTAAGTGACAAGGACAAATGTTGTCACCACTGTTCAAAAGTACTATTTCAAAGAAAAGTATTTTGAGAGCTATGAATTCTTTTCTCTGGTTTTTTAATTAGTTGCTCATTAAAAAAAAAAAAAAAAAAAAAAAAAAACTCTTTCCTGATTCATCTTTTTTCATCCACACAATGAGCATTAAGTTAAGAAGCACATTTTTAGGCACCATTAAAACATTAAAATGCCAGAGGCCATCATTTCCCTGGAAATTCCCTGTAATTAAATATTGTCTATCTTTACTCATGACAGAAAGTATCCATTTCCTTATCTTATTAGTCAAGGCCATTGGCAAAGATTTAGTGGTCCCCTGAAATATACTGGAAGACAGAGATTCTCCCTCACTTAAAAACACACCTCTCTTTGAAACACAATGACCATAAAGGCCAAATAGTTCTGGAAAGTCACTTTCAAAGGTCATTATCATGACATGAGTCACGAGTTAAAATATCCGGCAATAAAGTTCAAGGCACTGTAGCCAGAGTATAAATTCACAAAGAATAATTCAGACAGAAGGCATTATAGGGATACATTTAATTAAGCGACAAACTATGATTTTAAAGCACAGTGGTCTTGTCAATTTGCTACATAAAAACTAGCTGCCTCCTCTTTCCTCTGGGTTCAGATGTTAGGAAGCAGCCCTAGTACTAGGTTTTATCAGCTTTCAGTTCTCACATCTTTGTAACCATGATATCTTCTTTTCTAAAGTCAGAGGCCACTGGAGGAGGGCCCCTAGGTGGAGAGTTATCACTAGGATGCTATTCAAGACTCAGTTTTTTAATTCACAAAAAGAAAAACCCTCAAAGCAACTTTATACCTAACTTTGACAACTTGTGAAAATAATCAAAATAGCAAAGATGGTGTTAACGATCATGATAACTATATTGAGCCTTTAAAAATAACACTTTGTGTAAGGGGGGGGGGGAGGAGAATAGCATTACTTATGTTTCAACCTATATTCTATTGTTCCACCTGTCACCACTGGAAAGCCAAGTAGTAACTTCTTGTACTATATCTGAATATATCCATTATATATAAGTGAAAACAGTCATAAGGTTGACTTTATGTAGTCCGAGGTAAGAGACTTCATGAAATGAATGAAAACAGAGAGAATTACTTTAAACTGGGATCCAAGGAAATCTAAGATAGTGATAACAATGCATGAATTTCCCAATAATTCATATCCAGTACATACGATTCACAAACATTTGTTCCTCGTGGGAAAGGATGCTTGTGAGGTGGGCACCCTGCAGACGACACTCCCTTTCCGCGGCATCCCAAGTTCGGCGATGAGCAAAGTACTTGTAGCACTGCCCTTGGAATTTGTGCCAGCCATAGTCACATGTCTCAGTGTCTGGAAGGAAACAATGCCAAGATTCATTACTTACGTCATCCTAACTTGGCTCCTCAGTCCCTGTGTTGATAGGCTACCCAAATAATATCTATGCAATGTCCCTGAAGAAAATGATTCATAAGTTTTGGTCACAGTGACAAAGACATCATTATAAAGTAAGCCAACTGATCCCAGTGAAATGGGGGGTTGTTCATCGTTGGACTGAAAAGGCACCATCTAATTGTAATTCCCGTAATTACAGACAGTGTTTGAAGGAGACAAAACCAGGAGAGAAATCAGCCTAAAACCTCACAGACCACAGAGCTGCTAACTTCTTTGTATTGCTGCTAATTTCTTTTCAATAAAACTTTTCTAAGCAAATCATTCACAAGTGATAGGATGGAGACTCCAATTGACAAGGTCACAGACTGTATTTGTTCAATGATTTCGAAAGTTCTGGAAGGGTGCACTCCCAAGAGAGCTCTCTGGGAAGCTACAGCTCTTGCCATGTAAGATTTAAAATGAAGACATATCATGAGTAGGAAGCTTTGAGAAGAGAATTTGGAACATGTACTTCCTTCTTTGGACGAGAAACAACTGGGAAGTTCTGGTGCAGATACGTCAAGCTTTTGAGTTAATTAAAAGTAATGACCAAGTTCTTCGACTTAGCGACCTTCTCCCACTCTAGTAATTCAAATCTATGAATGTGTTTTCTCTCCTCCAATGAGCTGTAATGTACAGCTGTGTCTCAATAGGATAATGATGTCACTCAAACATGTCTAATTTTTACAACAGTGAATGTTAAACTGACTATGTTTAGTTCTTTACCCTCATCTTCAACATTTTTAAGAGGGACATTCTATGCCTCGGAGTCCTCACCCTTGGAGTCGGTGTAGGGAAATGCCGAGGCACGGAGGTGGAGAGGGTAATTGGGAAAGGGAGCACCTTCTTGGAAGCAAGTAGAAGGGGAGGGGGAGGAGAAGGGGAGGGGATAACATTTGAAATGTAAATACAGAGAATATCCAATAAAATATATTTTTCTAATAGAAAGGAAAACCAAGTTGCTTCTTTACTAGGATGGTTTCCTGGACGCAGTTGCAGGACATCATCTCCAAAGCATGTGGCGAGCCAGAGCTAATGCACTGCAACCCTGCATCAAGGCATTCTCTAGATGTGGCTGACCTGGAAGATAAATAAGCCCTGGAGAATAAGCCTCAAGTGTTGATGGGGATCAAATAAAGGCACCTCCCACTGAGCGCATTAACTCTAAAGTGCAGGTCATGAGATGGCAAATGCTGATTCTGTTCCCAGGAATAATCCTTATAACTGTATTTCTCCAGGGACCATGTGTCCTTCCATTCAACTCAGCAGGCCCATATGATTTCAGCACATCAGCAAAACAAACACGGTAAGGCCACACTCCACGGTTTACATGTTTGGGGCTATTGGCATACAAGGAACCCTAACGCAACCTGTGACTTTTTTCCCCCAATGTAAAGCATAAAGGTGCACAAGTGAAGACTGTCACCATTAAAGTGAAAACGCGTCAGTAGCTCTTACCTTGTTCACAGAGGGCACCCACATAACTTGGAAGGCAGAGGCATCGAAATGTATTCAACCCATCCACACAGGTGGCTCCATTCCGACAGGGGTTAGAATGACATTCGTCAAAATCTGAAACAAGATGGAAAACATGAGCAAAGCAGGGGAAAAGGTCTTATTTAGAGTGAGGCTGCCACGTCAGGATACATAATGACAACTAAATATGACTTTCAGATTTTTTTCCCCTCTGATTTTCAGATTTTATAAAAGTAAGTTAGTGCTGTGTTTTACTCAATGTTATACCCACAAAATCTCTCCTCTTTGGCCTGAAAATTTCTTTTGTGAATCTTTCTTCATTCAAACTGGACACCCTAAAGCGATTGCAAAATGGTCCAGAGTAAGGAGTTTGTTTCCACTGCTATTAGGTAAATCCGATGTGCCCTGGAGCTAATAGGAATCTCCCATCCAGTGCTTGAAATTTCGGTTACTTCAGATGTTAGCAAAATGGCAAAGGCGGTCTTGTGAAGCCTGGATGGATGTGGATTACATGAACAGGACCCATCAAAATCCTGTTCAATTAACCCACTTAATATGCGTTTCACTTACACAGGCATTTCTCTGAAATTGCTCATAGATTCCAAAGTGCTCTCTCTCTTCCATTTTAGTGGCTGAAAAAGGCTGAGTACAGCAACTCCTCAGACAGGAGCATCTTACCCAGTTCGCACTGGTCTCCGCTGTATCCCGGTGCACAGGTGCACACATAGGAAGTCTCAGTCGGATAACAGGTGCCTCCATTGAGGCATGGGTTTGTTTTGCAGCGATCCGGTCCTATCACATTCAGGAAAATAAGAACAATTAGCCTTTTCTCATAGGTTTGAATATAGTTTAGCACAAAATGTCACTTACTGCTACCATCACATAAGCATTACCGTAGGAATTTAAAGAGATACTGTATATAAAATTAACTTTACTCTGGAGTGTTCCTTGGTAAGATAACTGTTACAGATCCCTTCTATTCCTTTCTAGGATTCAATCATGACTATTTGTAAATAATGCATTATACCACATCTGGCAGCTAACATATTCTATGGCAGATTTAGTTGGCATGATAATGGCAATTGGTTTTGGTTAAAAATGATTACACATATGTGCACAGTGAATGGAAATGTATTGTTTAAACGATGTTAGTTCATGTGAAATGACTGATTACACAGAACATGCATTCTTTTAGCATATTGGCGTATTACCAGTGTTTGAATTACTATTGCCTTTTACCACTCAGAAACTGTCTTCGAAAGTGTGCACTGACGTCTCTTCTGCTACATTAACATGCCTTTTCCCAAACCACGTTCCAACTGTACTCCTTTAAACTATACTTAAAGAAAAGCAACACATGGATTAAACTCTACTGTATAAAAACAACTCAAAATACAAAACCTCACTTAAAATGAAGCCAAAACTTTATTATAACTTTTGTAAATAAAACTAACCCTCCTAGAGATAGATGCAAAAGTCCAAACCATAAATTTTCATCTTAATATAATGATTTAATGAATATTTTAAATATAAATACTTTACACTTCGGAAACATGTATTTTATTTTGTAACATTGTCTAGATACAAGAATTTTATGGAGAACTTGAGTATTATTTTAGAAATACTTAATTCCCAAAATGTCCAGGGATCCAAATGAAAATTGGAAGTTTTGCAAAACAATTTAAATTCAAGAGATGAAGCTGTACATATACAATGGTAGTTTCAAGAATATTATAAACTCCAACTCCTGAAATACATGCACATAAAGAGGTATTTAACATCTGATGAAACATAGGCTATGGAAGAAACATGACCGATTCTCAGACAAGAAGTTCAAAGCCAACCTTCTTTAGCATTAGGTCAAATCTGGACAACTAGATGAGGCTTCTGAGTCTACACATCCATTTTAAGCCGGGGAAACTCAGATACATACTCCAGTTTCTCTAAAATCTGTCTCAGTTTGTTTTTTGTTTTTGTTTGTTTTTAATACAAACAAACTTTTTAAAACTTTTGTTTCCAAAGTTTCTTAAAAACCTCCCTGACACTTGGTTTTCCACCTATTTCCTCAGTTTTAGTCTGTGACACACGCACATCTGAAGGAAATACAGTTGACTTAATTGGCCATGCTTATGGTTCAATGACTGCCTTCCTCCCCATCACAGACACCAGACACTACAGTGAGATCGGGTGACAAGCATGGGTGGGAAGAGAGCTCTTCCTGTGAGCTCAAAGCAGTGCTGGTTAAGAGACAGACTTGCCCTTTTGACACATTGTTCTTTCCCGGGGTAGTTTAGGTGGGCCTGGGAAAGCCAACCCTACAGCAGATAGGCCAGGCCTCCCGGAGCATGGGCAGCTGTCTACTGAATTAGAGTACAGAAGTAGTTGTGAAGACAGAACACTGTCTAGGTAAGTACTGTAGTCTGGATAACAGAGATATTTACCCTTCAACTGCCAATTATTTATTTCTATATCCTTACATGGATTTCAACTTAATGATAAAACAATGAAGACTGGCCAGGTGACTAGGTCATCATTATATATTTACCATAGTGAGACTCCAAAATACTCCCAGTGTCAACTACCCTTGGATCAATTTTATTCACAAAATACTATGTTATCATTTTATTAAACTATTACTATTTTATTAAAATCTTAAGCTTCAAATAAATATGTTCTTCTGCTTTCCAAGGTAAAATGTGTGTCTCAGTAATAATAATAAGACTAGGAGAATAATTTAACAGCCATGACCTAAAGTACAGTATTTAAGCTAAAACATTTCTCACCAACAAAGCCTTTAATATTGACCTGACCCTCCTTCCTCCTTCCCTTTTTCCTTTTCTCCCTTTCTTTCTTGCTTTCTTTCCTTTTCTGGAGGTCATGAAATGATGGTGTTTATTTGTGGGTTCCGTTATTATTTTATTTCTATTTAAATAATAGCATTCTTGGAACAGACTATAAAAGCTATTTTTTAACATTTTCAGGCTAGATTAAGAAAAATTTTATCTCTACTAAGTCAAAATTTCATTTGCTGCTTATACATTACTAAATACCACTTGTTGGTCTTTTGCTCTATTGACAAGCTAGTAAAAGGGCAGTAAAAAGACCATGGACATCAGCTGAGGATTGTTTTGGGTTAAACGCCACTTCTGCCATGGTATGGCTGCGCATCCTTGGGCAAATTACTGGCCCTTTCTGAATATCTACGCTTTATCCCTTTACATTGAGCTAATGAAAAGGGAGGAGCTTTTAGACATTTTGTGACAATTAAATAAAATGGTCTATATGAAGTAGCATCAAATGTATACTTTTTTATAGTCAGTAAATAAATAGAAATTACTCTTTCAAGAGGTAGATTGTAAACATACTAAATACACTGTGACTAAGAGCTGAGTCAGCAGGATTGTATAACCTGTTTTGAGCAAGGGCATCACACTATAGTACAAACAGTAACTGATGGGCTTTTGTAAGACACACTTACTATTCTTAAAAGTTAAAGGCCTGGCATATTTCGGTACTATCATAAGAGCATCTCTCAAAGGGAAAGGGTTTAAAGAAAAGTGTGACTTTCCCCATTTTTACAGCTATGAAATATATTGTAGACACACAAGAAGTCAATATTTCGGCTGTAGATGAAAACACATTGAGTTTTAGACCATTATTTCACTTTATCCATGTTACAACTGTATGTTGTACGTAAGACGCAGGGACAGGGGTAGCAAAGTATGTCTGTAAAGTACAGAAATGCCCATACTTACATTCATTGCATTGACTTATGACCCTCTACTATGACTTGGCCTGAACAATATAAAAGTCGCTATGAATTTCACATTCCAGTAAAAGGCATACACAGGTATATAGAACCAAGAGACTGATCCCAGCCATGGAAACAGATGTATCAATGTTGACATCTTACCTGGTAGGTAAACTGCTGTGCCTTCCACGGACTCTTCACTAATACCAATCAGGAAAGCTGTTTCATTAGAATTGCCCAGAACGGAAAATGGTGGTAACGAATGTGCAGTCTTTAGATCCAGAGTACTGACTGTCGCCTGGTTACCGTAATCAAGAATTCTTTGTGACACTTGTTTTTCAGATGTTGCCAGTATAGATTCTCCAAAGAATGATGTGTGTGTTTCGTGGCTAATTTCCGAGGAAGGAAAGGTTGGCCTCTCAGGCTCCTGAGGGATGGGCTGAGGTACCATACCTGTCTCAACCCTGAAAGCTACAGAAGCAGACACAGAACGTGGCTGCTGTGTGGCACCTCCTAGTTCCATGTCATCTGCAGCTGTAATGACTGGCCCACTGTCTGTGGTTCTGATACCAGTAAGCATCCCAATGGTTTCTCCTAGAATCTGATCATTTGCTTTGTCTGATGAATCTTGGGAAGGCTCAGATTTTGTGGGAGAAATTTCCATTTCTTCTAGTAACTCAGGCTTACTTTCATCTTCTGAAATGTCTAAAGCAGGGTCAGGAGATATGGAGGGAGGCTCTGTTCTATGGACATTCTCACCCAACGACTTGATGGTTGCTTCAATATTAGTACGGACTTCCTTAAAAGAACCCTCTATTGACTTTTGTGTTGAGGCAGCAGTAGGAGCTGGTGGAGCACTTGCATGGGGAACCTCTAGGAATTTAGAGACTCCACTGTCTACATAGACAGGAAAGGGAGAAGATGGCGTCTGAGGAGAGAGCTCTGTCAGAGAGGAAACTGCAGGTGTTGCTTCAGTGTGGTGTGTGGAGTCGGATCGTCCTACCACATTGGGGAATTCTGTTAAAGGCTGAGCTACAGAGTATATGCTACCAATACTTACATGAGCAGGAGGATCTGTTAATACTTCCCCTGCTCCTGAAAAGAATTCTGGTTGAAAAGAAGGACCTCCATATTTCTTTTCTTCATATTCTTCCTGTGTCTTTTCCAAATGGCCCAGTGTTGATATCACTTCGCTCTGGTCTGCTATAGCTTGGCCATCAGACAAGGTGCTTGATTCAAATATATCATCCAGCGATATTGCTTCAATGCTGGGTTTATCAATCTCTGGACTAGCTGTGGTTAGTTTACTAGGAATGTGCAGAGTTGACACTGTAGGGGGGAAAGTATCTAATTGTGTCTCTGTGCTAGAAACTGGGATTCCAGTTGCAAAACTAGAGCTTATGTCCTCTGCCTCCTTCCCATCACTGGGAGTCACAGACTCTTTGTATATTGCTGGAGTGTAGCCAGAGCCCTCAAATGCTTTCTTGGTTGGAGAAAGGTTAACAGCTGCCTCATACTTCTCTTGAATTTGAAGGCTATCTTCATTACTGCCATGTGATCCCAGTGGTATCTCTGGATCTAGGTCTGTTTGTATACCAGGGATGTACTCATATACAGGTTTAGTGTGATCAATGTCTATAATAATATTTTTATCTGATGTCAGCTCAGGGAGAATTTCAACAATCGCACTGTCAGTAATGGTCAAGCCTAAGTCCTTACTATCCTCTTTGTCTAGATCTATGATAATGCTCTCAGTGGCTTTTCTTCTGCTAGGTTTCAAGGTAGAACTTTCAAATCTGATATGGTCTTGCAAACCATCTGCAATACCTTCTGAGGGACTCTCATATGTCACTGTGCTTGGCAGTGTGCTAGTTAGATACAGGGAACTCTCACTGTACTCTGAGTGATACAGGGGCATCACTGAAGCTGTTGGAGATCCACCGGCAGCTCCAGTCTCGGTCCTTGACACCTCTGGATGCTTTTCCGAGAATCCATGAGAAGAAACCATGCTGTCCCCTTGACTGCTTGCCTGAGTAGTTCCAGAAGTGTGCACTAAGTCAAGAGGATCCGCTTCTCCAGATCCTTCTCCAGAGTTTACATTAAACAAGTCATCTGGATGTGATGCTGACGTAGCAAAGGGTTTGGTCATTTCAACCCTGTAAGTTTGAGGCAGAAAAGCAGTGGGGGAGGTCGCTGCTGCTTCAGCTTCTGATGCTGAAGAATGGTCATTAGAGATATGTCCAGTCATAGTTTGTGGTCTGTGGGTCTGGATTTCCTCTTCCCATCTGAGCGTCTGCTTTGGAGAATGTTCCATGTCCATGAGCTTCGCGAAAGGAAGAGAAGTTGTAGATTCTTCTGTTCTGGTATCATGCAAAGTTGTGTTGGGTGCCTCTGTCCTGTCTTGTGAAATGCTGGCTGTTTTAGAAACAGGCATTCTAACTTCATTCAACACATTTTTCATTTGTTCATGGTCTTCCACTTTATCACCTGAGATGCTTTCGGTGTGAGATGTCTCAGGATACAATGTGCTTACAATCTGCTCCATGTCAGTCAAACTCACTGATGTTGTTGGTAGAGGAGGAAAAGCCTCGCCTGATCCCAATCCAGAGAAGGGGAGATCAGTATTTGGCTCTTTATTTGTTAGTTTCATGCCCTTTTGGAAGAGTTTTACACTTTCTTCCTCTTGAGTTGAGGAATCCCCGACTACACTTCTAGCTGGTCCAGATTCAGTCATTAGAACAGTAGCTAAGAAAGAGTGTGACTTTCCAGGAGCTTCAGATCGGGTAGTGTATGATTCTGAGCCTTTGATCCCTGGACCTGGAGTAGACATATGAGCTAGGGGTGTGCCTTCCTTCTCCACTTCCTTATTAGTATTGTATGCTTCCATTGTTGTCAACCTAGAGTAATCTGATGTCTGGAATTCAGTTTCCAAAGTTGTTTGTTCTGGTGCAAGAGAACTGTAGAGCGATTCAAAAGTCTTTTGTCCCTGAGTTTGTTCCTGTGTCAACTTTTCGCTTCCAATCTCTTGCTTTTCAGGACTGACTTCTGGTTTAGACCATAATTTGGCTGGCTCCATTGTCTGGGGAAAGTCCACTGACATTGTTCTATTTGCCTCTATGTCCCCGTTCTCTGTCAGATCTACAGAATTTCCACTTGCTGCTGTTGGCAAAGCAGTGGATCGTTTATCTGTTTCTGTCACAGCAGCCACTTCCTGAAACTCTTCATCAAAATATGGAGACCCTGTACCAGAAGAAGCGTCCAGAGCTAGTGGAAGCACTGGACCAACAGAGCTCCTGACTGAGGCTAGCTGCTCACCTGAGCCCTCAGCTGAGGTCATGAGCTCTTCCCAGGGAAAGGCTGTGGTGCTGGCCAAAGTACTGATAAGTCCTTTGGAGTCAGGCACTGGGTTGATGTTGTCTGAGGTAGGCGGTATAAATGATAAAGTGTGGGCATCCTTAACGTGTTTGTTCTCAGAGCCTCCCATGCCCACTGTTTCCTCTGTCCTTGTATAAGACACTGTTGGATATTCATTGAAGTCACCACTAAACTCTTCTCCCAAGGGAAAACCTGTATATAAATCCCTTACTTCTTCTTGGACAGTTGGCTTTCCTGATATTTCTGAAATCACTGTCTTTTCGGATGTCTGGCTCATAACCCCAGCGGTTTCTATGTCCGATACAGTACTTGGAGCTAATCCTGTTGGTTCAGAGGAGGATGAAGTCTCCACACTGGGAGACAGAGTACTGGGCAATTCTTTTTTGACTTTGGTTTCAGACTCTAAATCTAATGGAAATGAAGAAGCAGTGATGAATTCCATATTAGGACTGGCATCTCCTGAGCCCAGGTCCATAAAAAGAAAGGGGGGCTTTCCTGAGAGAGTGCTCAGTTCTTCCTGGACCCTGCGCTGACTGCTACTACTAGGCTCAAAGAACCGTGTCTCCAAATTTGCTACAGCATTTGTTTCTCTAAAAACAGGAGTTGAATTTGCCATGTCCTTTTCAGATGCTGTGGGTGTTGTCTCTGGCACAAAACTTTCCCAGGTAGCCAAATCACTAGATGCAGCTACATTTGAACTTTCTAATTCTGAAGTTACAAGTAAGTGGTCTGGCCTCTCTGTTGCTGGTTGGACTTCCCCTCTGTGGGATGCATTTGTAGCTCCCTCTTTGTCTTCTTCTCTGTTCCTTCCTTCAACAGATGTACTGGAAACCCATTCAGAGGTAGCTGTTTGAATTCCAAATTCTGTAGGTCTTGCGTCTGCTGAAGGTAGTTGTGAATCCAAAGGGGCAGTGGTTGCAGGAATGTAAGTGTGGGGGTCTGTGATCATCATCTTGCTCATATCCAAGGGGATGGTTGTATCTGTAGGATTACTCTGTGGTGAGTCAGTTTCCATGCTGAAGATTTTATTTTTATATTCTTCTACTTCCCCAGAACCTTCAATAATGGGAGCTAAAGAACTCCCCGAGAACTCTACAGTTTGCCTAGGTGTTATCTTTACCCAGCTCTCCACATTAGACATGGAATCATCAGTCTGTGAGATTCCTGTTAGAGTAATTGGTTCTTCCTCCAAGACATTGGCTGACACAGAACTTGAAAGTATGCTAGAGGTAGATATGGTAGGACTTTGGTCTGTCTCTTTACCAAGAGCTACTTCGGTAGCCCTAGAAAAGATTGTTTTCTGGGATGCTTGGTCAATGGCACCGTCTCCTGAAAACTCTTCAGGAAACAGAGGTATAGGCTTAGGGCGTTTTTGCTCTGGATTGCTCTCTGGGATGGACTCTGACCATTTGGTGGTTTTACCATCATGGGATGAGAATGTCGGGAAAACATCGGGCTCACCACTTGAAAAGTGTTCCCGAGTTTCAGGGTAAGTCTCGGGTTTCCATGTGATTTCTAACAATTCAGTGTCTTCTTTAGATTTGGTGACTTGCATGGTAGTTGACGACTCTGTTTCTGCCAATATAAACTGATGGGCGTCAGTTGCAGAACTATCTGAGAAATTCTGAGAATGTGCAACACTTTCGTACAGGCCACGCCTAGCTTCTGCAGCTTCTGGGTCCTTGGGCACGGTGGTGACAAGCTGCTTGCCATTGATGTACTGCACTGATGGAGTAGTTGTTACATCAGTTGCATTTACACAGTCCTCTTCTTCGTCTTCGTCTTCCTCACTGTGATAGATGTCTATTTCAAAGGAATCTGGTAACTCGGGTAAAATTTCAGCAAACAGATCATGCAGTGGATCTGTTTCTTCACTGCAAGGCTCCTCTTCTTTAGACTCTGAATCTATTGGATGACCACTTACAACCATATCACTCATTCGACCTGAAAAAAACAAAGAGTTTTCACAATACTTAAATGGAAGATTTGGCAGGGTATGACAGAAGACAAGGCTCATCACACTCATACCACAAAGAGAAGGCTCTGACTTGTTACAAGCCATGGGACATCACCTTTCTGGGAATGGTTCTTGCTCTTCAAATGTGCTGCTATGTAATAACAATAAGAAGAAAAATTCCGTTTTAGGAGCATACACACAAATTACAGAAACACTTTGATGTGCTTAAGAAGAGAGCAGGATTCTCCAGTGAAAAAGAAACAAACGATTCAGACAGTTTACTTCCAGGATGCACAGTTGGTGATGCTGTGAGCTACAACGTTGAAATCGAGACCATTTCTCCAGACCTTAAATCAAAATAATTGGTCATAGCTCCATACATTAAAAAATGATTATTCTTCACTCTATGCAGTAAGAAAGGAGATAAAATTCCTTCTTCATTCTCTGCCCTCTGGGTTTATTTTTAGAAAAGTAGCTTGTTCTATCCTATTTATGATGTAATGGCCATGCACTCACTGAAGCAAGAAGGAAGGAACCTCTGCACAACAGAAAAGGACTCCCTGGATGGGACATATCCAGTGGGGGAGGGGGCTGGAACAGGTCTTCTTGAAAAGACCAGGGGGAGCCTTTCCTCCTTTACATCATAGTCTTTTATGATATGGGCCAGGACCAGACTGATTTGATCTCTTGCTATTGACCTTTCAATGAATGACAATCCTGATGTTGTATATAAATATTCTTCTTAAAAATTTCAAATAACATATATCAACCCAAACTCTGAATTGTAATGCCAAATGGCAACAAACAGTAAGCCCAGTTGACTTTTCTGCTGCCAGAAACACACCAGCAAACATTTTAGCCTAGTGTTATACAAAAGGAGAAAATTCTGAGGCCTCACCCGTATCACAATGCATTTGCCTATCCTTAAAGAAGTCCTGCTACTCCAGCCCCTCCCCCATTTGCAGTACCAACAGAATACTTGTGGACACACCAGGCAATGGACTAGACACATTACACTAGGCCTTAGCACTTGCCCAGAGGATCGCTGTTTTAGAATTAACTTTCAGTTTAGCCCCAACTTCTGATACACAGGTTTAGGGCAAGTCTGAGAAACAAGCAGAAGAAACAAGTATGACAGAGCCAACTCTGCCTCCATAAGCCCATCTCTAAAAAAGAAAAATGTTTTCTGCTGGATAGTTCTTCATATAAGCCGCTTCCTTTCTCATTGGGAAGGCTCAACATTCAACATCCAATGAGACAAGAGAAAATCTAGTTGAGGGCCATTGGTATGATTTTTGCTTTTTTCCAATCCACTGTGCATTAATGTAATGTTTGCTGAACCACCAAGGCAAACCTCATGGATGTGTGTTGACTTTTAATGTTGAAAACCAACAAACATGACTTCAGGAGACACATACGGTAATTCCACTTTCTTTTTCACCCTAATAACTGAAATTACATGCTTTCTATATGCCAGAACATACCCAATGAATCATTTTACAAAAATATTATTTGTGTGTCTACTTTTTACCCTAACTATAACATCCGATTTAACCTTCACACTTCACACATTGTACATGTCCCCATCTACTCTAATGTAGCCACTTAGATTTCATTTATCCAAGCTGAAGCATATGGGTACTAAAATGATTGAGAAGCATTTCAGTCACAAAGAGAAGCTAGATCCATGCCTAATTCTAGTGCACATCAAAGTCCAAAAGGATTACGTGCTTCTTCTGACATAGATGTCAACTATCTTCAGCACCAAGTTAAGAAAATGATTAAATGCCTAATCTTTTACAGAAGCATCATTAAAATAATATCTGTCCAATATTAGTTGTTACTATGATCTTATAGTGACTATTGTAAGCTTTAAAAGAAGACACAATAGAAACTGTAGATGGTTTAAACAAAGGTATACTTTGTCATGTGAGAAGGAATGTAAAGACAATGCTCAAAGCATATGAAAGACCACATTAAATTGCCCTTGCATATGAACTCTTGAGATATAAAATCAACAATTTCATCATTAAAGCAAGAAGTGTCTCATGAATACTATCTGAATGTAGTTAAATAAATTCAGATAAAATTATAACATCTCATGCTAAAGGGCTAAAATGTAGCTATCATAATAGCATCCTCATGGGTTTCATTTTGTGTTGCTTCATTAATACATAATGTTCCTATTTGATAAATACTGTAATTTTTCGTGTCAGCTAGACTCAGTGGAGATATGTTAAGTTCAGTGTATATCTATGGATGGTAGAGTGATTGGCACAGAAAAGCAGATGCGCACATAGTATCCATGCGGTTTTCTATGTGACAAGAGCACCTAAAATGTATTTATTCGGCAAAAAAAAAAAAAAAGGTTCTCATTTAATATGAAACCACAATCTTTGTGTTCTATGGAGTACTAAAATTTTCCTACTAAAAATGACTTAACGAAAGCAAACAAAACTTGCAGAATGAAAGTAGGACTTATTGTTTACTTCTCCTGAAAGGAATATCTTCACAGGTTGTCAACACGTGGCTATTGGTTCAGGTTGTGTTGACTTACCAATGCTTTCCTTGGGTTTCTTAACTTTGGTTTGAGGATAGAAAAAAAAGTGGTAACTATCTAGGGTTTTGGATTTGCTTCTTTTTCCACACTTTATCCTGTCTGTACATGTCTGACCTGTTCCCACACTTTCAGCATGTCATGATCGGGGCAGAGTTTATATAAAACTTTATCTACACTACATATAAATAACCAAATTCTTCCTGGCCACATGGCCCGAAGTACCATCAATAATTCCTTACAACTCAACAAATCCTACTCGGCCGGTTTTGTTTATTCATTTTCCAAAATTGCCTCTGCATCCCCCTTTCCTGTCACCACCCCCACCTACCACACATGTTATTAAAGAGTTGGAACGGCTATAATTATGGCAAACCAGAAAAGTCTCTTTGTAGCACATGGTGGAGGGGGGCACCTGTGCTATTGTCCAGGTCCTGTTTCATTGCAAAAACACTGATCTGCTTTATTTCACACTAACAAGAAAGACTGAACAGGGTTGCTGACAGTCCACGTTCTTAGAAGAATGGACCCTTTTAAAAGAGTACTTTAATTCAGAATTTTACTCTAAGGAGAATATAACATTTATTTAGATTTCAAGAGTCAAACCACAGAGGTCTGTCGACTGCATGTATAATCTTTTCTCTGTTTATACGGGTGTATTTTAACAGCTTGACTTGAATATACTAGTACCGTGGTTAATGGGATTTTTAATGGCATTTCACACAAGGCTTTATGGATAACTGACCTTAAACTATTCATCGAGTAATTTTAAGTACTTCATAGCAGAAATTTGCAGACATTGCACAAGTCTTGCAGTCATTCTGTAACCAGACACAAAACTTTGTTGCTGTTGTGCATAGGCAACTGGTAAAAGTTCATATTTTTTCAGGGGGTTTTATAATTTAATTTTCAGAGTCTTTAATTATGTGAAAGATACTGCAGCCTACTCGGTCGAGATAGATAAGACTGTATTTTCTTGAAAATGAAAGTTGTTCTAATATATATAGTTGATCAGGTTCCTTATTCCAAAAATAAAATAGCCACACTGCAAATCCCTGGAAGTTCCTTTCAAATCTTAAAGTGAAGAAGCCTGAAAATCCTCATGTCAAGTTTCCATGTATATGTAGATCCAAAACCTATACAGAAATGAATCTCATATGTCATTTATCTGTCCTCAATTCTTAATTGAAATAAATGACTAAGTAGCACTTTAAGGGGAAAAAGAAACACATGTGATTTTTAATCAAATGGCTTAAGATGTTCTGAATCCTCAGCATTTCTTAAAAGTTGTGACATAGATTGCCCAGCTTAGTATTTTAAACAACACTAAAACTCAGGATACAAATGCCTTCCCAAATGTTGGCAGATGCTTTTGCTCCTTCATTCCCTCACTTCTTGGGTAGTGTGTGATGCTTATATCTACAAAGCAGCCCTCCGAACACCAGAGAGGTTAACAAGATCAAAGACACAGATCACTGTGTCCTGTGACCCTTGTCTACTTGTGACTTAGCTAGCCCTGCTCTACATGTCGTATCCCCCTGACAGTCTTTGTCTGCTGAGCACCGCACACCTTTTTCTCAGTTCATAAACTTCCCATCTAGAAATACACATCTGTAGACAACGGGGCTGCGTCTGATGGCCTCACACTGCAGAGGCTGGCATGTTATGGAAAACAGGCATCTTTTTCATCTTCCAGTTATTCTCAGATAACACAGTCCCTTCGAATGCAAAGGCTATTTTTAGAGGTAGTCATCTTGACTGAGTTCAGTTAAGGAGACATCACCAAGTATAAGCACTTCTTCTTTAGAAAGGGCATAGGGGATTCTACTCCCTCTTAACAGAGACACTGACAGCATAACCAAGCAATCAGAGTCATCTGAGGAACACCTAAGTAGTAAGAAAGAACTAAATGAAAAACTAGTCATTTTGGCAATTGAACTTTAAAATGCTTCCTGAACAAGTCTTCCTTCTAGGCATGGCCACGATCCATGAGACAGCTCCAAACTCAAGGAGCGTTTGAGCAGCACAAACTCAAGTGCATACGTTTAAAAAGTAAAAAGATGGCATGAAATTGGGAGGTTGGGTACCCGAAGTGAATCCGAGCAAAGTTGGGTGAGTATGATCCAAATACATTCTATGGAATCCTCAAAAAATTTGACTTTTTCAAAAAGGAATAGAGCAAATTCTATCAGAAGATACCATTGTGCACTGGAAAAGTCTGGGTGCTCTTCCTCGGGATCTGAATTAGTCTCCTAGCAGCTACACAAAAGCTCAAAAACTGACTACAACTCCAATTGCTGGGGACTCAACACTCTCTCTGGCCTCTCTAGGTACCAGACATGCAAGTGGAGCACAGATACACATTGAGGGAAAGCACTTGTACACATAACCCGTTGGATTGACCAAATAAAGGCCAACCAGAAAATGGAATATTGCTATCCTTTACTTCTCTGACCCATGAGTGTGTCGACGTGCACACAGATATGGATGAGGTAGATACAGATACACAGGTAGAAATTGTTGGTGAAAATGGAAATTATATTGTGTTGCTATATGTTTCTAGAAACACACATTAGTATATCTATGTTTTCTTTTTCCACTTTAGTAAAACAAACACCTTCGCAGCATATGGCTAAAGCAACTAAATTACACTTTCCCTGAGACATCAGGGATATGTTAAACCATTAACTCTTCATGAGCTGACTACACAGGTACATGTACTAATTATGTGAGTGCACAAAATATTTCAGAACATCTGACTAACATGGCATTTCCATTTTCAAAGAGAGAGAGCTAGAAACTTTCTCTCTCACTGTAGGGATCCTTTATATTTTAAACCCCCTTGCTTGAACTTTACATCATTTATGAGAAACACTACCCATGACCCTAATCATTCAGAGGAAGTATAGATTATATAGATTTTCCCTATAACTGATCAATCTATCAGTTTTAAATCTTTCTCTTGCTATTAGATCTGTTTCCATCCTGACTCATCCTCAAATTATTGGCATTATCTCTTCAAGGGATACCTTTGTAAGTATGATACATGGCTTCTCAGGCCTTCACGGGATGCCCTCATACAATATGATATTTTCTGTTTCTTCTCAGTCAATTATATTGGGAAAGACTATAATACCTCAATATACCTGAAAATACCCGAAACACCTCAGGGCACCCAACCACACCCACCAGTCATCATCACTACTCTTGGGACTGATCTGCAAATGAGGTCACTTCCTTAAACATCCACATTTGTTATGGAAAACTAACTTAATTCAGAAGAAATTCTAGTCACCTCGAACATATGTGGAGGTATGCCTCTGAGTACTGACATGATCGGAACATTGAACACCTGACATTTCCCAATTATTGTTTTGTCTCAAAGATGCTGTTACATGTTGTTTGTCTGTGCTTGATTTAAAAATTGCAGTGCTGTAACACTAATGTGTAATTTTTTTAAAAAAAAAGTAATTTAACCTGAGTACTCTTTCCAAATTACAAAACAAAACACCAACAACAAAAATCCCGATGTTATTGAAGAAACCCTTTCTATATTGTCAAATCCTTTAGCCTTCAGACATGTTCACAAAGAAAGCCTTCTCATAATTTCTTCAAGTGCAGGTGTGCAAATTACTTCTGCAACAGACAAGTCAAGCTTTCAGCATCCCTGAACCACTGCTAACCACACCCACAGCATTTTTCAGCTCATAAAACCTTTATGGGCTGAGAAGTTCCTTCAGATTTTTAAACTGTTAACTACAGTTACCCGCCAGCACCCGACCAACACTGCCATTAATGTGTATCTGAGCTGATGATGTAAGCCGTGCTTTGGATACCATGTTTTGTCTCATGCTATTTCATAAAAGTCAAGCTTTATATCACTCTCTGAGTGCAGCAGAAAATATAAATGCCATGGTTTCTGTAGCCTGGGTGGCATTTTCACGAACTAGGATGCAGAGTAAAAGTGAAGGTGAAATCTATTCAGGTGAACAGATTTATACAAGGACATGCATGCACCAAGGACTTTCCAGTCTGGAAATACAAAAAGTTTGACTTTCCATGGTTCCTCATTAACACACCCGCCTTAGAACTTAACTGAACATCTGTGTTAGGGTTTTCATGGGTCAAGTTCAGAACACTGGGAAAGTGGGTTATTGTTAGAAAACGAGCAACATTTGCTGAGTAGTTGGGTCTGAGTAAATATCATCGACTTCTGAAAATAAAAAACCCTGCTGTCATTTTTACAGGAGAATGTGTGTCTAGAACGCATTATAAACAGACAAAAGAGAGACTGTGCCTGTGTCCAATGTCCCTTCCCAACATGCACATCTGCATTCATGCCTGATAGAAACTGCCAGATATTTCTTGATTTTCTCAGAGTGTATGAGCAGCACAATCCTGTTTTAGAAGAGAAGGAAAGAAACCAACTATGCAGGTCAGCCTAAATGGAGTCCACAAGGCACCCATCAAGAAACACCTCTGCATAAACTACTACAGCCTCAGACGATGCAGAGCCTCCACTTGGACTACTACTAAGTAGTGGTCCTGCTTTTCATCTGATGATTGCCATCACTTGCTGGCAGTGGGGAGGGAGGATATGGTCAAGTGGCAAGCCTGTCTTCATTTTGTAGTTTGAACGCCCTAAGCTGAATGTACAACTTCACATCCACTGGAGTTGTTAGATGTCATACATTTCTGGTTTCAAACTATTCGAGACAACCCAGCCCATCACTAACAGTACAGTAAGATAACTTGCTAAGTCATATACTTAACTGGTATAAAATTTTCAACTCCCTAAAGCAAAGGTTGATATCAATCTCCTTTCATGTATATTCCCTGCCCCTCACCCCACAGTTACAGTTTTATGTTCCTTTTAATTCTAACTAACAGCAATCCCAAGTTCTACCTTTTGCTAACATTTCTATTTGAAACTCCAGTTTTGAGAGGTGTAAATGGAGAAGACAGGAAACCATTTGTGATTTACAAAATACTGTACCAGTAGCAAAAAATAAATAAATAAAAATCATGCTCCATTTCTGCCCTCTGAAAATCTATGCTGAGAAGAGGAGATGAATTTATCAATGCGGGATTGTGGGATCTACTATTCATGTCATACAGATATTTTCACACCAAGAAAATTCTGGGGAAGAGGAGCAAACAGAAGCTGTGTAGTTTCTGTGTACAATACTGGATACCAATTGAACTGGAGCTTCTGGTACTTTTCAATAGCTGTACCCCTGATCACCCTGATGAAAAGATCATCTGTCTTCTGATTGACACCCAGCAGGGCATATTCTAATACCAATAAAGAAACTGATAAGTAGGCACCCTTCTCATAAAGCCTTTTCTGAGCCAGGACACAGAAAAATGGACAGTCATTCATTTAGTTGTTATTTTAAAATTTGAAGCAAGCAATTTAATAAAACCAGTGGACTTGAGCTCTAAGTTTAAAAGATACAAATAAATGTGAGTCCATCCATCAGACTTCTGTGCTGTGCATTCTCAACTCAGCTTCCTGAGTTTCACAGGACAGACAGTGCCATCACTTTTCAATAAGAACGAGACATGGGTGACAATGAGAACTGCACATTTTAGGCAATGCCAATAAACAGCTTTTAGAGGAGAAAATGAAATCACAATAAACACACCATGGCCTGTCTTTAGAAAGGCAAGGTCATATTCAGAAATCTGCCTTCTAGAGTTGTTAATGATTGCACGCAATTGCTAGGACTTAGCTAGATTGAACGTGGTTCTAAACAAGAAACGCTACATTATAACACACACACACACACACACACACACACACACACACACACACACACAGAGTCATCATCTTACAACTGTTAAATTTGAATTAAAGTAGACCTATTACCCATTCCACAATTTATGTGATAAGCCTGCAAAATCCTGGAAGAGAAAAAAACAAACCTTTAGAGATCATTCAGCCAACCCCAGAGATATGCAAAATTATTTAGCTGTCTACATTGTGAGTGCTGAAGGTTAATGGTTGCAGACCAATGGAATGTTAGCACTGTCTCGTGCTACACGTGAGTAGTAACGTATGGAAAGACACGGAAATTAAAACACTTGGTTCTACACGCTCTGAAGGTATGTAACAATGATGACATGGTTGTATTAGATGACAAAGCAGGGCTTCTTACAACTTTCAGTATAAAACTGTACCTAACACTATTCCAAACTGTTTAACATATCGTTCCAATTTTTGTACAGATGCATGAAGCTAACAAACTTTTGACACTCCAGTTACTGTTATCATCTAATGGCAGCATTTGGCATGATGGGCATTTTAACTTTGAGGAGAAAATGCTGATTGTCTTGAAAGCAAAGACTTACCTGTCTTGTTTTCTCTGACCTCAATAATATAAACATTTATGTCAGGGTGGGACTTGGTCCCTGCTGGGGGTGGTGAAGTAGTCGACTCTTGAGGTTTGGAGGTTGTTTTTCTTTCCACAACTGACGGTCCTGTTGGTTGTGTTACAGGAGGCTTTGAGGTCATGTGATACTCATGATCAAAATCAGGTTCTGTTTTCTTGGCTATGGTATCAATGAGAGTTGTCAGGGGGCGCTGTGTTGCAGATTCTCTAGGAAGTATGTCATCTGCTGTTTTCTCACTGGGCTCCATCTCAAAGACAAGTGGTTCTTCAGTGAATGCTGTTGATGGCGTCGAGGGTATCTCACTGTGTAGGCTGTGGATGGTAGTGAAGACGCCATTATCACTCGGAGCTGTTGGAGATTCTGGGAGCTCAGTAACTCTGGATGGTTCAAATAACCCTGAACCTAAATCTGCATAATCCAAGGATGTCTTTTTTCCTTCCTCGGTAGTTTCTTCCATAAAGTGCGTGACAGGAGTCCTGAAGGGCCTCAAAGTTGATGCAAATTCCCATGCACTACTACCTTCTGTCTCATAATTTACTTCTGGCTCTGTACTTAAAACGACTGTTGGCCTAATGGTTGACATCAGGGTCACCACTGTACCCATTTCTACTTCCTGCTGTGTGATTGCACCAGGGGGATAAGATGTGCCAACTGTACTTGTTTCTAAACCTGGGATTCTTTCAGGACCTGTTGTCAATCTGTCCTCGGAGAGGGTATATGTTGACCCCTCCCCCTCCTCTTCAAATGCTGTTGTCTCCTTGGTCATAACTGCAGTAGAACTGAGAGCAGGAAATGGGATTTCTGGAGTTTGTGGCTCTTTCTGTATTTCTCCCTGTGTGACTTCTGTTGTACTCAAAGCTTCAGGAGACATGGTTGCTTCTAGATGAGTCTGCTCAAAGATGTCTTTTTCAGATTTGCCTAGAACCTCATCTTCCAGTGGAACAGAAGTTTCCAATACACTCCATTCTGTCTTGGGAATAATAGAAAGAGGACTAGTATAGGATATGTCTACATAAGTAGTGGGCTCCTGGGTGCTACTATAATTAACAAATGCCAATTCTTCCACATCAGAGGTGTGGACAAATGAGGGCACAGTAAACAGTGGCTTGGAGGCATCTGTATCTTCACCCAAAGCACTTCCTTCCACAGTTGCATTGATGACCTGGTCTTCTGTGCTTGTAGTGAGCAGAACCCTGTCTCCACTTGTAGGCTCTCCCAAAGTTGACTTTTCAGCACTGCCAATTGATGTAACTGTCGGAAATGTAACTGTGAATTCTCCAGATGTTAAACCTTCCTCGGAAACCTTTTCTAATGGTTTTGGAGTACCATCTGGGAAAAGAGTGTATTCATCTCCTCGATCTGTGAAACTTGGGGTTTCTTTATCTTTTCCAATTATTCCTATAGTGCTAAGTGAAACAGGAGGTAATTTTGAAAAGCCTGCATGCTCTGTTAAGGGTAAAGGCTTTGAAGTCGAATTATCGTCATCCCCTGGCCATTTTAATACTGTGACCACTTCCACATTTAATGTACTATGGGTCAAATGAGCTCTTGAAACATCTTTGTCAGACTTTGTAACATCTGTTTCTAATCTAGTCAGGATTGTCATTTCTTCCACATCTCTTGCTTCTGTTGGCTTCACAGTTAACTTCTCAATTGTCAATGCTGGTGAAACAGATTTGGTCCTTTCCACTGAAAACTCTGAGGAAGATGTAGAAAGAGGAAATCCAGAGAAGCCTTCTTCTGTTGTACCAATGAACGGATCTTTGGTGATCTTTTCTTGTATCTCATCAATTGCGTAAGGATCTTTTTTCAACCCTGGCCTTGGTGTTTCTGTTCCCTCTCTTTCTTGGGTCATGTCTGTTTGTAATGATGGATAAATAACTGTGGATATTCCCTCTACTGATATTGTGTCACCAGAATATGGAAGCAAGTCTACTTCTGTAAGATGCTGTGATGGGAAGGGGGTTGTAGGCTGTGATTGACCAAACTTGTCTTCAGTCATCTTACCATTAGCTTTGGGTTCTTTCTCTTTATTCATCGGTGATCCATCTGTGCCAAGCATGGTTACTGTTGATGTTGAAATGGACACTAAGTCTCCTAGCTGTGAGTAGGTAGTATCTTCTGTTGTCTTTGATACCGTGATGACTTCCGGTATTTGGCTAAAGACCCGGGTGCTCTGACCAGATATAACGGTTAGTGTTCTGTCTTCTCTACCATCTTCTCTCAAGGTGAATCCATAGTGACTTGTGGTTGCCAGTTCAGGATGGGTGCTTACTGTTGGCATTTCAGTCTTATATTCCGTGGTGATTTCTGTTGATTCAAATGCTGTTTTGGTTTTTGGCAGTTCCTTGGAAGAAATGTGATTTGTGATTGCATTGGATGTTACTAAGGGGCCTACTTCTATTTGATCAGTTTGTGTAACTGATTCATATGTTTGCATTTCCTCTGTAATTTCATCCTGGGAGCCAGTAGCATGTTGGGAGATAAGAGTTGTACTTTGAAGTCCTTCCTCCTTAATTTCAGATATGTCTGGCTTTTCAAGTGGCTCTGACCCAGAAGGCAAGTAGTCATCCTCATCCCAAGAGTTGATGGGACTCCCAGCAGCAGTGGCTGGCTCAGTGGCTAATGTGTCTGTAATGGCCTCAGAGTAGACTACAATTTTCTGTTCAGAATTGACTATATTTCCTGCAGAAGGGAAGTGTGTGGTAAAAATAGGTAATTCGGTGGCTATTGGGATGACTGATGTAGGTCTGTCGGGTACCATGTGTGGTTCTTTGGATAAACTGGGTGATGAAGTTTCTGCGAGGGTATTCATGTCGATGGTGGTGGCCTCTGATATATTCTGTTTAGCTAGAAAGATAATTTCAAAGAGTTAATTAGACAAGTTACTTAGAAGGGGCTGCATGACCAGTGAGTGCTCAAGCGCTCGGATCACTTGGACCCAAGTGCTCTGTGATATGAAGAAGCCTGGAACCTAAACAAAAAAGGAGGATAATTGATCGTGTAATAGCCATAAACTTCAAGTAGTTTTATACTGTTAGGTGCTATATATGACTGGGTAAATGATTGCTTTCACACAAAAAAATTAACATTACATGTTCTGAGATAAGCAAATGCCAAAAGTTATTAATGCTGAATTTTCATAGATGGTTCTCTGTAACAAGCTAGAGTAGCGAGAAAGAGAGCTTGATGTGTTATCTGGAAGCTAAGGGCCCCTGCTGCTGGCTTTCTTCAGATATTGCCTTCTTTTCAAGCTGCATAGTGTCTCAGGGGAGAGGGTGTGGTTCAGACTGCAAAACAACAAAAAGCCACATCAAATGGAACCAAGTTACACATAAACCATGACACTGTCCATAATGTGTAGACCTTCATGAAAACAGGATATTAAACTTGTAATACCCGTTCTTCCTTCGTCTCCAGGTGTTGGACATTTGTCTTCTTCCTTTCCACTCTGTAGACTTGGTGCCAGCAGATTACTCGGCATGTCTGGCAGAGGCTGGTTGGTACTTGCGGCAGTTCTGTTTGCTGAGTAACTACACACTGTGTTTGGCTTATTCCAGATCTTTGTCTCAGTCTTTAGCATGAAACACAAATGCACAGGCAGTAAGGCTACTCATAGGTTTTCAGCCTCTAACTATGGAGGGACTTGATCGCCAGAGGGTGAAAGCAGCCTCGTCATTATAAAATGCTACATGAGTGACTCCACGTTCATGGAGATTGGCTGGCTTAAGGAAATTTAAGTTGTACAGGAAAGTGACAATGTCCCTTTCAACACAGAGGAAATGGAACAGTTTGGCACACAAAGATTGTACTTCCTAAAAGAATCAGTGCTTTCTAAAAGCCGAGAATTGGATGCTAGTGACTACACAAGGAATGGTCCTGAGGAAACCCCCAGCCACCATCTTGCTACATTGTGTGTCCTGCATGTCCTCTGTGTCCCATGTGACCCGTGTGTCCCATGTGTCCTGTGTGAACTGTGTGTTCTGTGTGTCCCATGTGTCCTGTGTGAACTGTGTGTCCCATGTGTTCTGTGTGTCTTGTGTGAATTGTGTGTCCTGTGTGTCCCATGTGTTCTGTGTGTCTTGTGTGAATTGTGTGTCCATGTGTCCTGTGTGTCCCATGTGTCCTGTGTGTCTTGTGTGTCCTGCGTGTCCTGTGTGTCCTGCGTGTCCCGTGTGTCCTGTGTGTCCCTGTGAACTGTGTGAACTGTGTGTCCCATGTGTTCCATGTGTCCTGTTTGTCCCGTGTGAACTGTGTGTGTTGTATGTCCTGTGTGTCCCATGTGTTCTGTGTGTCTTGTGTGAATTGTGTGTCCTGTGTGTCCTGCGTGTCCTGTGTGTCCTGTGTGTCCTGCGTGTCCCGTGTGTCTTGTGTGTCCTGTGCATCCTGCGTGTCCCGTGTGTCCTGTGTGTCCTGTGTGTCCCTGTGAACTGTGTGTCCTGCGTGTCCTGGCATCCTTGTTTCTTCAGTGCTGCTTCCTTGCACCGGAAACCATTGCATCGGTAGACGCTAAAAACTTTATATCTTCCCCCAGAAGAACAGCCAGTAGAGAAAATCGGGTGCCTCTTGGCTTCCTCCGTTCTGTCAGAACTTTATGATATAATGATTTGATTTTATCCTAAATCTGAAAAGGGCATAATCATTTCCAACTTGTGTGTGTGTGTATGGGGGGGGTTGCTAGAATTTATTATTAGCTGTTGGTATTCCAAAAAAAAATTTTACAAGTCCAAAATCATCAGTTTCCTAAAGAAACTGTGGTGTCCATTTACACGATAATATGTGTCCTTTACAGACCCATCACAGTGGCATTTATCATTTTATACATGGAAAGAAATTAACCAAAAAGAATACTGTGATCTTGAAAAGTGTGGATGGAAAACAAACTTTTTCTCCTCTTGCCCCCCCCCAAAAAAATCTGCTTCTGCATTTACTTCTTGGCATAAACATTGGTCAACTTTGATTGACATGAACAACTTAAAGATCTGAAATGTGTCTGACTATTTTTCTTTAATTCAATTCTCTATCCTCTGAAATTCCATCACCGTTACCTCACTTGAGCTGCCAGATTTCATGTTTGTCTTATAACTGCATTCTTTGGGGAAACAGTAAAAAATATGTATGAAGAAAGTTCCCATGGAAACATAATACAAGCTCTTAGACACCTTCATATAAGAGAAAATATAATCATATTACTATTAATAAAAACAGAATGGTAATTTTACTTTTCCCCCCCTCCGAGCATTTTTCATGGCTGATGAAATTAACTCAGAAGAAGGTGACATCGCACAAGATCAAACTGAGCAACTCTCTATAATCCCATGAAAAATATTTTTACAGTGTTTTAAAAAATGGACTCAGATTTTTAAAAATCAAATAAGCACATGCCATTGTCAATTATGATTCTGAGTCTCTCTTGCTCTCCTCTACCCTGTTACATGGTAAGCTGATAGCAGGGAGTTTTGGGAAGTAAGCATTACAAAGCCAGGATTTATGTGATTTATTTTCAGGGGAAAAGAGGGGTTTAATAATTTTAGAGCTCTGTTTAAGAAGGTCTGCTTGCAATTAAGTTAATTAATTCTATGACTTGGAATGGAAAACCTCAGACTTCCTTTTGGGGTTGGGCGGGTTTTTTTTTTTTTTTTCTTCAACCTAACAGCTGATTTCCATCAAAACTCAGTGTATCTGATAATACATGCCATTCTTTTCAGCCATTCCAAAAAAAGAAAATGATGTTTTAAAAACACTGTCTATAAGGAAATGCCATCAGAATGAATAAATGCCATGGTATTGCTCTACTGACAATTAGAAGGAGGAGAATACAATTCTAGGTCATTGTAAAAGCACCTTCCTTTAGTCTCAGTCACATTGGACACTTGGCTTTCAGATTTTTCCCCCTCAGTACCATTACTGAGGGAGCCAACAAAAACCAGCGTGCTTCTTTTCCCACAGATGCTCCCTCCCAGTCCTTGCAGCTGCCTGGACACAGATGTTTTGCCTCAAGATGCTTATAGTGTTCTACATCCTATGGGCCATCCTCTCGGTGTGTCTCTTGTGAGACATGAGGCAGATTTTCCAACAAAGTAGAAAACCTATGCTAGCCGCCTAATGATCCATCCATGCTTACACTGCCCTGTACACATTTTAGAGAACTGACTGACTTCGTATCAACTCATTTGTATCATCCATTCACCACTCGTGAGTGCAAACCATGGGAAGAAGAGCTGACGAGAGTAACGGTTAGTCCACCGAAGGACTTGAGGATCACATCTGGGGATCCTGTTTCTCTCGGCACAGTGGGGTTCGAATTAGAACTGTCATCGGAGGGTTTGGTGGGTGCCTGAGTGGCCATGAAGTCCGATTCAGTAAACAGGAAACATTTTGAAATACAAAGTAAGGAAACATCCCACTCTGTAGCTAATGGCCCATCATTGTTTAGGGCCCAAAGAAAGGTAATGAAGTGAGCACGGATTTGAAGAATAAACTGATCATAAACATGAGAAATGCACACTAAAGTACATGAAGTGCTGGGAACTGACTGGGGCTGCTCTATTCTCCAGCCCCTAACATTATCAGAGAAAGGAGGATGGAGAAACAGGGAGGCTCCAAACCACATCAAACAGTAACTAGACGTTTAGTCATGAGCGTTGTCATCAGTAAAACTGTTCCAGTTAGAAAAAAAAAATGCTAGAGACAACCAAAATCTGTGTTCAGTAGAGATGCAGCTCTTTGATAAACTAGTTTTTAAAAAAAATAGTTAAAAAATAGTTCAGATTCTACTGTTCAAACTGTGACTAAAAAAAAAAAAGAAGAAGCCAGGAAAAAGGGATAAAGAATACTAGAATTAAGGCTTTGGAAAGTATGGCCTTTCCCCTTTCCTAGAGATTCTTTGTGATGTGTATTATGAAGTCTTCAGTTATTTTTTATTCACTTTAATCTGAAGCTATTTTCTATGGCCTTTCAGAGTTTTGAACTGCATTCTTTCACAGAATGTTGTTAATCCTGAGGCCAAAGATAATTAGAAAATAGACAGCCTTCATCAAAGGACTGTAGTCAGTGAGGTTATTTTTAAGAGGCATTTGGTTGCCTCGTTTTCAAATCTATTTGAGCAGGTAATTTCCATCTGTGTACATTAGCTGATATCGTAAATGTACTATGAACTACCTTTCAAAGGAAGATGGCATTAGAACAAAACAAGATTTGGAATATTTATTCACTGTGTGGCCTAAAAGCCCACTTTTTATGTTTGACAAAACTAATTTATTTACAGTATGCATGTATCTTTTGCCTTTCCAACTTAGCAAGGCAACTACACATCCCTGATATCCCTTTGAAAACTGTCACTGAGGCCGTGGTTAGTCACCACTGGACTATGTGGGAAAACTGGACATCTGTTAAATTATTTGAAAATAATTTTAAATCTTTATGGATTCACATATTAAAAGAACAGTTGTAAACTGCACTAGAAAATAAAAGAATCCGTTGGCTGAGCCATGTTCTTAACTTCTTATGTGTGAAACAGACTAGACATTATAGTCTTTAAGGAAGGATAGAATGAAATAGAATCTCAACCTCAGATTACATAGGGATGGAGGGTGTACATATTTTAGTCCAAAAGGCTATACATTTAAATGAATAGAGAAAGAATAAATATAAACCTCATGTGTATGTTAAGTTTAATGTGGTCAATCTATGTAAACCTAAGGACTTTGTCACGCTGTGTATCCGTGTGAACTCATTTACACAGACAGCCTAAAGTCTACCAGGATCAACTCTTTAATAATATTCTCTATGGCTATAGCAAAGCTCGGGTTTCCATTTTACTCTCAAGAAGAAAATATGTTATTTAATTTTTCTGTTGTTTATTTTATACAGCACAGGAAAAAACTAATGAAGTAAGATAGTCAGGCCAACCACTGTATTCACACTCTAACCTTTCCTGTCCCACCCCCTACTCACCATCAACCCAAGCCTGTTCCTGCAAAGGGCTAACTTAACGCAAAAGTCATGGTATAACCTCATTTACTTGAATATCATTAATGAGAGAATTTGTAATAAATAAATATACATGCCTTATATGTGTACATGTATATATGACTATATTTAGGATAAGGTTTTTCATTATTACCATTGTCTTTCTGAAAAAGGTTATGGAAGACTTTGCTGTCTAAAGGTCTGAGAAGAGAAGCTGTCTTTCTCCAGGCCTTTGTATGGGTTAGCCTCCTTGAATTAAGGTAATACACAATATGGCTATAACCCTCAGAAAACCAAGTCTAAAGTGGAGATTTAACTTCATAGCTGCCTTTTCCTTATGAAAAATGCCTATACATTTCACTTTCAAAACTAATTGGTATCAAACTAGTACATTTTCTGGCTATTTTAATTACCTGTTCATATAACAAAAGGAATTAGAACACTGGTTCAAAAGATGTCAAGTATTCTATTGGCATTTCATTAGACTAGTACTCAGTGTCAGACTTAGCCCATGCCACTAAAATATCTAAGTATTTGTTAGCTAACACATCACAGACCCTAAATTAAATATTACAATAAAAATGTTGACAAATGATCTGTTAGGTTAAGCATTCTACAACTTTAATACTGTATAATGTAACTAATATTTAAAATTAAGGATGTCTACAAAATGAAAATATCTATAGCATGAATGCTACTTAAAATTAGTTTTACAATGCAAATCTAAGCATACCCTACTCAACTGTTGCGAAGAGGTTTTATTGTGCTTTGATTAACTCAAAGCAAAGTTATATAGCAGAAGGCATGTATTCTATTACTTGAAACAACATGGGATATGTGAATTATTTGACGGTATGATGTTTCTTTCGTAGGAATTGAATATAATCATTATCAATTTTTAAAACAAATACTCACCTGCAATGGTTTAAGTTTACATTGTCTCCTTTTTACAATAAAAATTATATTAAAAAATAAAATAAAACAGGACTCAAAGGTTTAACTAAGCTACTGTTGTCTTAACATTGTTATATTAACAGTGGATTTGCATTAATGGCTTCAGTTAATTAGAAACTCCAATTCAAGATGTGTTCTGTGATTCCTGGAATAGCAGGGTGCAATTAGGACCCCAATCTGAAGTTCCTGTTCCTCCTTACCCCAGGCAAAACAAAACACTTGCCAAACTCCCTACTGTGTTAACCATGATGTCAGTACTAAGGTTGTGTCACCAACTGTTGGTGCTCCACACAGCTACATCCACTTGAACCTCAGTGAGTATATTTGCTGCAGCTTTTAAACCTGTACTTTGAGAAAAGACATGAAAAACTTACGTTTAAAGCAGTAGGCATCAAATCTGCTATCAGGGGTAGGGAAGCACGTCTGGTTCTCAAAACGATACAGGGTTCTCACCCCAAGTAGACCACCTCCACACTGGGCCCTGGCGACAGTCACAGGGTGCCGCACGCTGGCGTCCGAGAGCCAGCCGTAATCGCATTGGTCAAAGCCATTCCTCCAAGCTGCATGAAGCTCTCCAACAGTCGCCAGCCTGGCCTCTCGGTTTGCGCACTCCGCTGCTGCCTCCTCGAAGGTGAATTTACTAGGAGCAGTGATATGAAAAACATCGCCTGCAAGAAGAAGAAGGAAAAAGGCTTAAAACGACTCTTCCTTTGCTCCCAGATTTGATACATGCTGAGGAGGACGCGATACTCCATTTGCTAACGCAGTAGAGAAAATAGCCTCATTTTTATTTTGAGAAAACTATTATTACCATATAATAAAACTAACACACCACAATGGTTTAATTCTACACAAGTGTTTGTGTGTGCATGCATGCATGCATGCATGCATGCGTGCGTGTGCGTGTGCCTGTGCGTGTGCATGTGCGTGTGCGTGTGTGTGTGTGTGTGTGTGTGTGTGTGTGTGTGTGCATTCTTTCCAAAAAGTTGATGGAGCATTCATCTGCTAAGAAAGTTTGAGAAATCATTTTAAAATAAACAAATTTTTCCAAGTGATTATTCAACACCCTGTGAGAGAATTGTAAAAATCAAAAAGTAACTCTCTGACCATCCTTTTCCTACATATTTCTACCACCCATACAGATTAATCTTGTTGATTAAACCAGATAAGAAACATCCCTGGGAATTTAATTTGGGAAAGGATAGAAGCAGTAGAAATTAAAGGATTCTTAATTCACCTGTGTCCCTGGCTCAGGAAGGTGACAGGGTTGTGACCACAGTTACATAGTAACACAGAGCTAAGGGTGTTTGAGGGGTAACTTTAGCTCCCACTAAACAGCTTAAGTTTCTAGTCCTCTAAAGGGACACCCTCTCCCTGCTCAAGTTCTCCTACTTCCTCTATCCAGAAAAGAAGATATGTGTCACCAGAAATGATAGCAGGAGTTCTAACCAGGGTGGACAGACTGTTAGGCTTCCTAGTTAATTAACGAGCCTAGTTAATTAATCAATTCCTGTTTGCTCACTGTGTTCAACACTAGATCCAATCAGTAGAGAAGACTGTTCATTTTTGTTAACATAAAACAACCAAATTCTGGGAAATTATGTTTGTTAAACTGACTTTGTATTTGGATCACTAGAATAACCATTTGACAAAATAAATTTCATTCAAATTAATGCTTTCAAGATATGAGCACAAATGGCTAAATGTCAGAGGAAACATTACAGAACCCCCAGATAAATATAACCAGAACAGGAAGGAGTGCAGATGAAATGGAGAGGAAGCTAAAAGTTATCTGGCCAGCATTACAGAAGCTGCCCCATGCCTCAGAGGTGATCTCTAATGCTGTGATAGATCAAACAGCGGAGACACAGAATTCTTACAGTGTTGATCTATTGTATACCCTAGCCAGGTGGAACAAGACAACTGCTTAAAACAAATGGTACCATCAGACTAAGTATACGATAGTTTTACGACGAAAAAGAGAATTATTCATAGGATGGCTAAAAGACTCATATCAGCTTTTCTTACTATAAGTTCAAAATCTGTACCGGGGAAAACAACCTAAATCCCCATTAAGAATTGATAGATAAAAAGAAAGAAAATTGCTTTTGCCATGGGGTTAAGAAGGGTAGAGAGAGGGCAGGAACTGGGTAGTAGAGGGTAGGAGGAAGAGTAGGGGAAAGGGGGAACATGAACAGGTATTGGAGGAGGCCAGAAGTGAAGCCCCAAGGACCAGCAGAATGCGTGGAAATATGCAACCTCAGGAGGTGAGAGGCAGGGGGATTCTCTAGAACGTACCAGAAACCTGGGAGGTGAGAGACTCTCAAGACTCAAAGAAAGGGACCTTAGATGAAATGACCTACTAGGGAGAGGGAACTTGTAGAGCCCACCTCCAGCAGAAAGACAGGGCATCAAGTGGAGGGATGGGGTTGCCATCCCACAGTCATAAACACTGACCCAGAATTTTTCCTGTTTTGCAGGGACAAAAAATGAAGAAGAGTCTGAGGGAAAGGAGGTCCAATGACAGGCCCAAATTGGGACTCATCTCATGGAGAGGCTCCAAGGCCTGACACTATTACTGATGCTATGGTACTGCCAGACAGGAGCCTAGCATGGCTGCCTGTGAGAGGCCCAACAAGTAGCTAACTTAGGCAGATAGAGATACTTACGCCCAACTATTAAACTGAAGTTGGGGATCCCTATCGTTGAATTAGAGAAAGCCTGGAAGAAGTTGAAGAGGAGGGTAACCCCATAGAAAGACCATTAATGTCAACTAACCTGGATACCTGCCACCCCCAGATCTCTCAGACACTGAGCCACTAGTCAGAAAGCATACACTTGCTGGTCTGACCCCCTGACACATATACATGAGTACTGCCTGGTCTGCTCTCAGTGAAAGAAGTACCTAACCATAGAGAGACTTGAGACTGCAGAGAGATGGAGGCCTGGAAGGGTTGGAGGTGGGAACATCCTCTTAGAGACTGGGGGGTGGGATGGGGGAAGGAATGGAATGAAGGCAGAATGGGGGGGATAATGACTATACTATACAATAATAATAATAATAATAATAATAATAATAATAATAATAATAATAATTGAATGTTTACATTCTAAATCACCTAGACTGGCAAACAACAGTATTCTCAAAATCCCAAAATGCAAAAACAAACAAACAAACAAACAAAAAAATCAAACAAGCAAACAATAAAACCCACCTTCCCTTGTTCCTGAGATGTCAACAGCTGCCCTATAGAGTTCATTATGCAACAAAGTCACTACCTATTACCCAGTGTGAATTCAGTAAGGCAGGTTCAATAAATAGCACTTCTGGTTCTTGTCTAAGAATATTGTTTTAGTTTTGTTTCAGGTTTTTCTTTTTTTTTTTTGTCTTTTGGGTTTTTTTGTTTGTTTTTTTCTTTTCCACACTTCTCAAGCAACATATTAAATAAAATTACTCTGTTGCCGGTAGGAACAGTCACTACTCTTATCTACAGACTTGGCCCAAAGCAACATGGAAAAGACTGGAGGAAGATGACATCAGCCTGGGAAGTCTTGCTTGCGTCAGCATCATACCCTACTGAGGCCTGAAATGGATGCTCATGGAGGGAGGAGGGCATGCCCATTTTTCTCCCTCAAAGGTAGAACTCACATATTTGTTATTCTAGCTGACATTGCTCTGGGCATCTTAGTTTCTGAGATTGCTAAACACTCTGTTCTGAAGCAAAACTACTATTCCTTTTGACTGAGAAGAGGGATCTGCTGCCTAACAAATTCTTTGTGTAAGACGCATCATCACATGAAACCTTACATCAGTGATATAACTCACACGGAGGATATTACTTCCCTTCGTATCAGTCACATCTGTAGAAAAACTATTTTATGAGTTGAACTTGTATGATCCCAAGACTACTTAATTTCAACTTCATTTATATGTAAAGGCCTTTTTAACCTTGTAAAGGTTTAATTCCATTTGTTTTATGTTTATTTTGCTTCTATTTATTTGTATTGTTCACTAGTTACTTTAATTAATGCTCAGTACATAGCAAACCACACTGCCTGGATTTGCAAAGCTCTTTTCTGTTCCAACAATCTCCAAGTATCAAAACAAAACATCTGTTGATGGGTTCATTCCATGAACTATTCTGGCAAATTTTGTTCCAGAGACACATATCTCAATAATGTAGATAAATCGAAAGTGATTTATAGTAAACATGTCTTAAAATTCTGGTAGATACTAGAAAACCTGTTCATAGTAACTGAACAAGTGGATTAGGTTGCCAGACAGAACCAAAGCAGGAGAGAACAAATCCAGTTGTCTCCAATAGTTGTAAAATAGAGGACCAGAACAGGGTTCTTTGGTCAAGGCTGTAAGTCAGCAATTTAAACCAAACAAAGGAGCTCATCTCTCAATACATTTGAAGCATTATTTCAGCAAATAAGAAAAACGCATTCAGGTTTGCACCATCTTTGGAGCTTAAGAGGCAGGCACACAGCCTCCTGTAAGAAAATCGCAATTTTCCTAGCATAGGGCAACATTGTTGCTTCTCTCCCCATGTGCACGTGGACCTGAGCAAGCAAGGTAACTAGATTTAGCAAGCAGGTGCCTCCCAGGAGGTGAATGAGTTCTTATCCTTTGACAAGAACTTCACTGTAAGGTTCTAACAGCCAGCCTCATCAAAAGAGAGGTGAGGAATTCTTTAAGGTCCGTACATACACATTCATATTAATGCACACATCAAATGTAATGCAGAACAGAGACTTTTACTTGCAAGATAACTTGCCCCAGATGGATAGAAAACATAAACCCTATCCTATGTCACATTATCACACATCTTCAAGCTAATAGCTCCAAGCCTTAGCTTACTCCTATTTTGATTACCTCTCCAGAGATGTCTACAACAGTGGTTTTCAAACTATGGGTCACCCCCCCCCCTTCAGAGTTGAAGGACCCTTTCATGGGGGTCTAAACTCTGATATCTTGCATATCAGATATTTCCATAGGATTAATAACTGTACCAAAGTCACAGTTATAAAGTAGCAATGAAAATGATTTATGGCTGTGGGTAACCATAACATGAGGAATTATATAAAAGGGTCACAACAGTAGGAAAGTAGAAAAGCCAGGCAATGGTGGTTCAAGCTCTTAATCTCAGGACTCAGGAGGCAGGAGCAGGGGTAGAGGCAGGCAGATCTCTGAGTTCAAGGCCAGCCTCCTCTACAGAGTGAGTTCCAGAACAGCCAGGGCTACACAAAGAAACCTTGTCTCGAAGAAAAACTGAAGAAAGGAAGGAAGAAAAGAAGGAGGACAAAAGGAAGGAAAAAGAGAACTTGAAGGCATTTTGTTTATATTTTAGTATCTGATGACAATACACAAACTAGGATTCTCTTAATCATCAAAAACATTAAGGAGAAATGCTTTAGTTTGACCGGAAGCTACTGCAAGCCTCCTTTGAAAACAGACCATGCCTGCATTCTCCCGGCTTCTGAGTGGCTGGTGAAAAAGATACTTTTTGGCAGCCTAAGAAGTGACACATGGGGAAACAGGAGCAATGGGGAAACGCATTAAAGCATGAAAAATGATCTGTGGAATCCAAACACTGAAGCTTCCTCCCAGGAGACACATAGCAGAACTGTTAAAGAGACAAAGTCTAGAGCAGGCCTGGGACAGTCACGCTGATGGCTGCACCCGGTGGTCAAAGCTGAGGTGTCGCCATGGTTTCCTGAACCAGGCAATTTGCAGGGTGGCATCGACTTTCTTCCTTTTGTTCTCATGTGTTCATGGTCCTGCTGTGTTGAACTATGGGCTATGAATATCAGTTCAGTAAACTAGCAAAAGCCATGCTTTAGTTTTGAGTTTGACTATGAAATATATATGTGTGTGTATGTATATGTGTACATATACATGCATACACATACCAAGTATACAAATGTGTGTATATACATACATATTCTTGCTATTTAGGTGAGGATTACATGTGAGCAGCTTATTAATAATTAAATGAATAATTTGAAAGTAACCAGAAAAGATGAACATTTAGATAGCCATGATTCAAAACCAGTTGCCAAATATGCCAGATCACAAAGTACTAACAGCAATTCAACACAATCTTTAGCTTCAAAGTACTGGCTTAAAATTTTTCAAAGGACTTCCCTTTTTTACTCTTTCTCTGTCATATTTTGATTAAACATCTGTGTACTCACATATATATAATTCTAAGTTAAACATGAATATTCATTATCCTCTGGGTCACAAATTAATTTACTACATGTCTTGCATTGGCTCCACATACACTGTTCTCTAACTCCTTAAAGGGCCACTGTTTATAGATAGTGCCACCATGTGTCAGTTCCCTAAGTCTATGTCTTACAACTTACACATGAGTCAGTCTCTGTAAATAATGACAGGATGGCTTTGTGCTCTCAGAACCACATTCCTAGTGCTCAGACCCCAGGGCCAGCATTAGGCCTCCAGTGTTTCTCATTTGGGAGTAAAGACATTAGAAAGATACATATGTGCTTTCCAAATTTCTCCCTCTTCTCTCTCTCTCTCTCTCTCTCTCTCTCTCTCTCTCTCTCTCTCTCTCTCTCTATCTATCTAGCTATCTATCTCTCCATATATATATATATATATATATATATATATATATGCTTTTCTCAACTAAGAACTTAGGGTATTTTTTTCAGAAATAAGACCAGTAACCTGATATTTGAAGAAAAGAATAAAAAAGCCATACAAAGTATATAAAACTAACTTAGCAAAAGTTCCTGTCCAAAAAAAAAAAAAAAAAAAAAAAAAAAAAAAAAAAAAAAACCCAGTGCAACCCAGCAACGCCAACCAAGAAATTCTGGGAGCATGATTTTTGAATACCAGCAATAGAGAATGGTGGAAAGATGGGCTGGGGTGGGGTTCTCTATAATAACCAGAGCACCATTGCAAGAAAGGCATGCCCAAGGTCCCACGGAGAGCCAGAATGGGACCTAGCTCATGAAGGTGAGATAACAACCTTTAAGGGCAGGGCTACATAGAAAACACAGGCCGTGAGCAAATAGGACACAGGACTCTCCAGCTGGAGGTGAAGAAACTCTAAGCTGATCAGACAGGTCTGGATACAAGCCCGGGATTGATTCTTTTACAAGGGAATTAAACAAGTCAACCATGAAAAAAGGTTATCTGACCTCATCAGCCACACTCCTATTCATCTACAGAGAAAATAAAATGCCTTTTAAAAGGCAACTTTGTTCTGGAAACTACTTGCTGCCATCCTCAGATAAATAACCTAGTTTCATTTTAAAAGGGCTGATATTTAAGTTTGAGGTATTTTTAGCTGAAATATTTACATTACACCTTGCTCCCACATATCTCTTCTAGGAATTATTTCTTGCCATAACAGCAGCTAGGCACACAAACTTTCTAAGGAGCTGCCAGCTCTAGGAGAGAAATCCATTACGTCACAAAGCACCTTCACAGAGTCTTAAACCTTCAGATGGTCAGGCCACCGCAGTGTCTGTGTGTCCATGACTCTGAAGTTGTATAGGCCATGTGTTTCTGAATGCTGTCCGTGATTTGGGCTGCATTCACTAGCATCAGAGTAAAATTTTTCCAAACAAATTAGGAGAGAGAAAATAGAACTCTCTATTTGGTTATATTTTATATTTTAATTATATTTTAATCATTCAATAACGTTCCAGCGTGCCGTTAATTACATTCAAAACAATCTTCATGACGCCCCGGTTCTAGTAGCCTCTGAGATCCTTCAAAGGGTCATGACTCAAGCCGACTTGAGCAGTCCACTCTTCTCCCTTCAGATCAAATCTATTTCTAAGAACTCTCCAAGAATGAAACGCTGTAGTTTCCAAAGACTTTTTCAATACTTAACAATCTTCCTTGCTGGAAAAATTCACCTCCTACAGAACCCAATACACAAAGGGGTGGTTTCGAAATGTGAGTCTTCTGTGACTGTAGTGTGAATGAACAACCTCTCGTTCCCATACGCTACACAACAGCTGCAATTGATTGGTCACTCACTTTGTGCCGTACAGTGTAGAAAATGCTGGACACGTCATCTCCTTTGACCTCCATATTACCCGCCAAAAGTCAATACTCTAACTGTTCTAAATGTTCTAACAGAAGGAACAGTTCAAAGATGAAAGATGCAAAGTTTTCCCAGGGCCTGTCAAGTACTACATGGCAAAATGAACCTCATGAAGGTGCTTCCTTTAAAATAATGTTTTATTAACTCATTGAACTTTTATACAATTTTTTTTTCTGCTTTCACTCCATCCTGTGTCTTCCCCTATCTTGCCCCACTGAGGGCAGTTTCAGTTATCCTGCTACTGTTGGGAGTGGCCTTACCCTGGAGAGCAGTAAGCCTGACTCTTTCTCCCTCCCAAAGCAGGTACCAATGCCAACAGTGCCTCTTCATGCCCACCTTCTCCTATACATTGGGATTTCTCTAAGGATATTTTATCTATTGATTTTATTTTTAAAACGTTTTTATTTTTAAACGCTATGTACCCTTGCCTGGCCTGGAATGCATAATTTATACCATACTGGTTGTAAACTCTCAGAGATCTCCCTGCCTCTGACTCCAAGGGCTGAGATTAAAGGACTGCATCACCATGGCCAGGTTGGCCTTTCTTTTCTTGATGCTGAGGAAGTGAGCTACCTCTTGAGCCTGTTTTCACCATAGTCTTCCTAAATGCTAATGGTGTTTGACAGACTGAGGCTTGCATTATGATTAGCAACAGTGACAAAAGAGTAACAAGTATTCCACAGGAATCATGATTTGAAACATGAGGTTTGACATATTCCGGAGCCAACAATGGTCAACTTCTCACCATGTCAGCAGCAGCACTAACCCAGGGCTTCCGTTCCAGCCACTGTCCCAGACAGGGACAACAGGTGGTGTTCTTCAAGTTACTGTTGCCTTGTGAGATACATATTAAATGCACGTTCAATTTATATAGGGTTATCAATATGTAACTTCATCACAAAGCCAGGTCATCTGGGGTCCTGAGTTTTACCTGGTTCTTTTGTTTGTTTTATTTTTGTTGTTGTTGTTTTTGTTTTTCTGAATCATTCAGCCATTTCAGCTCTATTCTAAGGGCATCTTAACATCTTCAAAATCCAGTTGTTGGAAATACAGAGATTACATATAAAAACAATTATTTCATCAATCTCAACTTCTGTATTTTTATTTTAAACCCTAGCTCACATTCTCTACTAACAGTATTCTGATCCTAAATCATATCTAACAAAACAAAACATCATAAGGTTTAGAACATTCCTGCTAAGACAAGTTAATGTTGGTCTAGCCAACATTTATACCCTGTATAGTTTCTGAACTTGATTTTCTTTTAAAAAAGCAAAATACTATATTTATATGCTAATCTGTGTTATAAAAACTGCTTTAGAAAATGCAAAAAAATACCTGACTTATAATATCTCTAATTAGTTAAATTTTATGAATAATGTCAGTAAATATGACATTCTGAGTCAACATATGTAATATCTTTAATTATAAATAACTAATTTAAATAAAAATTTGTATCAGGATCTCCAATTCTAAGTCCCTCATATACTTGCCTTCCCTGACTACAACTAAATATAGGTAGAAATTAGTAGATCAATAAATGCAGCAATAAATATATTTTAGGGAGAATCCTAGCTCACTTTCAAACAATTTTTATTAGTTTAGGGATTAAAAATGTAATTTTCTGTCATCTACTTTCCATTCCTATTAAGAATATCAAGCCTATGCCTATAAGACCAGCAGTGGTGAGGCTAAGGCAGAAGGACTATGAGTTTGAGACTAATCTAGGCCACCCAGCCTGATTTTTAAAAGAAAAAGGAGGAGAAGGAAGAAACGGAAGAAGAGGAAAATGAGAAGGAAGAGAAGGAGGAGGAGGAGGTGGAGTTGGAGGAGGAGGAGGAGGAGGAGGAGGAGAAGAAGAAGAAGAAGAAGAAGAAGAAGAAGAAGAAGAAGAAGAAGAGGAAGAGGAAGAGGAGGAGGAAGAGGAAGAGGAAGAGGAAGAGGAAGAGGAAGAGGAAGAAGAGAAGAAGGAAGAAGAGGAGGAGGAAGAAGAAGAAGAAGAGGAGGAGGAGGAGAAGGAGGAGGAAGAGGAAGAGGAAGAGGAAGAAAAAGAGAAGAAGGAAGAAGAGGAGGAGGAAGAAGAAGAAGAAGAAGAGGAAGAGGAAGAAGAGAAGAAGGAAGAAGAGGAGGAGGAGGAAGAAGAAGAAGAAGAAGAAGAAGAAGAAGAAGAAGAAGAAGAAGAGGAAGAGGAAGAGGAAGAGGAAGAGGAAGAGGAAGAGGAAGAAGATGAAGATGATGAAGAAGAGGAAGAAGAATAAGAGGAGGAGGAGGAGAAGGAGGAGGAGGAAGAAGAAGAAGAAGAAGAAGAAGAAGAAGAAGAGGAGGCGGAGGAGGAGGAGGAGGAAGAGGAAGAGGAAGAAGAAGGGGAAGAAGAGGAAGAGGAAGAAGAAGACAATGACAACAATGACAATAACTAGTAAATAAATATTTTCTCATGGTAAGAGTCACACATGAGCCACTCTCTGCTAGAACTGATTCCTAAAGCTGAGGTGACACTGTGCAAATGTTAAGAGCCAACTCCCAACTGATGCAATGTAGTTAAGAGATCCCTGGAAGACGTCCCCATCCAGGCTTTGAAAAAGTGTACAGCCTTAGAAAGCAGGACTCAGGCAGCCTCTCTGAGGGCCACTAAAGACCAACAGACAGGTCCCTGAGTACCCAAGCCTAGCTTTCCATTAAGAAGTCTGGCATGAATGCTCCCCATATCATTAGAATTTGATAAAACTCTCTCCAGTAGATTAGAACTCACAAATACCCACTATAAACAACCTCTAGTCTGCTAATAGACTTAGGAACATCCCTAACATATCCATTATAGTTATGAGGGATCTTATTCTAAGCTAAAACCATGATACAAATTCCTGCCTTACCAAGATAACAATAGGAATTTATTTTACTCATGCAAAGCCTTTTAATCAGACATCTCCCGTTTACAAAAAAAAAAAAAGAAATCTGTCATTAAAAACTATTTTAAACATATCTTAAGTAGTTAAGAGGAAGAGGAAGATACTGCTTTGTATGCTTCAGCAGTGGCTTGGCTACTATTATTATTATTATTATTATTACCTATCTACCTTGTCCCACTTTACCTATATACAAAAACAGACGCTGTCACCACCAGAATTTCTTACGTAGAAAACACACTTACTGGTATTAAGTGATTGTGACAAGAATGGTAGCGTATGCTTTGAGACACATTTAATGCTTGCATAAGGAAAATGTGGGCGACTTATATCCCACCTCTCACATCTTAGAGCCACCCATCCAGTGAACACAGCTGGAGAATGGAAACCTGTCCAAGCCGTATATACCTGGGCCCCAGTGCTGTGAGAGGCCAGACAGCAGAATCTTTTGAGGCCAAAATTCAGGGTCTTTTGAGTCCAGGAATATGAGGGTTTCCTGGCTAACACAGCCAGACTGAAAACAACAACAAATCAACCCAACAAACAACCACAGAATTTTAATCCTAGAAGGGACTATCTCATCTAACCATATTTTACACATCACACAATGTACACCAAGTCAAAATTACATGAATGACTCAACTTAATAGCATCTACATTTATTTACTTGGGCATATAGGATGCCAGTCACCATAGATAAAAATCAGTTTCAAAAGTCATAGAAACATCCATTCTGTATAGAACAAGGACCAAGAATGAAGTCCTTTGAGAATTCTGAGTGCTTGTGAAAAAAACACCAAGAAAACAAGGCAATGGTTTTGGGACCTCAGTTTCTTCAAAACCACGAAATCTTTCTTGGAATGTGTTTTGTGCTCTACCCAGGTGTAGCAGAAAGGAGTCAGTTTCCTTCAGATTTTATTTTATTTTTTTGTTACAACTAGATATTTTATTTGCTTCTATGCCTCTGTGGAAAAATATGGTCATTTAGTTTTGTTTTATTTTATTTCTGCATGTGATTTAGTCTGCCACATGTGGCTTGCCATTGTGGTTGTGTAATTTACCCTTGTGATTCCTCTTAACCCTCAGAGTATAAATTGTCTGGTGCTCTGAATAAAGTTGGCTATTTCATTAGATTTTAATCCATCTCGGTGATAGGCCCACTGCCTTTAGAGTAGTAAGTATCATCCCTTCTGCCTTTCCTTATAAATCTACCAGGAACCTTTCAGATAGCAGTCAGTTTGAATTCAAATAGTCTTTACTCTGACAGAGAAACATCAGAACAGAAACTCATTAGTCTCTAACATGTTGGGGAGAAAAGGCTTTATGTAAACTGACTTTGGGGCTGGTAAGATGGCTCAGTGGTTGAGAATGTTAGCTGATCTTCCAGAGGTCCTGAGTTCAATTCCCAGCAAGCACATGGTGACTCACACTCATCTGTAAAGGGACCTGGTGTCCTCCTCTGGCTTGCAGGTGTGAATCCATCAGAGCACTCAGACATAAAAACACAAAAGCAAACAGCAAAAATAAACTGGTGGCAACTTCCCTGGTGAATAGCAAACTCTACAGCAGTGTGTGTCTATACGTCATTTTGGTTGTGTGGATCGGTCGGATGAATGACGGTTCTAGGAAAAATCCTTGCAGTAAAGGAGGCCTGAGATAGCACCTCATTTACTAGTTTATCCTGCTTTTCTTGGTTGTGGCAGGGGTGGGGGGGGGTTATTTGCACTTGGATTCAAAGCAGTTTGTCACCACAGGGTTTTTACCTGGCTCTACAAGAATAGGAGCCACCCTTACAGTTTTCTATTCCGAATGCTTTACAAGGCAGTATGACTGAAAAGAACCTGCCATGGGCTGAGATATTTCCAGCCCGGATAACCATTCACATGCCCCTCCTTCCCTTCCCACTGTAATTTTGGCTTATTTTACCACAAAATCATACAGTCATAAAAAGGAAACGCTGCTGTGGGGAATGTAAATAAGCCCAGGGCTTGTCCTATGAGTTTGCTTCTAGTTTTTTTCTCAGTTTTATAAGTTCAAATGAAGCTATAGAACAGTGGTTCTCAACATGTGGGTTGGGGCCCCTTTGGGAGTCGAACAGATAGACCCTTGCACAGTAGTCGCCTAAGACAATCATAAAACACAGATATTTACATTATAATTTAGAACAGTAGCAAAAGTACAGTTCTGAAGAAACAACAAAGATAATTTATGCATGGCAGTCACCACAACTCTGGGAACTGTATTAAAGGGTCCAAGTATGAGGAAGGCTGAGAACCACTGCTGTAAAATACCAAATGTCTTACCATCCAGATGATCCACATAGCAATACACATCATAGGTTTCTTGGGGAGAGCGGAATCCGTAGGTTCGGACCCCTTCCTTCCCCATCATGTCTCCATAGCAGCCTTCTCGGGGAGCCCGTATAGGATATCTGGGGAGGGAGAGACCTGGTAAGTGATACTCTCACTGGAAGATTAATACTTAAAAGCATTTGGCTACAGGCCTCTCACCTGACAGTTTGATCAGACAGCCATCCGGCATCGCACTGTTCAAACCCATCCTCATAGGCAGCAAACAGCTGCTCTGGGGTTGCGATGACCGCCCCGATATCCAAACAAGCCTGTTGAGCAGTTGCGAAGTTCAGAGTGTATCTGCTGGTTGCTGCCCTGTAGTGAAACACAACGCCTGCAAAGACAGCAAATCAAAGACAGTTTCAATGCTCAAATCACCCACTGCACTGTGCAAAATTTCACAACCAAATAATATACCAATTAATACAGTCACCATCGCTGACTTATTCTTAGTATGTGAAACTCATGTTGACTGAAGGGACCTCAAAAAGCCATATAACAAGGTGACCTGCTCCATGTGCTCTATCCTGGAAACAGGCAGTATTATGACATTTTGTTTCTCAGAGTGGGGATGGGTAGAGAAAAACAGCAGGCTGTCTGTGTGAGAATGCCTGTTTCATCTTCATTCTGTTCCCTTCTCACAAACTAGTCAGACTCTCTGAACCTTAATCAGCCTTTTCTCATCTAGATCTAATATTTATTTGATTGATCTGAATAGAAGGTAGATTGTTATGAACTATCTATATGTGCACACATTTGTCTGACTAGCCTATTTTTCTATTTCTGATATGAATGATGCAAATGTACAATTTTCATCCCCAAAGAGATCTGAAATAATGTCCCCCACACTTTCCCGGGGAGAAGCAAGGCATATTTGCTTCAAATTTCACTTGGTTGTATTTTAGGTATTGTAACGCGGTAGTTATGAGCTATGCTCTTTACCTCAAGAGACTTCAAAAAGCTCAAGAATGGCTAAGGGCTTGAACTTTTGATCCTGTTATGGGACTTCAGGGCCCTATTTTTATTTTTAACTGGAATAAATATCATGACTCATGAAAATGAACCCAACTGATGGGCCTCAGAATACAGAATTGGGGAAAGGGAATTTTTAATAAGCAAAACTTGATCAAATCAAGTATTCGAGTGCTCAAGATCACTTTCTGTTGTTGTTTGGAATGAATTGTTGTTTCCAAGATATGTGTCCCTCTCCCTCTGACTCTGAGTCCTGTCCTGGGGTTGGCAGGGGTTCACCGTGAGACAGGCGGTCAGACACTCTCGCTCCTGGCATTCCTCATATGCTGTCTCTGTCTCAAGTCAGGTGATGACCCCAAGGGAGCTGTGGAGGAGTTCCAACAGCCATGTTGCAGATGAGCCCTGTGGACCCACACAAAGCGAGCTGCACAGGAACTCAGGGATGGACTGACCGGCAAGGAGCTGGCCTTTTCTTCTCTCTGATCGTTCATGTCTCAAACTGTTACCAAACGCCCATCTCTACCGTCACGTGCCATCTTCAAAACTGTCTGGGAGCACATTTCTACCATCTGTCTAGTATGCACCAAAAAACTTGTAAGCTCTAAGTAAAAACTCTAAATGGGTTTAAAATGGTTTATAGTGGTCAAAGTTTCAAGTAATCTTGGGGATTATAAATCTTCCGCACACACTCTATACTGGTACTGAGAGGAGGTGGAGGGCCTCCCTGCCAGGCCATCAATCCATGTATAAGTGTTTGCAGTCGTTGAAATAACCTGAAGACATCCTGAGGCTAAGGAGATTAGGTGGAAGATAGCCATGGTTTCTAAGCTGCAAGAGGCAAGTCCATTGCTAAGTCTTTAATGACGAAACATTTCTTTTAAAAAATGTAAGAAGCTGTTAAACACTTGAAGAACTTTAGAGAGTAAATGTGGGTGATATACATCTATGCATATGCATGTATATGAAGGTACAATCTTAGGATAAATAAAATCAATAGAACTCAGGGATTTAGTGGTTCCTTGGACAACAGGAAACAGATGAATTTAATGATACAGGATGCTTTATCATAAATTTGTTTGTTGCACTGAAAATTCAAACCATTTCCTTTTGGCTAAACAAGAAAGAGAGTTCTATTAAAACCTCTTTTATGTATTTCTGAAAGGTAAATATTTTATAGGGAAACTGACAGTCAGGGAAAAATCTGTTCCATCATGTCTGGGTATTAGACTTTCGCTTAATAACTTGCCAACACATTCTGCTTCCAAGAGCTGTGGCATTATGTGTGTGCCCAATTAAAGCAATTTCTCTTTGCTTTGTCTTCCAACTTAAGCTTAAGTGACATATAAATCTCCATTAAAATAAGGATAGAGGTTAAATGTGTCATTACAAAACTTAATGGATAGCAAATAGCATGAACGTTACATTTGGTTTTACTATGATTTCTTGCTTTGAGTCAACTGAAAATTCAAATATTGATTACCTTTGTAAGACATGATATAAATCATGCTTAGTATTGCAATGTATATTTTAAATAGCACTTCTTAAAATTTAACTCAAGTGGGTGTGTTGTTGTTTACATTTATTTTGTGTGCTTGCAGAGAGGCACATATAAACACATGCCCTTGTACCATATGGGTTCCAGGAATCATACTGATCTTGTCAGGCTTGGCAGCACGTTTCTTTATGCTGGGCCCACTTACCATTGTTGACTGATAATCACAGTAAGGAGGCTGAGGTTATAGTTTAGTGACAGAACATTTGCCTAGCATGCTTGTGATCTTGCGTTGGACTTTCAGCACCACCAAAGATCACATGATGAGAATTAAGACACAAAGGGGAAAGTTCTATCTATGTATGTGAACATATGTGGTATTTTGAATGAGAATGTGCCCTGGAGCTGAATACTTGGTTGACGGAACTGTTGGAGAAGAACTATGAAATGTGGCCCTCTTGAAGGTGGTGTGTCATCAGGGGTGGGCTTCGATTTTTTTAAAAGTACACACTATTCCCAGTTAGCTCTCCAGCCAGCTCTAGCTCATTCAACAACATGAAGTAACTACTACTTATACACAACCAATCACTCACTTCACCCAGTTAGCTCTCTTAGTCTGATGGCATGTTGCCATGTGCTCCTCACAATGATGGTGGTCAAAGACTCTAACCCTTCATTAAATGTTTTGTTTGCTAACACACCTCGGTCATAATGTTTTGTTATGACAATGGGAAAGTAACTAAGACACCATCTATACAACATCAAAACTAAAATGTAGAATAGCCTTTATAACATTCAAATGCAATCATGTATCATGTCTTGAGGTTTCCAGTATATTTCCTGGATCTTGGGTTTTACTGTACCCCATCAGTGAAGATGCTTCCCACAAAAAGCTACCTGTCCTGAAAGACTATGTTTGCTTTCAGTGAGAAGCAAAGCTTCTTTCTGTTTTCCATGTGTGCATATCAAGGAAGACCCTTGAGTACTGGCCCACACTTCTGACGTGGGTGTCATGCTACAACCTTTCCTACAGATCTGAAATCCTTACCGTCCACAGTCAGTGACATGGTGTCCTGAGTGTCTTCAATCCCATACATGACATCACAGCGGTAGACACCAGCATCACTAGCACGGAGCTTGACCATGGTGAGAGAGGCATCGCCTACATCGTCGGGATGTGTAGGCACGGATACTCGCCCCTTGTAGTCCTGACCAATCTTGATATTCCCATTTTGGGCCACTAGGACAGTAGTTTCCTTTATATCTTTTCCATTTTTGTCCACTTCCATCTTAGACCATTTGATTCTGAGAAATTCACTCGTGTTGTAGTTGGGTGGTAGGGTAGGCAAGGTCGAAAAATGACAAGGTAGGACCACTTTCCCAGACAGAGAGCCTTTAACAGGTGGGCTATCTTCCATTTTGGCTGGAGGAAAGACAAAATATCAGATTACTACTCCTAAAAATCCGATGCTGAGACCATTGAATGTAAGAATGGATCAGAAAGTGCTACCGAGCTTTTATTAAATCTTGAGTGTGTGAGAGAAAAATGAGAATGATTTATGTAGAACTTCAATAATGCCTCATATCAAAGATGGGGTTAGTGATGCTCATCCTTGTCCGCCGAAATGCACAGCTCAGCTCACTTGAAACGTTTGTCACTTGGTATTTAACATGAATGGGAAAAAGATAAAATAAGGCAAGCAAAACCAAAAAATTAAGGGCAAAAGAACTGGGCAGGGTAGAGTCTGAACCCCAGTTTGAAAGATTAGATCAAGCAGGGTCCATACTTGTGCTGACAATCTTAGTTCTCAGGACAATGAGACAAGGGGGTTGTTCTAAGCTCCAGGCTAGAATTAATGAATGAAAACTTCCTCTTTCCCAACCCCTACCCTCTTCTGCCCTTCTCCCCATTCTCCTTCTTTCTCCCAAAAACAACCCAAAAAGCTAGACTAGCAGTTGAAAGGTAAAAAGAAAAACCTTACATTTTTTTGATTGGGAAAAAAATCATTTAGGATAACTGTCAACATTTGAAGGGCAAGTTAGAATTTTTTGACACTACTGGAGAAGACTGGAGAAGGAGCAGGGCTCCTGTGGTAAGAGCCATCTTCTGGTCCAGCAATTGAGGCAGGCCAATTTTCAAGGCTGGCCTGAACTTGTTATGCTAACAGCTCGGAGATGAAAATCATTAAAGGTAGCTACCACATTAACTTAGAGAAAACAAAAATAAATCGGAAAGAAGAATTTCAAACAGTACTTCAAGACTGAAGTGGGGGCATGTCTACTGTTTGAAGAGCCCACTTTGGGCCCTTGTTCCAAGCAAAGACTTCATTATAATGACAACTCCAGCTGCAGTCACTTACTTTGCAGAGAAACCCTGCCTTTTATTGTCCCCTGGCCGGAAAGCCTGCTTGCCTGCTTCTGCTCACCTAGCCCTCCCAACATACTCATTTCTGTTTAAGCTCTTAAACATTTAATGACAACGTGTACACTGGTTACAATTTAACACCACTGCATGCAAAAGAAAATATTCTTTCACCCTTCCTGGATCCCATCCCCCTCACCCCAGGGCCCCAACCACTTTCCAGCCTCCACTGGCTAAGGCAGGGGTAAGAAACGATAGAGATTCTTGCTCTTGCACAAGCAATGCTCACTTCATGAAATGGTGTCCGAAAGAGTCACATCCATATCAAGTGACTCTGTGACTTTTAATTACGGAGGTCTTTCTGACACTGTGCCTGTGATCTAAGTAAGATATACATGTCTCCATGTGAACACACATCCATGACGATGAAGCTCATGGAACCCTTATCCATCAGTTGGGTCTTTTTCTTTAAATTACAAGAAGATATTATTCCCTTTAATTGAGAAAAAGAAAAGAGAAAAAAAAAATTCCACTGCCAAAGACAGATGACGGGCCTAAAGTAGACACAGTGGCTCGTGATTGCTGTCCTGGGACGGGAGGCATCAGGGTGAGGAATCTCTGTTAGCTGGAGAGCAGCCTGCTCTACATCAAAATGCCAGGCTAGCTGAGGCTCTGTCTCCTCCTCCCAACAGCGAGATCAAAATGGAATTATGTCCAGTGTATTTGTGATAGAATCCCCTCATTTATTCCAAAACAATAATACAATTACCTTCAGGATTTGATAACCATTCCATTGCTTATTCTTGAGACAGTTAACACACTTAAAAATGAAGTGAGCTAAACTACTACTTAGGTTTTGGGGGCTTTGGGGTTTGTGTTTTGTTTTGTTTTTTAGCAATGTAATAGCGAGGCAATAATGTCACTTTTGGTGCTTAGAAAATAATGCCTCTAACTTAGAAGTTCTCCCTTTGAAATGAACCTGATTTCTTGGGGAAGATGCCCCCTGAGAGGAAAGCGCAAGACCCCACCTGGCTGAGGACAGATTGTTTCATTATGTCTAACCCAACAGTTTTTAGTATGAGTTATTAACTACCTCTCCTGACCCTAAATTCATCCACGTAGATGATCTTCATCCTAAATTTTCCTTGCTCTCTAGACACCTGCTTTAATCACTGCCAGAACTAAGACCTTTTTTTGTGTTTTCATAATCTCTTTCATTCACCCAAAAAGCGTGCAGGGAACATGCTAAAAATGACCCCACCTGGTTCACATCTCTTTAATTTAGACTAAGAGAAAGGACGCCAACATTTCTGCTTTGTTTAATTTGTTGACCTATATGTTAGGGAGGGATTCGAAGACTTATGAGTTCTGTGTGTAAAAGTCTAATTTATGCTCATTGTACATTTAAGGAATTCATACTTTCCCTCCTAAAGAACCATTTAGTAAAAATAAAATATAGCAACCTTACCACAGATATTGAGAATTTTTTTTAGTAGAAAACAATTTTATAATACTGTTGGATACATGATCTACTCGTCCCTAATAGATATTGCTAAATTCCAACTGTTTTCACAATTATAAATGCATATGGGAAGACAGAGGATTCAGCCAAATCTACGAAGCAGAGAAGCTGGAACACTGTACGTGGCTTAAGCACTATTGCTCTACTGAAGAGCACATTGGACAAAAAGGCAATTTCACAAGGGCTTCATATTGATCTGGCTATTCATAAACGCACACATCTGAAACCCTTTGCTCTAATATAAGCTTACAATGCACCCCAGTCTTCAGAATAATTTTAACAAAAAGATGTGTAGTCAAAGCTTTTGAGTATTAAACCTTGGGTCATAATTCACTGGGACACAAGAACTAATCTAGATGCCTCTAAATATTTTAAGAATTATTTTAGCCATCTGAAGTATAAGGTTGATAGAGTGTGGGCATTTTAAAAAATCTGCTCCCTGCAGGAACTTGTCTGAAGGTAATAAAAATGTATCCTGAAAAAAAAAAAAAGTTCACTGTTCTCACATATGATTTGTGTTCTAAATGATTGCAGTAGAGGAGAAAGCCCTATGTAATGAATGGCTCATTACTTCTTATTCTGTGCATAGACTCTGCACAGTAAGAATGATGTAAACTCCATCTGTGCAGAGACAGAAAGAGGGCTCCAGTCAAATATCCGGTTGAAAACGTTGGGATCTATCTTGCTCTTGTTTACTTCTTAAACTCATGACTCTATGCTCTGTTCCACATTACTGGAGGGATATTAAAATAAGTGGGTGACTTATCAATGATTAGGCTGGTTTCCAATACAACAGAAATTGTGAAAGCAAAGGCTTCTTCATGTGCTAAATCCAACACTTCAGTATGACATGCTTAAGGTGAGCCACTGAACTTTAGCATCCTATGGCCACCCAGAACACAAGAGAAAGCCAGGTATTGGCTCAGCTGCTGCTGCCTGTCCCACTGTGAAATTCCTTTTCTGTGGGTCTAAAACTTATATATGTTCTGCTTCTGCCTCTCATGAGAAGAATTAAATATCACTTGAGTTAACTAAAAGTTAATCATGTATTGTATAAAAGATATACAATACATATAGCAATTGCATGGTGTTAGCTGCTAGAGTTTTTGTTTTTTTTTTTTTTTTTTTTTAATTCTAAGGCAGAAATACACCACATGTTGCTTTCTTTTCATTATGCGAGTATTTCAAATGAGTGATGTCTTACTGTGGTGTTCACTGTGTTTCCTCTTCTATTATTAGCCAACAAAGGTTTTCCTGGCCCTCCTCTACACTCCCTGCCTTCCCTGGGCACTGTTAATCTTTCTCTCTGCTCTCTTTATGTACTTCTTGGAAACTTCTAGTAAGACAGTTTTGGTGGTATCAACAGATAATGGAGTCTAGACTCCCCATCCTCAGACCCACCACCTGAAGTAAGTTATGAGTACCAAACCCAGGCAGCCACAATAATCATCCAAGTCAACTCCCTGATACTGCACACGGAATAAAAGCTGGTCTATACTGTCACTGACAGATAAGCAGTGTAAGACAATGGTGACTGCGACTCTACTCAGCTTCCCCTTTTCAACCCCTCCCTTGGATGCTTACTTTTGTAATTGTGGGAAAGCAATTGTACTTCTCAACACCCCAGCGACCTCCTTATAGCAAGGGGGTAATGGATGTTTTGGTTAACCAATGTTAAGCACTTAAAATAGCTTCCAGCTCCCAGTGAATCCGGTCTACGTGACTGGTGTTGCTACTATTTATATAAGCTCAGCTCGGCTTATCTCCCTGTCTATATGTCTGCTTTTCTTTTGATCGCTCCTGTTGGTGATTTTCCTGTTGCTCACACCCGTTTATCTTTTTAACTTAAGGTCAAATCTTAGAAGGCCAGCAACTCTGCATTCTTATTTCAGCTTACATGTTTCTTTCTCTCAGAGACCTGACTTGCTTCCGTCAACCAGAACTGTTCTCTGGATGTCATCCTGCGTATTTCCATCATTATGAATGATTATTTGTTTATTTCCAATTCATATTCATTTTAAGTTTAAAGAAAATAAAGACAGCATCTGAGTTATCCACCGATCTATCCTCAGACTCCTAGACTAACGCCTGGCACAGAGAATGCACTTAAGAATATTGTTGGAGAATGGAAGGACGGACAAATAGGTGGGTGGATGGGTAGGAGAACATTTGGAGGGATGCTAAACCTTCCCAAGGAGTTAGTTAAAATATCACTGAAGAGAAGCACAGAGGGAGTGCTTAGCAAAAGAGTCACATGTGGTGAAAGAAGAGAGTCAAAATTCTGTGAATGCATGAATGATTTCCAGAAGTCTGGAGCATGGGTGTCTAGGAGCTAAGCATGTAGAGAACATGAAGCAGGAGTAGGTCCATGAAGTTCTTGATTGTCTCCTTGAATACACTAAGAACTGAATCAGTTCTGTAGCCTCCTCCCTAAATAAAAAGATAAAACTAAGAGACACAGCACATGCGTACTTACTGGTTATCGCCTCATGAACAAAGACAGAGATGGTTCTGAATACTTGCTGACAACAGTTTTTAATTTTCCTACCTTAGAAGTCTAGACTTCATGATTTAATTTTGTTTTGATAGAAGAAAGTCTTGAAAAATTCGTATAGCACTAAATAGAATTATAAGTATTCTCAGTGCTCTAAAGGAATCTTGTTACACAGTGCAACTTGGGGGCCAGGCATGCTAGCTCATATTAGGAATCACAGCATTTGTAAGGCTGAGGCAGGACACTCATGAGTTGAGGCTACCTACATTAAGTAGTGAAACCCTATCTCAAAAAACATAATAATAGTCTAAGATGTTACTGAAAGATTCACTTACAAGAGTTTATTTTTGTCTGATTGATTTATTAAAACATTCCATTTGGTGATATGATTTTAAGTCATAATCTTGAGCAATAAATAGATTTTTCAAAAAGATTCTTCACTGTTGTGAGCCCATATTATAATTCCATTCCCCAGTCTTCATTCACATATCAATAAATAAAGAGCTGCTCTACTCACCTTTATGTAGTGCATGTGTTAATAATAGGCTTGAGCACATCCATAAGATGCGGTTCATACTTATCAACATCTTGTCCTAGAAATGAAGAGAAAGAAAGTGTACCACAAGCATTTATGGTGGTGGCAGGCCATCAATCACATGTTAATAAGGTGCTGGGCGCAATAACTGAGGCAGTCCTCTGTGGGCTGTAAACACGGGAGGCTTGAAATAGAAGACATCACAAACGTGCTAGTTACTAATTTGGATCACAACTTGAGACACTGGTCACCAAAGTAATTCCAGGCCTCTGCAGGGAACCGTAGGACACATAGTGGCCTCAGCTAGTCAGGCCATAGGAAGAACACTAGGTTTGAGAGAAGGGACTGGCTCTGGCTCTGGAAGATGTCAGCAGCAGCAAGAACTCCGCCTTCTGAATGTTGTTGATGTGTGTAAACACAACACCACTGAACAAACAAGACAAATGTATCCCAAAGAGATGCTAATTACAAAGTGACCAGTTTTAAAGCACTCAACAGCTTTTAAGTTTCAAGAGTAAAGAGTAAAAGAAGATACTTGCACTGGAAGTCAAGAAACACTAACCTTGGCTTGGCCACTAATTTGCTGTGTGCTTTGGGATAGACATTTAACCATCTGAGTCACAAAATGGGACCTTCCAAGTCTGGATTTGTAGAAAACATCCTATTAAGGATAAGTACCAGGGGTGTGTGTGTGTGTGTGTGTGTGTGTGTGTGTGTGTGTGTGTGTGTGTGGTGGGGTATTACTAATTAGATTTAAATGTTTCTCGAAGACACATGCTTTAAAGGTTTGGGCCTCAACTTGGCTTCCCTGTAGTTGGATAAACATTACATTATAGAGGTGGTACCTAGTGGGAATTAACTAGTTGTCAATAATGTGTTCTCAAAGGGGAGGGATAAGGATATCTTCCTCCCTGTGTTTGCCTTTCCACTCGCTTCCATGAGTAGCACATTCATTCCACCTCATGTTCCCAGGCATCACATGCTACCTGGCCACAGGCCCTTAAACAAGGCCAATCAATCATCTACTTCAACCTCCAAAACGGTACAGCCAAAAAAAATCTCTCTGTATAAGTTGATTGTCTAGGCTTTTTGTAATGGTCTTGGAAGCAAATTCATGGGCATATTATGGTTTGAATAAATTTAAGAATGCTTTGTTACAGCCAAAGTTGTCTTCACTGGCTCATATGTAAGTTGCTGCTCTAAAGAACTCCCTTTGCCTTCCTTAGAAAACAAATTCTGTATCACCTAGGAAACCTGGACTGAAATAAGTAAATGTTGAAGTAATACAAGTCCAGTTTGTGCTCAAATAAAATTTAATACTCTATGACAGCTACTCATTTTTCTTTAATAATATTCTGCATTTGTTCTTGCTTTATAAATCTCAAATACATGCCACAACCATACTCAAGCCAAACTATAAAATACTGTAATTTGAGGTTTTTCCTATAAAGACACCTTAAACTTAATGTACCATGTATCTCCCCTTTTCCATCCATGGATCTGATAAATTCAGAGAGAAAGATGTACTGAGGATTTTTTTAATTTTTTATTTATTATATATAAGTACATTGTAGCTGTCTTCAGACACATCAGAAGAGGGCATCAGATCTCAGTATCGATGTTTGTGAGCCACCATGTTGCTGGGATTTGAACTCAGGACCTCTGGAAGAGTAGACAGTGCTCTTAACCACTAAGCCCCCTGTACTGAGCATTCTTAATTAACCTTGGCATCTAAATGGACTCATCACATAATCACAATAGCATGGTACTAGATCTCACTATCCACTAACTGGGAAATTCATAACATTTCTGGATTTCTTACAAAGCGGTCCAACAATAGGCTATGGCTTATAGGTCTGTGACTGTCCCTTGTCTTAATGGTGTGACATCATAGAAATAAGACATTAAGTTCACAGGCAAGATATTTAAGTCATAAAATGTAATCCTTGAATATTAATTTAATCCAGATAGAAAAACTTCTTTTACATATAGTTCTAAGTAACACATTCTTTGTTTCTTTAAAGAAAAAATATGGGGTTTTCCCCATTTTTCTTTCCTTTTGTCCCCAGGAAATCTTTATAAAGTATTTTTTAAATGTCTGGACTACAGTGCCAAACAGACTTCAATTCAAATTCTGCATTTTTCTACGTAAACTTTCAGACTGTAAGTAAATGTATATGCCTCTCTAAAATTTGTTTCTCTCATCACTTAAAAAGGAAATAAATAGGCAGTGTAGAAATGATTGATAGACTGAAGATAATCATAGCAAATGTTGCTCATTCATACCTAAAGCATTCACTACTTAGTGGTCCTTATTAAAATTAGTAACTCAGGCTTCCTAGATAGTCTTTAATTCTTGCTTCACATCATGAATGATAAAAGAATTTGAAGCGCTACATCATACTTTGGGCTACCTCTACAAAAGCAGTATATAATTTTACCCTTATGATAAACTGCTATAACTTAGTGTTGCTTTAATGATTACTTTAGAATGTATTTTGCTGGCCAGAAAACTGGCTCCGTGGGGAAAGGCACTTGCTTCAAGCCTGAGGATCTGAGTTTGGTTGCTAAGGACTCCTTGGTAGGGGAGAACTGACTTTCTCAAACTGTCCTGTACTTCATCCACAAACAATAAATAAATGTAATAAAATGTACTTTATAGTCACTATAAAAGACTAGGCATCCCGAAGGCAGAGCTACTTACTAATCCCACAATATTTTATGATTCAAGGTTCAATACCCCTTGATCAATACTTCCTCTTTGAAAGATCAGTAAATCATTATGATTGTTAGTATGTCTGTGGGGATAATTGAGATTTAGATACATATGTAACTGTCTATTTAAATATAAATGTTGGCTAGTAATAATGTTGGACATATGTCAATATTCAGACAGCCAAGTATTACAATAACAAAGAAAAATGGCATGATCCTGACTCTGGAATATATCTTCTGCATTCTCATTTTCTACCCAGGAAAAATTCTCAAAAACTCACTCCCTAGATACCATGCTTGATCCTTATCAATGTATCATTATATTTTTCCAAATTAAAGAGAAAAATATGTCATCCCTACAGTAAGTATTCTCACCTGCTGAGAGTCTACCATGAAACCTAAAGGAAAGAATGTAGTCACATTAAAAACACAGAGATGAAATATGTTTTAGCTGCACTGATATGTTATGTGAATAAATTGCTCCACTGTAAATACAACTTCTAAAACTAAGTCCCAGGTCTCCAACTTCCTTAGAAACTGAACCAGATCTAGCGACAGCACTCTATTCTAACTGTCCACTTACCAACACTAAGCACACTGGGCCCTCCCAACTTGGAACTTTTGTGATGGAGGTCCCTGGAGCTCCAACTAGCCTCCTCGACCTCTGCTCATGCGTGCCTCTGTCAGCACATTCCCTACATTCAAACTGAAGGATGATTAGTTATGGCTTTGGTAAATATAAAATATGTCCGAGAGCTGTTCCGGATATTGGGTGTCTCAGACCTGTATGTTCATGGCCTCATCATTAGTAAGTACACGTGGACAGACATTTCCCTTTTCTTTTCCAGTTCCATGAGATCCTCACCTGTGTTTGTAATTAAGCTACGACACTTCTCTTCTGCACTTGGTCCTAGGGAGTGAGAAAGGCGAACCTCTTTGTTTCTAGCATGGTTCCCACCCCCATTTTTGTTCTGCTGCAGAAGGTCTGTCTTGTAAGTGTGGTCTGTTAGTGATAACAAATCTCTGTACATGGAAAGTCTGGGGCGATAAGAGAGCCAGAGGTCCCTATATTTAGGCAGATACTTCAGGAGTGGAGAACAGGAAAAAGCCGGAAAACAATCAAGGCCAAGCTGACAGCAGCTGTTGAGTTTCCTGGGAGACAAAAGACAAGGTCAATGGAACTTGTATCGCTGTGAAATGTCTGCAGAGAAGAGGGACACATGATACCAGCGAAGGGCTGCCAGAGTTCTAAAAACAGGCATTTAGTATTTCCCCTTATTCTTGTAGAAGCCTAGCGGACTGAGGGCTAACCTGAGGAAAAAGACACAGTGGCTTTATTCTACCATCCTGCCAATTAGCTGTTCTGGGCCAAGAGTTGTCTTGGATACCTCAATGGCAAATTATATATAGTAAGCATTACATGTTATACTATCTTACTTGGTAGTTTATTATTTCAAGAAGAATCTCTGAGAGATGCCTTATGGTTTAGATTTTACAGGAGTCACTGTACTACATGAATATGTTACAGTCTACACTTGGATTCCTGAACCAATGCTCAGTTGAGCATTTTAGTGACATCTCTTAATTCTCTGTCTTCTTCCTGTGAACTCTTGTTTCTTTACTCTATGTCCTTCATGCTCTGGTTTCACTGTAACACATGTCACCAGTTTAGATTTGTATTTAGAAATTATCTTCTCTTTTAGCCAATGTAGATGCCTCAAGAGAGAACCTCTAACGTTTCCTCAGTCTACAATGTCCAGGACATTCAGTAGCTGTTTGTCTTCTAAGAATGAATATGTACTTATTTGATGTCATTAGACACATTCTGTCTGCACATCTGCCTTTTGCTCTCTTCACCGCAACCACACATTCCCAATTAGCACATACAATTTTCATGGGAAGAGCAGAAGTGTTTGGTCAGCAAGTTCCCTGGGATGAATCTTTAGGATGGTTCCAAGTTGTTACTATTAAAAAACTGTGCTTTAATTCATATGTTTGGGTTTTATTACAGGTCACACCTGTAATCCCAGCACTGAACGTGCTGAAGGAAACAGGAAGTCTGAAAGATCAAGGAGACCTAGGGTCTAGAAAGATCCAGATTTGCCTTGCTACATACCCAGTCTCTACCCCACAATAGACCAGTCTATCAGTAAAACACTCCTGAGGGAAAATCATTGTCTATTTCTCTTGAGTGATAAGTGTAGCATCATCTCCATAATACCTAAAGTAGAATATCTAGATAAAAGAATGTGCATACTTTTTGTATTGTCTGTTGGTAAATTAAAAACAGTTTACTAAATTATTTCTAAAGAAAATGAACTTATTTAAGTTCTCATAATAAGCTATAACTTAGGTTCTCTACAACTCATCCAACATGTTTCACAAGCTGTTTTCCTTGTTTGATTGATGAAAAAAAAATGATAAAGTGTATTGTTGGTATTTTGGTAACTTTAAAAAATATTTTATTTTACATATGAGTAGTTTAGTTGCACACACATTTGCATGTGTGTGTGTGTACAGGCACCATGTGCATACCTGATGTACAAAGAGGTCAAAAGAAGGCACCTGATTCTCTGAAACTTGAGTTACAGATGGTTGTGATGTAGCATGTTAGTATGGGAAAATGAAACAAGGTCCTCTGCAAGAACAAGTGCCCTGAACCACTGAGCTATTTCTCCAGGCTCTTATGATCATTTTTTATAACTATGAACAAAGATGAACTAATTTCACTCACAAGGTTCAAAAGCATATTTTTCTCCAACACTATCAATCTTTAACTGTATCCAGTCTTTGTTAGATTTAAAGATTTTTAAATAGGCAAAAGGCTTTAGCATCTAGTGTTCCATTTCTCCAAACTTTCTCATAGGTATTTAATTTAGACTCTTAAACTTTACAGCACTACCCATATAACAAATTATGACCCCAGAGGTCCAGCAGTTCCATTTAACTTGCTTTCCCAGCTAGAGCGTCTCACACAAACTTTTTGATCAGCAGTGTAGTGCTTACTCCAGTTTATCTCAGGTGAGGTTGAAATCATAACTTATTGGAAGTATCCTGTAACTGCAGGTGCCTTCAAAGGCCAGAGGTGTCAGATCCCTCCACAGCTGGGGTTGAAGATGATTGTGAGTAGCTCTGCGTGGAAGCAAACTTCCATCCTCTGCTAGCCCGGTGCACACTACTGCACACTCCTTGCCACTGAGGATCTCGCTGGCACTGAAACTAAGTCATTTCTGGTAAGCATCCTATATTTAGACACTTCGGTATATAATGAAAAAACAGGTGGACGAAGAGAGCTTTGGGTTATGGGATAAACACCTTTAACAAAGATCGTAGGTACTGACCAGTGAAAGATCACTATCCCATCACATCCAATTACTTTGATATCTACCAAATCTAGATTATAAGAAGAAAATGACAAATGCCTACTGATACAAATGGAACTTGGTCAAGACATGTGCCTTTACTCTCCCTTGTTCTGACAAATGTCTGCAGCAGGCAGCACATTCTTCTAGACCAGAGCAAGAAACTCCTAACAATGAGTGTTTGTCTGTCCCTAACTGATTTCTCTAGGTGGGTGGAGGAAATTTTAAAAATTCACCTAGAATAAGGATTTATTCTTTTGACCCAAAGCAACATGTGTGTCTAGAAGTCCTTCTATTATCCGATCCACATCCCGTCTGAGCTATAGAATCTGTGGATGTTTGTCCCCGAATAAAGTCTACAGAAATGTTAAGCTCCACTCGGAAACAAAATAAAAGAGCTTCAGTATGTGTGTGAGTAAGTCAGTTGGTCTTTGTGCTTTCAGGGGCTCCAGGATGTCCCCTGATTGACCAATCATTAACCTGAGAGTGTTTAAGCTTAGCAGCAGCCTAAGGAGAAACAGAACAATGGGACATGGGAACCTCGCCCTCACTAATCATATTTAACTTTGAGTTCATTCTTTACATCCTTCCCAAACAGAAAGTTACCCGTGTATAGATAGAGACTGCAGGAGATTGCTCAGAGATTTCCCGGCAGTTAGCAAAAGCCAAGAAAAGGGGTTGGGGAGACCTGATTGCATAAACACCCATAACACCTGAAGAAATTCTTTTCAAACTTTCTCTTTTTGTTGAAAAAAAAGGGGGGGGGGATAGGAGACATATGAAGAAGCTTAATTTTTTAAACCACCAAGGACAAGCAAACTTTGAACTCTTACATAAATTCTAAGTGATGGTCTTGAATCCAGCCCTTCTGCCTACCACCCACAAGAAGATTAAGGACTGTGGGCTTCCTGCTGAAGGAAGTAATTGCTCAACTGCTTGGGAGTCTATTGCAACCCTTTGTAGCATTAGTGGGGACATGCAGACGCAATTTGTCAAGTATTCCTCTATTACGTTGTGCTCAGAACTAGAACTTAGGTTTTTCGAGACCCCCTTCTTGCTATGTTGTCCTTACAAGTGGTAATCCTCTCCACCTCAGAAAACTATGATGCCTCCACTAATGTTTTCCTATTAAATCCAAAAGATTCCATTTTAGGCTTTTATGTGAATATTTTCTGAGTTTGACACAGTTGCCAAGCAGTACTTAGCCCAATTTAGGCCATAATTTTTAGAGAGAAGAAAGAAAGAAGAAGAGGGGGGGGGGGAAGCCCAAGAAAATAGACCCATTATAAACAAACTTTAAGATGGAAGAGAGAACCACTAAAAAAACCTAGCTCTTCCGAATCAGAAGCTGGAGAATTTAAAGTGGAGACCTTAGTAGCAGGGTCCAGGCTATATCACCAGACCCACCACAGCGCTCCCTGCCCACGCCCCGCCCCCCACCGCCGCCCGCCCCAGGTCTTTTATCAACCATTTGGTCAACTTGTGCTAGACACCTATCCCCTGCCCTGTCCTGCCCACTCTAACGATCCTGTCTGATACTCAATTAAAGCAGCATTAATTTTGTCACTGGCTAAGAGTGGTCTTTAGCATGGAGCAGTCGCAAATTTGTCTCATTTTAATGCCAAGAGTTGACTTAGAAAAAAAACTTCACTTCTCCTCCCTCTAAAGCAAAGACCGTGTACTTGCGTATCACTCCCCAAAACGCAAGAGAAAAGAGTATTTTAACGGCTTTTAACAGGAGCGTTCGGTGCCATGTGAATGGAAGTTGGGTCCGCTCCAGCTTCAGCTAGCCTTTAGAGCTCCAGGAGGCGCGCCAGCCGAGGTCCCACCCGGGTCCAGCCCTGCCCCGCCCCAGTTGGCCGCAGCCGCTGGAGACCTCGGCTAAGCGGCTGGCCGAGCAGCTGCGCAGCTGTCTGGGAGCCCAGGAAGTCACACCCGTCTCGCGCCCTAAACTGAAGCTCCAGCCCACGTGGCGGATGGCGAACCCCCGCCACTGAAGGGAGTGCCTAGCGGGGTCCCTCCTCCAAATCAGGGTGAGTTGGGGAGGAGGGTGTGCTAGACCCGCTCCGGTAGGCGGGGCAGGACCACCTCCGCTTTTGTAGTTCCTTCCCAGGCCAGCACCAGGCAAGGATGCGCTCGCTTTCGTTTTCAGCCTAACAGACATGAGACCAAAATTTTGAAACCACTTCTTCCGGCTCCTGGCTATTGCATCCATCTGTTTCGTTTTCTTTCCTTTCTTTTTCCGCCTATCCATTGTCCCATTCTTTCCCAGTGGAAAAGCTCCTTTCCTCTGCCTCTAGGCGCCCGCCTTCTTGCCAGTTTCCACGTGCAACGCTTGTCCTGGTGTTGAGGAAGTTAAGTTTTGGATGAGAAGTCAGGGGTGGGGGGGGTGGGGGCTATTCTTTTGCAATAGCCTGGGACAGAGCCCTAGCATTGTGTTCAAGGACCTTAGCGAAATTTGCCAAAGCAAGCGCCTTTATTACTTATTCTTAAAGATGAGCAAATTGCAGGTCAGGAAACCACAGACCTGACTCTGTCCCGGCGTCGTTCGCCCCGCTGCAGGCGCCGCCCAGAGCGCCACGGGAAGCCAGGCAGAAGGAAGAAAAAGAAGCCCGTGTTTTTGGAGACGGCCAAATTCCCTTCTTTTTGTTTTCTCCAAACCCCCAAATTCCACTTCCCAGATTCTGCAGTGGGAAACTGACTATTAAAAGAGAACTCGGTTCTTCTCTCTTTGAACCAAAGGATATAAAAATGGTTTTCTGACTCAATTTTCCGCTTATGCTGAATTCCTCCATCAGGGGGAGCCCACGCCTACTACAAAACTCCCTATTCCTAGACATCTGGGTTCTGCTAGTCCGAAACACCCAACTGCAAGCAGATCTTAAGGAGCGCACCGCCCCCCTTGCTCCTCCCTCTGGGCCTGCCTCCTCGGACAGAAAAGGAAGGGACTTCACACTAGCCATTCATTTGTCAGCCGTGGGGGAGGGGACGCAAAAGCGGAGAGGAGGTAGAAAGGGGAGAGAGAAGACAGAGAAGATGGAGAAAGAGACACAAAGATGAGGGGACACTGATGGCGAGTGTCCACTGCGGTTGTACTTGAGGCGGTACAGCCCTGCAGCCTCGGGGGAGATTTCTTCCCCTTTCCTCAGGATCCCGAGAACACGCAGGACATGCGGAGGCGAACGTACTTGGATCCGAGAGCAAATAGTTCAGGCTATGACATTATTTTCTTTCCACTGTTTCTTCTGTCTAACCCCCTGAGCGGTCCACGCCCATTGACACCAAGAACAAACCGAGACAGCCGGGATGTCCCGGGTCTGCAGGCACTAGAGAAGTCCCTGCAAATGCCCACGCCTACTCGGGGCAGTAGGACTCTCTCAGCCAGGGCGTCCCCGGGGAAACCCGGCACACACTCCGCAACCACTCCACTAGCCGGTATAAAGTTGCTCAACTCAAGCGGAGACATGGGAGCGGGGTGAAGATCCAGAAGGGAACAGAGGACTGCTGTAATCCAGGCGAGAAGACTAGACCCATTGGTTCCCAACTCAGGTCTCCACGCCACCTTTGTCTGGGGAGTCTCTAGGTCCTGGTTTGCTGGTAAAGATGGGGGACAAGCCCTCATTTCGCTTTCCAGGGCGAGGGGGGAAATACTGCACATCCCTCTGGTTCAGGGACAGCTTTCCCGCCCAGGAGCCTCCCAGACCTCTACGGTGTTCCAACAACCCCACCCCCATCCATTGCGCCTTCCCGGCTGGCTCGGGCGCACCACGCGCAGGACAAAAGAATACAGGGGCAACGAGAGAGAGCTTTGACAGCCCCAAGTCATCAAAGAAACGCAGCCCCAGGACCCTGCTCAACCCCTGCCAGATAGCCTTCCACATTGCCCGAGCGGGTGGGGGGAAAGGGTCATGTCCGGCAGGTCCGGGCAGCTAGAGTACCCTGCTGCCTTGTCAAGAGCCGCTCAGGGGTGGCTTTCCAGGAACCAGCTATACTGACCACACACCAGGAGCCAGGAAAACCAGGTGGTCTGCCCTAAGGTGCTTTCAGGGGCTTGTATTTGGACAAGTTTGAGGACTCTCCATTCAAACTTTTGCCTCGACCAGTTTAAAGACAACAAAAAAATCAAGGTGTGAGGAGTCCCTCCTATTCTTCCAACTCAAGATAGAAGGACTTTTCCAGGATTTCTCTAAAAAAAAAAAAAATCCCTTCCCCCCTATTCCGTTGGTTCTTTTTCTCTACCGCACCCCGGACTTCTTTTGTCTAGATCTTTTCAGTACCAAGGTCTATCTGAATTCCTCTCTTTAGCGAGCCTCTTTCAAAGTTACCTTCATGTTTTAAAGTGCGCACATTTTCTTAACTTCGTCTTACAGCTTGTCCTCTTGGCTTTAATTAAAGCCCTCTTCCAATTGTAATGTACGTCCTCCCCACCCCCTTCCCCTAAGCTGGGAGGTTTTCTTTTCCCAACAAGTTTCGCCTCTTTATTTTAAATGGGGGAACAAAAGAAACGTGATTACCTTGAAAGTCGGCTTACTGCAGTTTGGGGGGAAATCCACTGCTGAGCTGCGAGAATGGGCTCCGCAGATCTCATAGGCAGCGCGGTGGCCTGGGGAAGGATGCGGCGAGTGCGGGACAGAGCTGGAGAGGAGGGAGGATGCGCAGCTAGCCGCTGATCCCCGTTCCAGCGCCTGTCCTCAGCACCCAATGCTCGCAGCTGCTGCGCCCGCGCGCCTTGAGTTCTTCACCCAGAAAGGCTCGGGGCAGCTCGCCTGCAAGTTCAAATGCGGGTTGTGACACCCACCGTCATTATATCGCTGTACCGTCAGAGCCGAGGAGGAGACTCAGCGAGAAGGAGGAGGGAGAGGAGGAGGGTTCATTCACAGGCTCCTGAAGCGCTCCGCAGCTACAGCCACTCCAAAAGAGCCCAGGCTTGGAAACAGGCGGAGGGGCGGAAAGGAGCTCCTAGAGCCTGTGGTACGGACCGCCTGCTCCCCTCGCCAGGCACTCCCACCTCTCAGCGTTTCTTCCTGATGAGAAGTACCAATCGGCTGGGGGGAAATCCGTGCTCCGCATTCAGCTCCAGTACCACCTCACTGTGCAGTCTCAAACAACTGCCTTCCCACCCTTCCCCATCCCCCCCCACCCGCCCTGTGCTGCTACTTCTGAATTAGGGGAAAGGAGTCCCCAGCCTCTGGTGTGGCCATCAAGCAAGGAGCAATTAAGTATGGTCAGTTTTTAGGAGAGGACAGGACTCTAGAAAAATCAGCCAAGAACTTGTGTACAGTGTGTTTCTGCGACCCCGGAGCTCGCTCGCCCCGTCAGCAGAGGTGTCAGGCTCAGATGCCCCTGCCAACCTGAAAGAGATACCGAGAAAGCGAGATCCCAAGCCCCAGGGAGACGCAGAAGCATTTGGTGGCAGCTCTCCCTGGGGAACTAACTGCTCAATGGGGAGCCTGCCGCATCAGGCCCTACACAAAGACCCTGGCCATAAAGGACTGGACAGGAAATCTCCCCAGGCAATCCCTTGTCCCATTCAAAGAGAATCCTTTCTCTGACACAAATCTGCGTCTCTCCTAAATGTACTCCACTTCCTTCCTTCTTCCATCCCACTGTCTTTCACAGGATCTTTTGGATAATTTTCTGCCCAATTCAGATTTCTTGGATTTATCCGTCTTTCCGTGTTGTTAGGAAATGGAATCTTTCATGTTCTCAGTTTTTTGTTTTTGGTTGTTTTTTTTTTTCCCTACTGGGGCTTTTCCATAGATGTAAACAACATCCATATAGAGAAGCACACCCTTCACTGAATCACAAAAGACTCCATTAGGGCCTTAAAGAGCGAAGGGTCAAACAGTTAATACAAAGGATTTCTGCCCCTCAGAAAGGAGGACTTTTGAATTTTCGTTACTTTGAAGTCTAGTATGACTTTATGCAGAGGAGAGAGTAAGTTCTCAAGACTCCTGGAAGTAACTCTCGGGTACTGAAACAATTACAAACCTTTCCTCCTACACCAATATGGAAATATCCTTGTAATTATTGGCTCTGGATGTTTTGCTTAGAAAATTACATCAAGCACGGGGCTTCAGAAACGGTAGTGATTAACGCAGAAAGTTTGTCTTTGCTCTGGATTTCTTTAATTAGGTTGGTTGCAACCACAGTTCTAAACTTGTAACCTCGACTTCTCAGCATGTGGAACCCTTTTCTAAGGTTTATAGATTCAATATGATCATAGATCTTAAGTGATAAACTGGCGGTAGGTTTGTTGGTACGACTTCATTCTTAGATGTTTATTTCCTGCATCCCTTTACTTACCCACCCCCAGAAATGAGTGACATAACTATGCGATGGGCCATTTAGAAATCAGTTTGGCTTGCAGTGACTTATTTAACAGTTACTCAATGATTATGCTACCATTACTAAAATTGAAATTTTATCCCATTTGTTTTTTAGAATGGAAGCCTCATCTTGGCATCAGACTTCAGCCGCTCCATGTAACACACCAACACAACCAGGTACAGAACTTGACTCAGCCAAGCTTCCGCAGACCAGAGATGCTTATCAGAAAGAACATAACTCTTGAGTCAGCAGGAATTCATTCAGAAAGAAGAAAAGTAAAATATAATAAACTTCCACTGACATTGGGGTGGAAAGAGGTTTTTTTTGTTTTTTTGTTTTTGTTTTTGTTTTTTTTCCTCTCTGAAATGTTTCAGGGAGTTATCATCATTCTGGTTCTTAAATTCAAGTGAGCCTGGCTTGAGTTTTCTAGTGAAGTGGTTTGCCCAAGGCTACTTGTGACAAATCATTGGCCTAAAAGCTTATCAACTCTGTTACCCTACTCTCCCTTCCAAACACACTTGAATAAACAAATCGACAAAGAAGTAGGGCAGAAGCAAGCAACTGGTAATAGACTGATATCTGTTTCCCAGACATGCTGATGATCTTTATTGTATTTATCACCAATATCATGTACATGTGATGGGACATCATTAAAAAAGTCATTGGCTGAGAACCTTTTTCTTGTGAGATGTTTTACATTATCTCGTCAAATGTGTTTGTTTTTAACCTTGCGTCTTTTTAACTTTATTTTCTTAGCTGGCTAACATTCCTGGCCCATCCATCCCCATATGATCTGTAGACAACTGGCGTACGGTGCAAAGTCACTCTCTTAGGCTGGGGCCACTTACTAAGGGATTGGCAACAGCACTGCTAAAGAGCTTCACTCGCCCCTTCATTGGCTTCCGAAGTTATTATTTAGAAAATCAAACACCTTTTAAGACTGTCAAATAACAAAATGATATATAGCTTAATTTCTACTTTCTTTCCCTGGGGACAGATCCTCTGTTTCGGCTACCTAAAATAAAGAATTTTCTTTTTTTTTTAAGTAAAAAACAAGGTATGTTTAGGATAGTCTACTAATACGTTGAATTTTGAGTTTTCTATGTGTTCCTATCTGTCTTTCTGTCCTCTCTGTTTATCTCTGTCTCTGTGTATGTCTGAGTGTGCTGAATATGCATGTGTGTCAGTGTTTTCCTGTGTGCATATGGGAAAGTAGGGTCCAAACCTTAACACCTGGCATCTCCCTAAGTCATTTTCTATATCATCATCATCATCATCATCATCATCATCATCATCATCATCATCATAACTCTTGTCATTATTGAGACAGAATCCTTTGATTTTTGTCTCCCAAGCACGGTGGTTGCAGACATGAGCCATAGTGCCCTGCTCTTTTTATGTGGGTTCCAGGTATCCAAACTCAGGTCCTTTGCTTGTGCCCTTAAAGATAGCACTTCATCTTTAAGCCATCTCCCCAACCTGGATGTAAGTGTTCTTGTTCTTTCTTTTGAGAAAACCAGAATGCAGCTATTTCAGATTCTCCAATGTCTGACAAAATTACCAGAACTTTTAAAACAGGAAACATTGCTTTACAGCTTGTAAGGCTAAGGACATATTTACACATATACTATGACCAAATCTAAATCTAGTTGAAATCTTGTTGTATGAGTACCCTCCTGATGTCCTGTGCTTGGATGGGGCATGCTGGGTATGTAAACTCGATGCCTTCTACACGGGATGAAAAGCCTGAGGCACTCTTCACTGCTGCTGTGCTCTAGTCTTAAGGAACTTGGCTGAGTTTGGAGGCAACCACCCAAAAACTTGAAGCAGAGAAAAGATATAGGGGGCAGGTGTCTCCAGGGAACCCCACTATCTTCCTCTCCACTCCTTGCCAAGGTCTGTTGGGATCGAATTCCAGGGTCCTCCTGCTGTTGATTGGGTGAAGCGCTTCTAGACAGGGCTGTGTCTGTTGCTGGGCTCTGGATCAGCCTGCCCTATTCAAACTGAACAAACAGAGTTCATGTTTCTCTGCCCTGATCTGCTGATGTTACGCACCACCAAACAAAGTGTGCTGCTTAGATCATTAAAGGAAGCTAAGGATGACAAATGCACCCCAGAGATGCTTTTCTTTTCTTTCTTTCTTTTTTCCTTCTTTTAATTCGAAGGAGAAAGCCAATTCCTCAAAGTTGTCATGAATTTAAAAAAGAAAAGCACATCAAGGACAGGCATTTTGTACTTTTAACCTGCTTAACGATTTTGTAGGATTGTGTTATATCTATATCTCTCATCTTCCTCCCTCACTGTGTGAGAGAGAGGGGGGAGGGGGAGGAGAGGGAGGAGGGGGAGGAGGGAGAGAGAGAGAGAGAGAGAGAGAGAGAGAGAGAGAGAGAGAGAGAGAGAGACTTAGCACAAAGAAATATACTGAGATACCATCAAGTCCAAGGAACCAACTTTTAAAACATCCTGAGCCTCTGTCTCCTCAAGCCCCTAAATGAAAACATTTGGATAAACATTTTCTTTCAATAGATAGCTTTGCTCTCAATCAGCCCTCCCCACGCCCCTTTAAATAATGTCAAAATGAATGGTGACTTCTAAAGGTAACTAAAATGTTAAAAAGATTATTTTCTTACTTTCTGTTCGATGTTGGATAGATTTCTCTAGAACTTAACTGGAAGGGCATCTACATCACAACAGAACTATGCAAGCCACAGCCAAATTCCAACATGGATGGGAGAGGCTGGGCTTGGAGCAGCGATGACTTCATTACAGAGAAGAGAGACTCTGAGTCTGTCCACCCAGCAGCCAAATGGCTCAGCACATCTGCACTCACCCAGGGAGGCTGCCCTGACCAAGCATCAAAAGCAAACAATACGAATGTATCATTGCTACAAAGGAAAAGATCAAGACCTTACAAGTAGCCCAACAGAATGAAATCACAGTCTCCTTCCCGCTTAGTCGCTTTCTCATACTCTTTCCCTTCCTCTCCCATCCTCCAAAAGTATATGGGTCAGATTTTTGTAGAAGATTGTTTTGATTGAACCAAGAAATGAAGAGTTGGTTTCCAAACACAAGGAAGAGCTAAAGACCTTATCAGCTATGGGGCTAGTGCAAAGCAATACAGAAGTTTCCTGAGAGGCAAAACTTTGGCAGTCACTGTTTGCTCTCAGTGACTACATCTCCAGTTATTCAACTGGACCACAGAGGGATTCAGAAACAAGGAGTTTAATGAAAACTGCTACTGCTAGTACCAGAAGACCGTTTTAGTGTGTCCCCGTGGGTGAGTCAGGAAATATTTGCACACAGTGTAAGGAACATTTGAAGAACACCAGTGTGGGTGTGGGAGCAGAAGAACGGAAGGCAGGTGTCCTATATTTAATTCATCGATCAGCAGGATTGTAATACTACTTAAATGTCATGGACTTCAGGTTCTTGTCCCAAAATATGAGCAGTCACATCTTCACACAAGAATAAATAGATGGAAATCCAATATTTGTTAGAATAATTCAAGCAAACAGCAGAAGTATTAGACTCAGCAAATACTTGTCATGGACTGTTCATAACATTCTTCCGTTTGTCCAATTCAACAAATCGTTTACTGCTTTTCATGCAGTTTTGTAATTGAAAATACAGTTATTTCTATTACCCAGATAAGTCAGAGGCTTAATAAACAATGAAAAGCACTTTATTGACCACAAACGTGTTAGAGAGGAACAGCAGCTGAACATGACTGTGTCCTGTACCGGAAACCATCTTTGCGAACCTATTCTGACGACATGTTATCACAGGGGTTGACTTCATTGCACTTTGGAGAAGTAAGGCACCATTTCTGCACAATGGGAATGGCACAGCTCTAAGGTGCAATGAACTTCTGGTGTCTCCCATAGTTGATATAACGAACACTTGTGCCACATGAAAAAGGGACAGAAAGCGAAGAGAAAGTATTGAATATCATGCTAATAAGAAAATAACACCAGAGAAAGCAAACACACCGAGGGCCTCTGGATTGCTAGCCACAAGGCAGAAATTAGCAACAAGAAAAACAGAGCAACTTGTTAGAAGTATTCCTGGGAGTTAATAGGGTGTGATCTTTTAAAAATTCATTTTCATCCAGGTGGTGGTAGGTATGCCTTTAACCCCAGCACTCAGGAAGGCAAAGCCAGGTGGATCTTTGAGTTTGGGGCCAGCCTGATCTACAAAGTGAGTTCCAGGACAGCCAGGGCTACCCAGAGAAACCCTGCCTCAACTGCCCCATCCGGTACCCTCTCTTCCAAAAAAAAAAAAAAAAAAAAAAAAAAATCCATTTTTAAAAGCTTCTCTCCAACGCAAACAAAATAAAGTCCAGTTGACAAAGTGCCATGACCCTTCCCATTTCCCCATTTCCACAAATATTTCAGGATCCTTCGTCTCCTTTACTCTGGTGCCTGCAGCTGGCTCTTCCTCCACATCCTGACAAAATGCCTGGCTCCAGGATTCCCACAGCAGAAGTCTACAGATGAGGTGGCAAGGTCTCCAAACATTGATAAGAAAGCACTGAGGCAGGGAAGGGAGGGAAGACAGGCATTTCAAGCAGGTTTTACTACAGGCAGCATGCCACAGGGGAGAGGATGACTCAGAGACCTTGTCTCCAAGTGGGGTGGGGGAACAGATTCTAAAGCATCTGGTGCTTGGTTAAAAGCTTCTCTTAGGAGTGTTAATCCCTGTGCTGCAGCCATTTGGGGAAACCTTTGGGCTGCGGTTCTATTTGCCTAGTGCTCTGGGCTAAAAGATATTGAGCTGTGGTGGGGAGATGAGCTGACGTGCCCAGGGTGAAGGTCTATGAGGCGTGTGAATTATATTTGCTGTAATTCCCAATTTTTCCATCACTACCCAGGTTGAGAAGGTTGCAAAACTAGCAACAATGAGATTTTTTTTTTCTTTTTCTTATTTGACTCAGTCAGAACAGTTTGTCATGGTAAATCCTGGAACAGATAAAGAACGAGAATCTTTTCATAGGCTGCTTCCTCATGGCCAAAGTCAGCTTCCCTCTCCTCCAGGACTTTCCCTCTGTCTGCCATTGTCTTACCCTTAACACTTCTGACTCAGTCTCTGCAAATCTCTCCAACCCCGAACAAGACCTTTTTTTTCCCACTCAAAATGTCTCAACTCTGAAAAATAATCTGTGACCACATGAGAACTAACCTGGAAAAGATTGGTGAATCTTAACAGAAAGGATAGCAAGAATGATTATAAATTCACATAAGCAGTGTCTTTTTTTTTTTTTTCATTTTACATCCGGATCACTGTCCCCACTTCCTGTCCCTCTCTCTTCCCTCTTTCCTCTGAGAGGGTGGAGGCCTCCCTTAGGTATGTGTCCCCCTAACCATGGCACACCATGTCTCTGTACTTCTCCCATTGAGGCCAGTCAAGTTAGCCAAGATAGGTGAGTGGATTCCACAGCCAGGCAACAGCTTTAGGAACAGCCCCTGCTCTGGTTGCTCAGGACCCACATGAAGACGGAGCTGTACATCTGCTACCTATGTGCTGGGAGGCCTAGGTCCAGCCCATGTGTGCTCTTTGGTTGGTGGTTCAGTCTCTGGGTGTCCCCAAGGGTCCAGGTTAGTTCACACTGTTGTCTTCCCCCCAATTCTTCCATAATAGTCTCCAAGCTCCATCCAATGTTGAGCTGTGGATTTCTGCATCAGTCTGACTCAGCTGCTGGGCAGAGCCTCTCAGAGGACAGCCATGGTAACAGAATATCTTTAATTGTGTCTGGGATTGGTGCTTGCCCGTGGGATGGATCTCTGGCTGGGCCAGTTATTGCTTGGCCAGTCCCTCAGTTGCTTTTTATACTGTGATGTCCAATTGCAGACATGCTTCTTATGTGTAGCCCCCTGATGCAGTAGATATGTATTCTGTCTCCGACATGCCTCTCTCCTCTTCCTATTTTATTCACCATAACATTTATTCTTCTCACCACAACAGTGCATCCAATACAAACAGCAGTGAGAGGGTACTTTAAGCTCACAGTTCCTGAGGGCTCAGTCTGTTGTTATTCAGACCCATTCAGTTGGAAGGACATCATACCTTCCGAAGTGTGTGGTGAAGGCTAGCTGCCACCACCTCTTTTGGTTAATTTGAAACAGAACAAGAAAATGCCAATGGAGGCTGGCTTTCTCCCTGCCCCCTCTTATTATAGTACCTCAGCCTGTAAGACAGTGCTTTTCATGGTCAAGGTGAGTTTGTCCCCATCAGCTAATAGTCTCTGGAATTCCCTATACACTGACCTAGGAATCACTTCTAGATTTGCTCTTTTCTCCTGCAGACACGCATGCACGTGCAGACGTGTGTGTGTGTGTGTGTGTGTGTGTGTGTGTGTGTGTGTGTGTGTGTGTGTGTGTAAAGAAAGGCTATGCAAATGGAGGGTACTTGATGCCCTGAGACATTTGTTAGATAATGTTGATGAGGCTAGGAATAACGCCTGCTCTCTACCTTGGGAAGAAATACAATCTCTAATTCCTAGCTGAGGCCATAAGGTTAAGGTAAAGGATGAAAGAAGGTAGAGAAGGCAAACACAGAACCATGAGGAGTGAGGTAAACTAGAGAGTGCATTGTTGCCTTGTACAAACTGGCTGTAACAGGAACACTTCCTCCAGGGCTTTAAGATCTTAAGACATTAAGGAAATCAAATAAAATGAACCTTAGGATGACATCTACCTAAGAAATGCCAGAACACAACCCAGAATTGAAATGATCCTGGGACAGAGAATGGGAGGAGAAAGAGCAGGGGGTCATTTGATCCCCCATTCATTCTCTTCATTCCCTCCTTGTAACGGTTCCCAGCTTCTTATCAGTAAACATCTTTATCTCCAGGAAAAGAGGATGTTCCCCCAGAGGTTTGGGAAGGAGCAGAAGGAGAGAGAGAGAGAGAGAGAGAGAGAGAGAGAGAGAGAGAGAGAGAGAGAGAGAGAAGAGAGAGAGAGTTCAAAGTAGAGAAGATGCTAATACATGATCATTTCTGATGCTTTTGATGAGACAAGAGAAGATGCCCCCGCTCTGTCCTGTCTGTGCTCTTATCACGTGACTTCAGTATCTGTTACCAGCAGCTCTGCTTCACTTCAGCCAAAAAAAAAAAAAAAAACCTTGCAGTGAGGAGGTCAGCTTTGTAGCAGCCAAGTGGCATTCACAGTTTATTTCTCTAAGGGAGTCCTCAGGAATAACTCCACACTTCTCATGCACAGTCTTAAGCAATGGGCTTTGTAGGATTTTATATCCTGGAGACTATATTCCCAGAACTATAAAGAAAAACAAAAATCAAACAAACAACAAAAAACCCAGTTCCCTTGTCATTATAAAGAATGGCACATTCAGATATAAAATAGAAAGAAAACCTAGATACACTCCTGAAAATATAATTATATTTTCATAAAGAACAAAGAAGTAGAAAAAGCAGATTTTTAAGAAGGCATGAACCCGAGGAATACCCAGAGAGTTGTTTATAATTAGAGACTGTTTCTTGAAATACCCAGAAGTATCTCATCGAGACCGAAAGTGTGCATGTCAAATGCAGAAGCTGAGAGAGGGCAATGCTAACCTGGAGACACATGAAGCAGTGGGTGGGGAGAAAGGAAAACGCTGGGTATAAATTCACACTGCTTATTTCAAAAACTCTGTCCAACGGCACCACAAATGGCTTCCTTTCCAGCCACACTGTGCGTCTGTTATAACTGCATGGATGCTTCCTCCTCAGGAAGAGATTAGGCATCCTTAATCTTTGATAGATCCTGTAACTTCTTTTAACTAACAAATTCTGTCCTTAAATAGTTCCAAAGGACTATTTATGCCCCAGTTAAGGCCTTCTCTCTCTCTCTCTCTCTCTCTCTGAAGTTTCCATGTTTGCTGCTCAAGGAACATGAAGAAGGAAGGAGAGGAAACTGGCTAGCTCTGCTTTTTTTTTCCTCCTTTCCCTCTTTCCCACTGTGTAGAGGATGAGCTACAACAAGGGTAGGAAATTCTTCTTTCTCCTTTTTTTTTTTTGTCTTCAAGCACTCTGTGTGTGTGTGTGTGTGTGTGTGTGTGTGTGTGTGTGTGTGTGTGTCTTTCAGTTAAAAGTAATTGGGAAATAAAAACTTTAGATATTTGTTCGATATGCTAGGCTTTGATACGGGCTATTACATTGTTGTCATAACCAAACCAGTTAAGACACTCATCTGCTTCAGACCTACTGAGTAGATTATCCTCGAACACGAACACTTGTAGCAACATTAGTTATATGTAGACAAAAACTGGAAGCAAATCCAAGTCCGTCAACGAGTGAATAGGTAAAGACGATACAATACATCCAGGCAACAGAATATTACTAATTAAGGGAGAAATGGTGAGCTGCTGCAGTCTGTGTCATGACGAGCCTTGAAAACACACGAGAGGAGAAGCACTGCAAAAGACCATGGCTCAATGGGCGGGGTATGAATGACAATAGGCGTGTCAATACAGACAGACAGAAAGTATGCGGCTCGGGCTGGGAACAAAGGACAAGACAGAGTGATTATTAATGGTCATGAGGACTCATTTTGTGAATATGGACAGGTCCTATAGTGTTTTAACAGTGATGAATGCTTAGCTCTGTTAATTTACTAAAACTCATTTAATTGTATCATTTAAATGATAAATTGTCTGGTATGTAAATTACATTGCTTAATGGTATTACCAGAAAACTGGATGTATACTTTTGAGAAATGACCTTGGAAAGCTGTTTAAATTGAAGGTCTCAACCTCTTCGACAGACCTAGTAAGTTAGAATTTCTATGAATAAACTATACTATATTTAACATACAAGAATTCATAGAAATCATTTTGGCATGTGTTGTGTAAGGTGTGTGTATATTTTTGCATGCATGTCTGTGCATGTGTATTTGTATCCAGATGTGTGCTTATTGTCTTAGTTGGGGTTTCTATTCCTGCACAAACATCACAACCAAGAAACAAGTTGGGAAGGAAAGGGTTTATTCAGCTTACACTTCTACATTGCTGTTCATCACCAAAAGAATTCAGGACTGGAACTCAAGCAGGTCATGAAGCAGGAGCTGATGCAGAGGCCATGGAGGGATGTTACTTACTGGCTTGCTTCCCCTGGCTTGCTCAGCCTGCTTTCTTACAGAACCCAGGTCTACCAGCCCAGGGATGGCACCACCCACAATGGGCTGGACCCTCCCCCCTTGATCACTTGCTGAGAAAAATGCCTTACAGCTGGGTCTCATGGAGGCATTTCCTCAACTGAGGCTCCTTTCTCTGTGATAACTCCAGCTTGTGTCAAGTTGACACAAAACCAACCAGTACAATTGAACCTTTGTCAACTTGACACACAAACAAAACACTATTAAGCCTCAGCTCTTACTTATTCATCCCCAAGATCTAAATAACTTTAAGAGTCCCACAATCTTTACAAATTCTTACATATTAAAATTGCAATCCCTTTAAATATCCAGTCTCTTTTAGAAATCAAAGTCTTTTTACAATTTAGTCTCTTAGCTGTAGGCTCCACTTCTTCCTTCAAGAGGGAAATATATCAGAACACAGTCATAATCAAAAGTAAAATCAAACTCTAGCCATCCAATGTATGGGAATCCACTTACAAACTTCTGTCTGGGCTCCTCCAAGGGCTTGGGTCACTTCTCTGTCTCTGTCTTTTGTAGCACAAACCTTGTCTTCTAGGCTCTAGCCACCTTTTCTCCACTGTTGCTGCTGTTTGTGGTGGACATCTCATAGAACTGGCATCTCCAAAACACTACTGTCAGTCCTGGGTTACTAATTGCAACTGAGGCTGCACCTTCACCAATGGCCTTCCATGGCCTCTCACAGTGCTAACCCTTAGCTGCTCTTCATGACCCCTTCATGCCTTCAAACCCAGTACCACCTGGGTGAGTCTTATACATTACCAAGTCCAGCCACAACATGAGGTACAACCTTGGCTATCTCTGGAACACAGCTTCTTTGTGCTCTCAGAAAACACTTCCCAGAAGCTTTCACCTCAATGATGCTTGTCTCTTCTTAATCACCACTAATTTCTTAGCTCCAGCGGACCAAAATCAATAGTTCCAGTAATACGAAGGTTTTGCTTTAGTAGTTCTGGTATCTTGTTAATCACAGCTGATCCATCAGCCCCAGCTAACCAAAAGTACAGAATCTTCACAATCAAACAGCAACAGCCCTGATAATAGTCTTTTACCTTCCCTCTGAAATTTCACAAGCCAGGCTTCCATCTTCTTCGAGGTTCTTAACATTACCTTCCAAGCTCCTCCAGAACATCCTACAGAGCTCTTACTATCCCAATGGCTCTTCTAGCTCAAAGTTCCAAAGTCCTTCCACAGTCCTCCTCAAAACATGGTAGGGTTGTCACAGGAATACCCCACTATGCTGGTACCAATTTGTATTAGTCAGGGTTTCTATTCCTGCACAAACAGTATGACTAAGAAGCAAGCTGGGGAGGAAAGGGTTTACTCAGCTTACACTTCCACACTGCTACTCATCACCAAAGGAAGTCAGGACTGGAACTGAAGCAGGTCAGGAAGCAGGAGCTGATGTAGAGACCATTGAGGGATGTTGCTTACTGGCTTGCTTCTCCTGGCTTGCTCAGCTTGCTTTCTTATAGAACCCAGGTCTACCAGCCCAGAGATGGCACCACCCACAATGAACTGGGACCTCCCCAATGATCACTAGTTGAGAAAATGCCTCATAGCTGCATCTCATGGATGCATTTCCTCAACTGAGGCTCCTTTCTCTGTGATAACTCCAGCTTGTGTCAAGTTGACACAAAACCAGCCAGTACACTTTTACATAAGGTCAGTGGTTGATTTCAGTTTCCTCTATCATCATCTTCATTTTATGGTTTGAGGCAAGGTCTCCGAATTAAAGGCAATTTGGCCAATTCAATTAGTCTGTCTATCTGCCCCAGGGATGCTCTGACTAGACTCCCAGAATTGGATTTAAATGTTTTACACTATACTGGCCTGGCATTTACTAAATACTGGGGAATCCAAATCCCAGTCCATTTTGGACACTTGTACAGCAAGTACTTTACTCACTGAGAGATCTTTGTGCCCCAGGAGTCATGCTTATATGCATTACATTTGCTAACCACCAAGAATACCCAAGGGAGTTAGTTACTCTAAGTATCTGCTGTAGCTTTATTACAATTTTTCCCCATTACAATATGGCTTATGAAATACAGCACTAAGAAATGATTTAAATAAAAATAAATTCTTTTCATGGTATTATTGATAAGGGTAGTTAGGTGTAAGATTCTCTCTTTCACCTTTTACATGACTATGTTGAATGTTCTATGTGGCTAAACCGAAAGTGTTCAGGAGGCTAGGTGTATTCAGCATATTTGGTGTATTCAGCATATTTGGTGTATTCAGCATATTTGGTGTGTTCAGCATATTTGGTGTGTTCAGCATATTTGGTGTGCTCAGCATATTTGGTGTGTTCAGCATATTTGGTGTGCTCAGCATATTTCCTGTTTAATACCTTTGACTTAGCATGGGTTTGCCAGGGCACAATCTCATATAAGGTTAGGAACATGTCTCTATGGAAGTGGCTCTTCTCATGCTGGCAAAGATGGCTGGTCATTCCATTCCAAATAGGCTTTCCCTTCTTTATACCACACTGGGATCATTGTTCCTAGAAACGTCACTCTCCTGGGTTCTTATGATCAGACAGGAATATAGCACTAAATTCTGAGCAATGTGACAGACTTGATGGAAGTAACGCAGCAATATGTCGGGAAGCATGGCAGCACGACCTCCTCTCTCCTTCATTCCTTCTGCTGCCTTTGGTGCACTCATGTGGATTGAGGTTTTTTGTTTGCTTGTTTCTTCCTGAGTTCACCTTCAGGGTGGTAGAAAAGAAAGAGAAGAATCCAGGGTCCCTGGTGCTGTGAGTTGTCCACAGCTCTTTATTCTATTCACATGCAATTATTTAAATCACACCACAAGAGAAACAGATTCACAGTGGGTCACTCTGGATTGCTGTGGTTGAATCTAGATTCTAACGGATGGGCTCAGCTGCCACGTATAGTTATCTGGTCCAGGCAACTCTTAGACTGCTCATTTTGCAACTTCTGTATGTGCATGGGCTCAGAGAATCCTGCCCATTTCTTCAGACCAGGAGACCTCTATGTGATTAGGCCGTACACTCAGGAAACACTTGGTTAATCTCAAAGAACTAAAATGCTTCTTTCATGATAAAATGAGATACAATAAGATCTCAGCACTCTTAAGGAAACAATAAAAAATACTGTAAGTACTAAAATCAGGACTTATCAGAAATGTAAGGAAGCAATGGAAACAAACAGAAGCCTGAAAACAGTCTTTAGGTGGAAAGTGTTTCAGTGTTCTCAGGGACCAGGACGAAATGCTGTGCCAAGGAGCAGCCTCTGGTGCTACCCACAGAGATCCATCACTGGCATCCATTGTGATAGCACGTGAATATCCACCTCTCGCATGCATGTGCCAGCTTACTACGATCAGTTTCTAACCACGATTGCTGATTTGTGAACTAAATATGTGGTTTGAGGATAGAAACAGGTACCCCATAACTCTATTGGGGGTTCCAGCTTTTACAAATAAAATGAGTGATATTTTAAATATCACATAAATATTTGATATTTGACTATCCATTAATTTTGAAGGGTCTAATTTTATTCTCTAAAAAAAGTGCTTTAATTGATAGATATATTCAGTGAACATCAAAGCAATTTCCAGGTTGAGAAAACAAGTTGAATGCATGTAGTTATTAGCCAGCAAGGTCTTCCTATCTCTTCGCCGACTTATTAAAGTGTCAAATGTTATGCTTACAGGAAATCTTAACAATGTCCTGAACTTCAGTGTCAGTCGCCGCAACACAGGAGTTTAATACCAGAAATCACAAAGTTGGGTTTTCAGCCACCACAGACCCTAAGAAATAGTTTTCTAAAAATACCCTGGGTTCGTGGTTTAAGTGAAAACAGTTCTTTTACTTTGAAAGGTCAAATGACTTCCCATTTGGGAAAAGATATTCCACAGGAATTGTGACAGTCTCAAAAGCAAGATGTTTCTGACCCATTCTATTTCCCTCCACACGAAGAGTGACGCCATACCTACAGACAAAGCTCTCTGTGACTTTATCACGTGCTGGATTCCTGGTGATGTCATACTTCGCTATGCATGACTAAGCAAGTGTAGGCTGGTCTGAAGTGCTTCCAGGAGCTGGTAGACTGAGTGTTTGGGTGCAGGCCCCTGGACATGCCAAGCTTATGGCTGGGGGTTACTGTGTGAAAATAGCTGTTAATCACCGTGCAATAGTGATTTGACAACAACTGTGACCTAAAAGGCTGAAATGTTCTTTCGCGGGTACCAGTTCTCTTAATTGAACAGGGAAACTGCCCTTGGAGTTTTAAACGGAAGTTCTAATTGGATAGAGTAAACACCCAAGGCTGGCACCGATTTCGAGTTTCTGCTTGATTCTATCCACTCATCACACTATATCTTCTTCTTCTTATCAAAACCAAAATATTTTGTTTCCAGGGTCATACTTATCCAAAATGTTACAAAAGACACTAGCATCACAGATGAGCTTTAAGCTCACTCACTTTCCAAACCCGGTTATGAGGTCAACGGAAATAATAATAATGCAGACATATGACTAACAGCTCTGGACTGTTGAATGCTTAACATAGACCAAGTATAATCTTCAAGATGCTATTGAAATAGCAGTGGATGCTATTGTCCTGGTTTTATGGGAGATTAATTGAGAGAGGAAAGAAATTACCTCCCCCATCTGAGATTGGAGTGGTCCACACGACTACTTTATATGCGTTTACTTGTATTGCCATGTTTTAAGACAAGGTAAGAGGAAGGCATTTAAGCTTGGGCAAGCAGAAATGAGATTATAGCGATCAAGTTCATTTATGTGGTGGGGAAAAAAAAAAAACAGCATAGAATTAACATGATCTACTGGAAGCAGGGATCTTCTCTGGGTCAAAGCACATCTTTTACAAGGGAAAGGCCACACGTGAGTCTTCAGAGTGAGCAAAAAGCAAACACTATTGCTGTTTTCATGGGGTGTCACGTCCTCAGCATTTCTTCTCCAGAGTGAAGTGAGGCAGACTAGACAATTCTGCCCTATTCCTCTTAACAAGGGGAGGGGGAGCAGTTGGTGACTTAACTACTTATCATTCTCAAGTGGCCGCAGCTTGGTTGAGTGCCCTGTAAATCCTTCCATCCTGGACACTCTGATAAACACTCTTCTGGAAATATTTTATTTTGATTTTGATAACTTAGTTCCTATACCATTCATTTATATATAAAATGTAAGACAACAAAAAAATTAATGAATTGCCTGCTGTCTTTGTCCACTCGTCCTACTCAATCAAATACTGCTTTTTACACCCTGCCTCTCTCCGTTAGGCTTCAAAGTACTATATCCTGATAGCTCCAGCCTTGGTATCAGTCCCCAAAGATAGAAATGTTCTTGAAGTAAGCACAGTAGGACTTTGTGTAAGAACTTTGCCTATGTTCTCAGACTCTTATCGGGGCCGGAGGTAGTCATAATAAATACACAGTGTAACTTCAAAATCTTCAGGGAAATTCTGGCCTCCAAAGCCAAATCAAAACAGTCTGTGGGAGTTATGCCACCTTTATAAATTGGAATAATAATCTATAAAAGTAAAACTAGGGATCGATTAAGAGGATAGCTGAGAAGATTGTAGGTATAGGGATAAATATTAGGGTGGATTAAAAATTACATCTCCTTGTAGGACATTGACTTAGTAAGAAGAAGACTCCTTTAAAAAAAATCAGACATCAGGATTTGCTTTTTGAAGTTTTCAACATTTGTGAAAACTTGGAGAGCATGTTTTCACACATAGAACCCTCACTAAGCATGTTTCTGAGCCTCTTCTCTTCACTAAAGGAACTTCAAGGTAGTCTTTTGGTATAAACTTTCTTGCCAGTAAAAGTCTAGTCTGGACTTTGTTGTTTTCGTTTTTCAAGACAGTGATTTTCTGTGTAGCCTTGGCTGTCCGGAAGCTCACTTCATACACTAGGCTGGCCTAAAACTCACAGAGATCCTCCTGCCTCGACCTCCCAGGTATGGGGATTAAAGGCTTGAGCCACCACTGCCCAGCTCAGTACTATCCCTTATAGCATCCAAGGATGCCAAGCCCATAGGATCCTGGGTCACACATCACAACTTCAAGTTACTATGCTTTTGTTACCTGTAGCCACAGAGGACTTTTATGTTTAAATTCACAGAAGTCATATTATCGTAATGAATCGTTTTCCTATTCCAGAAATTGCCAGCTCAAATAAATAATGAAGATATAATGATTCCTTTGTTTTTTTTAACAAATCAATCCCAAAGTTGGGGTAATTTCCATGCTGCTTTGGCACCTTCTGCTTACCTTGGTAGACATTGTCTCCCTACTCTGTGAGCTCTCCTTTGCTGAACATCTTTACCCAGATAGAAAAGCAATTAGAATCCAGATACCCAGAGCCAGGTTAACTTTACATTTTTCTATGAAGCTTTCCCAGCACTGTCTCCTACAAGAAGTACTCTTCCCTCCCTGCCTTACACTGCAGGATGCAACCTACAGATGAGGTGGAACTCTAAAAGCAAGCACCCCAACTCTGAGTTGTCAGATTAGTGGCTGTGGACAGGTTTTTCTACTTGAATACTGAAGCCCTGGAGCGATGTTTGATGCTCAGGCCATCTGAAAATGTCCTCGTGAAGTGACAGATGGGAAAACAACACACCTGGGTTTCTCTGTCAGTGGCACTTCCTTTCCTTAAAAGAACCCATTTCACTTCTTCTTCTTCTTCTTTTTCTTCTTCTTCTTCTTCTTCTTCTTCTTCTTCTTCTTCTTCTTCTTCTTCTTCTTCTTCTTCTTCTTCTTCTTTTATATTTGAAAATTATTGCCGGATTTTTTCCAATTAGCCATCTGGGTTTAAACTCTAGCTTCACCATCTTGCTAGGTGAGTATACTTTAAATAGTTACTTAATTCCACCTTTCTCCTACTAGATTAGATCTCCTAGTCTGTGAGGCAGAGATTGCCTTGATGTATGCCATGGCGAGCTCCTGAAGATTGAACTGTTTGTCCCGCATTACATCTTGATGGAAGCTCCCCTCCCTCCTCTCTTCCCATTCCCACCCTTCAAATCCTTCCCCCTTCACTCCCTCTCCTCTGAGAAAGGGTACCACCTCATCTTGGTACATCTAGTCTCAGTAGGAGTAAGCACTTCTTCCCACTGAAGCCCAACCAGCTAGTCCAAGTAGGTCCCACTCCATTTCCTAGGGGACCCACGTGAAGACCCAGCTGCACATCTGCTATACATGTGTAGGGTGCTTAGGTCCAGCTCCTGCATGCTCTCCGGTTGGCAGTTCAGTATCCGTGAGCCCCCATGGGCCCATGTTAGCTGATTCTGTAGGTCTTCTTGTGTCCTTGACCCTTCCAGTCTGCTCAACTCCACCCCCTGCTCTTCTACAAGACTCCCTGCACTCTACCTGATGTTTAATTGTGGGTCTCTTCATCCGTTTCCATCGGCTGCTGGATGAAGCCTTCAGGAAACAGTTTTTATAGGTTTCTATCTATTCTTTCCAAGGCCCAGTACCTAGTAACAACTCTCATAATCCATCATCAGACTAGTCCTAAAAACTTGTCTTTATATTTAAAATCTGAAGGAAATATCTCTTCTTGGCTTCATCTTTATAAGACAGTTGTACGGCAATACATATTTCATTATGTAATTAGGCATTGGATTCATGTATAGTTTATTAACTTTAGCAACTACATTTGGTTTTCATTAGCCTGGAGTTCTGTAGAGATGAGTGGGGATAATATCTATATAACAAACGATATAAATGTTTAATGCCATTGAGTTCTATTCTTTAAAAGGAGATAAATTTAAGGCTGGTGAAATAGTTCAGAGGGTAAATGCAACTTTCACCAAACTCCATGAGTGTAGATTGATTCTTGAAATCCACATAGTAGAAAAACAGAACAAACTCTGGAAAATGGTCTTCTGATTCTATACACCAGATACACATACACAATGCATGCACAAGCATGCACATGCATGCACACACACACAAATACACACACACAAGCACACACACACACACACACACACATACATACTTCCACTAATAAATAAATAAATAAATCCAAAAGATAAAAGATATTTGAAATAATACATTTTATGTTAATCATATTCTCTAGATTTTAGAAGATATTTTGAGTGCCATGCCAGGGCCATCAAAAGTAAAGAGTATTCAGTATACTGACCACATTTTATGTGTGTGTGTGTATATATAGTACATATACACAGCAGCCATGAACTTACCATCTTCAAAAGGTGTGACCTGTCCCTTTGCTTCAGGCCTGTGCCCTCTCACCAGCCCTACCCTTCAACAACTACTGTGTCTCTACAAACGAATTTATATTTCCTGGAAGTTTTGTCAGTGTATGTGCATGTACTTTGCTTTCTAGAGCTGTTGCTGCCCTTTTGTTTGTTCATTCTTTTTTTTCTTCCTTTCTTTTTTTCTTTTACCTATGTTGCTATATCCAAAGAACATTCCCTTAGTCTCCTTTTTGTTATCATTTTCAGATAGTACCATGGTGTGGATTACATCACAGTCTGTCTGTCCTTCCCTACTGATGCTCTCACTTGCATTATTTTCAGTCATTTGTTAATCACAAGTAAGTAGGTCAAGCAGACATTCACTAACAGTCTTCATATGGACTTATGTTTCCACTCCATACATATCTTCGTCCTATAGAAGAGGTATTTCTAACTTAAAACAAAAACAAACCAACAAACAAAAATTTCAAAGAAAAAAGCAGACAAACCCTTTCCAAGACATTTTGTTCAGCTGTTTAATTGTTTCTGCTCAGGGAATAGATGTAGCCCCTCACAATCAATCTTAGATGTATGTCCTCTGTGTTCTCCTTTTGTGTTGTGAACAGCTAAATGTATCAGTCAAACCGAGAAACATGTCAACATTAACTGGAATAAGAGCCATATGTTATGCTTACAAATATCCCATATCTTGCAATGAACACAAAATAGCCAGTCCATTGTTTATCATTTGTTACATTTAATTATTCGGTTCTGTATAGTTGTTTAGGAGTAAACAAACTCCAAGTTTCCAAATACTAACTTGGAAACAAAAGAGAAGCAACAAATGTCACCTCTCCATCCCAGCTAGTTGATTTTATGTCACTTCCATTAGTACCCGAGGGGACTGTGGCAATAAAGTTTCTTAGCACTAGAAACACTCAATAAGAATTTAATAAATGAGTTACCGATTCAGTATGAATAGCTTGGTAGAAGCCCAATTACATATCAGCTGAGCACAAGGGATAGGTAGTTCGAAGTCATCTTTGACTTTACTCCATGGAGTCCTCTGATGAGGTTCACCACGCGAGTCTCTCATTAAGTAGGTTTAAAGACCTTCCACTCCTGGTGCTCTATGGCTCATTAACACATACCATGATATGCTTTCATCTTCTCTGATGTCAGGGGTGCTCCATCTGTTAAGAGGGCATCTCCTGGTCTCATGGCGTCAGTGCAAGTAAATGGAGCCCTCCATAGCCCAGGATTTAAAGTCAGTCCATTCCTTGAAATTCTTTGATGGAAATCCTGCCTACCCCTTTCAAGAAGTTATGGGAGATGGCATAGGATTCTGGCTCTGAGCATTCTAATTAGTGAGCTCTTCCCCGGGCCTGCCTTTCGTCTTTCTACTCTTTACATGAAAGTCAATTTAGATGAGAGAACCACTCTACAATTGGTGAAACAGTTGGCAGGTGTGCAGCTGAAGTTCTGGGGGTGGAAGGTGGCAGAGGTTCAGGGGAAGGGAAACAGTTCTCAGAAGCTTGCACAACTTGTGGGGCAACCTCTCCCAAGTGGTAAGTGTCCTGGGGCAGAACAGACCTTCACTACAGGGAAGTCTCACTAGTGCAGGTCCAGACTGCTGATGGGACAAGTAAATAAAATACTCTCACTGCATGAAAGGGCTGCAAGTCAATGCACCCACATCCCAGGAGCTTTGAACATTAACTTTCTGAATGCCAAAGGCACCAAGTAAGGTGAGCAGATATAACAATGAAGGGTGATACCCAAAGGGAAACCCAGTGATAGAAGCCAATTCTCAGAGAGTAAACCAAAGATGAATGAAAATATTTTATTAACTCTCTTGGTGGTTTCAGGTTGGAATAACACAAGGTGGTAAGCTCCTTCTTAACTCTAGTCCTAAGGACAGGGAGGACCAGAGAATAAGTCGAGGCAGTGAAAACACTCCTCCTGTATACAGGAGATGAAAACACCTACCTTGTCCTCCTTAATGTTTCCTTTTCTTAACATTTGGCAAGTCAAACTCAATCAGGTTAATCATTTTCTCACTGGTACAAGCAACAGAAATTTCCATTAGCACGTGAAGGACAGGAGGAACTCATCTTGGGGTTAGTAAACAGCTTTGATATAATCAGAGCCAGCTAGTGTTTAGCAATCAGTTCTTAGGGCTAGAGGGGTATTCCTACTTCAAGTATCTCTCAATTTTCTGACTCAGATGTTCTTAAATACTCTGTCTGTATATCTGTGTCCAAACACAGACTGTTTCCACTTATCCATGAGATCTTCCAATCTGATCTCTGCAGAGTTTATTTTCATGTTTATAAGTCAAGCATCCTCAGCCACAAACTCCAAATTCTGAATGTATTTGAAACATAAAACACAGCCCTGGAAGTGTTTTATGACCTTGCATGCATGACCTCATGAAAGAGGACAGTCAAAAATTAGGGGCATTAAAATTATTATATAAAATTTTATTTAAACCATGTGTCTAAGGTATATGGAAATATCAATGAATTTCCTCCTTAGATTTGGATTCCGTGCATAAAATATCTCATTAGGTATATGAAAACTTCTTAAAATCTGAAAAGAAAATCAAAAACTTGAAACTCCACTGCTCTCTAGAATTTCAGATAAACATTTAGCCTAAATTAGTGTTTGTTAAGTTTCTCTGTTGGAAATATGAGTCATTGATGTAAGGGCAGAGCAAAGAGCTTCTAGTCATCACAATGGACCATGAGAGTATCTCAGAGTGAAAGAGAATGCCACTGATGGCAAGGAAAGATTAAAATACTCAGGACAGAAACATTCTAGTGTTCTTTAACTTAAAATCTTAAATTCAAAATGCTCATGGTCTTATGTTACACTTTGGTGTCTGTGTTGATAGATTAGGTTTAGTAACAGTAGCTAAAGTTATTAGATAAAGCTAAGTACCTGTGTCTTATAAAATATAGCTTATTTTCAGAAGCTTCGATGCCCAATGGAAGCCCTGGAAGATTTTTGCTCGAAAACCCTTCTGCTGAAGAATCCTGGTAGAAGCGTTTGTGTTCAGGGCCGCTTGTTTCCCACCTCTGTTCTGACTTATTCAAGAATTCTTACTGTAGATAGAGTTCAGAACTGGATAGCTCTCTCAGGCTTCTCTCCTGAACCCATCTGTTACAGGTGCTAGTTTCTAAAGGAAAGAAGCAAAGATGAATGAGAAGGAAAATCAAAGAAGCTTGAGGTGAATGAGAGACACAAAGTCATGTAGACTTAGTCATCTGGGACATGAACCTCTCTGGCAGCAAAGTCACCCCGCCCTTGACACACACATCTTGTCATCACAGACCTTTAAAATGTCAAATAGGGTACTGGGTTTCTTGAAAAATATGAGAAAAGTAGCAACACTGACTTCATACTTCTGCAGGGCAAAAACTGACTGCCACTGAGGAGTGATTGTTCTCCATTCAAAAGGCCATCAGTCTCTGGAGATGCCCAGGGTCACCTAGTCTCTCTTCTGTTCCTTAATTCCAAATTACTTTTGCTCTCAGTACCCCCATGTAGTGGCAACTGCTTTCTTTGTGCAAGAGAATCATATTGCCTTTATCATAAGTCATATTTGACTTTTCTACAGATACATTCAACTTCAGTAAACTTATTTGAATTGTACACATCATAAGCAAAGAGCTATGTAAAGTTAAGCTCTGAATAAATTTCATTTATTAAACAAATATTTATTGACTGTCCACTGTGGTACTGGGCATTATGTTAGGATTAAACTCATTTCCTACTTATGTCTCAAAATTCCCCCTATGATGCCTAGTAAGGAAAAATAATGATGGTTCATAAATGCTATTTGATAAAGAGCCAGTCTTGGGAGTAAGATACAAATGCTTTTGATTATCCACGTTCAGAGTCACATTTCAACAATGTACGGTTGCCTTTAGTCCTGTAGACAAACTCAGCTTTAAGGATTCCAAGGCAATGAAGCAAAACTGCAAGAGATCAAAGGGATCTGTTGGAATATTTTAAAGGTCTGTGTTGTTTACTCAACTGTGCAACATATGAGAAAATCAACAACAACAAAATCTTCAAGTAAATGTACCTCAAAAAATTGGCAAGACATCAGTTTGCAAGCAACAGATTCTCCGATGTCTGAGTTACCTAGACTTGTTATTAAAGGGGGTCAGGTGCAAGCAAATCCACTGGCTATATCTGCTTAACATTTTATCATCTTCAGATCTTTTCAAAGATGTCAGGCAGCATACTCTACATAAATAGTATTACTTTTTTCTTTCTGTCTGGCTGTCTTTCTAATTTCAAGTCCATTACTGCTGAGGCAAAGAGGGAATTGATGGGAGTAAACTCCGACTCCTGAAAGGGTCCTGTTTCTTTCCCAGGTGCTATGATATCAACATGTCTTCAAATCTCGTGTGTATGTATGGATTCAAAATTCATGTATATGTAAGGCCATGGAGGAAGTTGCCGCTGAAAGTGGTGAAAGGCAGGCAATGAAAGAAAGCGGTGGTCAAAGACAGGAAAGGCAATGGGAGAAGGAAAAAAATGTTGGAAGGCAATGTGGGACGGCAATGTGGGAAGGTAGACAAAATTGGAGGGCAGGCGACAGCCAAAGACAGTAAGATTAAGTAATGCAGGACACTTGGGAGATGGTTAGGACATTTAGCCTCTGCTCCCAATAATGGGACGAACACCCTGATTTAAAAAAAAAAAAACATTAGAGGGAACCAGCCAGCACTTTCACCCTTCAGTCATCATGGTGACAGATAAACCCAACTCTTACAAAAATACTTGGTCTGTAGTAGTTTCTTACCAGTAGTCAGAAGGGACTGAAGGCAGGCATATGAGAGTCCTCTACGTGCCATAATAAAGTACTACAAACTTGGTAGTGTAAAACAACACAAAGTGCACTGAGTCACGGTCCTGCGGAAAGCCCTGACATCAGTGTTTGCAGAGCCTTTCACATACTCTAGAGGAAGGGGAGTCCCTTGCTGACACCCCTGCTTCAGATGCATACAGATTACATGGATGGTGTCTGCATAACCTGAATATGTGCTTTTGTCTTTACAGGGGTCTCTCCTCTCTGTGCTTTCTCTATGTCTCTAATAAGGACACTTGTCCTAGAATTTAGTACCTGCCCTGCTACCCTAGAATGACGTCATCTTACACTCCTCGACTCCTCGGTTATATTTGTGAGGGCTTTGTTTTTTCCCAAATAAGGTCACATTGAAAGGCTCTAGCAGTGAATATGTGGATGTATTTCAGTTAAGCGACATGGCCCCGACTGTGCTGTCTCCCTTAGTGCTCCTTAGCACCCTGCTGAACATTTCTAACATGCTGCATGCTGGTTATCAGCAGTGCTATAAAAAGCCAGCATTAGAGCCTCAGTCAGAGTTTGATTTGAAATCAGTCCTGCAATTCTAATAATAGGATAAATTCTTGGAATGTGAAATTTGCCTTTATTCCTATTTTGCACTCAAGATACATGACTACTTAGCAGGTAGATATTTATCCCACGCTTGTTCATGGATACAAATGATATTAAAACTACTGTTTGTCAATGACTCCATATGGATTTCCATAAGTGCCTGGAACGTTTTGTAGGAATAAGGACAGTTTAACATGGCAATGTCATTTATCTTGGCCATCCAGAATGAGGGGTTGTGACTAAGGTTGCAATGCCTCCACATTTTCTCCATGAGTATTCCTTTGCAGTATTTGAAGTGACCTACAGTTTCCCTTTGGAAAGTTACATGTAAGAGGAGCTAGCTTTTCTTGGGCCGGAGAAAGGGCTCTGCACGGAAGAGCACTGGGTGTTCTCCCAAAGGAAGAAAAAAGGAAGGTTCAATTCCTGGCACCCACATGGCAGCTGGAAATTGTCTGTAACTCCAATTCCAGGGGATCGGATGCCCTCACACAGACATACGTGCTGGCAGACAGTCATGAACATAAAACAAAACATAAATACTAAATTATTTTTAAAGAATAGAAAAACTGATCTTTTTAAAAGGGACCACGGGGACTCACAGAACCTGAGCCACCAACCAGGGAGCATGCAGGAGCTGGACCCAGACTCTGTACACACTTGTAGCAAATGTGCAGCTTGCTTTTCATGTGGTTCTTCTCTGCCATTGGATCCTGTTCCCCCTACCTGGATGGCCTGGTTGGGCCTCAATGGGATAGGATGTGCCTAGTCCTGATGGTGTGGAAACCAAGGGGAGTTTCTCCTTCTCTAAGGAGAAAAGGAGGGGAGATGGAATAGGTATCTGTAAGGGCGAGACTGGGAAGAGAGGAGGGAGGGGGAAACTGTAATTGGAATGTAAAGTGAATAAAAAATAATTATTGGGGAGAAAAGGGGAAAAAAGAAGCAGCTTATTAAACCTTTTGAAGAAGAGAAGGAGAAGAATTAATAGCTAGAGATTTTCTTGGACTCTTGGAACAAAGGCTGTATATAAACACCAGTGTTTAAAGAGGTCAAGGAGATGAAACACCCCAGCTATGAGAAAGAAGGAAGACAAGACGGGGGAAGTGAGGGCATTTCAACTTGAGTAGTTATTCCAATAAAGGAATTATTTTTAATGTTCAGAGAGATGTCAAAATGTTTGAGACATCCTAAGAAGTCTCTGAAAAATGAAGGTTAAATGAAAACCGGCAAAGAAAGCATTGTGCACTAGGCTGGTGAGCACAGGAAACAGAAATTGAAATATCATAATGTCCTAAGCTGACGGACGGCAATTAGAGCAGAGAAAAACTAGTGAAAAGGGGAAAAATGTGTTTGTGAAGAGGCTGAAATACAGAATGACAGAGATGAAATTACAATATGAATAGCTGGCTGACCTGGGGCTGCTGGAAAGAATCATTAGCTTTGGTTAAATGAATGAGTTTCTGCTGTGAAAATTAAATAAAGTACCTTAGAGGCATCCTAAGCAGGCTGGAGGCTGGTAGCAATCCTCTTGTTGTTCTATTAATTAACTGTGACCACCTTCTCCTAAGCTTGTTTGAACCTTAGTGGACATCATAGATGGATATTTTTCTGTGAGGTGGAGAAAGAAAACCCAGCATAATCATGTCCTTTTGTCCCTTTTAATGGAGGTCACTTGGATTTCCTTAAACTTGGGGAAAACATTATCCAGGCAAAGATTTCACTTCACACTAAAATAACTCTGCTAACCCAGACCCCCCGGCTTATCCTCTAAATGGTTTCTCTGTGAAACAAGGCACATTGTAAACTGCTGAGCCAATGCTAGGAAGTAGAGGAAAGGTTGAACTTTATTGTATGTCCCACTCCATGACGTGTGAACTCTCCTATCCCTTGTCTGTCTGTCTAGCCAAGGCGTCTCTGAATACTCAAGGATTGTTTTCAAACCAAATTGATAAGAGACTAAAACCACTCAGTCGTACTTTGCTGGAGTTATCTTTGTCCCCTCCAAGTGCCTACCACCACATTGTCAATGTGAAACCAGTAGATAAACATCAAATAAACATGGTCCAAATCTATATGTTTTCTTTTAACAAATAACATTTTTGTGTGATTCATAGAAAGAGAAGTTAGTTACAAAGTTGGGATTTAAGTATAGGAAGGCGAAAACCACAGTGCGATTTCTTGGCCAGAGAACAAAGCTCTCTTGTTCTTAGGGCCTTAGACATGCCTGAGAGCACGTCCACCAGGTGGCGTTTCACCTCTTAGATTGGTTTTGTAATCTAGAATTCCCATCAATAGGAAGCATTTGGGGAAGTGTGAAAAAGCAAATTGAAATCCCTTACTTAAAAAAAATGTATTTTAAGTCATGTTTTCGAATAGTAGGAAGAACAATAAACATCTTTGTTTTCTTGAGAAAATGGAATCCAACCACAGGAGAATTCAAAATCTAGAGGCTGACTCTGAAGCAGAGTCGACAAAGGGAACTGAAAACCATATTAAAGATCATTTCAGCCCCATGTTCTTGATGAAGATACTTATTAGTAAGCACTCAATATCCCTGGGAACCAGTATTAGCCATCCTGTTATCTCAATTATCCAATTTAGGCTAAAAGTTTTTGTGACTACAACTTAATTATAGGCCTTACAAGGGTACAAGTTCGATTCCAGAATCAAAAAAAAAAAAAAAAAAAAAAAAAAAGAATCAAACCAACCAACCAAAGCCAGCAACAAATCAAAATCAAATTATGTTGTGCTCCTGGGAAGCTCCAAGCACAAAGGTGGTGCAGGAGATGTATGAAGCATCCGACTGTCTTTGTATAGTCGGGGAGGGATGCTAACAGATAACACGAACCATGCACCAGACAATGATCTGTGATGAAGTCTGCCCAACTGGGGATCAGAATGGATTGTTTCATGGGACAAGGTCAGAGTAGGTCCTAGGAGAAGTAAGGCAAGGCTGTGTGCTTAAGAGAGGGGCTGAGGTCAGCAGCCGGCCAGGAATGAGACATGGTAAAAACTAAGGATGAAGAGCAAGATGGATTAAAATGGAAACTGTATGAATGAGACTGTGCAGTAAGCAGGCTCCCTCCATGATTCACCTGAGACACACACGCTGACAGAGCCAAAGCCTCTGAGGTCAGGTACATGATCACAGCATCCTTGGGTGGGTGTTGGGAGAAGAACTAGAATCCCAGGGAAAACTGCCACACAATCCAAAACAATTCAGCAAAACAAAAGGCTTTACTTTGCAGAAGAGCACAGAGCCTTGTTAAATCAAGCATCTTAGCATACTCAGCCAGGATCCTCCTTGGATCTTTTAAAACTAACTGCAGTAGGCCCTGTGCCTCACTCTGACAGGCCTGATCTCAACCCCTCATTTGTATGCAGCAGACTAATTTAATGCTATGCAGTTGCTAGGGAGAGTGGAGCTCAACCATGTATTTTGATTTTGAAGAATTTGCTGACTCAGGAGGGATTTTTGACAAATGGCATCTTTATATGATTTCTTTAAAGATAAATTTTTCTTTGTCTCATTTACCCTTTGACATGAAAGCCAGCACATCTTGTTTCCATTTCCCACAGTAGAGATGTTGGGTAGTGGTTGATCAGGTAACCAAGCCAGGGCGTAATAATCTGGTATGGAGTTCAATTTATTGTGGTCGGAGAGTTTCCAGCACACCATGCTGGTGAGAGGGGTACTCTCAAGATACATGTATCTTAGGATCTATTAATGGAGGACATAAGTAGAATCCATCCATCCATCCATTCATTCCCAATAAAGTCAAAGAGAGATACCAAGTTTGCTATGTGGCAATTGTATACAGCAATGATGTCATCCTAGCCAAAGGGTTCACACCAGTATGAGAGGATAGCACGGAGAAAACTAGCCTCTTTTACTTTACACACTGGATGCCAGGTCTGCTCCGACATGAATTTGGCCTGTAGACTTTATAACGTTAGCATGGTTTCTATGACAGTAACCTGCCATTGCAGATTACGGAGAGACAGTGGGTCCTCCTTTGGGGGATCTCAGTGTGCAGCATCATGCTGACATAAACCATCAATGGGGGAAGTTGAACTTCTATTCCAGATGACTACACCCCTGCCTGGGAATGTCTCCCCATAACGAAATATCAGTCTTGGCTCAAGAAGAATCATTTGTCAGAATTCCAGAAATAAAGCTGGTTTATGCACTTTATCAGGAACGTTCAGTTTGGAACGTAGGGTGTGTGATTATTGACCCTGAGAGAGTGTTGTGCATTGTTGACTTGACCTTGTTTCTTGATTTATATGAGGGTTTTTAAGATAACAACTCATTGTGTTTTGGTTTTGTTCGTGTGTTCTGCTTGGTACTTCAGAGCCTCAAAAGCAGTTTTAGGAAATGTTTTAGATGCTGCTTGTGTAAGTCCTGTCAGGAAACACAGTGGGTGCCTAACTAGCAAACCGAGCCAGTAGCTCTGTGACATTCATTGACACCGTGAAGCCAATTTCCAGTGTCACATAATGGCTAAAGATGTTGCCTGTACCTGGCATATGGTCTGCCTTTTCTGACCTCAGTGGAAGAGGAAGCGCCTAGCCTCATAGAGACTTGAAGTGCTAGGGTAGGAGGATTACCAAGGGTGGTCCCCATCTGCTCAGAGAAGAAATGGAGAAGGAAGGGGAAGGATTGTGGGAGGGGGCAATGAATGGAATGTAAAGTGAATAAGTAAAAAACAAATAATTAAGAAAGAAATAGAATTAGTCACACTTATTTAAACGGTACAGTTTATCAATTTTTACACATATGTACAGTGATCATAACAGAAAACATGACTGACCTGATACCTTTTATAACCTCCCATTCTGGATACTCTTCTTTTTCTCCATCATCCCTATTGGTAAGGGCACAGTCCTTTCTTCTGGGTCCCTGTATCTTCACTGGGAAGCCCAGGAACTTTCCACAGAAAGTCAGTATTAGTCAAATACCATGTAGCTCGTGCTCTTCCTGGTTATGTTACTGATTTCTTCTCCATCTATTCTGATCTGTGCCATGTTAGTATGTGTGAACAGATTATTGTTATTTATTGCTGAACAGTACGTGTGTGTGTGTGTGTGTGTGTGTGTGTGTATGTGAGAGAGAGAGAGAGAGAGAGAGAGAGAGAGAGCAATGTAGAGGAAGACAGAGACAAATTGTTTATCCATGTAATTTATTTATTTGTGTAAATTTTGTTGAATAGTGTTAGTTTATAATCAGTACAAATAAGAGTGCAAAAAGTTTAACACACATGCATAGATATGAATATATGCATATATATGTACATGCGAGTATGTATTTTCGACTTGAAAACATTTTACATACACCCCTTTTCTTTTCTTAGATTTCTGATGTGCAGATATAGGAATTTTAGCCACATTAACTGGACCTGGACGGAGTAAGTTAAGTACATGGTAATTTGGAGTGGACCTTTTTACATGCAAACTTTTTCTTTGATCTCTCACCTCGCAGTTTTGACCCTTCCTTCTGTGAACTGACATGCACTTGGCATATTTGTGTACTTGGGATACTCATTCACCTCGGAAAGCCTAGCAGCCTTCTCTGAGAGCATTCGACCATCTGCCAACCTTCTCCAGATGTGCAGGTAATGGGACTCGAGAACCGGCCAGGCTTCAGGTTCATGTCCACTGAAACAGACCTGAGCTTTTAAACCCTTCCTGCACATTCTGCAGGTTCAGACTGGCCTTCCTGCTTCTCTTTGTTCAACTGTGAGTATTCATCTCCTTTATCCAATAGTAGAAACAATTCATGTGAGGTTTACTCTGTCAAGTTTAGATCCAATCGAAATTTGTGGTTTCTGTTTCAACCCAACCTTGAACCTTTGGTGTTTGGGCTTGTTTAATCTTGGCAAAATTTTGCTTCCTGTTTCAAAGAATGAACTATTCTTAGACTCGTAGGCTTCTTGCCCATCTAATAGTTCTTAGAGAGCAAAGGAGTGAGTTTTGGAGATTAAACATTCACGATAGTGAAGTAAAACCAGAAAGAATCAAAGAACCACAATGAAACCTTCCTTGACAAATACACGTGCATTTAAGAAAATTCTGAGACACCAAAGTATATTATGTTATATATTTATAGTAATAAAAGGCAAAGCTGAGTTCCCAAAATTGACCTTTGAAGTATTCTGCTTTCATGGGGGGAGGGGAACTATAAAACTGCCTTTATGTATCTTGTAAAACCCTTGGGAGGCAGGCAGGATACATAGACCAAGCTTTTCTTAAGCTGTCAATTTGCTTAACACTTATTCATCGCTAAGTAATTACTGTATACATTCTTTAGTACCTTACCATCTTCTTGCAAAAAGAAACGGGTGAGAATTCGACAGAAGTCAGAAGCACATGCTAAATGTGACCATGACACAGATGAGACTACCTCTGCCCTGGCTCCAGGAGTTCCAGGTTTCAGCGTGCCTGTCTTTGTTGCTATCTTCCAAGTTTGCCTGGTGTTGAGAGCCCTTTGTACCGCACCCAAACATGGTGCCGGCTTCCCACCGATGACTCAGCAAACAGAGCTGTTGCCCAGCCCAAGAGACATAGTGCGCATGTGCCACAGACGTCACAGCCCGCTCTAGGGGCATGCTAATGAGTTACTGGAGGGCACACCAATCAGGTAGTGACACAAGTCTCCTGGGCATATATAAGCAGTGAATTTTTCTTCCACATGGTCCCCTGCTCAGAGTGTTGTACAATAAAGGTTGTTCGCAGAAGAAACCTGTTGTTGCATGTCTTTTCCTGCTGGTGGGAAGTGGGGTGCGCGACAACCTGGCATAGATATATATACCCGAGACATGGCTTAGTTTTTGTTTGCTTTTGTTTTGCACACATGAACTATTCCATTTTAAGAGTGGATTTTACCAACTTATTTGGTAACTCAAAGGTACCCCTTCACACACACTGGCTGGAGTTTACAGCTCTAGCAACAACACTAAGCATCTGTTTTCTGTCAGTTACACATGCATGGTACATAGCCTCCTCTTTTCCCCATCCTCACACTCTTCTTTCTGGAGAACCCACGGAGAATAATGTCAGGTTGTGAGTTCTGTAAGTGTGGTTCCACAGCGCTTGTGAGGGCGTCACCATGAATCCTTGGCTATAGTAGCTCTTTGGGGTGACTGGGTCTTCGCAGATGTTGAGCTCAGAACGTGGTGTAGGGGAGCCACTGAGCACAGGGAGTCGTCCTTCTCATCCATCTTGTAACGTAAAGCAAATGAGCCCAGCCAGGTGGTGGAACAATGGATCCAGAGAGGAGAGAGAAGGAAAAGTTGAAGCCCGCTTTGGCTTTCCTGGATAAAGGAACTAGAGGAGAAAGTATCGGAGAGTCAAGGCAGTTAGAACATAGAACGGATTCCAGCAAGGAAGGAGCTCGAGATGGTAGGGAGGGAAGAGAGGAAGTCAGACAAAGTCAGCAGGCCTCCTGACTTCATTCTCATCTCCCCCTTTCATTTTGGGTAAAATCTTCTCAGGAATTTTCTTGACTCAAGTTTTCACACTGGATGTTCAATGGTACATACAAACTGTCAGTGGAGACTGACATTACTGCACACGTAGAGTAGGACACACCCTGCTCTATCATACATGTGGCTCAGTCCAACATTGTACCCGACTTTGCCTTTTGCAGAACTTGAATGTGAACATATTCGTGGAACCACTAAGATCTCTGTGCTCTCCGCCTGCTTTCTGAATACAGAAGACATTTCTTTATCAGAAAACAGCAGCTCCAGCAGCCTGTGACACCAGCTCTTGGGCTTTTAAAAGTCCCTTGTTCTGCCTAAAATGGTTATTGCATTTCTATATCCCCAGAGATTTGGGGTGGCAGACTTTGGAGGCCTGAGATGACATGTTCCTTGGAGGCACTGAGTTCCTGAAAGGTAATTTAGTCTCTTGCCCTACCCTCAGCTTGCCATGAATACTGCTTTGCTCTCAAAGATGGCCTGGGAATAGTTAGGACCTTCTCTCGTTAGCCTGTTCCGATGCTAGCTTTCAGAGTTCCACCTTCTCTCATTAGCCTGTTCCAATGAGAGCTTTCACAGTTCCACCTGAACATTCTCATTAGGTCGGGTAAAAATACTTTTATTACTTAAAAAAAAAACTGCTACCCATTTATTTTTCAGACACAAATTATACAAAACTGCGTAAGTCTCAGATACATAAATCTAAAAATGTCTCTTAATCATGCCCTACAGAAATATGTTTGAAAGTCTGGCGTAGTATTATTCAAAATATCAAGTATGTTCTGTAAATCCAAAATTAATCTGATTCACTGAGAATAATTTTAATGACTAGTTTTGGATTATGTTATTTTGTGTGTTTATTTCCCCACCCATATATGTTTGTGTACCACATACATACCTGGTACTGGAGACATCAGAAGAGGGTGTCAAATCCCTTGGAAATGGAATTACAGATGGTTGTGAGCTGCGAATTCAACCTGGGGTCATCTGTGCGAACAACAAGTGCTCTTCCCACTGATCTGTCTTTCCAGCCACCGAGACTTAGTGCTAACATGACTATGTATGTGATTTGCAATATAAATGAAATATTTGGTTCAGCACTCTGTTAGGATAACTGGTGTCTGCAAATAACATCAATGCCCTGAAAATTTCAAAGCACTAAGAGTCAGAATTTCGTTTTCCTCTTCACAGAAAGTCTTGACTCGAGTCTGAACTTAGATGGCAAAACTTTCATTATTGTCAACTAACTACAACAGCATTATAACTGAAAAACCGTACAGATCAAACAGAAATGTAGTTGCTGAGAAGATAATCAGGTTAAGTCATGCGCTTGATGGATGCTTTGTTGAGAGCATCTGTGTAATCAACTCTGCCAGGCTGTATGATTAGTGTAGAAATGGTTTGATTGATCTTGAGATAACAGAGCACTGTTGACTTGTCCAAGACAATTGTGGACATTGAAATCTCATCTTTGTCTCATCCATCATTTTTAATAGTTTAAAAGTTGGCTTCACGACCCAACGTAATAGCCATTTCATAAAAACCAAGAGAATTTTTCTCCCTAAGGGATTCAAATGAATAATACGTTTTAGCAGGTCTCAGGAAATTGCTTCCAAAAAGATTACAAGAAGGAAGATTTTCACTGTGTGAGCTAACAAATATTTGAATCTAGGAAACATGGAAGTTCTAAAGGCACATTGCATTGCTATCTGTAAGTGGAAGTTAGCAGTAATAGATAATTGTTCATGTGCAATACATGGTCTATTCCACTAGGCATGAAGCAGATCTTTAGAGTGTATGTTATTCAACAAGTATTTACGAACAGCCTTCTGCATGCTAGATGCTCTCCTGGGTGCTGTGATGCAAAATCGAATCCTGTGCCTGTGCTTTGTTGGGGAAGATCAATACTTTCCCAATAATCACAATAAATACCATAAAATTACAAATAGAGACACGAATTCTCCATGTAAGGAATGTGTCTTACAAATGCATGTAACAGAGTATTCCATCTTAGAAAAGATGAAGAACCTGAGTGAGTGGGTAAGCGTTAAGCACATGGAGGGAATAGCATGCACAAAGGCGGAATGGTGTAAAGGATGCTTTAGGGGTCTAAAATCTCGAGTGAAGTCAGAGGGCAGAAATGGGCTGAGAGCTTGAGATGCAGTCAAGAGGCAGACAAGAGTCTAAACACAGCACATACTTCTGTCATTTCAGGTGATTACTGGAGTAATATCAGTCTTCCTCAGCAGAGTACAAACATCATCAAGGCAGGAATTACATGTAAATCTATATTAATACATAATATGTGTATAATATATTTGCTCACTTTTATATATACCAGAACTTTAACTTTTATTCTAAGAGCAATGTGAATGAATTAGAGAATTTAAGCAAGATTGAGGTAAGGCAAATAAAATGTAAACTGGCCAAAATAGCATTAAGGATGGGTATATGAGGAGATGTTGAGAAAGGAAGGTTTTGTGTGTGTGTGTGTGTGTGTGTGTGTGTGTGTGTGTGTGTGTGTGTGTGTTTGGGGGGCAGTGATGTAATTATATTATCATCTCAGAAAATAAATGAGAATTCTTTATTTAAAAAACCTGTTTGAAATGTGGATTAAAGTTGGAAGAGAGCAATGTGGACTCAGGAAATCACTTTTGCCAAGATGCCACCAGTGGGGAATGAGAGGCAAGAAACTATTATATAAAATGATTTAGCGGGTAAAATTGGGATACTTGATTGTATATTGATTTGGGAGTCAAGGAGCAATAACCCATTAAGCGTTGCTTTACAATCCTAGCTTTCATAATTGAAACAGATGGGTGCCAATGCTTGAGTCAGGAAACATGGCAGAGGGAGGAGGAGTCAATGGCAGAGGGTCGTGGTTGTAGGCTTGGACTTTAAATGGTTCTGAGTTTAAGGAGATCCACCATGTACAAATGTGGATTTCTAGCATTAGGATCTAGAGAAAAGGTTCAGACCATGCAAGTACGAATAAGATGCTTATGTAAAACCGAGAGACAGAAAAAGCTGAGGGATAAACTAAGCTACATGTGTTATTTCAGAATATGATGTGTCTCTCTCTTTTAGTACTGTGGGAAGGTCATGTTATCCCCGCTAGAGTTGATTATAATTGTAAAGAAACATTGGAAATCAAGGGGGGAGGGAGCAATATATAAATAATAGATTCATATATTTCAGAATCAAAACAAAGAAAATGAAAAATCAGAGAATTGTCCTAAACTAAAGCAGAATAAAGATACAGAACAAATAAAACACAGTGAGAAATTCTGCACAAGATTCTGAATAGCAGAGCAAGGACAAGTGGTAGACTATACAGCTTCGTGTCATGAGCAGTCAGCCATTGTCACTCCTTATAAACTAGAGAAATTCAGGAGCTCTTCATCTGTGGTCACTACTATGTGTCTTGTAGCCCACACTTAAGGGTATATGCATGTGCATGTGTATAATGTTGTTTAAAATGATAAGTGCTTGAATGAGCATCATGAATCATGCTCCGGAACTTCTTGGTTCCTGCAGAATTAATTAGAAATGGGAAAGGGTAACGTTGATTCTTATATTTTTGGTTGCGAGCCTAGCCTTTAATGGCTGAGGCATCTCTCCAGCCCAACCTTGATTCTTATTAATCCCATGGTTTCTACTTCCTCTCCCCTGATGACTAAGCCAAGGACTTTCAAGCCGATGACACCCAACTGATACACCCATAAGACTGAGAAACTCAGTGCTGTTCTTTATCAATGGAAGATTCTTTATCGCAAAATAACTAATGTGTGTGCGCGCATGAGCACTCGTGTATGTGTAAATATATACATCTGTTGTATATATGCATACTTGTGTGCATGTGGGTGTATGTGTGTATTTGTGTGTTTGTGTATGTGTATTATGTGTTCTCATTAGACCATAATAATTGCCTTTTTGTTGAATTCCGGTGCCTTGCCTGTACACCACAATATTTTTCTGTATGTTAATCTTTTAAAAAGATTTGCCTGTCAGTTTCTAATAGAGGCCATTGTTTCCTATAAATAGTGGGGCCATATTGATCAATCACAAATTCCCTTACCAGCACTGAACACAATATTTTCTATGTGGGTAATTATTGATTATAGACACACACACAGCCTTTGTGTGTGTGTGTGTGTGTGTGTGTGTGTGTGTGTGTGTGTGAGAGAGAGAGAGAGAGAGAGAGAGAGAGAGAGAGAGACAGAGAGAGAGACAGAGAGAGAGAGAGACAGAGAGAGACAGAAAGAGACAGAGAAAGAGAGAGACAGAGAAGAGAGAGAGAGAGAGAGAGAGAGAGAGAGAGAGAGAGAGAGAGAGAGAGAGAGAGAGAGAGAGAGAGAGAGAAGCTAGAGAGGGATCCTCATGAACTCACCGACTGTTCCATGCAACACTGGAACCTATAGATGTTAATTGGTAGATATATAGGCTTCCTGTCTGTAAAGCTGAAGTGTTAGCACAATGAACAGAAGCATCCTGTGCTTATTTAACTGCTACACTAGAGAGTCTGCAGCTCCAGCTGAACAGACGACATGTGGCTCATTAGGCTTCTTCTCACTCTTGCTCTTCAGGTGCTTAGATGGCAGCTCTGTGTTGCACGGCGTATTGAAGCAGGACAAGATGCCAGTGAGTGTGTGGAGAAGCAGAGGAATGAAGATTGCGCTGTGTATCCAGCAGACACTGCCTCTCGCTTTTCACAATGCCAGATTGAACTCTGCAGCTAATACATATTCATAAGTCCAAGAGGCCCGTCTTAGATAAGTGAACAAACATCCCAGCATCGCTTGCTGGGCTGTCCGCTAATGCATCAGAATTAGTGACGTGTTATTTACGGAAGTGAACTACTTGCTTTCCTTGTCATGTTGTAGCTTATTGGCCTGTTTTAAATGTTGGGGTGTATATAACTTCAACTATTTTTGTGGTTAAATGGGATCTCCCAATATTTTCAGTTTTACATGATACGGAATCTTGAAGATTTTTATTTTCTCAAATGGAATTCCTCGAATTGCAGAGATAATGTCTTTGGAGCGGATTTACCTCCCCAAGGCCCCTTTTCACATCCGTGTGTTCACTTGCATTCCTGAAAATAAGTAGCACTGACCTATGTGATGCTAATACTTTTTAAAACAAATGGTACTATTTCACACGACTTCACAGGAAACGGGACAACCTGTGTGTTAATTGGGGAGGAGCTGACGCTGTTAGGTTTGGCTCTCTATGGAAATGATGAAATGTTAAAACCATTGTTTGTTCTTCTTAAGCAGTGTCTATGAACTAAGGAAGCCAGCTCTCTTCACCTTGGGTGAAGCTTTGTGAGGACCCCATAATGCTGGAATTTTAACTGCCATGATCCTGTGCAGGTAGGCACTGCTGCTGTGAGTTCCTAAAGGTCACAGCCATGTCACCCTCAGAAGATGGCATTTTATGACACTCCTCCCCATCCTCAAGTTCTCATAGCTTTTCTGTCTCCTTCCCCATGATGTCCCCTGAACACTGGAGGAGGAATGTGGGCATAGATCTCAAGTCCATGTTTGGGGACTCACCGCCACTTAGGCCACAAGCCTTGACCAGTTATAGATATGTGTATTGATCACCACACAGCTCAGAGAGAGTCTTCTCTGTCCTGAGACCAAGAGGAACATAAATCCGAATATAAACATGACTGTATAGGAGACAGTGGGACAATATACCCATTTAGCAATATAACAGGAAGCACTCCCTATGCCATTTCCAACTATGGAGATTTGACCGGGGATACAATACTAGGCCTGAATTCCTTTCTGTGGAGCAGGCTTTAAATCCAGTACCACTCACACCACTGTTGCAGCACTGGGTACACGTGGCTAGGAATGATGGTATTACAGCTTACTGGGTATTACCGCAGAATTCTAGTTCTAGTGAGCAGCCAAGAACAATGACAGTAGCCTATGTTATCTAGGGTATTTCTGGGTCTTCTCTGACCAATAACATTTAAGGTGATATCTGAGATTTTCATTTAATAATCCCTGCATTTGAGGAGCAGCTTTGTCCATATTTGGAGGCTTTCTCTGCCAAAGTAACTTTTTTTAGTTAGATATTCTCTGTATTTACATTTGAGATGTAATCCCCTTCATCCATGCCCAACCCCCTTCCGTCCACTTGTCTTCAGGAAGGTGCACTCACTCCTAATCACCCTCTCCACCCCATTGCCTTGGCATCCCCCTACATTGGGAAAACATTCCCTCCCTGAACCAAAGACTTCTTCTCACATTGATGCCAGACACTGCTATCTTCTGCTACATATGCAACTGGAGCCATGGGTCTCTCCATGTGTGCTCAGTGGTTGATGTTTTAGTCCATGGGAGTTTGGAGGGTTTGGTTGGTTGATAATGTTGTTCCTCCCATGAGGTTGTAACCCCTTTCAGCTCCTTCAGTCCCTTACCACCTTCATTGGATGTTTAGTCCAAGAGTTAGCTGCAAGCATGCTCAGCTGTATCCGTATGACAGTCTTTATTTTTAATGAGCTTACAAAAGACTGTGTATCATAAGGTTTCTTTACACTTCCTTAGTGTTTTTTAACTCCCTCCTCACCCCCTTCCTTTCTATGGCCCTCTTACTCTTTTAAACAGTTTAATAAACATTTTCAGTGACACAGGTTAGTTCAAAAAAAAATTCAATGCGGAAACAAAGACTTTCCAAGAAAAGAGGAAAAAAATTCAGAAAATCCAACTGAGAAGCTCAGTAATGTTTAGGGTTCAAGCCATAGCTAATAAGTTTAATATTCCCAAACTGATTCCTGTATAATAAGGCAGCATTATTCTTTTTTTTTTCTTTCTTTTTATGAAAAATGAACTCTGGTTTATTTGCTCTCAGGAGCACATAAAGTCCTTTGCATGGCTGGTATGTCCCTTCCTTCTCCATGTCCCCTTTCTCTCCCAGGAACCTTGCTTTCTCCCTTTCTGGCCTCACACATACTTTCCTTAAAACAAACATCCATGTTTTAAAAGCAAAGAAGACTCTCTGCTCTCCATTTTTGTTTGGCTTCCCACACATTTCTGCTAACGATTCCCCAAACACAGATGGAAGACAGGCTTGGACTCCCCCACCGTAAGCGATTTCACAAGATCTCTGCCCTTTAAACATTTTGATTTGTTCTTGAGGAAAGAGACTTTGTCTGTCAGGGATGTCCCTTCCCTGCTCCCCTCTTGCTCACCAGGACCAATAATTGGTTATTTGTGAATGGCACCTATTTGGTAGCTTCGGCCCTTTAGTTAGTGGCACAGGGCTAAAAACAAACAGTAATCTTGGATTCACGCTTACTAGGTGCATCTAGTATATGCCATAGAAAAGAAACATTATGACTTTAGTTGATGAGGATTCGTGACTTTCTGTTTTACCAGTGAGCTAAGAAAGGCATGGCTAATATTCTTAGTGGGTTGAGGACATTTCGGACTACAGTTTGTCCTTGTTCCTGGAGTTTAGGACCACTGGCTTTCCATGCCTTCAGAAGTGAAGTTGACTGTTCCTGTTCAAGGGAATAGGCTTCACCTTATCATAACCACAATCACCAGAGCATAAAGTACTCTAAAAATCTATTGAACACAATTCCCAAATAACCTAATGCTTATACTTAGAAGACATATCAAACAAAAGGTACATGCTTCAGAGATTATTTATAAATGCAAATGCCTAAAAACTTGCCCTTGGATCCACCCTCATGTCCTTAATTGTAACCATGATCTTAACCTTATGTTAAACCAGAATCAACTGTTTATTTCTTCTAATGCCAATATTTATCATCATGTGATTCTTCCAAACCTGCTACTTGTTTGAAAAACTTGAGGCATGTCTAATTTAAGAACATTTATTATACCAAATCTCCAAACTAGAAGGAACACATTTTCCTTTCCCTCCTTTCCTTCCTTCCTTAAGAACACAAGTTGTAAGTAAAAAAAATCATTAAAATTTCAGACCACTTTGAGGAATGCATGTTGATGTATGATACATCATATATCATACAGTCTTATACCTTGAGAGCAGAGCACATATAAATTAAATTTAAACAGATTCTGATGCTTCTATTCTTCTTGTAATTTATAAATGATCGAGTTTTGGCTATGTACATAATACACAATTCTCTATATATACAAATATGTGTCAAAGAAACACAGAAATATTTTATCAACAGTACCACTGATAAGGAATATAAGCACATGCACATATACACACATCGAATTTAAAATATATATCCCATAACATTTGATTTTCTTTCCTAATATTTTAATTTTTATTCTTTAAACTTATGTATTATACATTCAATATCAAAGCCCATATATCAGTATATATAAAAGACATATCATTACAGATAAGAATATATAGTGAGATCTCATATAGTATTAATTTCATGTAATGTATTTAAGTAATTATATAGATGTAGGGATATATCTTTTTATACTTTCATACATGAATTTAACATGCAATATATAATAAATATATTTATAGATTTAGAATATAATAAGTATAACAGAAACCTCAATAATATATTTATGTCATACTAGTATCTGCATATCTATATTTATAAACAGAAGGATAAAATATCAACAAATGTGTTTTCACAGGATATGGATTCTTACTCTTCTCTTTCTGACAGGTTTTATATGCACAAGCAAGTGTGTGTCCTCAGACATGTAGTCTACCTTAATACTGCCCTTTACCAAACTGACTTGTGCTGCTTCTAGGCACGAGTTAGAATTGCATGTCCTTTGATGTTAGATGACACATGACTCATGTGGCCAGTGGAATGTGAGCAGATGTGGTGCATTTCACACACAGGTGGAAGGTCCATGAGCCACTGTTTAACTCACACCACTCTCTGTCCTACGGTGACTGTCAAGCACATACTAACCTGACATCTTTGCCAGGCTGGGGTTCTGATTGGTTATGATACACAAAGCATTCTAATACCCTGTGATGGTCATGATTGGCAGGAAATAAACTTGCTGGATAAAATTGCTCCAATATGCGTGCTGGTTGTTATCCCAGCACAAAAACACAGCCCAGCCTGAGTGTTGGCAAACTTTTCCTGTAAAAGGTCAGAGAGTAGGCATTTTGGCTTTTATGGCTTACATATGGTCTCTATAATATATTTTCTCTGTTATTTTTTTTTTTTCTCATAACAAACAACATTCAAAATACATTCATAGGATGCAGCCCATACGAACGTGGGCTATAGGGCAGGCTTGCACAGTGGGCTGTAGTTTTCGAATTCTCACCTCTTGACATTTTGGGATAAAGGCAGGAAAGTGGGGGCTGGGAAATGGCCCATTGGTTAAGAGCACATGCTTCTCTTGCAGACCCTAGTTAACTTCGTAGCATCCACATCTGGCTGCTCACAAACGGCTGTAACTCCTCCTCCATGGGGTCCCACACCATCTTCTGAATGCTACAAGCACCTGCCTGTACACAGATATGCTAACACACACACAAACACACACACACACACACACACACACAAAGACACGACATATACCCACAAATAAAAACAAATGAATAAATATATAAATAAAGCAAAAACTAGCATGTAGCCATTTTGAAAAAAGAGGACACACTTCTTGATCCAGTCTAAACCAGGAGTAACATTTCAGTTTATAACAGCATTTTTATGGATACTCTCCGTATTTACATTTCAAATGTTATCTTCCCTTCCCAGTTCCCATTACGCCTCCCCCTCCACTTGTCTCTACAAAGATGTACCCTCTTCCAATCACCCTCTCCACCCCTTGGCATTTTCCTACACTGGGGAAATGCACCCTCACTGGACCAAAGTCCTCTTATCGCATTAATGCTAGACACTGCTATCCTCTGCTACATATGCAACTGGAGCCATAGGTCTCTCCATGTGTTTTCAACTCCATGGGATGCTTCCTTCTCATATGTGATCATCATCTTCCCATGTTGTGCTTTCCAAACTCAAAGCTGTACAGCAAGAAAAAAGTGTTGCGCTTACAGATACATCTGAAGATTGTAGCGAAGTCAAGAATTGGAGGGTCATAAGCTAGATTTGAAATTAGAGGTGAAGTTAAATATTTCAAATATATACTACAGAAATACACGTACACATTCAACATTAACACATAGTAGATGCCACTGGACAAAATTTGAGAAATACAGAACTTACAGGGGCTCCTCTTTCATATAGGATGATCCTCAGGAGATAAAAGGACATAAGTAATAAAATGTAACATTTAAGGGGTAAGTAGTGGACCTACTTTGCCAGTAGGTTTGCCACCCACCACACTTTTTTTACTTTCTTCTTTTTATTCAGTCTACAACGCCAGGCCATGGGACACTGCCTCCCACACTCAGGGTGTCTCCTTCCTAAATTAAACCCTTCTGAAGACACCCTTCGAGACACACTGATGCATGAGTACCCACGACTATTTTAATCCTGTCAAGCTGATCACCAAGATTAATGATCACACGTTCCATGCAGACAAGAAACAATGGAGTACATCTCAATACCCTATTCCAGTTTTTTCCCCTACTCTGCAGTAGTGAATCACATGCTGGGGAGCTTTTGGGCAAGGAAACATCAATGCAGATAAATGCCTCTCCACTTCCTACATACACATTTCAAGATTTTCACTAAGAGTCGGCTATTCAACAAGTAACCACTTGTCAGAAAAAGAGTTCTGCTGAACATCATGCGGGGAGACGTGTTTCATGAACACCGGTAGAAGCTGATCAGCCAATTTTGAGTGCTTCCTATGGTTATCCGAGTTGATGTTACAGCTCCACCAAGCACCAAGTGCAAGTCATCTTACCACCCAGTGTTGAGACATCATGTCAGTAAGCTGTTGTTGCTGTTCTGGTTTTGAGATGGAACTGTATGTAGTCCAGGGCCTGCTGCTCACTATGGAGATAAGGTTAACTCTTAGTTACTAATCCTCCTGCCTGCGTTTCCTGGGATTACAGAGCATGCATTACTACACTCAGTTTAAGTGGTGCTGAGGACAGAACTCTGTTTTGTGCTTATAACACAAAGATTCTACAAACTGAACTGCACTGCCCCTCACAGATTATATTGTGATATTTATACATTATTTATCTCTTCCCTCCCTCGAAAACTTCCGATATACTTTATTCTCCTTTGCTTTCCTTCATCTTCATAGCCTCTTCTTAATTGATTGCTATTGAATGCACAAGTTGTCAGTAACTCATGAATTTATTGACTGTGAAAATTACAAATGGAATGGGAACCTGTTCTACCTACCACGGACCAGTAGGCCTCTGTGGCCGTTGTTCCTGGAATATTAGTTTAGTTTCAGAAGTTTTGGAAAGCCACGAGTCATTTATGCTACTCACAAATACAATTAATCTTATTCAAACTTTTGTTTTAATAATTATTCATATTCAGAAATAAAATAAATAAGACATTACTAGAGGGTGCTTTACTGTAACTTGCTAACCATCTGAGCTCATGCCAACATTATAAATTCTATTGAAGTGTGAAATGGTCTCATTTGAAAAACTCTTTTCTGGAACTAGTCTAGTCCCAAGCAGCGCCCTGGGGATGGGGCTTTTGGGGAGATGGATTAGAAATGAACGGAGCTGGGAGGAGGGAAATCTGTAAGCAACTGTAAGAAAAATAATCCAGGGCTGGGTCTTGAGCTGGCGAACCTGTAGCATCATGAGCAGTAATAATCAGGACAGCTTGACTCGTGCGCATACATACTGAACATCTGACAGCTTCTTCACCCAACGGTGTTCACAGCCAGAAAGAAATGATGCATTGTGTCCTTTTTGCAAGAGGGAAGAAAGTGCAGCTTTAGAGGTGAAGAGACTTGCTCAGCATCATCACGCTTATAGCAGGTTGGACGAGGACGGCAATGCTCTACCTCAGTCATGGTTAACTGAGGCCCGGACCGCACAGCTGCTGATTAACTGAGCTTAATAAAGTATGCAAATAGGCTTTTAAAGGTACACTGCACCTTTCTAGCTTTCAAGCAGACAATGAAAAGCAATCAATAACAAAATTTTCATCAAAAATATGCATCTTCTGTTCTGATATTTTCTTTGAGGAAAATCGAATGATAATAAGGATTATGGTGATAACAACAGACAATATCTCAGATTTTACCCATGACAAACACTGTTTAATCACCCTTTGTACTATGTAACCATAAAAAGTAGTGAATAGTCACCCACTTAATTGACAGCTAGAAAAAGCCAATAGTGAAGTAGTATGCACTGGTCAAAACTCAAGGTCATGCTATAATATTATATTTACAAAAGTAAACAGAGACTAAATTCTTACAGAAATCATAAGATTTGAAAAAAAAAATTCCCAAATCCTGGGTACCCTGCCTAAATGCTGTCTCTAATTTAATTCCCATAATAATTCAGCAACATTCTGGGACAGTTACACAGCACATGTGCTAAAAGTCCTTTCTGGAAACAAATGTCACCTAGAATCAGATATGCAAAGAATGGAACAGACAGCCTCAAAGATTCTCCAGAAAATTTACAAGAAGTGGCCTATCACCAAATATGTTTCATCTAGTCACTAAAAGTCATAATCTTATTGAGATTTCTCGAAGGTAACTATAGCCTTGATAAAATGCTGGAATTTATTTAAAACATGTGTGCATCCAACCATCAAAATTAAATGGAGAACAATGCAAATCAAATTGCATAATTTGCTCAAACGCATGTCTCTTTGGTCACACCTTCCTAATGAATAGAAGCAGACAAGCAAGGCAGCTAATAAGTTATTTTAATAGGGTGATGTAACCGTGTGTGTGAACTGTTACCTCCTGGGAAAGTGACTGACAGGTTCCTGTTCTCATTACTGTGTAGATTAGTCTCGGAGAATTCATTAGTACCCAGTGTGGCAGCTCTGCTCAGTGCCCTTAATTTGAAGAAAGAGACAGGAGGCTGGTGTGTCCACGTAACTCCAAAGACAGATGATCTGGAGTTGAAGACTTTTAGGGCAAAGGACTCTCCTGAGAAGATGGCAATTATTCATGGGCTTTTCAAACCAAGGGTGACAGCTCTCTTTCCGGTAGTCTGTGTCACTACATTAAAAAATAAGCTACAGGGGACTGGCTTTCACATTACCTTAGAAGAAACAGATTTAATAGAGTATTTCAAAGGTATACTATATCTCTATGGCTGAGCTTAACTATAAACAGTTTGACTTTACAGAGGGAGGGCAGCAGTCGGAAGTAGCCCAAAAAAGTGTAATTTATCAGTAACTCAAGTACTTAATTTTTATGCAATAGGTTTGCGCCCTCCCCAAAGCTTTGTATTGATTGATTTTAAAACCTATATGCTATTTCTACCACAGGCAGAGGAACCATTTCTCCGAGGAAGCTTTACGACAAGCACAAACAGTATTCTAACTTTTGGACAAGTAACAGAACCCACCAAGCCTTGTCTATATTCTATTAAAAATATCTTGACTCCAGCTCTTAATTAAAAAAAAGCCAATGTAAAAAAGAAACAATACCCATGTAGATGTTTATATCTAAAACCAAATATTGCAGTACCTGTGATGTGATGTTTCTGTCTTATTCTATTCTAACCTCTTAATTCATAGCACTGTGTAACATCATATTTCTTTTTTAAATGCTATTGTTCAAACCGTTACCTCTATCTTAGAATTTACTTTATTGTTTTCTGGCAGTTTTGCAACTTTACTTAACATCCAGCAGGTTAGTTCTCATCCACATTGACCACCTATAGATTTTTGGATGTGGTAACAGGCATGTAAGTTACCAATGTGTAGAGCTACTTTGGCAAATGCTCGTCCTCACTACGTTTCCTGGACAAATGTACTTGGATCCGATATGGAACATTCCTCATTCCCTTGGTCAGATGGCTTTACTGAGCCTGGAGTCAATGCGCTCCTCTGGAGTCACCATCTCCTTCATGGAAAATTTCTGAATTTCTCTGAGTGCCCAAGGAGCACGCTTCTTGAAGCCCACTCCATGGATGTGCCTGTGAATGCTGATGGTGGATTCTTGGGTCACCACCTCGTTGACAGCAGAACAGACCTTCTTCTTGGTACCCTTCTTTGCAGAAGCCATTCTCCTGGGCCCAAGTGGGAAAAGGAAAGAACACTTTACCACATAGCAATAATATAGAGTATGTACATCAGAAAAGCATACAGAATAACCATCTCAAGGGGAAAAACTTTTTGTGTTAAGTTTCATACGAAAAATTACTGTGTGCTTGCCAAACATCCGGCATAATGCCTGTTCTTTACAAAAACACTTTGGTACAGTCATCAGGACAGTGATGGAAGTGCATGTTACTATTCCCATTGCTAATATAAAAACAACTAGCTCAGGGAGGTAAAGAAAGTTATTTCAGACACAGGAGGTATAGCAAAGCTATAGTATCAGCAGAGAGTAGCTGCGTAATAAATATTGTCTAAACAGATAGTACATTGTTTCCATGCACAATCTCTGCAGCAAAAGCTGGGCCAATCTTGTTAAGAACAGTGACTTCTACCCTAATAACTGCCAAACAGAAGACACAGCCAGGCTGGTTCTCACCATCAGCTCCCTGGACCTAGTGAGAGTATCCTTGTGCCTTCCTTTCAATAATCTGAGCCAGAGGCTTTCACAGTCAGATGTAGGCTTTGGATATACTATGTGAGCTCATAGATTGCCTTTTACTCCTATTAGCTGAGTGTAAAGCTTGATTAAAACTTTTATGCATATTGATTAAGTAACTTACATCAGGAAATAATATATAATATAAACTTGTTTGGAAGATTAAAAGTTGTAGCAGTTTAGAACACTGTCTGGCTTCTAGCATATGGTTAATCATTGTCAGCAATTAGCACAATTACACAGAGCATGTTTATGATACTATGTGAGTGGATCTACTTCAAGAGGCTGAAACTTCAAACTCTTACCTATTTCATAGCTGGGAGCTCAGGCTCATTTTTCTTTAGCTTTACTTTTTAAGAATTCAATGCCTCCTCTGAGGCTCTGCTAGAGCTATATTGATACAGATGAGGAGGCTTGCAGCTAACCATCAGACTGAGCACGGAGACCCCAATGGAGGAGCTAGAGAAAGGACTGAAGGAGCTGAAAGGGTTTGCAACCCCATGGGAAGAACAAAATTATCAACCAACCAAGTTCACCACAGGTCCCAGGGACTAAAACACCAACCAATGAGTTCACATGGAGAGACTCATGGCTCCAGGTGCATATGTAGCAGAGGATGGCAGTGTCTGGCATCAGTGAAAGGAGAGGTCGTTGGTCCAGTGAAGGCTAGTTTTCCCAGTGTAGGGGAATGCCAAGGCCCAGAGGTGGGAGTGGGTGGTTGGGAGTGAGAGCACCTTCATGGAAGCAAGGGTACTGGGATGGAGGATGAGAGTGGCGGGGAGGGAAAAGGGATAACATTTGAAATGTAAATACAGAACTTATCCAATAAAAACAACAAAAAAAGAATTCAAATTCTCAAGGTAGTATTCCTCTTTGTTTCCAAGAGAACCTGCTTTTGGTCTGCTTTCAGACTTGCAAAGAGAAATGTCCCTAATTCTCCCTCACAAGGGAGTAGCTGAAGAGCGGTTTTGGATACAGCTGTGTGTTGCTTTCTCTACAGCCGAATGGCAGTTCACAACACTCAAGTCTGAGTCCCACTTTCTTAGTGTCTAAGGCTACCCCCTCTAGCTCATTTTTCAGAAGAAGTTGAATTATAACAGTAAGGTCATGAACAGATGAGTCAGCTTGGCTGTATGGATTGAGTGACTTGAAATTGGTAGAGTGGGGTCTTTGCAATGAGTTTCTATGGAAACAAATTCTTGATTTTTTTCCCTACTCTCTTGGTGATTGTTGATGATAAGTGAATGTTCTAAGGTTCTCTTTGACTTTTCTTTCCCACTGGACACTCCATCATGGTGTCGAACAGCCTCTTTCATGAAGGTAGTATGTAATTATTGGACAGAGATTTTCAGTTCTATTTCTATTCATCTCGACCCGAGTTAACAGTCTATGTGTTCTTAAATGGAACAAATGAGGTATGATCAGAAATTCAGCATGAACCAAAACATAGCATAGCAACAGAAAAGAAGTCACCAGTACTGGGATGATGGCCAAACCTGACTTGCCTGCTCTCTATTAACCTCCCTGCTCACGGAAGAAAAGGGAATCATGTGTGGTTTCGGGAAGCTGGTGTACGAATCAATCTCTGTTTTTATTTACAATCTAAACCATTAATTATTATTTAATTGCATCCAATTATCAATGAATACATATCACATATTTAAAAATTAAATGAACATTTGTGTCAAAATATGTCTCCAAAGGCAAAGTAAAAATAGTTTTTTTTTTTGTTTTTTTTTTTTTTTTGTTATTTGTGGATGTTTTCTTTAGTTACATTTTAAATGTTATCTCCTTTCCCGGTTTCCTCTTTGGAATCCCCCTCTCCCATCCAACCTCCCTCTGCCTCTATAAGAGTGTTCCTCCACCCCCATTCCCTTCCATCTCTCTTTCCTGGCATTCCCCTACACTGGAGTATTGAGCCTTCACAGAACCAAGGGCCTCTCCTCTTCTTGCTGCCAGTCATCAGGCCATCCTTTGCTACATATGTGGCTGGAGCCATGGGTCCCTCCATGTGTATACTTTGTTGGTTTAGTCTCTGGGAGCTCTGGGGGGCCTGGTTGGTTGATAGTGTTTTTCTTCCTGTGGGGTTGAAAAATCCCTTCAGCTCCTTCGGTTTTTTTTTTCTAACTCCTCCAATGAGGACTTTATTCTCAGTTCAATGGTTGTTAAGCATATGACTCTGTATTTCTCAGGCTCTGACAGAGCCTCTCGGGAGACAGTCATATCAGATACCTGTCAGCGTGCACTTCTTGGCATCCACAATATTGTCTGGGTTTGGTGACTGTATGTGGGATGGATCCCTGGGTGGGGCAGTTTCTGGATGGCCTTTCCTTCAGTTTCTGCTCCATGCTTTGTGTCTGTTTTTCCTCCTGTGAATATTTTGTTCCCCCTTTTAAGAAGGACTGAAGCATCTACTCTTTGGTCTTCCAACTTCCTGAGCTTCATGTGATCTGTGGATTATATCTTGGGTTATCCAAGCTTTTGGGCTAATGTCCACTTATCAATGAGTGCATACCATGTGTGTTCTTTTGTGACTAGGATGCCTCACTCAGGGTGATTTTCTAGTTCCATCCATTTGCCTAAGAATTTCATGAAGCCATTGTTTTTAATAGCTGAGTAGTACACCATTGTGTAAATGTACTGGATTTCCTGTATCCATTCCTTCGTTGAAGGACATCTGGGTTCTTTCCATCTTCTGGCTATTACAAACAAAGTTGCTATGAACATGGTGGAGCATGTGTCTTTGTTATATGTAGGAACTTTTTTAGGGGGGTGGTATATGCTCAGGAGTGGTATAGCTGGGTTTTCAGGTAATACTACTTTCTGAGGTACTGCCAGACTGATTTCCAGAGTGTTTGTACCAGCTCACAATGGAGAATTGCTGGTAAAAATTGTTTTTCCCAGAACAAGACAAGAACACAATATTTTTCCTTGTCTTGGTACATTATTCAGTTGTGTGTGTGTGTGTGTGTGTGTGTGTTTGTGTATGTGTATAATTTGTTATAATGGATTACATTATATGGTCCAACAATAGCTGTCTGTTAATGAAAAATTCAAGAATCCAGGAGTTAGTTGACTAGTCCATGAGTCTAGATGTCTCACCTGGTCTGTAATATATGACAGAATCTCCAAGTAGATTCTAATGCTAATGACAAAATTGACTTGATGATGACAGTGAGAACTAACAGGCATGAAGAGCAAGCTTCCTTCTTCTGTGTCCACAGGCTTTCAGAGGAAGGTGGCTCTTCCCAGTTCAATGGATCTGGATTAAAGATATGTGAGACATTTTCCTACCTCAAAGGATTCCCACTTCAAGTCATTTAAATAAAGTAAAGTCATAGGTGTATCCAGCCGTTTGGGTTTTAGTGAATTTCAACTATAATTACCTTGACAATCAAGAGTAGTCATCTTAAATTCAGCCCTTGTCAACTCAATGTGATGCACAATTATATTTTCTTATGTTATGCTTAATTTCCAAATGAAAAAATACCAGATCATGATTACACCTAATATGGTGTAGCTGGTTCTTGTACAACTGCAAGCAAGAATGTGAACCTCTGTTTTGTCCTCTTCTGAATCATGGTGGCACAATCTTACTGCAATTGTAGCACTTTAAAACCTGACAGCAGACACTGGTGTGCGCTGGCTAGTCAGCCTGCTCTAATCATTGCTCCCCAGATCCCATTGAAAAACTGTCTCAGATAACAAGGTGGGGGAGAAAAAGTGGACAGCTTTTGATGAATGACACCAGAGGTTGATCTGTTGCCTTGTCCTACACCTGACCTACACACACATACACAAGCACATGCACATGTGTTTACATAATCACACTCATGCTTATAAATGCTCATACACATCTACACATTTTCACATAGACAATCATGTATTTACACACACATGCACACAGATACATAAACATGCATATGCACAGACATATACACTTACAGGCACACACATATAGCTAGTGAATAAATATCTTTTACCACTATGTATCTTTAGGAAAAGGGTCTTAACTTCAGTGCATAAGAAATTTAAAATTGCTTAAAATCTAATTTTTTTGTAATTTTTGTGCATGTGATGCTACTTAGTATGAATACCTTCACACGAGTTACATATTATGAGCATCTTATTTAACTCTATTTACTGACAATTTATCATTCAATGTTTTACAGGCTGGGAAACAGCAAATCTGTTTAAAAAGACAATTTATGCTTAACAATCACTAAATTCTATAAAACTTTGAATGTTTGATGTTTTGGGACTGTAAAGAAGAACAGCAAAAATTATACTCTCTGAAGTTGCATATAGGCCATTTCATTATAACCTTAATCTCATGAGTGTAAATTTGAGTTGATTTTGTTCCTTTTCTAAGAATGAAAAGTGACACCACCACTTGTGGGTCCATAGCTGGTGGGAATTCTTTTTACAGCTGCTGGTATCATTTATCTTAATCAGGCAGCAAAGAAGCCCCCATTTCTTCAGCACATTAAGACCACGGTGTCTTTTCTGTTCTGCTCCTTGGACTTTCAAAGAATATAGCGTAAGCTCTATGTTTTCCCATCCATATGGAAAAATATACAACAGAGCCTCTGAATTCTGTGTTTCAATCCAACTACTTAAAACAACATAATTTTTTAACTGCTGGCACGAGTGCAGAGAAAGAGGTTATGTTATGTGTATGCTTTAGCAGAGATATGTGAACTGTGGAAAGTTCTGTAACACAGAAGCAACTAGCATATGACCTTAAGCATATCGCTGACCTCCCCCAGGCTGTTGTGCTGCTCTGCCAAGTACATACATGAATAGTCCGTATGTGTTATAACTGTATACACACACATATATGCATGTGAGAGAAGGAATGGTATTTACTGGAAAAGTAGCCATCTTAAACATTTTAAGGCTTATGCATATGGCTTATAAAAATTAGTGAAGGATCAAAGCCTGCCCAGAATCATAACAAGGTGGTATGGAATCAGAGTATGTGAAAAGCTGAATGTTTACACAAGGGGGTCAGAAAGCAGCTGGCTCTATGTAAACTAAAGAGAAGTCAACAAACCTTCCAAGACAGATTCTTCGTGATCTGCAAGGGACAGAGCATCATTGTTAAGTGATGCTGTATCAATTTTACAGATATTCCAAATGTTTTCTAAAACACCAGGTTCCAATTGTGTGTGTGTGTCTTCCCTAAAAATAACAATTTTGGTTATCCTGCATAAAATTAAAAAATATTATTATTTCATCGTTGTGACATATTTTCTAGAAAATTGCATTTTAAATTCAGTATGAATAGCTTATCCATATCATTAGAGGGAACATTTTTACATTTGAAATGAAACAACTTTGGGCTATTTATATTAGTAAAAATATGTTTTATTATTACTCTGAGGGTTCGAGCAATTTTTAATTTCTTAGACATTGAAATCAAGACTCTTTTGCTGAACATAGGACACAGTGGTCATAGGCTTTACAGAAATCTAGCTGGAACTGGCTTGGAAGTGTTTCCCCAGGCCACTTAGCTCTCATAGTATACAGAGATGCTGTGCCTGCTTTGTAAAAAAATAATCAGTGGTCCTTTCCAGCTGTAAGATTTTGAACCAAAAAAATATATCCCCCAAAGTACAATAGTGGCTCTTCCATTGTTGGTAACCAACAAAGGTATAATTTGATTTAGGCCCATTTAATAGGAGGGAATCCCTGGCTGGTACCATAAACCTTTTGAACTACCCATGGCTGGGGAAGTCACAGAACTTCAAGAAGAATCTACTACTATTTTAAAGCCATAGAATGTCTAGCTATGGTCTAAACATATAGTTTTATGCCCTCAAATAAGCATAGCCATCACACCTCATCAAAGTGTATTGGCATATGGAGATTTTACCACAGAAACTTGCAAGTGGTTACAATGCTGAAAACAACTAAACTTACTGCAGGTTGTCCAATCCCAGATGGTACATCTACAACACAACCCCTGCACCTAAGGCTCAGCGAACATTAGGAAAGACAGTACAAAAAACTATAAGAGCCAGAGGGCCAGACTTTTACTGCGAGATAGTGTCTTTGACAGGTGAATGGCAACCATGAAGTCACACTGTAAGGAAGCAGACCTGCAAAGTGACCACACTGGTTGACATGACTCCGTAGAAGGGGAAACTCTCCTCCTAGACGAGGAGTTAGAGGCAGTTAATAGCAAGTAAATACGGGCAGGCCGGTCTTCTCTAAGGACAAGGCTCCTGATAGGTCATCCAATTCCAACAGCTCAACCCTAAACATACACACATATGAACAATACTAATGAACCCAAGAGAACATGTGTGTGTGTGTGTGTGTGTGTGTGTGTGTCTGTGTGTGTATCTCTGTGTGTAATAAAAATAATTTAAAAAGTCATAAATTTATGGAAATAATGTAAATACAGTACTAGGTAAGAAATTCTACACACACATGTGTGTGCATATATATCTATATGTATATATATGTGTGTGTGTGTGTGTGTGTTAAAAAGATACTCTCAAATAGAAAATTTTCTATCCATATGCTAAAGCACTGCCTACCATTTAGTTCTTTTCCCCAGACTAGAGAAGCTACAGGAGCAGCCCACAATGATGCAAGGGTCCCCAAAAAAGCCTGATGCCTTGAATTGCTTTTGCATCACGTACAAGTTTCCATACACTTGGTCATTCATATACAGTAAAGTCCAGTGGTTGTTTTCTTCTTCTCTTCATTTCTTTCAAATTGTTGAAAAATACATAGTTATACACCACTTTGTGCCTGCTGTGTAAACGTCAGCACGTCTAGGAAGTCAAGTGGGGCTTAATCATAGCATAGACGGTGTTCACCACACAATTTGCTGCCTGCCTTCTACAGTTTTAATGTGCATTTAAACATACCCACAAAATTGTTCACCGACACATAGATTCTTGTCAACGTTACAGTAAGAATACCTAGCATTTCCCTGTACGGTATGAGCTGGGTACGGAGTCAGGTTTCTCACATGCTGAGCAGGTGCACTACCACGGAGATACGTGAGCAGCCTGGCATTTGAATTTCCAGTGTGGGGTTCTACTGACGTAGTTTGTTTGTCTCCCCATGAGATGAGTCTTCAGAGCACTTTCTTCTTGCAGAACTGAGGCTCCATACATCTGAAACAATTGACATTTTTTTTTTTTTTTTTTTTTTTTTTTTTTTTTTTTTTTTTGCTGTTCACTAACCACCATTCTATTTCCTAAAACTTTGTCCACGTTGGGTGGCTTAACGTTTTGAAACCTCACGCTTCGTCATTTTTGCGATGGGCTATTGTAATAGCTTGTCAAGGCTCAGACTTGTAGCATTTGACACGCAGTTCTTCATTTATAAAGCAAGATAATATTTATTAATTGTGCAAACATTTGTTTAGTCCATTCACCTGTTGGCAGATATTTCAGTTGATTCTACCTCTTGACTTCTGTGCAACACAGTGGCGCTGCCGGCAACTACATACAAAACTATGTAACCTGTTTGCAGTCATCAGAGGTACAGCGTTGTGTAACAGACTTTTTATGGGAAGATAATACTCACAATTGTAAAGGTTCTTGGCTACATCACTTTTGGTCCTGGCCAGTCGCACACAGGCACCTTCCCAGGAGCTATCTTGATTTATGGATGAAACACACACACACACGCACACACGCACGCACGCACACACGCACGAGCGCGACAGCAAATTTTAAAAAATGGTTTGGCTAATTCAAAGGCTGGGCAGTTCTAATGCTCCCCTTGGCTAGCACGCATTTCCCTCCTGTAATCCTGGCTCGATGCCCTCTAAGTCTATATTTTATATTTGTGGCCCAGGCTCCTTCTGGGTGGCTCCCTAGTTACCTGGGCAGCCCTTAAGGTGATGCATTCCTTCTCACCTACATTTCAGATGATTTTCCTTCTGCAGCTCTAAATCTGATCTGTCTCCCTCCGACTCATGGCGATTCTCCCTCTTCCTTTCTCCCAGTTCCTAGCCCGTGCAAATCTGAAGGTCTCGGCTTAGTCTGTCTGATCAGCCATTGGCCGTTGGCTCTTTATCAAGTTATCAAAAAACACTTGGGGACAGAGACCTTCAGCATTTGGACACGCAGATTCCTGATGCTGGAGACCGGATTCATTCAAAGCGTTGGAACCAATCCCCAACATCTCATCTTTTCCATCCAAATCTTTTTAAAAAGCTCTTCTCTCAGATGTAAATGGAGCAGAACCATAACAAGTATATAAATTACAAAATATGATATACAGTTAACATCCAATCCATCATATTTGGCAGTTTAGATAAAGCATTCTATCTTCTAACCTAACTTAATCAATTGAACCTACATCATGTTTACATGGATCTTGGTGGGTAGCCTTAGGACTAAAATCTAATATATATATATATATATATATTTGATCAAGGCAGTGGGAATGGGGGAGAAGATTGAGGCCTGCAGGAGCCATGCCTGACAAGCGTGAACTGACCAGAGTTCTTTCAGATAGTACTTGTGTTTCAGTCTATTGTGGGTTCCTTAGCTGGGGAGATTGGTTCCACAGTTGACCCATGCCTCTTCTGGCCTGTTGATTGTCCTTTATAACTTGATAGCTTAGTTTCTCTGACAGACTTCGAAAGCTTGGTTTGCCTAAGAGTAAAACTCAGCAGTGTTTACTGGTTTCTCCCGAACCTGGGGGAAGGGGCCTAATGAATCTGGTGAGTTTCAGGGACTTCCTGAAGCTGCTTTGAGTCACTTTCTGTCTTTAGGTTCTTCCCTGTAAGATAAGATGTTTCAGTGCTAGAGGAAACTGCTGCACAACACATCGCTTCACAGGCAAACTACAAGATGTGCTGCTTTGGCTTTTGTCAACTCAACACCAAATTAGACATACACAGAAAAAGAGAAGAACCTTTACTGAGAAAACGCCTCCATAAGGTTGGCTTGTAGTAGGGTGGTTTCATGATTAATTTAAGTATAAATTCATGTATACTTTTGATGATTGTTTATGGTGCCAACCATGGGCAGATGGCCCTGGCTGGTATAAGAAAGCAAGCTGAGCAAGTCATGGAAGGCAAGGCAGTAAGAAGCATTCCTTCATGGCTTCTGCTATAGTTCCTGTCTCTGGGTCCTTGCTTTGTGTTTCTGTCCTGGCTTTTCTGGATGAACAACTACAAGCTGTAAGATGAAACCAAAGTTGCTTCTAGTCATGGTGTTTTATTACATCAACTGAAACTATAAGTAAAATACTGGATAAGATAGTGCTACCTTTAAAAATATTTATTTATTTATTTAATGTATATGAGAACACTGTAGCATGGGATCCCAGTACAGATGGTTGTGAGTCACCATGTGGTTGCTGTGAATTGAACTCAGGACCTCTGGAAGTGCAGCAAGTGCTCTTAACCACTGAGACATTTCTCTAGCCCAATAATGCTACTCCAGCTTGTTGTTTAACTTGGAAGTATTTTTCCAAGCCTTTTACTCTGAAGTAGTGTCTTTCTTTGTCTCTAAGATGAGTTTTCTGTATGCAGCAAAATGCTGGATCCTGTTTATGTATCCAGTCAGATAGTATATCTCTTTTTATTGGGGAACTGAGTCCATTGATATTAAGAGATATTAACAAATAGTGATTGTTGTTTTCTGTTATATTTGTTGTTAGAACTAGACTTATGTTTGTGTGGTTTTCTTCTTTTGGTTTTCTTGTTTTTCTTTCTTTCTTTCTTTCTTTCTTTCTTTCTTTCTTTCTTTCTTTCTTTTTTTGCTTTTCTGTGGGTGTAGGTTCCTTCCTCATGTTTGACTTTTCCATCTATTATCCTTTGTAGGGCTGGATTTGTGAACAGGTATTGTGTAAATTTGCTTTTGTCCTGGAATATCTTGGTTTCTCCATCTATGGTAATTGAGAGTTTTGCTGGATATAGTAACCTGGGCTGGCATTTGTGCTCTCTTAGGGTCTGCATGATGTCTGTCCAGGATCTTCTAGCTTTCATGGTCTCTGTTGAAGTCTGGTGTATTTCTGATTGGTCTGCCTTTATATGTTACTTGTCCCTTTTCCCTTACAGCGTTTAGGATTTTTTCTTTGTTTTGAATATTCGGAGTTTGACTATTATGTGTTGGGAGGAGTTTCTGTTCTGGACAAATCTATTTGGAGTTCTGTAGGCTTCTTGCATATTCATGGTAATTTCATTATTAATGGTAAGGAACTTTTCCTCTATGATTTTGTTGACGATATCTACTGTGTCTTTTAGTTGGTCATCTTTACCCTCTTCTACGCCTATCATCCTTAGGTTTGATCTCCTCATTGTGTTCCGGATTCTACATTACGCTAGTCAGAATGGCTAAGATCAAAAAGTCAGGAGACAGCAGATGCTGGTGAGGATGAGGAGAAAGAGGAACACTCCTTCATTGTTGGTGGGTTTGCAAGCTGGTACAACTACTCTGGAAATTAGTCTAGCGGTTTCTCAGAAAATTTGACATAGTACTACATGAAGACCCAGCTATATCAAACCTGAGCATATACCCAAAAGATACGTCAACATATAACAAGAACACATGCTCCACCATGTTCATAGCAGCCTTATTTATAATAGCCAGAAGCTGGAAAGGACCCAGCTGTCCTTCAACAGAGAAGTGGATAAAAAAAAAAGTGGTACATTTACACAATGGAGTACTACTCAACTATTAGAAACAATGACTTTGTGAAATTTTTAAGTGGATGGAACTAGTAGCAATCATCCTGAGTGAGGTAACCAAGTCACAAAAGAACACACATGGTATCATGCACTCACTGATAAGCAGATACTAGTCCCAAAAGCTCTGAATAACCAAGAAACAGTTTACTGACCTTAGGGAGCTCAAAAGAAGGAAGGATAGAATGTGGATACCTCAATATTTCTTAGAAGGGAGAATAGAGCATTCATGGGTGGAAATACAGGGACAAATATAGGAGCATGTTTTGAAGATCCCCTGCCTCACTTGGGAATCAACCCAATCAATATGCAGCCACCAAACACAAGCACTATTGCTGATGACTAGTAGTGCTTACTGGCAGGTGTCAGATATGTATGCCTTCTTTGAGGCTTTGCCAGAGTCATACAGATACAGTTGAGGATGCTTGCAGCTAACCATTAGACTGAACACAGGGACCCCAATGAAAAATCTAGAGAAAGAACTGAAGGAGCTGAAAGGGCTTGCAACCCCATCAGAAGAACATTATCAATCAAAGAAACCTTCCAGAGCTCCCAGGGACTAAAACACCACTCAATGAGCACACATGGAGAGACTTATAGCTCCATTTGCATGTGTAGCAGAGGATAGCATTGTCTGGCATCAATGGGAGAAAAGGCCTTTGGTCCAGTGAAGGTGCATTTTTCCACTTTAGGGGCATGCCAAGGTGCTTAGGTAGAGAGGGTGGTTGGGAGAGAAAACACCTTCATGGAAACAAGTAGAAGTGGAGGGGGAGGGAATTTGGGAGAAAGGGGATAACATTTGACATGTAAATACAGAGAATATTCAACAAAAAATTTAAAAAGACAGAGTGTTTTTTTCCTCTGCTTTCAAGATTAATAAGCAATCAGGAAATATTGCGTCCTATACGGATTTCCATATTGAGAAGGAGATGGAGTAAAACCCCAACCATTTGTCATACTTTAAGAAATCCATAGCTCCAATTGCATATGCATTGTCTGGCATCAATGTGAGAAGAGGCCTTTGGTCCAGTTAAGGCACGTTTTCCCTGTGTAGGGGAATGCCAAGGTGCTGAGATGGGGAGAGTGATTAGGAGGGAGTACACTTTCTTGAAACCAAGTGGAGGGGGAGGGGGAACTGGAGTAGAGTGGGGAAAGATTACATTTCAAATGTAAATACAGAGAATATCTAATAAAATTAGTTTCAAAAGAGAAGGAGAGACAGAGTAAACATGCAGCATATAGTGGATTTCTAAAAGCGACATGTTGTCTTTTCTCCAATGTATGGAACAGAGTCTTCCGTTGCATCCCTTAGAGAAATCACATCAGTTTATCAATTTGACATTCTGTTTGGCCACGGCTTATGGCATTATATGGTGCTTTTGCAATCAGGCGTTCAGTCTTTGTCATTTTATTAATTAATAGTCATCTACACATTTAGGATGTCCTTTATGACCTCCTGCAGAGATGTATACTTCTTCATCACCCCATTGCTTTGCTCTCACAGGCATTTCTCCCGTTATTCCACATCAGCTTTTTATTTTATCTTGAAAATGATGCTAAATGGGCCCAACATTATCCATCCCATGCTGAGTAAAGCATAGGACTGGGAGAGATGGCATCTTCAGGAAGTCAATGTAGCTAGTCCTTAGGTACATAAAAGCCCCTACTAGGCTGCACCATCTTTCCTCACAACAATGTTATTTTATCTTATGTATTGATTTAAGGAGTTACAATCTCTCTTTCTTTCCTCCTCCTTCTCCCATTATTCAAGGAGATGAAAAAAGTGGAAGAGTCAGTGATCTCAGCTTTATCATCAATGGATTTATTCACAGTTCCCAGTTCCCCGTGGGCCATGGACAGGTTATTGTAGAACAGAGAGGGGCTTTTAGTTATATGGGGTGACAAATTAGTGTTCTGACTAAGCACAGATGTTTTGGTGACTTGTTGGGGTGGAGTCCAATAATTTCGCCAAGCTCAGATTCAAACAAGTGATACTTCCCTTTGCTGGTTACTCAGCCCCAAATCACAGTCAAGAGAAAACAAAGGGCACTCAGCAAACAGAGAACTCCAGTTAGAATAATTAGGGGAATAAGTTGCACAATTTCAAATAAAAAAGAGGGGAAAGCTCACTGACACTGCAACTTGTCTAATAATTAACTTATTGAAGACTAAGTTCACTAATTTCTAAGCCAAAGCAATGAGTACATTAGGCAAATTGATGTGCAAAGAATGCCCCTGGAGGTCCCTTACTTTATTAGCCATATTTCTATACACATCCCTTCTTATCATAATAGATCTCAGCTTAAGCCCTCAGAATCCAGGTAAATTTGTCAAATTATTTTAGAAAATAGTAACACTTCTCATAGTCACAAGAACTACACAAAAATCCTCTAACTATATGCTTCAATTTAGGTCAGAAGGGATTTAAGTTGAATTGTCTTGGTCTCTTGATAAAGAAGGAACATGGAAGCGTTTAGTATGACTAAAATGTTCCCCACATGCTCTGGCTTTAGTTGTGGAAAGTCAGATCCCCTTACAATGCCCTTGGGTATTGTGTATGAAATGTCCATCAGTAACAAACCAACTGTACTACCACGGCCTGAGATGATTGGTACCTTTGCTTTCTATTTCACTTAAACACACAGTTGAATGAATCTGCACAGGGGAGAACTTGTACACATCCATTTCATTTTATTTATATAAGTATATTCCCATTTTAGTGTCTACATACCACATACAGTTTTCTTATGGAACCCCAAAAGGGCACTGGATCTCTTCAAAGTGGAGTGGTTGTTAGCCACAATATGGACATTTCATTTGAGCTGGAATCATCTAGAAGAACAGCCATTGCTCTTAACTAGTAAGTCATCAATTTAACCCCCATACCAGAGAACATTTCTGTCTTATCACTATTCTTGGTATCACATGTTTTTATTTGTTGACATATATCTATCAGTCTTTTTCAGCTGCAACAGAAGCTAGTGTGGGATGCTCAGAAACTGAACAGGAGCAGCGAATCTCTTCTTATATTTTCTTTGTTTGAATTTGGGGTAGTACTCAGAAAGATAATGAGTAAAAGGGACAGCGCTAATCATGTTTCAAGTATAAACTGAACACAGCTACGAGCATATATATTTTAATCACACTTTATAAATGTCTTATTTATTAAATATTTTGTTAAATACTTAAATTTAAATTTAAATATTTTATTAAAAACCATGTATATGGGGTATAAACATATGTTTCAAGGTTTTATTTGGTATACACACAAGCACACACACACATACATACACATATTTAAGTTCACTCTCAAAGAAACATATGAAAAGATTAACAATTTAGAGGGTAATTAATAAAGTCAAATTATAAAGAAAAGTAGTGTCTGCTACTTTTATAGACATATTGTGGTCCACCATAAGTGATTATTCTTAAGGAAATTGGGTGGTCCTGAATATAGGACCTGGGGTCTGGCAAGCTCTTGATGTTGGTAATATACACACGCATGATCAACATAAGAAGCTTTAGAGAACCATCTCTTGGGAAGAGCTTATTTTTGTACATGACTACTACCTCCCAGTAGTGCCAGCCCGTGTCTGTTACCGAGATGAAAAACTTGGACAACCAAGTGTTGTTTCCAAGGAAGATGGCTTCCAAAAATAGATCAATAGGGCAGTCGGGGAACTGAGAGTTAAGCGGGAGATCTAAGATTGAAACATCAGTGATTGGCTCCATCCCACCTCTTCCTGCTGGAAAGGCTCTCTCTAATACGCAGTATTAGGAAAAAAAGGACTGTGCGGATTATCCATCACTGGCATAGGCATTTATGCTATTGCAGTCTTTAGAGGGAGATGTTTCCAGTTAGCTATGAGAAGCACTTGCTCATCTTGTTTGAGAGGTCATTATGAGTGAGGTAGGTGTGGAATCTATTCTTTTTGGCAACAGCATCATGGAGAGAAAGGGAGAGCCAGGATTATCTCACAAATAGAAAGGAACAGCAAGTTTTACACCCAGTGCTTTTTTAAACGATAGCAGTGACGTCCTGAATTGAGTAAGGCGCGTGAGATGACTCTGCTGGCGTTCCAAAACATAATCTTTACCCTCTTACGTGAGAAGTTCCAGAGACACCACAACACAGAGGGAAAGTGAACATAACACAAAGGATGTTCTATCCAATCAGAAAGCAAGTGGAAGCAATGGAGGCTCCTCTCAACCCCATTTTTCTGCCGTGATGAGTACTATCAGCGTTCAAAGCAGGACGAGAACCCCTCCTGTTAGGTGTCAGATCTGGATTTGTGTGCTAGGTTTCATTTTCAAGTCACGCTGATGTTTTCAGGAACGACTAACCTTGGCTTCAGCACAACATTATTCGACGGGAATAAAGACTGAATAAAACATGTTTGTTCCCCAAGGACAATATACTGTTATCCAGAATTTTAATAATGCATACAAACTTTAGACACTGGTGTAATGGTTTCACGATGTCTTTAGTGTGGTAGGAGGTTTGCCCAGTGTGTTTTCTGCCTTCCCTTCAATTCAAGGCCAGCCTGGGCGATATATGAACACCCTTTCCCCAACACACACACACACACACACACACACACACACACACACACACACACACACACACAGAGAGAGAGCTGGTGAGATGACTCACTGCAACCTAGTGATCTGAGTTCGATCCCTAGAACATAGTGCAAGAACCAAGTGCCACAGGTCATTCTCCAACTTTCACAAGTGTATGATGGTGCACACACACACCTCAAATAGATAAAGGATAATAATAAAAAGAAATACAAACCAGTGCAATGGTTTGTTTACCATTTCAATCTTCTACTGGCAATTTTATAGAGGGTCTTCCTAAGTGGCAACGATTACTCAGTCTTTTTTGACTCTGAGGATGTGTCATGCCAGAAATGGTACTTCAGTCTTTGTAGATTGAGAAGACCTAAGAGCCAGGCACTGCAGCTAATTTAGCCAAGTGAGTAAAACTGCTCTCTCCATCACCTCATCCATAGACATGTTAGAAATAGTAATGTATGTGCATGACATATTATTTATTTAGTCTCCCTAGACTGAATGTGAATGTGGATTTACAGACCCCTCACAATAAATTCTGCTACCCTCAGGGGTCCAAGACCTGCTGCTTGAAAACCATGGAGCAGGACAGGCTTATGATTGATGACAACGAGGAGGGCCCAGGGCACATCTGCTAGTCTTCCGTGGCTTTCATCCTTCCAGCCCTCACACAGCCTCCTTGAAATGCCACACTCTGCTGTGTTTACTGGAAATGTTTTCTGTATAAACTTCAACAAGTTCGTTAGGACTCTCTACAGCAGAAACATTTTTCATACAAAACTATGAAGTGTACCTTGGATGAAGATTTACTCACCAAGAGAAAATATGATTTTCAATTTAGGACCCACCAGGTTTTTAAATGTACACAACAGTACTGTAAGTAGGAGGTGAATATATGCTTGTTAACACACGATTTTCCATACGTTTCTGATAAAATATTTCTCAGTACATTAAAGCAAAAGGTTCCCACATATAGTACCTGGAGCCACATAACTCTGTGTTCTCATTGCTATGTATACACTGTCGTTGCAACAGAGGAACAAAGCCTACCAACAAAGAAAGTGATGCTGTACAATGCGCAGCCAAGTACCACCATAAGCTCACTTTCTAGTGCTGTCTAAAATGTCTTCCTCTCCGTCAACTTTGTCAAGGCTTGCGATTCAAGGAGTGTATACATCAATCCAATTGTGTTTCCCACCTCATCCATTTTCATTGTCTTCTTTTTGGTTCATCCTAGGTAGAGCTTTGCTTTCTTCTTCCCAGAAGTGACTTGTTGTGGGTTTTGTATTTTAATGTTCATTCTTTATCCTCAAGCATGGTTGCCCCTGACAAGCATCCCATCATGTAGTCAGATGATCTCATGTGAACCTTCTCCCCATTGAACTGGTCAATAAAGGTTGGAGCCTGTGGTTGGACAGTGGAGGGGAAAGATGGGACTGGATATTGGAAAGTGTGTGCAGGTAGAGGAGAGAAGAGGATGGACAGAGGACAAGGACAGAAGAAGAGAAGGAGGAAGCCATGATGGAAAAGAACCACATGGCCAGGAGAAACCACAAGTAACAAGGGGACTTACAGCTGGGAATAAGTTAGTATAGTGTTAGGTCTGACGAATCTACGCACATAGCTCACAATGATAACAACTGGGCTGTGGAAATTCCAACAACAGTGCCTTAGTTGTTGTGTTGTTGTTTTAATCTGTCATGGGTGTATCTGAACTCATGTCTTTCCACTTTTGTTCACCAACAATTTCTTTCTTTTCATCATTGAACAACTTTCCTGTGAGTGTGTCCTTCTTTGCTTCCTATGCACACTTGTGTTACAACAAGGTTCACTCAACTCTGCTCTGGTTTCTAGCCCCACTGTGTAGGTAGGTGTCTTTTGCTACTTTGTGGGTTCCCTTTTCTTTTACCCTCCTCCATCCCTTTCCCAGACTTTTAAACCTCCTAACACTAGATAAAAGAGAAAAGGGCTAGAGAGGAAAGGATAGATCCCTGAATGAAGTCAAGAGTCAGAAAGGGGGCAACATTATCAATAGATTACTTTCTGCTGACTAGAGGCATTGTGTTCCTTGCAACAAGTTGATCTTCACAATTAGGATACCTAATTTTTTCTTCTTGTTCTTGTTCTTCTTCCTCTTGTTTCTTCTTTGTGCACAACTATGTAACAAACTGGAACCAATAGTAACCAATCAACAACCAACAACCCACCAACTGTCTCAGGGCCCTGGCAGTTATATACTCTCTGAAAGTTCCCACAATTCCAAATATCACACAATCACAAAAACTATCTGGAGCTGGCAAAATCACACCCTCACTTGAGCATGAGGCAAATTATAGGCAGTTGCTGTGGACAAGGTCAAAAAATCTAATATTCCACACCTGAAATCTCCGTGTATTTTTTCAATAAGCCAAAAATTCCAAAATTCTCACTATACCATCATCACACTGAAAAACTTCTTACTACAAACACAAGTTATGTAGTATCAGGATCTGAGGTTGGCCTATTACTTCTCATTCACTGACTCTTACAGTAGTGTATATTGATCTTTCTTAAATGTTTCCTTTGGTCTGATTCCATGGGATGTTTGTTTCTTTATTCTGGAAGACTTGCTCGTGTGCAGACTAGAACATGGGAAAAGAGAAGCTGAGTTCCTGAGCAGGACATCTGAGAAACTAGGAAAGCAAACATGAGGACGCAGTAAACACCATGGTTGATGAAACACAGTTTGAGAGAAGGCTTAAGAGCAATGGCTTCTTAAGATTAGAAATGTCTAAGGAAACTTCCTGGGAAAGGTGACCCTTCATTAGAGACACTTGCCAGATGAATGTGGATCATCCAGAGAGCAGGGGGTATTATAGTGAAAAGGAAAATGAATGAAGAGGAGCTCATGCAAAGGGGCTCAATGTCAGAGGGGCAGAGACATACACACACAAAGAGAGAAACAGAGAAATACAAAGACAGAGACACATACACTTGCACAGAGATATACATACATACATACATACACAGACACACAGAGATACAGACAGACACAGAGATACACAGACACATGAAGTCAGACATACAGATACATAGACATAGACACACACAGACAAAGAAAGATAGTCTCATGGAAACAGATACAGAAACACAAAGACAGACAGATACACAGACACACACACACAGACAGAAAGACACATACACATAGAGACAAACATACTCATAGACACACAGATATACACAGAGTCAGACAGAGAGACACATAGAGACACAAAGACATAGGGACACAGACCCACAAAGAGAAACAGACACAGATACTGACACAATCACACACACACACACACACACACACACACACACACACACGGGGGGGGGGTTGTGAGGAGTGTGATAAAAAGGAGAAAGAAAAAAATATCAACACAAGGAGGTCACAAGACATCTTGGCAAGCTTTGAGTTAATTCAAGATTAGAGTATTTAATGGCATAGAAATATAAAGAACATAGATGTTGAAATGTCTGAGGTTGGAGAAAGGGTTGGAAATAAGGTAGCTAAGGGCTCCAGGAGGCCACCACACCCATTGTATGCAGTGTAGTGGTTAGAGGCCCTGGGCAGGAGGGGACGGTGTGTCCTCTGTGCACTGCTCAGTCCTCTCTGTGCAAGCGCACCGTTTGGATGGTGATGATGTGGAAATCAGTGTTAAAGAAGGGAAGGAGAGAGAAAAAGAATAAAAGAATGAAGGACAGTAGAAAGGGAATGGAGGGAGAGAGGGAATTGAATTAATGCCTCATGGGAAGAAATAAAATGCTTTGCAGATTGACTGGAAGCCAGAGACAGGTATAACCTGTGATCTGAGCAGTTTATAACTAGGACAACCACCAATACGGTGGTACCATGCAGGCCCCTGGAAAGGACTCAAGTAGGAATGTGGTGTTGCCAACAGTGGAAAGGAGATTGTGGTTTTAGTTTACTGGTGTTTTCCAAAAGCAGACACACTAGAAAGGTAGGAGTCACCTAGAAATGTACTGGCTGTCCATAAACAGCCAGTGGGAGGAAAAAATAGTTAGGATTTTATATACTAGGAACTTTACCAGAGAGTATGTCTGAGTGGCCCACAATACAAAACATGGGGACTGGGGACACTGTGGTTCTGGGGAAACCTCCTTTTTCTCAACAGATAGAAAATACAGATCTGGATTCATGGTTCATTGTATTTGGTATCTAGATTCTGAGATAAAAATCACGTCCTTACTGACCTGCATGCATTTGATCCTAGATTTGAATCTTGGATCTACTAACAGAATAAACAAACGTGGAGTGCAGATGTATTAAATAAGTAACCTTTAAAAAAGACCCACACACATAGTATCTGAGACCACATAACTTTGTGTTCTTATCACCATGTTTAAGAGTGATATTAGTCATCAGAGGGAAGCATGTGGAAGTAAAAGAAGCCTTAAGATAGCTTTATGCAAAAGTTAAGGACCTTTATAGTCTCAGGATCCTGCCAAGTGCTGGGCATATATAACCAGGTCTAAGGTCTGTACGTCAGAAAATTAGTAAATACTGGCATATGAAACATAGGGGAAGAAAACTAATAGCTTTTGAATCCGCATTGGTTCCTTCCTCCTTCTGTATTTTATGACCCACTCAGGGCTTGCAGCACAAGTCACAGTTTTTGCAAGGACATTGTTTTGAGGACTATATGAAGCAATAGGTTACAAGAGGTGTTTAAGCCACTTTCAAGAAGTCCTACACATTGCTACACACTTGACCACTTTCAGTGACATTTCTGATAATCCACGGGGAGAAGTTTCCCAGTTCTTCTAGAGAGACTAATTCAAAACCAAATGGACCATATTCTGTGCGTTTTGAATATGAGCTTTCAGTTCCCATTCATCCTCCCTATCATTTACCAAGTCCCACATCTCTGCCCGTGCCAACATATTATCAACTTACTACGCAGAAATAAAAACTTCCTTATAAAAATGCTGTTTCCACACCACTAAGGAGATAACTTTTACTTTGGCAATTTACGAGTGTTGTTTTTTAGGAAATCACATTTAGTTGTATCTTCTGGGTTGACATGTATTTCCTGAAAATGTGTACATTTTTGTCAGCTTATGAAACACTATAGCATCGACAAGGGTCAGAGGTTATCGATGGCGAAATTTCTGTAAACACAGAATGTCAACTTCCCAACAGTGTCTTCTAAGACGGTGGCCAACTCCCTTCTCTGTGTTAGTCATGGTTAGTCACACAGGGAGGGACTTTACTCTGCTTACAAAAAAAGTGATTGTTCCAGTATCCTCAAGGGATGGGTTTAGTCACCAGCACCAGGCTTTATTGCCCTGGGTATTCCACTACATCCTTGCTTCAGGCAGGGCAGCATTGGACGCACACAGAGGTGCCTGCAGAGATCCTTGATCCAGGCACAAGACCACCCCACCAAGTCCTCAGAACCACCTGGTGTTACTGGCTGCATTTTAGAGAAGACAAAGTTCAAGTTTGGAGGTCCAAGGCATTTTCCTGGGGTCAACCAGAATTGGGTTTTGAACCGAGTTTGGCTCTTGGGTCTGCTTTCATAATTACCACACCAATGCCTTCCAGATTTTGTTCCCAAAGGAAGAGTAACTGGGGCATCCTTCCCCAGACACAGCATCTCCTTGGCTGTTGGTCTGTGTATTGAAGTTCCATGGGGAGTTTACGCACAGGGGCCACCAGCCATGCTTTTAAAACTATGTGAAACTTTTGAATCAAGACACCCCTCTGCACCACAGTATAGAATGTGGATGCTGATATAGAAATGTCTGTATTGCTTACTCTCGGCCCTGCAAACAAATACTCAACTCAAATAATCCTGTTGGATTATGTCAGTAAACTGTGGGTCAGGTCAATTTAGGCCTGCCAAAGTATTCAAATGAGAAGGCAATATAGCTTAACCCCAGTGAACTTGAAAGCATCTTTAATAAATTCAATTTATTATTTCCTTTTTCTTTTAAAGATGATTACAGAAAAAGGAACATGGGCAGGATTACACAGAGAAGGACCCAAAAGGCAAGCTTTAGAAAAAGAGAAGCTATTTTCTCACCCCTGCAGAGAGGAGGCAGGTACAGGGATGCTCCACCGATAGACATCATGCCATTGTGCTTCCGTGTGTGTGTGTGTGTGTGTGTGTGTGTGTGTGTGTGTGTGTGAGTGAGAGAGTGTATATGTGAGTGTGAGTGTGTGTGTGAGTGTGTGTGTGTGAGTATGTGTGTGAATGTGTGTGTGTGAGTGTGTGTGAATGTGAGTGTGAGTGTGTGTGTGAGAAAGAGAATGTATATGTGAGTGTGAGTGTGTGTGTGAGTGTGTGTGTGAGTGTGTGTGTGTGAGTGTGTGTGTGAATGTGTGTGTGAGTGTGTGTGAGAGAGAGTGTGTATGAGTGTGTGTGTCTGGGTGTGTGTAAGTGTGTGAATGTGTGTGGTGTGAGTGTGTGTGAGAGAGAGTGTGTATGAATGTGTGTGTCTGTGTGTGGGTAAATGTGTGAGTGTGTGTGTGTGAGAGAGAGAGTATGTATGAGTATGTGTGTGTGTGTCTGTGTGTGTAAGTGTGTGTGTTGTAACAAACCACCTGTTTCCTGGTGATTCTCCTGAAGTCTGGCTATGGTCTCTACCTCAGTTTGTGGTAATTTGTTTTTGCATTACTTCTAACCGTTTGGGTTTCCCATGCTCATCACTACAGTATAAATATGAAGACCATGGATGTCCAATGAACTTAGCAGTATAGCTGTTACTGGAGATTAGATGAGAACTCAAGGACATTCTTCTCCCAAGTGGGCTTTGTTCATAGCACAGGTACTTGGCGCATGAAACTTTTGTTTGGGTGCAACAACTCAAGACCACACATTCTAAGATGACAGAGATGGGAAACCTAAAACCCCAACTAGATGGCTTAGTCCAAATGATAAAAAAAAAAAAAAAAAAAAAAAAAAAGACACAGATGGATTTAAAGAGGAAAGAACCTACCATTCACACGGGCTGAAGGGTGAAGTGTTTGTTTTAAATTTTGCAATGTAATGATTTCAACCTCAGCTTCCCACTCCAGGGGTTTATACATAAGATGTGCTCACACCCAGCCTTTCCAGTGTGATGTGTAGAGAGTAAATGGTTTATTCTAAATGTAATGAGGCAAAACAATAAATCATGTCACATACCTTTTCTATATTAATGCTTTTGTATAGTTGTAATGACACATTAAAATAAAATATTTACTTATCATCTACTGTATATTGTACTAGACAGAGGTTATAGTGAGAATGGGCCACACTAAGTCCCTATTCTGACTATGTTTATAGTATGCTGGGAAAAGATGGTTAAAAATAATTAAACACGCCATTTAGAATGCCAGGTTCAGATACTTGGGATAAAGATCATTACTAATAAGGTCAAGGAAACTAGTTTTGTGATAGGTAGAGAGGAAGGTCGTTCTACACAGAGTGACTAGGGAATTTTTCAGATCTCATGAACTTTGAAATTATACAGAAAGCAAACAAAAATTATTATAGTTTCTTCTTCCTATGAGGGCACAAAATTCATTGCAGAAACTCTATACTTCTGACTTTGTGTGTCAACACCAATTATGGCATTAAAGACTTTACTATCGCGGTGTCAAGAGAGGCTTCAACACATAAATGTTAGGTGGGATACATTTTTGTCCCAAATAAAAGACGGTGTTCAAAAGAAGAGACTGTGTCACACTAGGGAGCCTTTCACAGTCTTTAGTGAACTTAGAAGGAAGTGAAAAGAGCTAAAGTGGGCTATTGTGGCGGCTGGTAAATGTGAAGAGTTTTAATCATCCAAGCTGCAGTATAACTATGAGAATTCCGAACGGCCACTGAGTTTAGCAATGTGAATATCTTGGCGACACAAAAAAACTTGTTTGTGCTGTGACACAAATGACTGCTCCATTGCCATGGATTTCAACAGATGATGAGCAGCAAAATGAATATTCAATAATAACGGGGAGACAATCACGTCTGTAAAGAAGTGGACCCAGTAAGGGTTTGCGGGGTGGAGAGGAGAACCGTGGAATATGGTGTTCTACCCTCCTGGTGCTCTTGGAGGACACACTTGCGATGTCAATAGAAGGGTGACTGGAGGAGGACAGTGGAGATGGGAGACAGGTCTGCTGACTTTCCAGCCATTCTATTGTGGTGCCCTCACTACAGAAGTGGAGAACTACTGTCTAGTTGTGAGACCTAAAACAGGACACCAGCAACTGTTGTTGCAGTCACTTACGTCCTCAGAAATTACATCTTGAAGAACTTTTTTCTGGTTGAAATTAGAAAAAAATAAATTAGTCAGTTTTATCTGTTCAGAAGTTTGGCTTTGCCTTGCCCTAGTAATGACATTTCCGAATTGTGCAATGCATGGTGTTCTCCAGAGGGCAGGGACTTTTGCTCGTACGGGCACACTTCTCTAGTCTGCGTATTATGGCACAGAACCGTGCGGTATCGGTCTCTGGAAACATAGAAGCCAAACACTGAGTTTTGCTCAGTGCTTTATGGAGGAACTAATCACATAAAGGGATGGTTCTTAGCCTTATGAAGACATCAAGTTTTCTCATGACCCAGAGTGGAAAGTTATTCCGGTATTCTAGAATCTGGTGGATGATATACTCATGCAGAAGAATCATAAAACATGTTACCTAGCTTTCATTTTCCTCTTGCAAATTTCCTTTATTTCCACAGAAGGTAGGGTCTGATGACCCAAACTAAGCCTGCCTACATAGAATTTCCAGATTCTGGAACACCCACTTTACTTTGCTACTTAAAAGTGAGCTTGTAGCAGTTATTCAGAGGAGCCCCGTGTAGGCAAGTACCCCATCAGTTTATGGCAGGCTCTGAGACAATTTACTTGAATGGGAGTTCTGTAGCCTTTTGAGCAGAGTGGCTGTCTGAAACAACTTTACCGTACAGTAAGTTGTATTTCCTGAGGTAACTACGTTCCCATCTAATGGCCTTCCAATGCAATTCCCAGGAGTCATAATACTTTCTGCACACAAGCTTGCAAGTGCTCAGTGCAGACTTGGGCAAATAAATCCTTCCGAACCCATACAGTTCAAGAAATCTCTCGAAGACAATTCCCACAACATGGCCTTCCCTCTCTTCACCTTTCCCTAAGCTTCTACCTCTGAGTTTCTGTTAACGTTTCAAACAGATATTTAAAGCTGCATTTTGTTCACCTTGTAAAATGAAAGGGTACATTGTACAGGCACAGAAGGTACCGGTCAAAGCTTTTATCAAGTCCAAGGTCTGCTCTGCAGCACTAATTGGAAACATGTGTTGGAAATGCAGGGCAAGTTTCTCAGTGACTCTTTAATTGAGTAGAATAAAATAAGAGCTACACTCCCATTTCTTTCTTAGCCCTGTCTGTTGGGGTTGTTCTATTAGCAGGCCCGATCGGCCGCTCTGACAGACAGTGCTCACACCTGTGTCCAGGCTGCTTGGATGCTAGTAGTTGCTCTATTTAAGGCCTTATCCATGGTCCTCTTACACACTTAGGCACCGTTATAGAGGACTTGTTGTAATTGCTTCCTGACAGTTACCTGAAGGATGCCGATAGAAAGCATTCCTGATATCAAAGGCGGCACATGAAAGATTTCTAAATAACCATATGTCAGAAACTAAATCTACACAGTCTCCCCAATATGCCTAAACACGACCCAAAGAAGGAGAAGAACAATAGACATGCCAAAGTGGACAGGGAAAGATGGATGCCTCGCCCTACACTAAGACCTACAGGCAACAACGGGGTGTGGAAAGTGAGAGAAATACTCTTCCCTAGGGAAGAGCACATCAATTGGTTATGTTGTGTGTAACTTTTGGCTACACCTCCTAGGCTCCGGGAATGAGCCTCGATATCAGCCCCCTCCCAGTTTCTCTTCAATCCATAGATAAAACACACACACACACACACACACACACACACACACACACACACTTATTCATTTTCAACTTGCCTTGCCTTCTTGGCCCTGGTATCCCCTGTCTGGAAAACTTACCCTTATCATTGCTCTTAGCTTTGCTCCTCCCACCTGCCCTAAATTTTATCCCCTGAAGCCACCCACCTGTAGGACTGTTCTGTGTGGCCACCTTGTATGAAATCTCACATGACTGGTTAACTCTCTTTTCCTCCTTTGCATCTGTGTCTTTATTTCTCCAGGGATCTAGAAGACCTGTCTTTACCTTCTGCCAGAAATTGGCTCATGGTTTTATTTATGGACAGATTTAGAACCAACTGGGGAACAGGACCTTAGCATTAGACTCTTCCCTACAGTTGTGTAACACAAAATGCTTACCCCTGAAGATGTACACACAAGTCGAATGATATAGACTGAGCTGGTTGTGTGTTTGTGATACTAATTACTTCAAAGAGAGTCCATGAGATAGGAAGAAAACAAAAAGAGGTATAAAGGAGGGTTGGATGGAGGGGAGAAATGGTATAATCATAGTGTGAAAATCAAAAGAAAGAAAAAGAAGTTATTGCAAAAATCATTCAAGAAGTAAAATACATAAATAAATGAATAAAAAATGACACCTCACACACTTTCCCACTAAAGTCTGAGGAGATACAGGGGCTGCTGCTTAAAAGACAATGATGAGAATTGTCTCAAGCAATTGATTTTGACATATTTTTAAGAGTGCTTTTCCTGCCATTATTTCTTTGGGGGAAGGATACATCTAACTGATGTGGGATCAAGATTCAAGGGAGTGTTAGCTAGTAACATTGCCTTCTTTTAACACCTTCTTTTATAATCCTTTCTATAACTTAACAACCCTTGAATGGCACCAGAGTCTGGAGCTGACCCCATGCCTTGTCCTTTATGAAGAATAGATACTGAGCTGAAACCTTTGCTCTGACCACCTGAAGTAGGAAAGGATTCGTGCTTCTAACATCCCAGTTCCACCAATACAGAAGCAAATTAGTGATAACAGCCATTATTTCAAAGGTGCACACAGGAGCACTTTACAGGAAATGAAGAGTCAAGGGAGGATTAAGGATACTCACAAAAGGAAGCTGATTTGCTTTTTGTTTGTTTGCTTGTTTTTTGTTTTGTTTTGAAAAGGGGATTCACAAGGTTTGTGTTAAAACTTAAATAGTATTCATTTGAACATCACTACATTGTTAAATTTAAAATTTTTTACATTGATTTATTTATTTGTATCCCAAATACTGCTCCCTCCCAGTCTTCCCTTAGAGAGAGATGCTACCCCCATTCCATTCTCTTCTGAGATGGTGGATGGTTGGTCCCTACAGGGTATCCCTGCATCCTCAAACTGCAAGTCTCTGCAGGCTTAGGCGCATCCCTTCCCAATGAGGCCAGACAAGGCAGCTCTGTAGGGGAAGGGATGCCGCAGTCGGAGTACAGCTTTAGGGAGAGCCCCTGCTCTAACTGTTGGGAGGCCTACATAGAAACTGAGCTGCAAGTCTGCTACATGTGTTCCTTGGTTGGTGCTTCAGACCCTGAGAGCTCCTAGTGGTCCAGGACCATTGATTCTGTTGGTCCTCCTTTGGGTTTCCTATCCCCCTCAGGGCCGAGTTCCAACCAATGTTTGGCTGAGGTTAACTGCATCTACTTTCATCAACTGCTGGTTAGAGAGAACAGTTATGTTAGGCTTCTGTCTGCAAGCATAATTGAGTATAATAATAATTTCAGGGGTTGGTACTTGCCCATGGGATGTTTCAAGTTTGGCTTGTTATCGATTGGCCATTCCTTCCGTCTCTGCTCATCTCCCTATCCTCCAGAAATTTCATATTTCCATTCATTCTCTTGGCCTTCTGGGTCTCTTTTCTGTCTCTCAGCACACCTGATCCCACTTCTTCATTCTCCTCTCCGTCTCCTCTCCCAACCACTTCCCTCTCTTCCTCCTTTGACTATTTTGTTCCCCCTTTGTCTTAGTCAGGGTTTCTATTACTGCACAAACATCATGACCAAGAAGAAAGTTGGGGAGAAAAGGATTTATTCACCTTACACTTCCATATTGCTGTTCATCACCAAAGGAAGTCAGGACTGGAACTCAAGCAGGTCAGGAAGCAGGAGCTGATGCAGAGGCCATGGAGGGATGTCACTTACTGGCTTGCTTGCCCTGGCTTGCTCAGGCTGCTTTCTTATAGAACCCAGGTCTCCCAGCCCAGGGATGGCACCACCCATAGTGGGCTGGGTCCTCCCCACTTGATCACTGGTTGAGAAAATGCCTCACAGATGGATCTCATGGAGGCATTTTCTCACCAGAGGCTCCTCTCTCTGTGATAACTCCAGCTTGTGTCAAGTTAACACAAAACCAGCCAGGACACCCTTCTATGTGTATGTAATTCAATGAACCACTCTTAGGCCTTCCTTCATGTGTAACTTCTTTAGTTCTATGTGGTGTATCGTGGATATCCTGTGTTTATGGCTAATATCCACTTATCAGGCGAGTACATACCATGTATGTCCTTTGAGTCCAAATTACCTGACTCAGAATGATATTTTCAAGTTTCTTCAAAATTCATCTTGTCCTTGTTTAAATAGCCGAATAGTATTCCACTGTATTAAAGAACCACATTTTCTGTACCTATTCTTTGGTTGAGGGACATCTGAGCTGTTTTTCCCCCAGTTTCTTGCTATTTCAAATAAAGCTGCTATAAAAATAGTAGAGTACATGTCCTTGTGGTATGGTGGAGCATTTTTTTGGGTGTATGCTCAGAAGTGGAAGAGCTGGATCTTCAGGTAGAAAGAACTATTTCCAACTTTCTGAGGAACCTCCAGATTCATTTCCAGAGTGCTTGTACCAGCTTGCAATCCCATCAGCAATTGAGGAGAGTTCTCCTTTCTCCATTCTCAACAGCATGTGCTGTCACTTGAGTTTATCTTAGCCATTCTGATTTGTGTTTGGTGGAAACTCAGGGTTGTTTTGTTTTACATTTCCCTGATGACTAAGGACTTTGCCCATTTCTTTAAGTGTTTCTCAGCCATTCAGGACTTCTCTGCTGAGAATTCTCTGTTTAGCTCTGTACCTCTCTTTAAAATTGGGTTCGTTGTAGTCTAACTTCTTGAGTTCTTTATATATTTTGGATACTCACCCTCTGTCAAATGTATGGTTAATGGTCTTTTGAAATCTGTAGGCTTTTCCTATCGATAGTGTCATTTACAGGAGGTTTTCAGTTTCATGAGGTCTCACTTAGCCATTGTTCATTTTAGAGCCTGATCTACTGGTGTTCTGTTCATGAAATTGTTTCCTGTACTAATTTGCTCAAGGCTGTTTCCAAGTTTTTCTTCTATGAGATTCAGTATATCCAGGTTTCTGTTGGTGGCCTTGATCCACTTGGACTTGTGTTTTGAGCGGGATGGTAAATATGAATCTAATTACATGCGTTTGAATGAAAGCATCCAATTGGATTAGCACTATTTGTTGATGATGCTTTCTCTTTTCATTGTATGGTTTTGCCTTCTTTGTCAAAAATTAAGAGTCCTTGGGTGTGTGGGCTGTTGATTCAATTCCATTGATCAACCTGTTTCTGCACCAATAACAAGCAGGTGTTTGTTGCTGTTGTTTTGATCACAGTTGCTCTGTAGTAAAGCTTGAAGTCAGGGATGGCAATTCCTCCAGAAGTTCTCCTATCGCTCAGAATTTTTTGGCTACCCTCACTTTTATTTATTTATTTATTTATTTATTTATTTATTTATTTATTTATTTATTGCTTTTCTATACAAAGTTGAGCATTTCTCTTTCAAGGGACTTGAAGTTCTTGCCATATAGATCTTTTACTTGCTTGGTTAGAGTTACACCACAATATTTTATATTATTTGTGGCTATTGTGAAGGGTGTGGTTTTTCTAATTTCTTTTGCAGCCAACTACCGTTTGTATAAAGGAAGGTTACTGATTTGAGTTAATTTAGATCCAGCCACTTTGATAAAGATTTTTTCAGCCATAGAAGTTCTCTGGAAAAATGTTGGGGATTGTTTATATACTATCATATCATCCTGGAATAGTGGTACCTTGAGTTCTTCTCTAATGTGTATCACCTTGATCTACTGTTGTCTTATTGCTGTAACTTGAACTTCAAGTACTATATTGGGTAGAGGGAAAAGGGCAGCCCTGCCTTGTCCCTGATTTTAATGGGATTGCTTCAAGTTTCTCTCCATTTAATTTGATATTAGCGGTTGGTTTGCTGTATATTGTTTTTAATACAATATAATAATAATATAATAATATGTGTCTTGAATAACTGATCTCTCCAAGACTTTTAACATGAAGGGGTGTTGGAATGTGCAAGGCTATTTTTTTCTGCATCTAACGGAATGATCATGTAATTTTTTCTTTCAGTTTGTTTGTTTAGTGGGTTACATTGATAGATCTTCCTATATTGAACTATCCTTGCTTCCCTGGGGTGAAGCCTACTTGATTATGGTGAGTGATGTTTTTGATGTGTTCCTATGACAATTTTTTGAGTATTTCTGTGTCAGTGTTCATAAATGAAATTAGTTTGAGCTTCTTTCTGTTTTTGTGTTGAGTCTCTGTGCTGTTTAGGTATCAGGGTAATTGTGGCCTCATTGAATGTGTTAGGTAGTATTCCTTCTGTTTCTATTTTGTGGTATTAGCTCTTTGAAAGTCTGGTAGAATTTTGGACTAAAACCACCTGGACATGGGCTTTTATAGATCGGGAGATTTTTAGTGAGTGCCTGTTTCCTTAGAGGTTATGGGACTGTTTATATCATTCACCTGATCGTTATTTAACTTTGGTAAGTGGTATATGTTTAGAATATCATACATTTTATTCAGATTTTCCAGTTTTATGGAGTATAGGCTTTTGAAGTATGACTGGGCTTCATGGGGTTTCATCAAGTGGGAGGATTAGGACCAGGGGTGGTCTCACTGGTATGTCTCTGATTAGAGCAGACTTCCTGGGAGGCAGGCAGAGCTGTGGGTTGGGAAGAGGAGTACTGGTCAGAAACTGCAGGTATAGATGTATACTGGAGGAGGATGGAGCTGCAACAGGGAGGGGCACTCACATCAAGTGGATGTAACTCTAGCTCCTAGAATCCAGTGCCTCCTGGCCTATACAGAGACCTACACTCATGTTACAATCCTGCCCCCATGTAAATCTTTAAAAATAGCAATATTTTATATAGTTTGGAAGAAAATACCACCTTGGTTATTGTATTGTGTTTTCTAATGTAACTCGTGTAGAACAGACAAGTCCTATTGAACTTGAATAATCTTTGATAAAATCGTTGCATAAGAAAAGCTGTATCTATTTGGGCTGGTAAGATAGCTTGCTCAGTGGGTAAGAGTGCTTGACCTGACGCCTAATAGTCTGAGTTCAGTCTCCTCAGCCCATGGTAGGAAGAAAGAACCAATTCCCCCAGCCTGCCCTCTGAGCTCTACATGTGGGTGGTAGCATGCATGAGGTCACACTCATATACGTACCACACAGCAAGCAATCACTCTTATGTTTGGCAGTGGGAATAGGTGACTATAGTTCTGCGGTACAGTGTATCTACAGTGGCTTATTTAGACAGCTTTCCTGAAAGTCTCAATGTATGAACTGGGCTCTCGCTTACAGAGCAGGCTCATTCACAATCTGTAAGTCTTCAGAGGCCAGGCACGAGGGACAGCCCCTCCCTGGGGAATTGCTACTTGAAATTTTTGGAAAATAAAATCTATTAAATTTCCCTGATAGTTTCCATTTAACTAATAAAACTGCAGGAAGGGAAGGAAATAGGAAGTGTCTCACAGTGTGTATGCATTAGATGTAGCTGTGAAAAGCAAAGGTATCAGAGCCACATCAGGCATTGCCTTCCCTCCTCATGAGTCCGATAGTCCTCTTCTCTCTGCCAATTTGCTCAGCGATGCTGCTGTTGATTCTTCCTCCTCCTCCTCTGCTTCCTTCTTTAATTTTCCCTTTAGTTTCTTCTTAAATTATATATTAGCATCTCTAAAAAATATGATTATTTTTAAACAAACCATGCACTCATCTTAGGTCATTCAATTTTCCGGTCTCTTGGTCTCATCACTTTGACTAGGACTGGGAAACAAGGAGGCAGGAAACTGCAGAAAACAGTGTGTTCCATCTTGTTTAGCCTTTGAGCCCTGGCTCAAAATACTCAAGCTCACTATCAATCAATTATTTTTGGGTGATGGTGCTGATGAGGCAATCCCTTTCTAGAAAATTAGACATACTTTACTAGGTACCTTTGACTAAAGGGCTTCTCTGTAGCTGCTGCATGGGTTATCAGCAGAAATTCAAATCTGAGGAAGCAAGGCATTCAGACTACTACCAAGTAACAGCAATCAGCAAACAATCAGTAAGTCTTCCTTGATTTTGCTCTTGACCATGAATAGGTCTCAGAATAAACAAACAAACAAACAAACAAATAAATAATCAATCAATCAATCAATCTTGGTAGGGCAACTGTGCATGGCCTCCTTTCATGGTTTATGGTGTATCACCCTTACTTGATTTCTGGATGACATCCATAAGGCGATTACTTTCATGAAAACCCTTATCTCAATCACAGATTTTGGCAAAGAGCACAGAGCTCACAGGTAGAGAATTTATAGAAGGGTCTTGTATAAGTAGATTCTACAAACATTGTTTGATCTCCTGACATTTGACGGCTGGTATATCCAAGACCACCATTAAGTTTTTCTCATTGTCAGATATCCTAAAAGAGCTCATAGTAAGTTACAGGGTTGTTTCAGCCTTGTTTTGAGGAGCCCAAGGCTTCACCTACTACAATGTGCTTTGTGGCAGAGGGGTGCTTACCTGTTGTGCTCAGTACCACAGCTAATGCCACAGACAAAAACTAGCACAAATGTTCAGCAACTGTTTGTAAAATGAATAGATTTATCCTTTATTTCTCCAGATGGCCCAGGTCTGTACTTTGTGTGTAACCTTTCCTTGGTAAACATTTGTTGAATCAAACACCCAATAAAGAGTTGTTTGGCTCAAAAACACAGTCCTGTATTTTAAAAATTTGATTATAGGTCATGAAGCAAACCCTTTCTAAAGTAGATCTATGACCTTTTAAAGTTATATAATAAAGACACCTCTGCTTATGCAGGGCCTCTTTTTTCTTCACTAATGAACTCTGCACCATATCTGATGCCAGCCCCAACTTATAAATTTTAAGCTGAACAAAAATTGCTCAGAAATAAAATACATTTGACTTAGAAGTGGGGATACTAACATTCAAAGAGTCACAATGCATCCAAACTCTGTTTCTGTGCTTTTCAAGTCAGCCAGTGGTCTCCAAAGCCCTTCATTTCCAGGCACAGGCAGTGAAAAGTAAACATTCACATGGCCTGAAATAGCATGTGATCATGTTGTAGAGCAGTGTCTATAGTATACTTGGGACAGAACGCCATAGCTTTCCTGTCTCCAAAAGATATGAAAAACGTTGCTTAGAGGCTGTATGCACCCTTTTGTAACCAAGTGAATCAATGCAGTAGTGATGGATGAAAATAGCCATTGGCTTACAAAGGTAAAATAAATATCCAAAATGTTCAAAGTTTGACGAACTCTGTGGGTGCTATTGCTAATATTACTTTGGGAATATACTCACCACTGATTCTTATTTACCCAACCATGCTGGTTGTGCACTTTTAATTATTTGCATTCTGTGTCATATTTTAAAGTCCCTTGGAAAGTGGTAAGGATCCTAGATTATAGAAAACTGAATAGGATAGTAAAATTCTCTCATGACTGGAATTTGTGTTTTAGTATTGTATTTGTAATTGGTATAGTCATAAATCTACAGATATTTCTTAAATGTAACCCATCAGAAATTAAAATGTGATAAAATTTTAAAATATTTTTTTATGTAGCCCAGCCTGGGCTGGGACTTACTAGACAATCCTGGATGACCTTGAATCCATGGAAAATTCATCATCAGTTTGGACTACCAAGTCATGAGAGTATAAGCACAAACCATGCACGAATAAAACGTAGGAAAACCTCCCCCCCCGTGTGTGTGTGTGTGTGTGTGTGTGTGTGTGTGTGTGTGTGTGTGCGTCTCCCCATATGTACATTTAAGTCCATTTATAACTTTCTCCATTAGGTTTGACAATAGAAGTTAATGTGATATTTAAAGTCACACAAGACCTAAGGAGATAACACGGGTAATGAAGAGCAAAGTGCTGAAGACTGAGCCTGCAGTTAGTAATCAGACATTTAACTGCCGAGCAGAGAAGAAGGAATCACCCAAGAAGCCAATCACAGGTGGCCAGAATAAATGAGGACCACACTGCACAAATTCAGTCCCAAAAGTCATGAGGGGAAAATATAAGTGGTGAGCTTTATCAAACACGCTGATCACACAGAACGGCCCAAATACTGCATGTGCCAGCACGGCGTCCATCATGATTTTGGTAGGAGGGAACTGCTCTTAGGTAGAAGGAAACAGAAGGACTGGGTTAGGAGGCAGACAGGGGAATAGAGAAGCCCTTGGTCCTGCCAAGGCTTGATGCCCCAGTGTAGGGGAATGTCAGGGCAGGGAGGCAGGAGAGGGTGGGAGGGTAGGGGAGCACCCTCATAGAAGCGGGGGCAGGGGAGAAGGCAAAGAAGGTTTATGAAGGGGAAACTGGAAAAAGAGGATAACATTTGAAATGCAAATAAAATATATCCAATAAAAATAAAATAAAGCAGAGCTTCAACTTTTAAAGGTGAAAGATGGGGCATGATCTCTGCTTTCAATAACAGCCTAAAATGTTATTGAGGTCTTTTTTTTGTCCTCCAAATGGTTACATTTGTATATGCAAATGCTTGCTTTCTTTTTATCTTGAGAGCTTCATACATACATAAAGTGCAAACTATCTCCTGACTTCTAATTCCTTCTAAACACTCTTCAAAACATTCCCTTCCCAAAGTTATTTTTATTTTTTAAATAACCCACTAAGTCAACTAGTACTGCCAGTGTGTGCATGGGTGTGGGGCTGCCATCACTGAAACACAGGATGCTGAACAGGAAGCACTTTCGAAAGGCAAATAACTACAATAAAGAAGAAAGTTCAGTTACAGAAAGTCCCTACACTGGGGCACAGAGCCTTGATGCAACCAAGAGGCTCTGCTCCCACTGATACCCAACAAGGCCATCCTCTGCTACATATGAAGCTGGATCCATGGGTCCCTCGATATGTACTTGTTGGATAGTAGTTGAGTCCCTGGGAGCCCTGGGGGTTGGTGCGGGTGTCTTGCTGGTTGATATTGTTGTTCTTCTTATGGTGTTGCAAACCCTTTTATCTCCTTCAGTCCTTTCTCCTCCGCTGGGGTCCCCATGCTTAATCCAGTGCTTGGCTGGGAGCATCCACCTCTGTATTTGTCATGCTCTGGCAGAGCCCCTCAGGATCCTGCCAGGCTCCTATCAGCAAGCAATTCGTGGTATCCACAGTAGTGTCTGGGTTTGGTGGCTGTATATGGGCTGGATCCCCAGGCAGGGCAGTCTCTGGATGGCCTTTCCTTCAGTCTCTGCTCCACTGTATTTCCTCCTGTGAGTATATTGTTCCCCTTTCTAAGAAGGACTGAAGCATCCACACTTTGGTCTTCCTTCTTCTTGAGCTTCATGTGGTCTGTAAATTGTATCTTGGGTATTCTGAGCTTTTGGGCTAATATCCATTTATCAGTGAATGCATACCTTGTGTGTTCTTTTGTGACTAGGTTATCTCACTCAGGGTGATACTTTCTAGTTCTGTCCATTAGCCTAAGAATTTCAAGAAGCCATTGCTTTTAATAGCTGTAAATGTGAAAATGTGCCACATTTTCTGTATCCATTCTTCTACTGAAGAACATCTGGGTTCTTTCCAGTTTCTGGCTATTATAAATAAGGCAGCTATGAACATAGTGGAGCATGTGTCCTTGTTATATGTTGGGGCATCTTTCGGTTATATGCCCAGGAGTAGTATATCTGGGTCCTCAGGTGATAATACGTCCAATTTTTTGAGGAGTTTCCAGACTGATTTCCAGAGTGGTTGTACCAGTTTGTAATCTCACCAGTTGTGAAGGAGTGTTCCTTTTTTTCCCACATCCTCACCAGGATGGGCTGTCACTTGAGTTTTTAATCTTAGCCATCCTGACTGGTGTGAGGTGGAATCTCAGGGTTGTTTTGATTTTTATTTCTCTGAAGTCTAAGGATGCTGAACATTTCTTTAGGTGTTTTTCAGTCATTCAATATTCCTCAGTTGAAAATTCTTTGTTTAGTGCTGTTCCCTATTTTAAATATGATTATTTGATTCTTTGGTGTCTAACTTTTTGAGTTCTTTGTATATTTTGGATATTAGCCCTGTATCAAATGTAGGATTGGTAAAGATCTTTTTCCAATTTGTTGGTTGCCATTTTGTAGGGGAATGCCTGGGTCAGGAGGCAGAAGGAAATGGTTGGGTATCTGAGCACATTCATAGAAGCAGGGGGAGGGCGCATGAGATAGGAGGCTTCCTGAGGGGGAACAGGGAAAGGGAACAACATTTGAAATGTAAATATAAAAAATATCTAATAAAAGAAAAAATTGGGAAAACTAGTTCCTTTAAGAACACAAACTTTTATTAACTATCCAATTTTCAGATTGTTTACATCTATGATAAAAATGTATTTTATGTGTCACATCACAAATAAAAATGTTCAAGCAAAAAGAATTTAAAGCACATTTAAATAGAATTAATGAAGTTTTTTTTTGCCACATTTCCAAAATCTTCCAAGAGTCATTAGAAAGTTACAATAATGTACAGTCAAGTATAATAAATGTGCCCTTTGCAACAAAATCCAGACTTAACCAACAATGGAATAAGAAAGGGAGAAAAGTGTCCCTCTGTCATCTAATCTGTCACACACTCATGTAATCCACTGGGTGCGCGTAGTGACATTGTAAGACATAGTAACCATGACCAGTAAGTTGAGAGCCCGTCTTCCCATCCAAAGTAGCTGGATAAAGCATATAGTTTACTGAACACCTGCGTTGTTTCCTCGGGTTTATATCTAATCAGAGAGATCTTCCGGGCTGCTGTTTCTCAGTGTTTCTAAAGACATGTTTTCCGCAGAGGCGCTCTCCTCTTTTGAGGTCTGAGGCACTGAAGAGGCAAGCCTAGAGTAGAGAGAAAATCAGGAGTTATCTTTCGGGTTTTTCATTTTAATTTCTACCTTTTCTTTTCTCTGTATAAAAAACAGATTATATTTTTACATATATGTCCCCTACATGCAGTTCCACTACTTTTCTCTCTGCCATTAGAAAACAGGTTTTTAATGGATCAGAATAAAGTAATGGAGGTAGAACATCGAATAGGACAAAAGACACAAACAGGACAAGAGCACAAGAGAAGGCCTAAGGCACAGACACATCCACTCACACACTCAGGACTCCTGTGAAAACACTAAGTTTGATGTCATCATTTATATGCAAAGCACCTGTAGGGTGTAAAGAACTATTAATAACTAAATAAACATAATAAAAGTGGAATTAAATAACAACAACAACAAATGACCTGGACCTCCAAAGACACTGTGGAGTACATTTTCTTTTGCCCATGTACTGCTGGACCAAGTGAGATTCCATAGAGAAAACTAACTTTTCATTTGTGATTGGTTTTCAATTGGAGAGCTTCTGGGTTAGGGCTGGGGGCATGTGTGCACTTCTTGCAAGTCTAGAACCCCATAGGCCCTGTGCATGCTGCTGCAATCCCTGAGTTCATACGTGCATCCACAATGCTGACCTAGCGGGCCGTGCCTCCTTACTGTCTTCCATCCCCTCTTCAGCTTTTGCACCTCCTGTTCGGTTGGGCGGAACTCTCAGTGGAGATTTTGGTAGAAGCTTCTTGTTTAGGATTGAGGGTTCTCAGTTCCCTCACATTTTGCATATTGCCTTGCGATGGGTCTTTGTATTTGTTTTACCTGTTAATGTTTATGTTGTCTCTTAGCTGCTGTAACCTCTGATCACAGAGTCTCCTCTAGTAGTCAGCTGATGAGTTTGTTACATGTGTATAGTTAATAAAGACTCCATATCCCTGCCAGATGCTGATGAAATATACTGGCATACACCCATAGCTGGATCTACAAGTAAACACATATCAAACTGAATTCTATTTAGATGCATGAGGCCAGCTACAGCCTCAGCCTCAATATATATATATGTGTGTATGTATACATGTATATATGTATATATATAGATGTATATATGTATATATGATGTGTATGTAAGAGCAGTTCTGAAATCCAGGACAACAGCCTTGTTCCCTCAGTGGAGAAGACTAAGCTGAGGAATTTCAGAGCTCAACCAAAAGTGAACCTTTTGAACATCAATTTATGTCTTTAATAAACATGGCCAGTTGTTCACTATGGAACCCAAACATATTATTCAATGTTAACAACTAGAGGTGGCTTCAGGGAGAGATGTGATTAGATGAAATCTGTCCACTAAAAGAAGTATCTCCATGTTTCCAGCTTCAAAGCCTTGGCTTTGCTTATGATAGCCAAAAGCAGACATGGCTGATGTCAGCACACTTGGCCATGATGTCATGTTAACATGAAGTTAGGGACTTCAGTTCTCTTACCTATAAAACTGAGTTGACATGTGCCTCAAGAGGAAGGTAACAGTTAAGCTAGGTGATGCAAATAAAACTGCTTGTGAAGTCCCATAAGATATGCAGAAACTGTTCTTATCAGTGGCTAAATAAAGTATTAAGATCTTCTAGTAATAGCAGAATAAAGAAAAACCAGAGGAAATCAAAAAATATCAGCTATGTGTGACTATGTGACAATCCAGGCACCTACCTTTATTTGCACAGATGATTAAAAATGGATTCCCCACCTAGTCCTTCTTAACCACACATTAACTGTGACTGGCTACCCCCAACCTGGGATGTGTCAATCTTACTCCAAGTAAGCCAAAAGGCAGACAACCTGATTATCCTAAGATCATAGGTGTTAATATTTTCTCAAGATGAGAATTAAAATGCTCGGGAAATTGATAGTAAATGCATTTAATTATCATAGCATATAAACAATATCTAAAATGTATCTCATAAGAGGAAAAAGATGATACTGTATAAATAGCAGCCTATTACACACACACACACACACACACACACACAACATCCAAATACCCACATTTTGTTCTCTTTCCTGAGCTATCTTAGTTGGTTTTAAGTCTCTTGAGCAAAGTAGAGGACTGAATTATGTTCACTGAAAGAGGTCTATCATGATGATTAAAAAGTCAGCAGAGACAAAAGGGGGTACTCTGAAGTGACAGACCAGAGAGAAACTGACGCCTGGTGCTGTCTGTCTAAAGCCTGGTGCTTACGAAGCAGATTTGACACTTGATGGGCTCTGTGAGGATTGTGCCATGACAGGAACACACTGTCCTCAGGTCTCATAGCCACAGATCACAGAAAAAGTTTACAATCAGTGAAAAGCTTATCTCATTCACAAGTGATGAATATTTCTTTTTATAAGTCTTTTTGTAAATTATAGAAAGTGGAAAGAACTAAAAAGATTTCGTGGTTTACATTTAAATATTTTTAAAGATGAGATTATTTTTTTACGTGTGTAATTTTTGCCACCTGTTGTCTGCCTTGTGCAATATGTTTGAGATATCTTTATGTGTTGAAGACTTTAGACATAAACCTTCGTTCATTTTAATTTGGATGCACTATTAGCCAGCTAGTAATCAGCTGAGTAGAATGCAGTTTTCATTGCCCTCAGGCCTGGCATTGGGGCACACAGAGACACCTACATTCTAATATGTGTCTGTATTGATTATATATGTGCTACGAACAGCTCACCGTGTTAAGGAAGTGATATAGAGAATACAGAGCATGATCTCTGTCTGCTACAGAGGGGGGCAAAGAGTCTAAGAATTATTCCTGCATTTCCTAGTAACGTCAGGAGCCACACCCACAGACGCTCACCAACACGACTGCCTAAACGAGAGCTGAACAAGAACAGCACCAACAGAGATGCTACAGTGGACATGGGAAAACCCTGAGGCTCTGGCCCTGTGCATGAGCTACAGGCAACTAAAGAACGCTGAGAGCAGGAGAAATGGTCTTCCCCAGGGAAGAGCACAGCAGCACATCAACTGCTTGTTCGACAGTAAACAGGTGATCCTGAAGATGCGCATAGTAGTGACAGTGCTCAGACGTGTTTGGGAATTTACATTTATATGATACATGCATATAAAACAATTAAAAGAGAGAGAGTTATATATTTAAAAGAAAGAAATAGAGGAATATGTAAGGGCCTAGAGGAAAGGAAGGAAGGGAGGAATGGTATATTATATATACTCTTAAAAATAAAGAAAAAACAGAAAACGTGTGAGTCTGGTTTTCAGAAAGCATTCAGTCATCTTTTCCTTACAATGCTTGCATGTGTGTCTTTTAATCCTCACATTTTATAGAATGCCCAAGAATCTTGTAATTTACTCACAGAGAATCAATTATTACATTACAAAGAGCTGTAATTTTATATTAACATTTAGGATTCAGGTAGGTTTTAGAGTTTAGTATAAGACAATGGCTCCACAAGAAGAATTCAGAGGTGAGTGATAGAAGATGATTATCTGGGGTCAACCAATTTCTATGTGGATATTAAAGTCATTGTGAAACTTTTTATACGAGAACAAAAAAGGATATGAAACAACTAGATAAAATATTGTTATTAAGAGATCCAACATTTGAAATTTCAGAAAACAACTTGTCAATGTCTGCCAAATATGAGAACATGTCCCTACCTGTGACTGAGCAACTTACCGGTAGACAGATACACAGGGAAAACATTTGTCTACCTACATATTAAGAAATTGTGTGTATGTGTGTGTGTGTGTGTGTGTGTGTATATATATATGTAAAACAGATGGGTTGTTTATTGCTAGTGAAAACTAAAAATTATCCGAATAGTTCTCGACAGGAATATGGAGCAACTCTTACTCAAATCCCACACGATAGGCTCCTATACAGTTACACACATGCACAAATCCCACACGATAGACTCCTATACAGTTACACACATGCACAAATCTCACACGATAGACTCCTATACAGTTACACACATGCACAAATCTCACACGATAGACTCCTATACAGTTACACACATGCACAAATCCCACACCATAGACTCCTATACAGTTACACACATGCACAAATCCCACACGATAGACTCCTATACAGTTACACACATGCACAAATCTCACACGATAGACTCCTATACAGTTACACACATGCACAAATCTCACACGATAGGCTCCTATACAGTTACACACATGCACAAATCTCACACGATAGGCTCCTATACAGTTACACACATGCACAAATCTCAAGACTCCTATACAGTTACACACATGCACAAATCCCACACCATAGACTCCTATACAGTTACACACATGCACAAATCTCACACGATAGACTCCTATACAGTTACACACATGCACAAATCCCACACCATAGACTCCTATACAGTTACACACATGCACAAATCCCACACGATAAACTCCTATACAGTTACACACATGCACAAATCTCACACGATAGACTCCTATACAGTTACACACATGCACAAATCCCACACCATAGACTCCTATACAGTTACACACATGCACAAATCCCACACGATAAACTCCTATACAGTTACACACATGCACAAATCTCACACGATAGACTCCTATACAGTTACACACATGCACAAATCTCACACGATAGACTCCTATACAGTTACACACATGCACAAATCTCACACGATAGGCTCCTATACAGTTACACACATGCACAAATCTCAAGACTCCTATACAGTTACACACATGCACAAATCCCACACCATAGACTCCTATACAGTTACACACATGCACAAATCTCACACGATAGACTCCTATACAGTTACACACATGCACAAATCTCACACGATAGGCTCCTATACAGTTACACACATGCACAAATCTCACACGATAGACTCCTATACAGTTACACACATGCACAAATCTCACACTATAGGCTCCTATACAGTTACACACATGCACAAATCTCAAGACTCCTATACAGTTACACACATGCACAAATCTCACACGATAGACTCCTATACAGTTACACACATGCACAAATCTCACACGATAGACTCCTATACAGTTACACACATGCACAAATCTCACACTATAGGATCCTATACAGTTACACACATGCACAAATCTCAAGACTCCTATACAGTTACACACATGCACAAATCTCAAATGAAATGTTGAACAACCGAACAAGGCACAAACGAATGCACACTACTGAATGACTACCTAAAAGTCAAAAACACAAAACTAATCTTAAAAGTCAAAAACACAAAACTAATCTTAAAAGTCAAAAACACAAAACTAATCTTAAAAGTCAAAAGTCACAAAAATCACAAAACAATTGGTCTTTGAACAGTAGTTCACGGGTGAATGTGTTACATGCACACACATGTGCATATACAACATATATCCGTATATAATATAGATGTTTATTCTATCTGCTCTTCCATGAGGGGTCATTTCTGGATATTTTCAACTCCTCTGTGACAATCTTCTCAGAGTTCTAGACCTTATCGCTTTGGCTCTTGTTAAGCTATTCATAGACATAGACCAGGAGCTTTGGTGCTATGTTATAAAGCTTACCTTAGACGTGAGGAGAGCTACAGCACCAGCAGAACATGTAGTTGTAGGGAAGGTGTTGGGGGAGGGGCTATATAGGAACAAAGTACTAGGAAGACAACTTCAGTAGATGGCAGACATGGCTGCCATTGTCCCTCACTGGTCACTACAGCCAAATGAGAAGGTGAAGAGATAGCTAAAAAAGAGCCTGTCAAGGAGAAAAAGAGTTGGTTTGGACACTGAAGACTGCTGAGACAGGCAGAGAAATGAGCAAAAGGACACAGAAGAGTGTCTCAAGACACTTTTGCCCAATTCTGGCTCTCACTGCCATACTGCCTGCTGAAGCTTATACTTAGGTAAATTATTTCCTCTATTATTAATTATCTGGTGCCGAGAGGAATAATCTGGAAGGATACTCCAATGCCTGAGATTCATCATAGAGAAGATAATTTATCATAAAGAGGAGAAAAGAGTCATGTTTTTCCTCATGAAGGAAGGAGTATTAAACTCCCGGATTTTGGCTGTCACAGATTCAAGTGCTGAACCGTCACACAGACATCTGAGCAGGGCAGCTGGAGGCCAATGTTTGGCTTGTGTTAAAAAAGTCCACACACTTAAACTTTGTTTCTTTTTCCCATCAATTTATGTATTTCTTCATTTTATGTCTCGATCTCAGCTCCACCCTCCCTCCCTCTGTCCCTCCCTTTCTCTCTTCCAGGCTCAGTCACTCTTTCATCCCCCCATGGTTTGAAAGTTGGCACATGACACCTGCTTGTACTCGAATGCACAGCACACACAGAAATACATTAAGTAAAAAAAAAAAAAAAAAAAAAAAAAAAAAAAAAAAAAAAGCCCTGCACATTGTGCGGAACTGCTGGGGAGTATCAGTAATCCTAGCTCATGCAATATTGAGGCAGTAGGCTTACATGGTTGACAAAGGCCTGGGCTAGCTTGCAGCTAAATATCAAGAGTATGTCTTAAAAGCAAACCAAAGCATAAGCCAGATAGCTAATAGTTTAATTTTAGGATGAATCAACTCAAGTTTTCATGAGAAAAACTAAAAATAGCCCCAGAGAAAACAAAGCAAAACTCTCTACAAAACATCAAAATTGAACCAAAATATGGGACTTCCACTGAGATTTACCAACCAGACAACTATCAAACTGACTTTAACAGAGTTCCTTCCATGTATTTTACAAGAAAATTTATAAATTATTAACTCAATTATATGACTATCATTTAAACAGAATAATTAAATAATGAACTTAAAGATTTGAAATCACCAAGTTACTAGTTAGCATTCAAACTAGAAATAAGTACTTTGAAATATATCAGATTTTAGGATGGGAAAAGTGGCTGACTGATTTTGAGCTGACCTTATAAAAACCAAGGCTTCTCCTAAACAAACTAACACACTGAAGCCAGCAGGACACAGTAAAAGCAAAGGCTCATACTGTCTGGAATTCAGAGGTCTAGACGTCATTCATTGGCCCGAGAAAGTGATGGAGGAGAGGCCAACTCTCCTGGCGTCCAAAGTGGCAAAAAACTCAACAGTTATTTTCAATTAAACACACGGAGATCTTCCACTGCTCATGGCCCTGCTGTTTCAACGTGAACAAGAACACACAAATGACCTAAGAAATATGTGTTTAATAAAATGAGAAAATAATAATGAAAGTAGCTATATTTAACCCTATAATGGATTTAGTGATTTATAGACATTATAAAAGGGCAAATCTAGAAATGACCTGTAAAATACCTCCAATAGATTTGAAAGTAAGACAACTGGGGATTAAGGCGATGGTTCAGCAGGTACACAGAGTTGTCACAAAACATTGACCACTGGAGCTCCATGCCGGGGACCCATTGTAGAGGTGGATGGAGAGAGCCAACTCCACTAAGCTGTGCTTTGAACTCTGTACATAAACTCAGGTTTAAAACCAACAATTAGATAAATACACCCGTAATCCCTATGAACGTAAGCACTGATACAGAAAGACTTTTCTCCCCTATAAACCTATTTGGATAAATAATATTGCTCTGGCAACCAATCAGACAATCTGTAGACAAGTTGAAACATGCTTTACACACCACCCTTGAATAGCTTCAGCTCCTCTTTGTGTATTTACTTGTCAGAGTTGGCACAGGTGATACCTGCTACTGCTGCTTAGTGCTACATGGGAATCCTTCTTGGGAGGGCTCTGCTTTATTTTACCTGGCAAAATGTTTGGCACACAAATATTCCAGTGATTACATGTCTTAACAATGACAAATGACTAAGTGAATGAGGCAGACAGTACTGAGGAGAAAGCTCACTAATGTCACACAATCCGCCCACCACACAGCAGAGCTGGTGGTAGTAAGCAGTCAGGATGCAGGCCAGGGTGGCCAGTGGTTCTTGTACCACACCTGTGGTGTGAATGCTTGGAAAAAGTTTTTCTTCACCAACTCCTCTAATTAATTCATGGGAATAGTATATAATAGAAGACATAAAAGTCCTTCTGAAGTCATATTTTTAAGCAAAATGACAGCAAAGTACAGAATAATACAAGTAAAAAACTATATTACCTGCATATGTACATATAGATGTATTTACACAAATATATGTGTGCACGAACACACATACACATATGATTACATCTCTAGAACAGTATTTGAATCTTCAGTGTTTTCAAACAATCTAAATCTGCAATGGCAAGAGATAGTAGATGTCTGACTGGGAAACACGGATGACTTGTATTAGATATTCTCCCAAGCTTCGCACACATTAAAAAAAAAAAACTTACACGAAGACTGTATTTCTAAAAGGCTTTAAGAAAAGAATAAGGAAGCTTGTTTACCAGGGTTTCCAAATGGGTCTGGCATTGGGTGCTCTTCTCACATAATCTCAACGATTAATGTTCCACGAAATCAGTGTTCTCTGAACAGTCACCATTGACTTGATTCCATAAGGCTAAAATCTATGAGTTGAACTCCAGAATTTAGTACTTCAATGAAAGGAAATAGAAATATAATAAATGTCCTGTCAAGTCTAGTGCTGGAGCAGTGGAAACTCCATGGTCAGATGGTCTTATGAGCTGCTGAAGGTAGTGATTTCTCATGAACCTAGGGCCAAGGATGGCTTCCCCACAGCAAGGGAGAAGCTGTTTTAGTTCCTATGGCAGATGCCATGATCCACACAATATAGCACCTTAGAACCAACTCCATCATCTTACAGTTAGGAGCCTGGGTAAAATTATGGTGCTAGTTAACCTCCTTTGGAAGTTCTGGTGGAGAAGAAACTGTTTCCTACCTTCTTCAGCTTCTTGAAATCTCTTGAACTTTCAAGGAGTGCAAAAGTATTGTACATCATCAAATCAATACCACTACAATACTGATGACAGTTTTTTACTTGCTCTCACTTTTTCTCCCAAGTCTAACACTTGATGATTACCCTGGACCCACCTGGGTATCCAGGGCTCTGTTTGTGCTATTACAAAGCCAGCTTATTTACCTCAGTTTACCTGGTAAACTTTTGCTTCTATGTTATCAAACACTTCCTCAGAGTACAGAGATTAAGGATTCAGTCATTTTAGAGTGGAGTATTATTCTGTTCATTCCATTACTCACCTTGTTAGGGCTCAAATTTTGTTCCAACCTACCAGGCTAAACGCGTGTCAGGAAAGCTGGTGAGATCAGGAGGAATGAGACCGAACTATGTAAAGCCCAGAGCTGAAGAACTGAGCCCAGCCTGGACTGATTGAAAAGGTATCTGCCAGATCTGTGCAGGATGACCTAAAAAATCATAAGAAATGCATTTTGGGTCTTCTCTGGAGATCAATGGAATGAGAATCATTGACACAGGCTGGCCAGAAGATTTCTTACTTTCAATTATGGGCTTTCACAATTACTTTTCTAAGTAGCTTTGGGGTTTCTGTGTTTAAAGTTCACATTTGTGCTCTCGGTCCAGTTTTCTGACATGTTTGAAAGATACAAGTTGTGGTTAAATGAATGGTCTTTCAATCTTTGTGGCTATGGTCACAATAGGAAATGCTGGCCAGTTTCTAGGCACATATTCTCAGAACCCATCCATCCCAAGATCATAGAATATTGAATTTTCTTTTTATGTAATTCATTAAGTTATATTTCTTTATTTTTGCTACATCTTTTGGAGTGTTAGTGAGCATAAATGTCTTCTAGCTGCTTACTGGAAAAAAGTCAAAGATGAAATAACTGTTTTACATCTCTGTCTTGTCAAGAGGGCATTATCATCTCAATCTCTCAAAAACCAATAATAAAAAAAAACAGAATCAATCAGAAAAAATTAAAATATTAAAGCGAAAAAAAAAAAAAAAAACCCATAACACTTGTTTGGAATTAGGAGATTTGCATACACATTTACTCCATAAAAACTAAAGATGCTATAAACACCCATGGAAAATATTCATCTGGGTTCTCTAGTCTGATCCTAATCATCTTTAAATGCGCATATAACTTTAAATTTCTCCCAATATGTTGTTCTACAAAAAATATACTTAAATCCTTCAAGTGACCTTCTAAAGTAAAAATTTTGGTTTTTCATAGCAGAGGAGTTGATTGGCATTACAAAAGAAAAGGATGTTTGATAGTTCCCGTTCTACCACTGGATACTTCTCTAAAGCTGCACAATTTGTGACCAACTATAAGAAACCCCTTAAAGAACCATAATTAATAGCTGGAATTTCACTAAAGCAGGAACCAGTTTCTATGAGTGGTTTTCTATTTGCAGAATGCATACAAATCAAGAAATGCCTCCTTCTCCCTTCACCTCTATAAAATTTGTTTTAACCTCTAGATATATCATTCAAAAATGATATATAAGCATGCAATATTTTTGGCCTATGGTATAGATGAATTATTAGAGAGGAGTATTCACAAGAACTTTACTAACAGACAACTTCAATACTGGAATGCATTCTTCATTCATTCCTTACTTCAGCATTTTAAAGTCTCAGGCATCAGCAAAGCCCTTGATTAAAACAAAATCTTGTCTCTTTGAGAAAGTCAACATTGAGCTGAGCAAGTGTATGTAAACAGTAGATGGTTACATAGGTGTAAACTATTAATATGTAGAATTTAATACCTATTTAAGCCTGTAATACACTCTATGAACTTATCTCTCTTTAGGAAAGTTCCCTCTGCATTTGAAGATATATAAATAACACAAAATGCTATATGATCAATCTATCAATGACACCAGAAGAAATACTTCATTGTTATTGAATCAAAGCAATTGTTATTCACAAGAGTAATAAAAATTTTTGTAACTTTAAGCAGCTTTAAATCAAAATAGAGTTAACTGATATATCAGCCCACTGAAGGTTTATGGGGAATTTTAAAGTATAATAATATATTATTTTAGTATACTAACATATTATTACTAGATCCTCTCCAGAGAAACTCAAAGCAAATATCTAAAATTTTATTGATGGTTGATAAGCCATTCGTACTTTTGCCCATCTCTTCTGGGTACAAATTCTATTACTGTATTCTCAGGATGAAAGAGAACACTTAGGCTCTCAAGTTCCATCTAAAACCACAGTGCTGACCTTTTCTGTATTATATCTTGCCTTCCTTTGTTTATTTATAAGTACCCTTTATGATGAAATAATAATCCAATAATTGGCATAAATACTGTATTTCCTACCATTGTAAGAAGGCTAAAAGTTTAAGCATAGAAATTCTAAATCCAATCTGGACCAAAAAACGTTTTTATTTATTTATTTATTTATTTATTTATTTTTGGGTTTGGAATGTAGGACATCTATTATGAAGACTTTCAAAAACTCAGAAAAGGAATTACTGATCACATTCTCTCATTTTCATGTATTTTCCTCAAAATTATAGCTATATCAGTATACATAGTCTATATTCATACTATATTTATACTGATTTATACTACAAAATTCTAAATAATACTTTCTCTTAACAATTTATTGGAGACTATCTTTTAAAAAGGGCAGGTCTGCATAATCACTTTTAATAACATTATACTTATTCCTTTATATAAAAGTATCTTAAAAGTAATATTCTTTTTAAATCAAGTTTTTATTATTAGTATATATACATCATGTATGTGTGTGTGTGGGTGCGTGTGTATGTGTGTGTGTGTGTTTGTGTGTGTAAGTGCAGGGGTAATGTTTCCATGGCAAAAGTCTATTTTCAGTCAGAAAGGCTGAACGCAGCTCTCTGTTTCTAAGGTTCTCCTAGGCATGCTACATGGAAGTATGGCTTCTGAAAACGGCAAGCATGATTTTTTTATAACCTGGAAATTAAATTATTTTAGCACAGTTCTACTTCGATATGAAATAATTATTGCCATAGAAAGATGTGAGTAGCACAGAACAATAGTTACTAGGAACAACCACAACAGTGACTTTCTATGAACCTGGAGAGAAGGGTTTACACTTGGAGGAATGGGAAAAGTACTTAAGACTGCACTCTACTAACGGGAGAAGATGATTTCCAACACCTTTCAGCTTCTCTTTGATGACTATGGCTCTTTCTTAATGTGTTTCCCAAACTGCAGTTACAACATTTTGTAGACCTCACCACATCATTCCAGAGTTAAGTTTTCTTAAATCATTTTATTCATTTATATTTCAATGATATTCCCCCTTCCCGGTTACGTCTCCAACAACCCTCTATTGCATCCCCCTTATCCGCCTCCCCTTTGGCTCTATGAGGGTGCTCCTCCCTCCACTCCCCCCTTGCTGCTGTAGCATCTCCCTGAGCTGGGGCATCAAGTCTCCACAGGACCAAGGGCCTTTCCTCCCACTGATACCAGATAAGATCATCTTCTGCTACATACATAGCTGGAGCCATGGCTCCCTCCATGTATACTCCTTGGATGTTGGATTAGTCCCTGGGAGCTTTGGGTGGTCCAGGTAGCTGATACTGTTCTTCCTATGGGGTTACATTCCCTTTCAGCTCCTTCAGTCCTTCTACTAGTTCTTACATTCTTACATATGCCCAATAGTTGTATAGTTAGGCCTTCAGGTAGAATGATTTCCAATTTTCTAAGGAACTGCCAGACTGATTTCCAAAGTGGTTGTATCAGCTTGCAATCCCACCAACAATGAAGTAGTGTTCCTCTTTCTGTACATCCTTGCCAGCATCTACTGTGGCTTGCACTTTTTATCTTAGCCATTCTAATTGGTGTGAGGTAGAATATCAGGATATTTTGATTTGCATTTCCCTGATGACTAAGTATGTTGAACATTTCTTTAGGTGCTTCTCAGCCATTTAATATTCCTCAGTTGAAAATTCTCTGTTTATCTCTGTTTCCAATTTTTAATAGTGCTATCTGATTCTCTGGCATCTAACTTCTTGATATATATATATATATATATATATATATATATATATATATATATATATATATATATATATATATGATATTATTCCTTTAACAGATGTTGGATTGGTAAAGATCTTTTTCCAATCTATGTGTTTCTGTTTTGTCCTGTTGACAATATCCTTTGCCTTACAGAAACCTTTACAATTTTATGAGGTCCCATTTGTCAAATGTTGATCTTAGAGTCTGAGCCATTGGTGTTCTGTTTAGGAAATTTTCGGTTGTGTCAGTCAGTGTGTTTGGAGTTCTTTTTTTCCTACTTTCTCTTGTATTAATTTGAGTGTACCTGGTTTTAAGCAGAGGTCCTTGGTCCACTTGAACTTGAGCTTTGTATAAGGAGATAAGAATGGATCACTTTGCATTCTTCTACATGCTGACTGCTAATTGAACCAACACCATTTTTTTTTGAAAATGCTATCCACTGGATGGTTTAGGCTTCTTTGTTAAAAATCAAGTGAACATAGGTGTGGGGGTTCATTTCTGGGTCTTTAATTTTATTCCATTGATCTACCTGCCTGTTTCTGTACCAGTACCATACAGTTTTTTATCACTCTTGCTCTATAATACAGCTTCAAGTCAGGGATGATAATTCCCCAGAAGTTCTTTCATTGTGAAGAATGGTTTTTGCTATTCTGGGTGTTTTGTTACTCTAGATGAATTTGATAATTGCTCTTTTTACCTCTGTGAAGAATTGAGTTGGAATTTTGATGGGAAATTTTGCATTGAGTCTGTAGATTGCTTCTTAGAAGATGGTCATTTTTACTATATTAATTCTGCCTATCCATGAGCATGGGAGATCTTTCCATCTTCTGAGGTTTTCTTTGATTTCTTTCTTCAGAGACTTAAAGTTCTTGTACTACAGATCTTTCACTTCCTTATATTATTGGTGACTATTATGAAGGGTTTCATTCCCTAATTTCTTTCTCAGCCTGTTTATCCTTTGAGTAGAGAAAGGTTACTGACTTGTTTGAGTTAATTTTATATCCAGCCAGTTTGCTGAAGTTGTCAGCTGTAGGAGTTCTTTGGTGGAATTTTAGAGTTTGTTTATGTATATAATCATATGGCCTTTGCTGGCCTTGAACTCACTGTGCACCTGAGGATGACTTTGAACTAGTGACCCTTCTGCTTTCCCTCCTTTAGTGCTAGGATTGCAACTATATGCCACCATACTTGGTTTTGCAGTGCCAAGGATCAAACCTAGGGCTTACATCAGCCTAGGTTTTGTGCTGAGCCAGATCCCCATATATGTTTTACTCATGTTTTTTTCCTTGAAAATCACAGAACAGGTCATCTTATTAGTGACGGATAATGTTTCTTATTTATCCACCCTTGTTTAGCAGTAAATTTTCTTTTTTACACATGAAATAAATTGTTACAATTAATAAGAAATTTCTGAAATAAGAAACTCAGTTGTTTTATAGCTTACTGTTTACAAAGCTTCTGAGCTTTATACGAAGCATCATATAGAGATGAACAGGTGAGCTAAAAATAAGTGTAACCTATTCTTTGTATTCAGCACAGTGATATTTAAGCTCAACTCAGCACAATGATAGACATCACTCAGGGAAGAAGTATACCTGGAGCAATACTAGGACATAAATAGTTCTCAAGCATTGACTGTACAAGAGAAAAGAATGTTAGATGTCTGGGCACATCCTCAAGCTTCTCTCCATCCTTTTCTTTCTGGATAGCTAGTGTGATTGTCTTATTTCATGCAATACCTAACGCATTATGGAGATTCAATGTATTTACTATTCGTCTGCTACTCTCCTTACATGAACAACAGCTTCCATTCCCACTAGGCTCTCAGCCAGTTTTGCCCCTGCTTTCCTCATTGCTTCATTTTTTTTTTTTTAGCTGTTAGTATGGGCTTAAATTCTACCTATGAAATGCCAGCTAAAACTGCTATATCCTTCATGTACAACATACAATGTTCTTGAGTACATTGAACATGTACTCATGCCCAATATCACTAGACAATTATTGAATTTTTTTAAAACTTTAGTTTTCTCTCACATATTACATCCTAATAGCAATTTCTCCTCCCTCCTCTCCTCCCACTCCTCTCCAACCCCACTCTCCAATCCATGCTTCGTCCATTTCCCTTAGAACAGGGCCGGCATCCCATGGGTAGCAACTAAAGATGACATATCAAGTTGCAATAAGACTACGACCCCCCCTCATACTAAGGCTGAATGAGGCAACCCACTAGGAAGACAAGGATGCCAAAGGTAGGCAAAAGCATAGGAAATAGTCTCCCTCCCCCAATTCCTCTGTTAGGAGCCCCACATAAACACAACTCTAACATATACAGAGGGCCCAGGTTAGGCCCATGCACACTCCCTGATTGTTCAGTCTCAGTGGGCCCACTCAAGACCTGATATGTTGATTCTGAGGATTTTCTTATGACTCCTTCTCCCCCACAAAAGAAATCTTTTAACATATAGTAACCTCATTTTACTGAGAACAACATGGTTCTGTGTTATCTTGCTAACTATATTGCATGAAATTTAAACTAGGACTATTTATATAGCTAATGTCCGTTTAGTGAAAAAGGTGCTTACAGTCAGATTATAAATGCTATTTTAAAAAGTCATTAGCATCTCTTCTTGACTGACACATTCTTAGCAAACATCTAAAGCACAATTATGCGTTAGTGGATATTGTCTGCATAATACAAAATTGACATGGCCACTGCCTTCTTTGAGCTCACAATCTGAAACAGATGTCGTGCTATGAATGAATACCAAGAGATCAAGGTGCCTTCACTACATCTGCTCAGTGAGAGAAAAACATTTTATGAAATGTTTACATTCAGTAACAGTGCAACTTTTGTGCTGCATAGAAGTGCATGTTTAAGAATAAATTTCACATTCAAAAATCGCTAAGGTACAAATTGTATAAATGCACAGCTTTGTCTCTAAGAAATCAAGAGTTCACATCTGTGTATTAGGGGTTTTATGAGAAGAATACAGTTGTCAGTCAGCACAGAATAACCACTGTACACATGTAGACCAGATGCACCCGTGTAAAATAATCCAGAGTGTTTCACAGATGAATCACTGAAAACATAATTATACATCAGTCCTACTTTATTAGTAACAGGTCGACTTGTGACAAAGCCATATGGTGCAGTCCGCCCAGAAGTCATAGGAAATTTAAAAATGGCTACTTGGAGACGTTCAAGCAGTAACTATGCTTGTGCTGTTTTCTTTATTGTATTTGTGACACGGTACGTGAGGATTGTGTTTCCAATTAAATGTCTTTGAGGGGGGCATGTGTTGCCATCTCTTATTAGTAAAGGCTACAGCAACACAATTTACACTATATTACCTTGTCTCGAGCAAATGAAAACATTTAGTGACCACAAAATGCATAGCTATATAATTAGTGGCAGTTAAACAAAAATTCATTTTTAATAGCTCAGAATAAAAGGTTGGTATCAACATCTATAAATATTTTACTTCTGCATATAGTTGAGATGTTGAATATATGTGTGTGTATATATGTGTATATGTATATGCATGTGTACTTTTTGCAGATAAACATAGGTAAATTTTGTTATGAAATATCCAAACATAACCTCAGTCCTTAGAGTATTAAGGGCTACTACTCTGTGCTTCATAAATCAGTTTGCCTATTTACATAAGAAATTTGCCTTCTTTGTGTGTTAAACCACAGTGTGATGAAAAAATATTTATTTAATGGTAAAGCTTATTCAGTGTTCATTTTTCTGTTTCAAGAAGACTTTTAAGGGCAGCACACCATTTTAACAATGTTTTTAATTAAAATAGGTTTCCATTACTTACCACTCCATTTTTCCCTCCAGTCCCTTCCATGATTTTCTACTTTCATGAAAGTAATTCTTTTCCTTTGATACTTGTTACATCTACCTATCTCTTCATCCATCCATCTATGTACAAATATTTGTAAGTACAATGTGTTGTAATTGTTATGCATACATAACATTTCAAGGTTGGCCACTCTGCATTGGACACACAAATCAACTCATTGTTTTGGCCTAGACCCAACCAGTGGGTATATCTACATCGCAACTCATGGAGAACACAGTTGGAGACACAATCCTACCATTGGCTGTGGAGCAATTAACAATAGTAAGGTTCTGTAAAAGGAAAGGTTGGTTTATATAGACCAACCTTTGGTAGGACAAGTATGCTCTAGCGAGAGAACACACAGCCAAAACTATTTTGTATAGTGCAAAGTGTTGTTGAAGGGTTAAAACAAAAGACCACACAGTTAGTGGATATAGCTGGACATGGAAAGGGGACAGAGCTTGGAAGAGTTGGAGGACTAGATACGATAAACTAAATTGAATAAAATTATCAACAAATCGAGGAACAGAAACATACACACAAGAGAGAGAGAGAGAGAGGAGGGAGAAAAGGAGAACACGAAGGGGAGGTATGATAGTGACTATGCCCAACATACAGTAGATAACTGTACGAAAATGCCTTATTATTATTTTAAATATTATTTATAAGCAATATAACCATGAAACTTTTAACCATAAGATTTTCACTTGGGAGATTCTCAGGAAATCTTGGGGAGCAGGTAGGGTGGTACTGACTGGGAACTGTCTGTTCCAGCCCTGAGACAGAGCTGGACCACCACCATTAGGAATTACTGCCTGCCTGTAGATTCCTGAAAAGCAAGACAAGCCTCAGGAAACTCTCCATCATGAGCCCATGGGTGAGCCCCACTTCCTCTTCACTGACTACCTGGGGAGTGACCACTTGGAACTCTTGAGACGCAGGAAGCTCAGTGCTGCCTGGGAATAGACTGTGCTGAGCCAGAGCCGGTCTACTGCCATTGGATCTCACAGCCTACCCACAGATAGCTGAACACTCAGCAGCAATCTTCCTCCTGTTCCCATGGGCCCACAGACCCAGAGGAGAGACAAGCTCCTGTCCGACACAACAAGATCACCTAGCATGACAGATAACAAAATAGCATGAAGCAAGCGCAAGAACTTAAGCATTGGAAACCAAGACAACCTGGCAACATCAGAACACAGTTCTCCCACCACAGTAAACAGTGGATATCCCAATACACCAGAAAAACAAGATTTGGACTTAAAATCATACTTCATGGTGATGGTGGAGATCCTTGAGAAGCACATGAATACCTGCCTTAAACAATTACAGGAGAACACATGTAAACAAGTAGAAGCCCTTAAAGAGAAAATACAAAAATCACTTAAAGAACTACAGGAAAACACAACCAAACTGATAAAGGAATTGAAAACAGAAATAGAAACAATAAAGACATCACAAAAGGAAACAACCCTAGAGATAGAAAACCTAGGAAATGGATCAGGAGTCATAGATGCAAGAATCACCAACAGAATACAAGAAATAGAAGAGAGAATCTCAGGGGCAGAAAATAACATAGAAAACATTGACACATAAGTCAGAGAAAATGCAAAAATAAAAAAGCTCCTAACCTTAAACATCCAGGATATCCAGGACAAAATGAGAAGACCAAACCTAAGGATAATATATGTAGAAGAGAGCACAGACTCCCAAATAAAAGGCCAATTAAATACCTTTAACATAGAAGAAAACTTCCCTAACCTAAAGAAGATGCCATGAACACACAAGAAGCCTACTGACCTACAAATAGATTCAACCAGAAAAGAAATTCCTCCCTGTACATAATAGTCAAAACACCAAATGTTCAAAACAAAGAAAGAACACTATAAGCAGTAAGGGAAAAAGGACAAGTAACATATAAAGGTAGACCTATCAGAATTACATCAGACTTCTTCTCATCAGAGACTATGAAATCTAGGAGATTCTGGACAGATGTCATACAGACCCTAACAGAACATATGTGCCAGCCGAGGTTACTATATCCAGTAAATTAAACTCCTAAAACGTTTCCATTTAAATTGAGCACACAGGCTACCACTTGAGCTACATATCATGTTTTCAAGCAAATAGAAGTGAGCCTGTGTGTGTGTGTGTGTATTTCCTGTACCTTAAGATAAAAAGTTTCTCATGTCTAATATCTCTTCCTAACCTCCTATATAAATACTTCTTATGCTTTCTGTTTCTGCCTGTGCCTAGGGCTGATCTGGTGTCAGAGCACTCTGTACCCAGAATCCTCTGTGAGGGAGCCAGACTCACAGGAGTCCTGAGACATCTGAGAGCACAGGTGAGACCACCAACTCTGCTCAAATCCCTGGCCCAAGAGAAAAGTACCTGGAGCCCTCAGGACACAGAAACCTAGGAGAAGTCTGGGACAGGATCCTTCTGGTTTCCACCTGCACCTGGAACTGACCCTGTGCTACAGCTCTCTATACCCAGACCCCACTGGGAGAGAGCTGGTACCCCAGAAGTGCTGATACACAGGCTTACAGGAGGCTCAAGTCACTTTCAGAATCATCAAGATCAGCCAACACCAGAAACAAGCAGATGGTGAGAGGCAAGACCAATACCCTAATCAACAAAAAGCAAGGTAACTTGGCATCATCAGAAACCCAGTTCCCCCACTACAAGTCCTGAATACTCCAACACATGCGAGAAACAATATTCTGACTTAAAATCACACCTAAAGAGGTGTGATTAGAGGACTTTAAGAGGGTCTTAAATAACTCCCTTAAAAAATACAGGACACGACAGAAAAACAGGTAGAAGCCATTAAAGAGCAAACACATAAACCCCATAGAGAATTACAAGAAAACACAACCAAACAGGTGAAGGAATTGAACAAAACCACCCAGGATCTAAAAATGGAAATAGAAACAATAAAGAAATCACAAAGGGAGACAGACAACCTTGGGGACAGAAAACCTAGGAAAGGGATCATGAGTCATAGACGCAAGCATCACCAACAGAATACAAGAAATAGAAGAGAGAATCTCAGGGGCAGAAGATAGCATAGAAAACCTTCACACACCAGTCAAAGAAAATGCAAAATGAAAAAAACTTCTAACCCAAAACATACAGGAAATTCAGGACACAATGAGAATATCAATGAGGATAATAAGCATAAAAGCAAATATATATTCCCAATTTAAAGGGTGAGTAAATATCTTCAACACAATTCTAGAAGAAAACTTTCCTAACCTAACAAAAGAGATGCCCATAAACATACATAGAGCCTATAGAACTCCAAATAAATTGGAACAGAAAAGAAATTCCTCCCTACACATAATAGTCAAAACACCAAATGCACAAAACAGAAAAAAATATTAAAAGCAGTAAGGGAAAAAAAGTCAAATATCATATAAAGGCAGACCTATCAGAATCACATCTGACTTCTCAACAGAGATTATGAAAGCTAGAAGATCTGGGTCAGATGTTATACAGACCTTAAGAAAACACAAATGCCAGCCCAATTTGCTATATCCAGCAAAACTCTTAAGTAACATAAATGGAGATACCAAGATATTCTATGACAAAAACAAATTTATACTATATCTTTCCACAAATCCAGCCTTCCAAAAAATAATAAATGGAGAACTCCAACATAAGGAGGGAAACTACACTCTAGCAAAAGTAGGAAAGTAATCTTCTTACAACTAACCCAAAAAAGACAGCCATACAAACACCATTCCAACTCGAATAACAAAAATGCCAGGAAACAACAACCATTGGTTGCTAATATCTCTCAAAATCAATAGAGTCAATTCCCCAATAAAAAAGACATAGAATAACAGAATGGATATGTAAACAGGATCCAGCATTTTGCTGCATTCTGGAAACACATATCAGTGACAAAGACAGATGCCACCTCAGAGTAAAAGGCTAGAAAACAATTTTTCCAAGCAAATGGTCCCAAGAAACAAGCTGGAATAGCCATTCAAATATCAAATAAAATTGACTTTGAACAAAAAATAATCAAATAGATAAGGAAGGACACTTCATACTCGTCAAAGGAAAAAACCACCAAGATGAAATCTCATTCTCAATATTTATGCTCCAAATGCAAAGGAACCTACGTCCATAAAAGAATCTTTATTAAAACTCAAAGCACACATTGCACCTCACACAATAATAGTGGGAGACTTCAACACCTCACACTCATCAATGGACAGAGCATTGAAACAGAAACTCAACACAGACACAGTGAAAGTAACAGAAGTCATGAACCAAATGGATTTGACAGACATCTATAGAACATTTCATCCTAAATCAAAAGAAGAAAAATACACCTTCTTCTCAGCACCTCATGGAACCATCTCCAAAACTGACCATATAATCAGTCTTAAAACAGGCCTCAACAGATGTAAGATGATCCCATAAATCCTATCAGACCACCATGGACATCTGTTTTTCAATTACAACAAAAATAAGAGAAAGCCAACACACACATAGAAACTGAATAATGTTCTACTCAATGATAACTTGGTCAAGAAAGAAATAAAAAAGAAAGTAAAGACTTTTAGAATTTAATAAAAATGAAGGCCCAACAAAGTCAAACTTTGTTGGGACACAATGAAAACAGTGCTAAGAGAAAAACATTTGAAATGTAAATAAAATATATCCAATAAAAATGCTCCTTTAATTTGGACATCATAAAATCAAAGTTATATTGTACCCAGCATTCTGTAACTTTTTTATATTTTTTCTTTATTTGTAAAATATATCTCTCATTAGCTTCAATGTTTCCTAATATTAGAGCATAAAATTATATGTTACTTTCATTACATTTGCTTTAACAACAGCTCTAAGGGAACACTAGGTATAAATTCTTTTACGTGCATATATCAGAATTTCTCTCTTTTATAGCATAAGTCTTCAGGTCATAGTATATGTTAATATTTAATTTTTATTATTTTACAAAATTATGTCAAATTGTTAGAATTTATTTCTACCATCATCAGAGTTGCATAGGGTTTACAGTTGTCTAATTCATTACTAATGCTAAATAGTGATAAAATCTGTGAAAATGTATTTATTAATTCAATATCATTATATATAGATTCTTTTGCATATTCTATGAAGGAAAGCATGATATCAATCTTAAATATTAAACATTTTACCTTAAACAAACTAACATGTTTTATTTCTTTTCATGTGTTCTCCATGTACTAGCTAGGATCTCTAATAAGTACTGAAGAAGTTGCTGATAGTATCACTATATACAAGCATGTTTCATTTTGTTTGTACTTTTCTGGGGAGTATAGCACATTTTATGAATCTGGTCTTATAATGAAAGTTTTATGCAGAATTATCAATTACATTAAACTTTCAATCATTAGTTTATCATGTAGCTTTTACCTGCAATAAATCTGATATATAATGACTATTTCTCTTACTTGAAATAAACCAACTTTTGGCATATGTTTATCAGATTTAGTGAGATTTAGGTGACTTTAAAAATTATATGTATTTAGGTTCCAGAAAAGTATGCTTTGATAAATGTATACTCTGTGAAGTAAATACCATAATTACATCAATTAACATACCTATGACATCAGAGTTGCTTTTTTGTAGTGAGAATGCTGATATCTACTCCATCTTCCCAATGTTTAGATACAGTATAATGGTAACTAATGCTGTTATTTATTGTCCACAAGACTCCTAGTTTTCATTTAAGTTGAAACTTTGCACCTCTTACCTAACATTCTTCCTAGTCTCCTTCACTCCATCACTTTTATTTATTGTTATTGGATATTCTCTGTTTTTTACATTTCAAATATTATCTCCTTTCCACCCACTCCCATTCCCTCCCACCACTTGCTTCCATGAAGGTGCTCCCTCTTCTAATTACTCTCTCCCACATCAGCAACTTGGCACTCCCCTCCACTGAGAAAAAACAAGCCTTAGAAGGACCAAAGGCTTTTCCTCCCTTTGATGCCAGAGAATGCTATCCTCTGCTACATATGCACCTGGAACCATGGGTCTCTCCATGTGTGCTCATTGGTCAGGGTTTAAGTCCCTAGGAGCTCTCTAGGGTTTGTTTGATGATGTTGTTCTTCTCAAGGGGTTGCAAACCCTTTCAGCTCCTTCACTTATTTCTCTAGCTTCTTCATTGGGGTCCCTGTGTTCAGTCTAATGGTTAGCTGCAAGCATCCTCCTCTGTATCAGTATGGCTCTGGCAGAGCCTCTGAGGAGGTATCTATATCATGTTCTTACCAGTAAGCACAACTTGGCATCAACAATAGTGCTTGGGTTTGGTGGCTGCATATGGGATGGATCCCCAAGTGAGGCAGTCTCTGGATGATCTATTCTTCAATACCTGGTCCTGTATTTGTCCATGTATTTCCTCCCATGAGTGTTTTGTTCTCTCTTCTAAGAAGGACTGAGGCATCCACATTCTGGTCTTCCTTCTTTTTGAGCTTCATAAGGTCTATGAATTGTTTCTTGGGTATTCTGAGCTTTTTGGGCTAGTATCTGCTTATCAGTGAGGACATACTATAAGTGTTCATTTGTGACTGGGTTGCCTCACTCAGGATGATAACTTCTAGTTCCATCCATTTTTAATGGTTTAAAAGTAAATTGCTAGTTTAAGCTTGTTTTTATCATTTTTAATTTTTAAACAATGTGCTAGTCCCCCCCCCCCCCCCCAGACCTGGCTGTCCCAGAGTTGCAAGAGTCAGCACATAGGCCTTGCTCCCAAGATATTTCTGATTGATAAATAAAGATCTCAGCCAATAGCCGGCCAGAAGAGACATAGCTGGGGTTTAGATTTCCTGTGCTTGGGGTCTGGGAGGAGGACCATGAGGAGAAGGTACAAGAGGAAGGAGGAAAAGCTGCTACGGGTTAGTTGAGCCATAAAAACATGGCCTTGAGGAATGGTCAATTAGAGTTAAGGGCAGTCCAGATAAAATACAATAAGTAGTAACTCAGGGTTATTGATAGGAAAGTAGATTCTTATAACATACTAGTTAGTTATCCACTCAGCTATTGTACCGTTTAAGGCTCGATATAAATATAAAAGGATGTGTGTATTTTATGCAGAAACTAAAGGGTCAAAGGCATGGTAGAAACTCCAGGTCATCTTTATCCGAGACAGCCTGGAGAAGAGCGACCAGCTCACCAAGAATAAGGTGTGGATTCTGTCGTCCTTTGAGAGTTGTCTCATGAAGCTGGTGAACTCTATCATCCCTGTGCATAAGTAGACAGAGAAACTAAAGAGGCTACAGGAGAATGTCAAAAAGTAAATTGACCTCCCGGGACCATGTTATCAGTTATTACCACATAGCCAGCGTCACCGAGAAGATCATTGGAGAGGGCCCAACAGGTAGGCTGGATGAGTACCTAGGAAGCATGACCAAAATCCAGAAGTCTGTGGAGTACTTTATGGACATTAGCCCAGATAGCTCAGAGCTCAACAAAGTGTAGATGCTGTTTAAGTGAGGGAAGGAGTCACTGGAATCAGAGTTCCACAGTCTGATGTCCCGGCCCAGCAAGGTGGGGTCTCCCGTGTACACGTCCTAGATCTCATCAGTGGTGATGATGTACTGGTGGAACATGTGGTCCTAGAGCACCTGCCTGAGAGCATGCTCCATGACATGGTCTGAACCTCCCGCTGGCTGGTGGAAGATGGTTGGAACCAAGATTTTATGAGTATCTACTACCAGATCGGCTCTAGCTGGCTGGACTGCTCCATCAAAGGTCTGAAGGAGCATTTTCTCAAAAGTAGTTCTTCCTCTGGAGTTCCCGATTTCCCCACCATCCCCAATAAGAGAAAAGACATGGCTACCAAGAATCCCATCAAGTGGCCAGGGAGAGATGACATGTTGGATGTGAGATGGACGCCTACATTCACCATGTCAGTGTCTTTGTTAAACTGGCCCAGAGTGAATACCAGTTGTTTATGGACATTATCCCTGAGCACCACCAGAAGAAAACCTTCGACTCCTTGATACAGGATGCTCTGGATAGGCTGATGCTTGAAGGAGAGAACATCATGTCCGCTGCCAGGAAAGCCATCATATGCTATGCCTTCTCCATGGTGCTCACCATCTTCCCAATACTGTGGCAACTCAAGCAGACTAAGCCTGAGTTTGACCAGGTGCTCCAGGGCACAGTGACCAGCATGAATAACAAGTTGCCTGGCTTCATCACCTCCATGGAAACCACTGGGGCCAAAGCTCTAGAAGACTTTGCTGATAACATCAAGGCGATCCTCTTCCTCCAGCAGCTTCAGGACTTCCAGGAGACAGCAGGTGCCATGCTGACCTTCCAAGAAACCAGCTCTTTGGCCACTAGCTAGAGTTCTGAGTTCAGCAAGTGGCTGTTGAGCATTTACATCTGCAAAGTTTTGGGTAACCTGCAGCCGAACTTGCTAACCAAGTCCAAGGTATATGAGGATCAAACACTGAGTGCCATCTTCTTACAGAACAACTACATTCTCAAGTCCCTGGACAGGTCTGAGTTCACTCAGCTCCTGACTGTGACCCAGAAGACTCTGAGTGCTCCTACCAGGAGCACATCCAGCAGCAGATCCAGACCTTCAGTACAGCTGATTAAAGGTGACTGGCTACATTGCAGAGAAGGATCTACCTGTGTTCCATCCTGGAGTCATGCTCTGATATAAGGAACGGCAGATGATTTAGGAACGTTTCAAGGGATTCATGATGGACTAGAAGAACTGTACAAGATTCAGAAGGCCTGGGCCATTGCAGATATGGAACAGAGGGATAAGATTCAACAGGCTCAGTAAAACAATGCCAAGGGGACCTATGGGACTGTTCTGCACAGGAATGGCAGTGTGCCCTTCACAAAAACCCCAGAGAAGTACATCAAGTACCAGGTGGAGCGACATGGTCTATCATCTTTTCAACACCTCTGCTTAAGTCTGCCTGTGTTTCTGCCCAGTTCCACTGGCATGCCTAGCATGTCATTGGACTCACAAACAAACGAGTGGTAACACACACACACACACACACACACACACACACACACACACATGGAAAGAGAGAGGAGAGAAAGAGAGAGAGAGAGAGAGAGAGAGAGAGAGAGAGAGAGAGAGAGAGAGAGAGAGAGGAGAGAGAGAGACAGACAGAGACAGACAGAGAGAGAGAAAGAGAGAGAGAGGAGAGCAAGAGAGGGAGGGAGGGAGGGAGGGAGGGAGAGAGAGAGAGAGAGAGAGAGAGAGAGAGAGAGAGAGAGAGAGAGAGAGAGAGAGAGAAACTCTGGGTCTGGATCAAATATTTCTATAATATTGGGCTGTGATTTTCCAAATGTAACCTGCATACACTTCTGTCCATTTCTAGAATAAATGCTATGTTAGTTTTATTGAATGAGTTGGTAATGGTTGTTCATTTAATTTTCTGGAAAATCTGACAACACCAAGATAATGTGTTACTTGAAAAATGTGGATTTCCTCAATAGATGTTTATGCTTCTTTCTCTCGACAATCCAAGGATGTCTCTTGGGTACTCAGGGGACTGCTGTAGTCTTCCACTCCCTGCCCAACAGCATCTTTAGGAAGCCATGTTTGACCATTGTTCTGATCAAAGCACGTATTTTGGATTTACCTCATTGTAAACTTGTAGACTTTTCATAATTTCATGTTTTATTTTCTTTGCATTAAAACTTTTGTGTTTATCATTTACATATAAATGAGTTAGGTTTTAGTAAATGGTTACTCAAAACATTAGTTTTGGCAGAAACACTTTAAAGTACTTCATTTTAATTTAATTTTACGAGCGAATGTGCAGGTCACTACGGAAGCTCGAAGAGCCATCACAGGCAGGTTTGAGCTGGGACCCGAACTAAGATCCTTGGTAAGAACAGGATCACTGCTAACGGCTGAGCCATCTATCCCACCCTGGATCCACTACATTCAATTTAACAAGATTCGTAGAAAAGAATAGAGGTTCAAATCACATAAAGTTATGCTAACATATTCGATGTCATTTATTGATAAGATGACTAGAAAAAGATATCAGCTTTTATGTGCCTGTCTCCCACTTGAGTTGAGGATGCTAATGTCACACTCTGTAGTGCTTCTCAACAGTTGTGGGTGGAATACAGCTGATATCTACCGAGTGCCAGAGCCTACTCTACTCGCTCAGTGACTAATGAACTTAATCTCTTCAGTTGCACTGGGAAGTAGTATTATCAACACAGCCGTCACAGTGCTAAAATGTTGGCACTTCTCAAGCTCCCACGGTAGCAAACAGAGGAGAAGGCATTCAATTCTAAAAGTGTAATACTGTCAAACACTGTGGGTACAATTTATAGCACTACTTCATCTAAATAATTTAAAACACAACAATACCTGGCACATAGTAGGAACTCTGTAATAATGACTTTACTAGTAAAATGCATAATGTTAATGGATAAGTGAATTATGGCATGTTCACATGTACGAAAAAATAATAAAATGCTAATACAATTCCCTATGGGATGATTTCAAAGCACCTAGTGTACATGAAAAAGTCAGACTGGGGAGGAATATGTATTTATGACTTTATGTAACATTCTGGAAAAATCAGAAGCACTGTGACAGAAATCAGGCCAGTGGTTGCCAGTGCTGGTGAGCAGCTGACTGACTACACACAAGCCTGCGGAAATGCTCTGCAGTGATGGAGATTCCCATCTGACAGTTAGGGGGCCACAGCTCATAAAACTGCAGAGCTGAGAAGCACAGAATTTATATCTATCAGTTATAACTTGGGGGAAACAAAGCGTAAGAGAGCATCTTCAAGCGATTTGAACAGCAGCAAGCTCAGGGGCCTGCTCCTCATTAGCATGCAGATTTATGCCAGCAATGACTTTAGGAATCTGCTGACTTAAAACAGCATACTGTTAATTGTGAGCTATATGCCCATGAAACAGCAGTAGGGGTTCCTTATCGACTCTCTGGGACTGGAGGAAAGCAATTTTACAAGGCTGTTATTACCGTCATCATCAGGGACTCTCAATGTGCTTCTTTAGGTTTCCTGTTACTTTTTATACTGCTTAAGAAACAGATGAAAACTGCTTTCTGGTAAGAACCAGTTGCACAAACCACCAAAATAAATAAATAAATAAACAAACAAAACAAACAAACAAACAAACAAATAAAATAGCCCCACAGAAATAATAAGAGAAAAAAATAGAGTTTCTCTAGTGGACCTTTCAAACAAGAATATTCCATGTAATATGATTTATTAGGAAAATCTTAGAAGATAATAGAGAATATAGAAGATGAAAGATATGGAGTACAGCTTATAGGAATAAAAGAATCAAGCTGACATCAACGAAGTCCACAGCATGAGAGAGACTTCCTGTGGATTACAACAGAAGGATAGAGCATCAACAAGCTAAGAAAGGCATCACCCAGCCATTATTTAAGAAGTATATTCTTGGAAATACCCTACGTCACCTGCCAAGGGGGCTCATGGCAATGAGTCTCATGAGCCTTCAATATTTTATCTGCAAATTATATTTACACTGTTTCTATGAAAGAGACTTTTTAAAATAATTTTATTTTTTCTAAAAAAATAAATATACTGACTTAAAATCTTTATGGTCACCAGGATATGATGGTTTTCGACTATCATCTTAGCATCTGAGAGCCTGAGGCAGAAGGATTGCAGTGAGTCTGGTAGGAATAGGTTACACAGTGAATTACATTAAGCCCGGGTTACAGAGAAGACCCTGTTTTCAAAAAATGAACATATACTACGGCCGTAAGATGACTAATGGAAGAGGCCATAACCTTAGGCAGGTCTTCTGATTAATCCGCAACGCAATGTTAGGAGAAATGAAGGCACCAGCAGGCATATCCTCTGGCATTGAACACGGAACTCGACTGTATATCTGCCCTTCTAAACCAATGGAAACTTCTTCTTTTTTGCAGATACTAACATTTATAATAACTGCAAAAGTCAGTCTCATGCACTCAAGGACGATATTCATGAGCACATGTCACTTTCCCCTTATCTCTACTCAGGAGCTTTACTTAAGAGCTAGGGAGCAAACCCCGGGCTCTGCACGTGCTGGGTGAGCACTCTTCCACTGAGCCAAGCCTCAGTGCTCTCCAAAGAAACACACAGTGAAGAAATTTAAACAGTGCTCGGATTCACATGTTTGTTCTGTAAATTTGACACTGGGAAATTAACTGATTAAGCTGGTATATTTAAAGTATATTATTTATGTTATTATTTGAACAGTGAAGTCAGAAATGATTTCTTGTTTAGTGGAGATTTGCAGAGTGAACCATTTAGAACGATTACAGTACCGTGGCTTATGAGGGCATGGATTGAATTAAGATGGAAACAATTTAACCCATTAATAAAATTAAAGTAGATTATGATACATTGCATGAAATAAGTTTGAAAATGAATGCAAATTCATATATCTGTTAAATAAAACGTAGCATATAATATACTTGGACGCATTAATAATCTAAAACTTAAAATGTATCTTAGGATAGTTTGAAAATAAAATGAGAAATATTGTAAGAATATTTAAGCACATCTTTCTATAAGTAAATATTAGTATATGTATGCTTCCTATGAGTGATTCTTACATGAGTAGTGCATACTGTAAAATATTCAAAGTACATCTTTCTACAAGTGAAAATTAGTGCCTACGTTTCCCTGTAGGCAAGTAGGTAAGAATTTTCTTCTCCTTATTAGTTTCCGGAATCCCAAGTGACATACACGAGGGGGGGGAGGGATGGGGTGATCAGAGGAGAATAAGAAGGGGAACGTTCCATTTTGCACTAGCAGAACTGCCGTGCTCATCAATAAAACATTTAAAGAGTTTATCAATAAGAGGGTTCTCTCAGACAGTTCATAAAGGCAAGTAAGCAAACAGGAAATTGCCATCTGTCTCCATGAATTATTATTTGCAGTTCTCTGCTCATTTGCATTCATAGCCAACTTATTTAGCCTGTGATGGAAGCAATTATCTCTGAAAGCCCGCTGCCAGGAGAAAACATGAAGGGAGGCCTCCCCGATGGGCCGAGCTTGCAAACCTGTGTGTAACTGGGGTGTAGACACAGCTTAATTTAGTACATGTTCGGGCTGTTAGCCAGGAAGGTCTGGGATGGACTTGTGTGCTCCGAGGCTAACAGGTTAGCTAGGCATTCTGCAAAAGAGAGCAAGTGTGGGGTTTTCAGAGGACACCTGGTGCATATGGATAAAGCATCACGTTTAATGTTTATTTTCTAGTAGTCTGGGACATACTAGCAAGTATTTGGCTTTTTTCCCTACCAAATTGAAAAGTTGGAAAGCATCTAATGGTATGATGTGGGAATGAGCTTTGCAGAATTTATTGATCGGCTAACTCTGTTTTTTTGGCTCTTGGTACAGAGAGAAAATCAACAGCTGCTGTTTTACTTCCTTGGGTATCGCTGGATGAGATCTAATTGTTCTTTTTGTAACTTGTCTTTTCCTCTTTGTTTTCAGACAAATCGCTAACGTGTTCACACCACAGCTCATCTTTAGTGTCTTTTCTAACTTATCCTCTGATTTGCTCAAATTCACATTGAAGACACACCGCACATCCCCCTTGAGTGCTGACTGGTATGCCATACTACAGTACCACAAATTCACCTAGTTATCTCTACTACTACTCTGATAAAAAATAAAAAAAAAACCCAAAAAGCATAGAACTGACTTTTTACTTCTCACTTTGCGAAAAACTAGCAGATAAATCTAATGTTTACATAGGCAACCCCATGGAAAACTATGGGTTTACAGTGTTCATCTGAATGCAGCAAGTGAGAAACATTGATTAGAAGCTTGCATTGTATGTGTCCATGTGTGATGTGTATGTTTAAATCACATGTGATGCATATTGGGCATATGCGTACCAAGGTACATACGTGAAGCCATCAGACAGTCAGTGGACTCAGCTCTCCTTCGACCTTTACATGGGTTTTAGGACTTGAATGTAATTGTTGGGGTTCTGTGGCAAGTGTCCTTACCCGCCTATCTATCCTGGCTCTCCAGAGTGCTCTTTATTCCTTTGTTTTCAGCGCTGGGGATTGCACTCATGCCAACCTGGAGATTCACACTTAGCTTGAGTAGGAGATTCTTTGATGCTCTTTTGCTGTCATTACAAAATTCCTGATGCAACTTGCGGTAAATTTTGCAATTGTACATAATGAAGTGAAACTAATATCAGTGCAATGCAATCAGTAACGGTACCTAGAAAATATGTTATCGTCCACAACATCTACATTTACTTTTGAGTACTCATCACTGTTCCTCTTCATTGAGAATATCAACAGCCTAGATTATAACAAATATCAATTTCACAAAAAATGAAATATTTTCTTATGCAGTAGGTAACCTTCTTTCAGTAGGCTGTGAATGACTCAAAGTAACACCAGAAGTTACCACAGTATCTTCGTCCATTTTCAGAGCCAGGGTTCAGATTTATCTGGGTAGTATAACTTTTTTAAGTGGTTCATTCTCTATACTATGATTAGAATATTTAAAGAAATATACATTAAGCTAAAATTTTCTAAAGAAAAAGTCAACAATATTTGAGAATAAACAGGGAGCAATGGGAAGAAAAGTTATCAAGTAATAAATAACAATAATGGAGAATGTCTTATTTAAGAATATGATATTGCTGTTATCATTTTGGTTTTGCCATAATGATAAGAAGTTCTGTGTATGAAGAAGCAACTGTGACAGACTATATGCTCTTGTGACCACTCATTGACTCCAAGGCTGTCACGCAGACAGTCTAGCTTAGACTACGGCGGTACAAAGGTATGCAGAATAAATGTGGGGACACAATTTAAAAATATTAATATCTACAGTATTGCCAGAGGGAATTTTTCCTTTACATCTTTCCCAAATCAGGCCTGTCCTTTCTATCCAGCTCCCGTTGGTTCATCAATGCTGGGAGAGCTCCGAAGCTCCTGGAGGAAATCCTGCGCTGGGCTCACATGGCCCTGCTATGTGGGATAGTCCCCCTTCATCTCCTCACACGTCAATTATACAGATCCTCTTTCTGCCTGGAGAAGTCTCCAATACAACTCTTCAGCTTCAAAGGACTTGGGAATTCATGTGGTCTATTGCTTTTATCATTACAGTATGTATATAAACTTCACCTCACATCCCTAGGGGCTACATATTTTAGAGTATATGAAAGAAGATTCATATGGCTGAATTTAAGAATAGCTTGGATATATCTCATTACTCTTAAAGCAGCCACAACATAAAATTGGCTTCAGCGTTTGTAGTAATATGCAGTTCTTTCACATAGCCAGTCAATGACAATGATTTCAATCACTGTGTGTTACAGAAAGACCTTCTTTTCTAACAAAGCTCAACCTAGTTTCTAGAAGATCCCACATATTTTTATTTTCATGTTCAAAAGCAATGTGAAAGCTACATGGTGTAAATATTCATCAGGGACTCACGGGGACTACGGTAATGTCTAGATTTAATAATTTGCTTGTTAATGAATGACATGCCAGAACAGTCTTCTGAAACCTTTCAATTACATTTCTCAGGATAAGCAACAATTTGTCCCATATACAAAAATTGTAAAACAGTTTTGGCATTATAAATTTCTACACATAATAATACAAAAAAATCAAATAAAATTTTGGTAGAGTAGTGACAATACTAGCTATCAGAAACAATTACAAATTAAGACTAAACTGAAAAGATCATACAACTGTATAATATAAATTTTAGTGAGAAACTCATAGTAAATTTTATGAGTAAATTTCAGTTTGAACCATTTAATTTTGAAAATCTAGAGGGTGATATTTTTTATACTTGAAGTTCAGTTACAATATATTTAACATGAATCCTTTTATATACAGGAAATGCCATATTATAAAAACACTTTTGTAGAAAAAAGAGCAGTATTTTTAAAAGAATTTATTTACTCTTTTTTTTAATCCTTTCTATAGTCCAGACTTCATTCTCCTCCCATCTGCACCCCTTCCTGCTCCCAATCCCATACCACCTCCTACCCCTAATCTCCAAGAGGACCTCCCCATTTCCCACCCCTAACCCAGCAGGCCTCCCCACTCCCAGGGTTCTCAAGTCTCCCCAGACATTAAGTGCGTCTTCTCAGGAGGGCAGACCAGGCAGTCCTCTGCTGTTCATGTGTCAGAGAAGCTAAATACAAAACTAATGTTTTCTTTCAATATTGATTTTTTCCCAACAAATCAAAAAATTATTTTGCAACACATGCACATATGCTTTAAAGAAGATTAGATTTTTGAAAGTACATTTTTTAAGAAATGGTGCTGATTCAGCTGGCAGTCAGCCTGTAGAAGAATGCAAATCGATCCTTTCTTATCTCCTTGTACAACGCTCAAGTCCAAGTGGATGAAGAACCCCTACATAAACCAATACAAGAGGGCAGAGAGGGCTGGGTGGAGCTCTCGGAAAACATGCCCCTTTGGCATAGGTACAGGGGAAATTTTCCTGAACAGAAGAACATCAATGGCTTATGCTCTAAGATCAACAATCGACAAAAAGGACCCCTTAAAATTGCAAAGCTTCTGTAAGGCAAAAGATATTGTCAATAGAATAAAACAGCAACCAATAGATTGGGAAAAAGGATCTTTACCAACCCTACATCTGATAGAGGCCTAATATTCAATATATACAAAGAACTTAAGAAGTTAGACTCTAGAGAAACAAATTACTCTATTAAAAATGGAAAATAGTGCTAAACAAAGAATTCTCAACTGAGGAATATTGAATATCCAAGAAGCACCTAAAGAAATGTTCAACTTCTTTAGTCATGAGGGAAATGCAAATCAAAACAACCCTGAGATTCCACCTCACACCAGTCAGAATAGTTAACAAAAAAAAAAAAAAAAAAAAAAAAAAAAAAAAAAAAAATCAGGTGATAGCAGATGCTGACGAGGATGAGGAGAAATTGGAGTACTCCTCCATTGTTGATGGGTTTGTAAGCTGGTACAACTACTCTGGAAATAATTGTGGTGATTCCTCAGAAAATTAAACTTAGTAATACCTGAATACCCAGCTATACCACTTCTGGGCATATACCCAAAAGATGTTCCAACATATAACAAGGACACATGCTCTCCTATGTTCATAGAAGCCTTATTTATAACAGAAGCTGGAAAGAATCCAGATGTACTCAACAGAGGCATGGATACAAGAAAATGTGGTACATTTGCACAGTGGAGTACTACTCAGCTATTAAAAGCAATGACTTCATGAACTTCTTAGGCCAATGAATGGAATTAGGAAATATCATCCTGAGTGAAGTAACCCAGTCACAAAACCCCACACATGGTATACACTTACTGATAAGCCGATAAGCTCAAAAGCTGGGAATACCCAAGATACAATTCACACACCAAATAAATCTCAAGAAGGAAGACCAAAGTGTGGATGCTTCCGTCCTTCCTGAAATTGAGAAAATACTCATGGGAGGAAATATGAAGACAAGTTCTGGAGCAGAGACTGAAGGAAAGGCCATCCAGAGACTGCCCCACCTAGGGCTCCATCCCATATACAGACATCATACCCAGGCACTATTGCAGATGTCACAAAGTACTTGCTGACAGGAGCCTGATATAGCTGTCTCCTGAGAGGCTCTGCCAGATCATGACAAATACAGAGGCAGATTTCATAGCTATCCACTGGACTGAAAATGAGGTTCCCAGTGGAGGAGTTAGAAAAAAGGACTGAAGGAGCTAAAGGGGTTTGCAACCCCATAGGCAGAACAAGAATATCAACCCATCAGGCCCTCCAGAGCTCCCAGGAACTAAAACACCAGCCAAAGAGTACACATGGAGAGACCCATGGCTCCAGCTGCATATGTAGCAGAGGATGGCCTTGTCTGGCATCAATAGGAAGAGAGGCCCTTGGTCCTGTGTAGGCTTGATATCCCACTGTAGGGAAACATGAGGCTTGGGAGGCAGGAGTGGGTAGTTGGGGTAGAACTCTTAAAAGAAGGGGCAGGGGGGATGGGATCTAGGATTTCTGGAGAGGAAACCTGGAAAGGGGATAACATTTGACATGTAAATACATAAACTATCCAGTAAAAAAGAAAACACGGATGTTTAAAAGCACACAATTGTGTAATAAATACCTTGTCTTATTCCTAGTCACACAGCTTTTCATAGGAACAGCCACACCATACTTCGCCATTTTTATACATTCTTGTGCTGATGATTCAATCTATGCTTCTACCCTGGTAATTTATGTCTGTATGTTGACCAAAATAGAATGCCCAGACTCAGCAATCGTTTCTTAGAGGAAAACATATAAGAATCTCTCATTACATTAAATGTTTTAATTGGTAGAATGTTGATTTTCACATGATGTTTTACAGGTAGTTTTCCAATAAGCAAAGCAGAGAAAAGTTGAACTGGGCTGCGAATGAGGAAGAGGGGGTGTCACTAAGACTCTGATTTATCACCAAATCCATAGAACGGGAAATATACAATATACTTAGTAAGACATCAAATGCATTATTTATTTTTTGAAATGCTTTCTTACAAGAGTGAAGCATGAGTTTTATCACTTGGTGTAACTTCCAAGCTATCTAATTATAATATATAGAATTTCTACAACTCCCGTGGCTGTAACAGGCCCATCTTGTACAGCATATGCATGTACTCTGCACATATACATGTAAATGTCTCTTTGATTTCATGGTACTTCCTTAGTTCACTCATATTCACAATTATACTCTACACATATCAGCTCCACACAATCTGACTTCTGTGCCCACATATATGTCCTTTTCTATTTCCACATGTCTGAATCTTTCATGAGATGTTTATTGTCGAACACATAACATTCCCCAAACCAGCACTGAAACGTTTGTGTAAACTTTCTGACAGCTGAGTTGGTACTCTGTCCCCAGTCTAAGACACTCAGCCTGACTTTCTTAAAACAGTAAAATGTATTCTTATACTTTTCTTAAAACATGAATCCTACTCTGTGTAAAAAGTGTTTTGGAACATTGCTAATTCTTTAGTCACATTATATCAAATGTTGTATTTGAAAGCCCAGGGACCCTCAGAGTTTAGTAAAGTGTCAAAGCTGTGAGGGCTGCTTAGAAGATGGTCATTCATGGGGCACTCTCCAAGTTCTGCCATGATTCCCGCTCCAAACCCTGAATGCTGAGCAGAAACAATGTGTAGCCACTATGTAAACGCTAGAACAAATCATTAAAATTACTGGCTTGAAACAATGAAATTAAAAAAAATCCCACTAGTATTCATGGAACATTTCTAGTACTCTTCCATTATAGAGGATATCAGATTAAATATTACAGAAAACCTAAATTTATTTGCATCATTTGGTCAGAATGACCCTGTGCTATGTAATAGGAGAGATGGAATGAAATTAAATGTCCCTCCTTCACAGTAAAGACACTGAAAGCCAAGTGTGATATCCCTGAGGAAACAGATGATCAAAGCGCTGAACGCTGATGTATCTCAGAGTTAGGACATTTCTCTTGTCTGTTTCCTCATTTCCCTTTTTATTCTGTTCTGTGTTCTGGTGTAGCGTGAGCTTTATGGAAGAAAAGAAACCACAGAAGGATGATTCAGAGTTTCCAGTATCTCTAATGCACATGCTCACCAAGCTCCAGCTTCACTAGGGAAGGATGCTGTTGCCTAATCAGCCTCAGTGGAGTCAGGGTGGGGGAGCTCTGTGGCTTTGCTCACGTCATCCAATTTCCTTCAGTGCCATGTACTGCCAACTCAATCTGAGAAATCATAAATTCTACAAACTACCAAACTTCTAGGGGTGAATATGGCATTATACCTCCTTTTTGGGGTACTGATATTTCATGCTTAATTAAAGCTGATAATACTTTGATATTTTTAAAAGTCATTTTTTAAAGAGAATACATGGCTGTAACAGATTTGCCAATCACTTGATGCTTTTATTAAGTTTAGCCCTATGTTGAAATGTGACTAGATTGCCCAATATGGGAAATTAATAATAGTCTTGTTCTCAAGAACTGAAGTCTTTTTCTTTTCATATTTGAAGGGAGATGATCATTCAAGTACTTAATCTTGAATAAATATTAATATGATGAAAAGTTCTGGCTTTCAATAGTTACAAACTCTCCTACTTGTTGAAGCTTATGAAGAGTCAGAGATGGATAGGCATTAGTCCAGGTAGGTAAGTGTCACACCAGCACCTGATGCACGGCTTTGGTTTCTATTCATTGGGAACTTGGAACTGAGAGTACAGAATTCACTGTATCAATCATGGGTAGAGTGGAGAGTTTGTATTTTTTCCTTCTCTCTCTTCTGGATAATCAAGAACTAATTATATAAAACATTTCACCTATGAGCTTCTTTAAAAGTGTTCCTTATAATTCCCTGCCAGTATGTGGAAGCCATCCTTAAAGACAAGCTCCCCTTTAGACATGTTCCTACAAACTGATTCCCATCGTGTATTTGTTCAAAAATATACAATTCTGAAATTCCTTGTAAGTGACTAATAAGAACTTTCTATCTTTTGAAAAGTTAATAGTATGAAAGGTCTCCTTGATGAGATTACAATGGTGAAGCATCCCATAAAATTTGGGAGGATGAGACAAAGAATGTGCAGCAGAAAGCTTGGTCGGAACGGTGGAGCTGCCAGTGCGCTGGGATCTCTGGGTAACCAGGAGGACAATCCTAGGCTACTGTGTCTGCTTGGCTGTATGGTACCAGTGATAAAGCATACAGTAGGCTCCCTGGACTATTAGGAAGGCAAACAGTGATGACAGCTACTATTACTACGCTGAGCAAGAAGAGACTAGCTCATGAGCAACAACGACAAGAATATAAATATATGGAAAAGAAACTATTTTTCTTTCTAGGATGGAGCCTGTACTTAAGATTCTGTTGTTCAAGTCTGACTTCCTTTCCCGTCATTTACCATCCAGGACTCTCTGTGCTTCAACTTCATCTACCACATGTAGCTAAACAAATAATGACACTAGGGAGTCTTCGGAAGAATTAACTGACAGGATGCATGTGGTAAATATAATTATAAATTCTAAAATTTACTTGGGTTTGTTTAATAGAAAAAGCGCAAAAAGGAGTAAATGGAAGGGTTTGGAGGAAGAAAGGGAAGAGAGTTATGATGTAATTATACTATAATATCAAAACTACGAGAAATAACTTAAAATCAGAAAAAATATCCCACTAAAAATAAAAGATAAAACAGAGTGCAACCTCTAATGAAAAGCAAATAAAAAATATCAACAGCAGTAAAAAAAACCTTTTGCCAAAGTGAAAACAAAACAAAACAAAACAAAACAACCCAGTTTGGATTGTATATACATGATGCACACACTATATTGTCCTTTATATAACCGGGGAATCTACAATTAGTAAGAACATTATTTGGCTAAAACTTACATAAATTTAGGACCCAAGAATGGAACCTTCCCTTTTCCAGTCTTTTACTTTTTCTTTTACTCCACCTCATCTGCTTCTGAGGACATTTACCCAAGCCCAGTGAGCTTCCCACTCAGGATAAAGAAAGGGAAAGCCTAGAAGATGTGGGCAGTTTTGCAACACTGTAACTGCGAGTCTGCACTGGGCTACATTTGAAGATAAATGTTACAGTCTTTGTGGTTAACAAATCCCCTTGATATTATTAGTTTAAAATATACCAATACAACCCATTTTCCCAGGCGGCAGGAGCAAAGCAGAGCAGAAATCTTGATAACAGAATTCCCGGAACTGTGAAGAAATGAGCGTCTCATGCTTTACTTTAGCCCACAGGTATCACACACTGACCAACAGGAGGAAGGACAGCAGGGTTCCAATGTAGCAACTAACTGTCACAAAATACTTACCATAGTCACATAAATCGTATGTCAAAACATAAAAAGAAATTTATAGGTTATCAGGTGATATGCTGATACGTGTATGTGTTATTTAATTTTGCAGTGAAAGGACTCAAATGGAAGCCTTCCAATGGGTCTAGGACAGCACCCATGCACCACTGAGAGATCATGGAACATTCTAGTCTGCATCCAGAGAGCCTTTCCCCAGCTAATGATACCACAACACACATTTAGCAGACAACTGCTGGGCCTGGATGTAGAGAAGATCCAACTAATCATCAAGAGACTTTGGGCCGCAGGGTGTGGGGGGGTCTGCTGGGAAGGGAGGTCTGGTGGGGTGGGATGGGGACATCTTGGAGATGGGTGTGTGGGGGGGGGAGATGGGAAAAGTTGGAAGGTGGACTGGGAGGGAAATAAAATCTGAACTATAAAAAAGGATTAAAGAATAAATGAATGAATGAATAAATGAATGAATGAAGGAGTAAAATGAAAGGTAACTGATGCCTGGCTTGGTATCATGCAAAGTTGAAACAGTATGTTGTTGGAATTTTAGAGCTGGTAAAAAGGAGAAGCTTCATATTCACCTCCAAAGCAGCAGAAACTAAAATGTAACAGGACAAAAAGAAAGCAATCTCAATCCTGTACATCTAAGGAGACTAAAATGTAGGCCACATAAAGGTAAAGAAAGGTCAGGTCAGAATCCACCAGATAAACCTGAACAAAAGACAGTCCTGTGTCTAAATTAACATAGGATAAAATAACCCTCAAGATAAGACTGGTGTCCTAAACAATCAGGGCTACTTTATTATAAACAGCAATTCTGGTCTCCAGGAAAACTACATTGTCTAATATCATATCTTCAGATCCAGCATGGTAAAGCTTTGGGCACACTTATTACCACAACAGGGGTTAAAACACATCTCTTTTTATTGAATAGAAAAAAAAAGAACTCTAGTTAGAAGAAATATTTAAGACTTACAAATGTGACCCACAGCAACACAGCAGAAACAATTCCCAAGCACAGCAGGAACATTTATACCGCCAACACAGTTTCAGAAAAAGTTCCAGGTTCAAATTCATACAACGAAAACCAAATTCTCTATCATATTGGTATCTTCCTACTCCTCTGAAGTCACTAGCCTTTGAGAGTTCAGTCTCCTCAGCTGCAGAGGGCAAGGAAGAAACAGAATGCTTGCACCATGGGAGAGACAAGGGACAAAGGCATGAATGTGCCTTCACTAAGGGAAAAGCTTGCAGTGGACTGAATGAACCCAAAGATGATATGGCATGCTTAGAATGCTAACTTCTGTAGGAAGTACAGGCTAGCATAGGAAATCTAAAAGTGGGTAGATGTATCAGAAATAAATGATTATAAACAGGGTGGGAAACACAAGGGCTCCCCCAGATTGAATGTATATACCTTTCTTAGATGATCATGTTGGAAAGAAATGTAGTATGTAATTCAGCCCCAAAGAAACTTAGTCACAGCAAGAGTTACTAAGTAAAAGGATATTTGTTTAAGCCTTTTCTGACAAGACTGCTGGAGGTCATAATTTTTAATTCCTTAGACAACTTAGAAACCTGCCTTTAAGGTATACATTTTTTATAACTTAAGTAAAAGAAACAATCTCAGCATTGTGCAATACATCATTTTACTAAACATATGGGTTACCTATATTTATGCATATATGCATATGAGACATTTTAATTTTAATTTTAATACACTCTACACTCTTCCCCTTTAGAATTGCCCATGTATAAAACACATCAGTATTATATGTTTCTTTACAACCAATTCTTAAAAGCAAAAATAGTAAGTTTGTGAACTGAAATAACTATTTAAATTTTTCATGTATTATATATACAACACACATACACACATACAGTAATGTTAGAAAATTCAAGCAAACAATCTTACACATTGAGATTTAAGGAAATACAGTTTGTAAATGTAAGGGTGGTCAGTACCAAACACAATAGCCTCCTAACTTGTCTTTGAGAGTTCTATTCTTGCCCCTTTCAATCACATGTCAAAGAAAAACTGATTTTTTTTCGAACAATATAAATCAAATAACGTAACCAACTCCTTAAAACCCTGTCATAGGCTGCTGGGCCATCATTTCGTGCACTTTGCATATTCACATACTGTTTGCTGTGCCCTGCTAAATGGTTGTAGTCCAAGAGAAGGCTGGAGGACAGAAGAACACAAGGATTTCTAAACAGAGCATAAATACACATATGAATTCAGAGAGACTAACACAGAAAGCACAGGGTCCGCACAGGACCAGATCTAGAGAGGTTCTGGTGCTGAGAGGAGACATGAACAAAAGCCCACAGCCCTAACTCATAAGCTACTCCCAGTTAAAAAGTGCTCACACAAGAACAGTTTGATGTGTACGAGAGAATCTTACTGGGTGTTATGGCCACACTGAAGTGTAGGCAGCATTCCCAGCAGTACTTGATCAACACCAGCAGAAAAACGGCTCAATGGCAGTTTTGAAGGCTCTTCATTGTATGATGCTTTTTAGGGGTCTTTTTATGTTTAAAATATTTATAGGTCATTTCCATATAAGGTTTCTAGTTTTGTGGTTTTGATGGGACCTGTGCATTTCTGTGACTTTATGTGTTTCTTGAGCTTTTTTATTAGTGGTTTATCTTCTCCTTCTCTTCCTTTTTCTGCTTCCTCCTCCTTCTGTTTTGTTCTATTCTAGCTTCTTTGTATTTTATCTAATACATTATTACTATTTTATTATCACCATTAAAATACTACTACTACTACTACTACTACTACTACTACTACTAGAATTGGCTGTTGGCATCCTAACTGGAGAGAGAAAGAAAAGTTTCTTCTTGGGGTGGGTGAAAAAGAAAGATTTTTGAAGGAGTTGGGGGAGGAGAAATCATAATCAAAATAGACTACTAAAAAAAATCTATTTCGGGCTGGAGAGATGGCTCAGTGGATAAGAACACTGACTGCTCTTCCAGAGGTCCTGAGTTCAATTCCCAGCAACCACATGGTGGCTCACAACCATCTGTAATGAGATCTGATGCCCTCTTCTGACGCGTCTGAAGACAGCTATGGTGTACTCACATATAATAAATAAATATTTTAGAAAATTAAAAGAAAAACTATTTTCAATTAAAAAGTTAGGGTTGTTGAGATTTTTGTCTCAGAAAGAATTGTAATTTCCTTTGGGAAGGGAGAAATGGACTGGTTAGGAATAAGAACGCAAGCTTCAGTTATTAGAGACACAGAGGCTCCAGCGTGGTGGCCCGGGAATAAATCCCTGGAAAGAAGAGCTGAGTCAGCAGGCCAACACAAAGTTCCACATCCTCATTTACATTTTAACTCATAATTGTTAAATAAAATTACATTGGGCAAGAAACAGGCTCATAATAAATCTCATTGTTATTCTTATTGTTTATGACAATTGTGACTAATGCTGCTCAGTTACCATATATTGACTTAAAAAGATCATGTTTTCCTGTCATATCTATGGCAAGATACTAGTTGAGAATAAGTAACACAATAGAACACACATTTGATTTAATTGTGGGTTTATAAAAATGTTTAATATGCTAAAAGACCATGACCAAGTAAAAAAGGATGAAGAAAGAGGGAAGGAAAAGATGAAGAAGAAGAAGAAAAGAGTGTCCCATGTGTGCAGAGTTTTGGGGTGCCAGCAAGCCTGGAGTGACTGAAAAGTATTGTCATCCTGCAGAACTGTAAACAAGCATCCTCTTCAGGAAAGTATTATAACATTGAAATGATTGTGGGATCAAAATTAGCATTCAAAATGTCATTAAGATAAAATATTTACATTTCATTACCATAAGGCAAACAACGGGGACATCTAAAGCATATTTAAATATTTGCTTTAAATTATATTTCAGTTTGTGGGTAAAGAGTACCATAAAACACTCAAAATTCTTGAGCAGAGAAACATTTAGTCAATCCTAATTTTCCTGAGGACATTTAGTACAAGTTGTAGTAACGTTAATGAGAACGTGCCCTGGGCCAGTGTTTTATAAAATCCCACAAAACACCCCATTTAAAAAGATTTTAAATTTAAACACATCTGGGAAGTATTGATTCACTAAAGCTAACATGCTAGTGCATGTTCCAGATCACAGGCTCCTTAGCTCTCTTTCACTGCGTGTCCCAAAAGCACTCAACAAGGAAGATGGTACTTGCGAGCCCCCTCCCTACTGTAATAGTTTGGATCGGTTCAGGAAGTAAACTCTAGATGAGATTCTATTCTATGAGTAATTATGAAAACTGCACTTCTTTTTATAAGACTTGTGATTGTGCTTAATCGTTCTTGGTACCTCACTCAGAATTTCTACGAGTCCTAAACCTTTAAATATACACGGAACAACTGAGCATGGGCATATTTATCTAGGTAACTGTTTTCTTAGTTTTCTACCTAGCTGACAAACATTTATGTAGAGATAAACATTTGCTCTCTTTGATTAAAGACCTAAGTGTTCCCATGCACCATTTAAGAGACTTAACACACTGTGCCTCCGAGTCAGCTGCCACCAAGAAAAAAACACCTAAAACAAATAACAAGGACATAGTAAGTAAGCCTGTGGGTAATTTAATATGTATGGATTACGAATGTACTGATTTATTGAATTAGGATGTAATTGTGTGCATTGTGTACACAACATGTGTGAAAGTCAGAGGACTATCTGCAGGATGAGTTTGATGTTACTTCCTTCTCTCGTGTGGGTTCTGGAGTCTGATCACAGAATGTCAGGCTTGGCATCAAGCATCTTGACCCACTGAAGCCATCTCACTGGCCAAGAAAACATAGATATTTTAAGGAATAGCCTTGCTTGTCTAAGCCTAGAAAATGAATGTCTCATTGTGGAAAGAGGATGTCTAAGGGACAACATTTGACCATAATAATCCAACTGCTGGGGTTAATCCTGTCCCCATTTATATGTGCCATTCCAGTAATAAATTGTATACAGAATAAAAAAGCATTGCTATTTTCCTAGAGAAATATCTTTATATTTTTATTGTTGCTCTAGCCTACCCAGTTCCGAATTTAGAAAAATGTAAAAGAGAAATAGCTAAGTTTCTATAAGAAAGGGAGTCACTGAAAAGTCTATAGACTTTTGGCTGATGAGATGGCTTCACTGGGAAAGGTACTCACAACCAAGACTGACAGCCTGACTTCCATCTCTAGAACCCACATGGTAAAAGAAATCAGTTCTTCAAAGTTAACCTTTGATGTCTGCATGTGTCTCGGCACATGCATATGTAGAGCATATTCATAACTGACTTATACTAATTAATACTTCTACTGACATTCTTATATTTTTAATGTATTTCCTATTTACTTAGCTACCGACCCATCTGATACACATATATTTAGAGAGAAACATTTGCTCTTCTTGATGCTGACGCAACACCTAAGCGTTCCCATCCACCGTCTTTCCCAAAAGGCTTAAGTAACACATAGTGCCTCCGAGTCAGCTATCAAAAAGGAAAGTACCTATGAAGAATTATAATGATTCAGTAGATAAGTAGGTAAATAATAAGATATGCATGAAATTTAAAAACACTTCTTTAAGTATGTATGTCTGTATGGGTATATACCACATGTGTGACCTAAGAATCAAGACTAGGGCTTCAGATGCCCTGGAGCTAAGGTGATCCATGTAACACAGGCAGGGCTGCAGAAGGGACTAAACTTGGTGCTTCTAGAAAAACTGTTAAGTGCTCTTAACCATCAACTCCCTGTGCAGCCCTTTAATATTCTCATTTCTGAATGAAAATTCAAAAGGGTGATGAGTGATACACAAATTCAAAATCATGGAAACATATGGCATATTTAAGGCACAAATCTTGAGTTTTCAAGCTCTGCCTTCTAAGTCTTTACCCCATCAGTGTGTCTCTCATATGACTATTTTGCTTTTAAGAATATCAAATACTTCCCCAGCCAAAAGATATATAGTGTACTGATTAGTGTTTTAAGTGTTTAGATACGTGAAGAATTTCAAAGCTATCAGCAGAGTTTGCGTTCCTTTCTACATTTGTTAAAAGCATATCCATGAATCTGCACGTGCCCACGCTCCTTTCCCAGGCAAGGTCATATGTTATGGCCTCGAGTAATTAGATCAACTTGGCTGAAGCGGCCACTGCACAACTTGAGGCTGTGACAATTTCATTCAGAGAAATAAGACTTTTAATATTTTTACAAGAAACAGAATATGATGGCAATTTCCAGGATAAATATAGTTGTAGTTGCCAGGATACAAACATGTTTGTAAACCATGCAGGGCATACAAGATTAACATGTAAGAACTGTTGTCTTGTCAGGCTTCCATGGTTGCCAGGATACAAACATGTTTGCAAACCATGCAGGGCATACAAGACTAACATGTAAGAACTGTTGTCTTGTCAGGCTTCCATGGTTCTTTACATACTAAGGGAGTGTGCAGAGAAACACAGAGCAGCTGGAATGCTTCACTGCCTGAGGAAGTGCCCCACGAGCCATGGGCTCTAACTTGAAAAATCTCTGACACATGCCTCCCAAGGCAACTTGACAAGGCCAACACCATGGCTCCTCGCAATAGATTTATGACTATACATTTCTGCTTCAAAAGTGGTATATTATTTCTTGGAGGAAAGAATATATTTTATTGGCTAATACTCATTATGAGTTTTAATTTGGTAGAATTTTATAAATTTGTGAATATAAATATTCACAAAAGATAAAGATTCAATTTATTTAGATTAAATTAAATAGTGAAGAACATAAATCTTTTTATATCAGTTTACCCTTGAGCTCTGTAAATTGATAAACTACAAGAAGTCTCAATGAAAAACATTTCCATTCATGTAAGTAATAAAGTGAACCCAACTCTTTTGTTTGTTTTTAGACAAGAAACTGCCAGGTAGCTTATACAATGCTTTACAAAATATCAAAATAATGTACTTTGATTTTTTTTTTCAGATAATCTTTACACAAGCACACAATACAGTATATAAGCAGAGTACTGATGATAAACTATTTCTAAAATACATACAGTGTGGGTGAAGCACACATTTTAATGTATAAAAATGCTTTGTTGGAAGCCTCCCTGAACCATTTTACATCAACAAAAAAAAAAAAATTCAATTAGAATAGAGTGTGTAGATATAAGCAGAGAATTTGTAACACAGGACCCTCTGATGGCCAAGAAGCACTTCAAGAAATGTTCAACATTTCATCAGAAAAATGCAAATAAAACAATGTGTCAATTTCTCAGAAAATTGGGAACTGATTTACCTCAACACCTAGCTATGCCACTCCGGAGCATATACCCAGTGAGCTCCTCCATAACCATGGGGCACTTGCACAACTATGTTCCTAGAAGCTATATTTGCAATAATCAGAAATAGACAACAACTTAGATGTCCCTCCACTTAAGAATGGCCAAAGAAAATGTGACGCATGTACGCAATGGACTCAGCTGTTAAAAAATAATGACATCATTAGATTTTCAGGCAAACGGATGGAACTTGAGAAGGCCACCATGAGTGACATACCCTAGACCCAGGAAGACACTCATTGTATGTACTCACTTGTAAGTGGACATTAGCCATAAAGCAAAGGACAAACATGCTATAATCCACAGACTCAGAAGCTAAGTAAGAAGGAGAGTCAAGGAGGGACGCATGGATCTCCTGAGTGGTGGAAACAGAGTAGACATCAAGGGTGAATGGGGAAGGAAAACTAGATGAAGGTGTGATGGAAACAGGAGGGATCAGGTTAGGGGAGGATGGACAGAGAGACTACTAGGAGAAAGAACTGAAATGGAGTTGCTCATTCCCCTGATGAGCTTGAAACCCAAGACAATGAACCCTCCCAGGTATCTAGGACGGGCACTCCACACAATGGGGGATATGGAGCCTGAAACATGCATCTCTTGTAACCAGGCAAGACTTCCAATGGAGGTATTTGGACACCAACCTAGCCACAAAATCTTTGACCTACAGTTTGTTCTGCTTATAAGATGTGATGGGATAAAAGTGGCTCAGAAATTGTGGAACAGGCCAAACAGTAACTCATCCAGCTTAACCCATGGCATGAGAGGGAGCCTACCTGACACTGCCTAGAGGTCTAGAGACCTAGGATAGAATCAACCACTGCCCTCCCCCCAAAAAATCAATAGAATAATTCCTAATGTATAATCTATTATACTCATTATTATACTCATAGATTAGTGCTTAGGGCAACTGTCATTAGAGAGGCTTCACCTAGCAATTGATCTAAACAGGTGTACAGACCCATTGCTTAATATTAGGTGAAGCTCGGGGAATCGTGAAACATAAAGAAGGTTTGTAGAAGCCACAGGGGTCAAAGATACCACAAGAAAAGCCATGGACTCAATCAACCTTGGTCCATAGTAGCTCCCAGAAACTGAAATGTCAACCAGGGAGCCTGTAAGGGACTTTCCTAGGTCCTCCACTCATATGCTACAGGTCTGTAGCTTGGTCTTCTTGTGGGACTCTTGTTAAGGTGATGCAGGATTGGACAGTGGAGAGGTAGGTGGAGAAAAGGCTAGGAAAATGGAAGAGGAGGAAAGGAGGGGGAGATTCCGGGAGGAACAAAGATGAGACAGATGTGCATGTTTCTCTTGATGCATCTCTTCATAAATAAGGTTGTTATGAATGTTTTATAAGGGATGGAATTGTACAAAGTCATTTGACTTATATAGGTTAGTAAATTACATTATACTTACTGGATCAGAGTAATTTGGTGTGTTCTTTGATTTGACTGCTTAATTGAGTTCAAAGGGTGTAGTGGCAGAACTGATAAAGCCCACTACAGAGTTGAGATGTGTGTGTCTACAGCTTGGCAACAACAGGCCAAGGGGAGTGAGTGAAAACAACATTGGGGTGTTTTTATCCATGTGGGACAGAAGCAGTAGGGGTGGTAGAGTGAACCTCGCCTGAGTTCTTAGAGGTGGTCAGGAGCGCCAAGTTCGAGATCCCTGTAGTGCCAGATGGCCCCGTGGGAACCAGCAAAGTGCAGGATAAAAGGTTAAGCCAGTATTTAAGATTTCTGGCAACACTGCTCTTTCATTTTTGTCTACAGATCTTAGGTTGTTCACTTTTAACCAGAACATTTGGGATAATCTGTGCCTCCCACAGCAGCTCAGATGGTAGAGCACCAAGTACTGAGTTTGGTCCCCAGCATAATGCCATGGAGGTACACACTTGCACTCCCAGTATTTGGGAGGCATAGGCAGGAGGACTGGTGAATACATTTTGTTCATCCTTGGCTAAACAAGGATTTTAAAGCAACCCAGGATACACGAGATTCTAAGTCAAGAAAAAAATGATTTGTGTACGTATTTACATATACATGTTCCTACCTATGTCAGCCAATGATACTGCACTTAATAAAATGGCTCCTTCTCTTTCATACCACCCCCAAAAAATTATGACTGAGCAAAATATCAATCACACTCCAGGATTTTCCCACGAATCCTTGTCCAGTGTCTGTCTACCTAAGACTCTGTTGACTAGTCCTGTGGGAATGGTTAAGCAGTAAGAGGAGAATGAATGACTTATCTTGGAACATCTGTATCATTACTCCCTGACAGGATGCCTGGAGAGTATTCAAAATGTCACATTCTAGCAATGACTAATGTAGAAACCAAAGGTCAATGCATGTACTGCTTTTATATCTCTTTATTACTGGTGACTGGATACTTTTAGGTGTCAACAAATCCATCCAGTTTCTGTCACTTTGGCCTTGGTACTGATTGTCCTGGTTCTCCACTGCACACAGTTCTCAAGCTTCTGTCAAGGGCTTATGGTCAGTTTGTGACAACTTTTATGAATGATTCTCTAGGGAAGCAGATATGTGTACAGAGATGTGCAACCTTCTAAATCTTGCTGTGAAGTTTTAAAAGATAGGCTTGTCACCTGCATTCTTTCAATTTCACCTGAATTTTCTCGAGTAAATGGGCTAAAAAAACAATCCGCTAAGAACCCTAAAAGCACAAGTTTCCCGAGAGAAGAAGCGTTTGAAGCATTAACAGGCAGGGAGTTCCAGAGCAGCTGCCTGCCTCTCACATTTCACACTTCCCAGCTGCACAACCGTGTGGAGCAGCTCCTTAAGGTAAACCCTGTATGTGCAGATGTGTACACATTTGCACACACACTTCACCGACTCTGTTCACTTACTTAGAGAACCTGCGCAGAGCACGCTTTCCTATTTCTCTGCTCCAGGCTTTGGATTGATGCTGAAGTGGGGTTCAGATCTCCACCACCCATCTTCAAAGAGATTGTTATAATAAAAATTGCTAGCATAAAAATGCCTGCCAACACTTTCACAACTGATCTAAACAGTGAGTAAAGTATATTTCTTTATATTAGACAACTCAAACAGTGAATTCTGATACCAGCTTTATTTTAGAAGCCAACTAAACGTGTTTTAAATAACCTTTAGGTAGTGTTTTAAGATACAGAAAGCATGTTAAATATATCAACAACTTAAACATATTATCCTAATTTTTATTCAAACTGTAACATTTCTAACCACATCAAAATCATTTTAATGTCTAATATCTAATCCCTGTACCACTTTCTCAAAATAACATTATCAACAGAAAATGGTAATTAAAATGCTATATTTATACATTTTGCTTTATGTGTGGCTGGGGTAGGGAGGTGCATACATGTCTCAGTGGACATGTAAATGAATGAGAACGCTTATCAGGAATTGGTTTTCTAGGTTCTTGGTCCTCAGGATGGGACTTCAGATGGCAGGCTTGGGGCAGCTCCTATCCCCACTCCAGCACTTCACTGTCCAAAGAAAAGGTCATTTTCATCCAATAACTATGCTGTGCTTTATATAAATTTTAAAAATTCACTGCAAAAACACCCCAATTATCAGTGAAGTCACCTCATAGTCTTTAATAGAGGAACATAAAATTTAGTGATATGAATTAAGCTAAGGGTCAAAGTAGATAGTAGGTAACAGAGGATTTTTTCTGTTTGTTTTGTTTTTTCTGTTCTAAACCCATAAATAGCTGTATGTAAATTAAACCTCAGTCAGATTGTGACTGAGGCAAAACCTATTTCATTCTTGTACTTGGTGACTATGTGTTGCTATCTTTATAACTGAAGAGCAAAGGTCAGTAGTACTCAGCTTTTCAGAACCACATGGATAAAGCAGCTAGATGACTAAAAATGCCATAACCTGTTACTATCTGAGTATTTAATCTAGGTTTCTAAAGCAGGAAAACTATTGTCAACAACCATTCAGTAACTTAGCCAGCGACGGCTTACTTTATGGCAAACAGCACAACTGGGAATGAGCTGCCAGTGTGCAGAGAACTCCGACGGCCAGAGCATGTCGGGAACACCGCCGTGCTCACAAAGACTGAATTCATTACCATCATTATGCTGCTCATGACAAATACTCAGCCTTCTACGTTTTGTAAAATGGATATCTTGGCAAGGCATTGCTGTGCGCATCTTTAATCTCAGCACTCAGAAGGCAGAGGCAGGCAGATCTCTGATTCTGTTACCAGTCTGCTCTACGGGACACCTACGGTGGTGACACAGAGAAACCTTGTCTTGAAAAACGAAATTAAACAAAACCAGAATAAGTAAGAAATATGATTGTCTGGGACAATCATATCAGTAAGCTACTAAGCAAGGGGAGACTACTGTTAGTGTCTTTGATTATATAAAAAAAAGATGGTAAGTTATCAGACAGAAAGCCAAAACTGTAAGCCAGAAACGTCAGTAAGCAATTCTAACAGGGAGCTTCATTCAGAAAATTTCAGACACAAAGTTGGTGAGAAAGGAAACTGAAATTCACGCAGACAGACCAATTCCTAGTCCATTGGTCCCAAGGGAGTCACTTCAATTTTGTGCAGAGATTCATCAAATTATTCCATCTCCTATACCTCACCCAGCTATGAATATTGTCTTACGAATGAGGAATTAAGCGCTAAATGCTCTAGTTTTTCTGAATGAACTCATGCCAGAGGACATGGATATCTCCGACCGATGTCAAGTGAGCTGTGGAAACTGAACAACAAGCTCCTGTGAAGCGTCATGTTTCCAGGTCTGGATGTCAGTTGCCACAGTGCAGAAGGGTGGAGTAACAGTGGAAGGAGTCACAGGCCATGCCTCCGCCCCATGAATAAACCCACAGGAAATACCGATGAGAACAAGAAAAAAATTACTGCTTACAATTGTTAGAACAGCTTTCTGATTGTAAGCCTGGCTTTCCGCTGAATTTATTACTTTTAATTTATCAAGTCTATTGTAATGAAACCAACAACCCCCTTTGATTGATATTAACTTGTTGCACAATACTGCACCATGGCCATTTTGTTTTGGCTGGGTATTTTATAAAACTATGAACAAATCAGAATTGTCTGGAAAGAGGCTTACTTTTGATTCCTTTGTTTATATAACACAGCAAGTCAAAGCAAGCCATGAAAATTATGACAGAGACTCCACAAACAGTATAATGACCCATGTTTATTTTCACAGAAGCCATGATTTACCACTTGCCCTGCCTATTCGTCCATGACATAATTGGGTTAGAGCCTACCTGTGCATTTCTCAATTTTAATACACAAGAAAACATATTTGGTTTTAGAGTCCGGTTAACCAAATGTATCATTTATGAATCTAACACAATGGCATCCATATAAGATGCTTTGTTTGGTTTCCAGGGCTAATGAACAACAGGCACAGCAGAGCCGTGACCGGGTGTTGCACACGTGCCGGGACAGCTGGGACTATATGTGCGACACGTGTACAAGGTCATTTTGTCAAACCCTGCATAGAGGTGTGATGTCCACTCCTAGCTAAGGAGCTATTGCCAACTGATGGGTGTCTGTAGCGAGAAAGTCAGTTTCTTTGGGGATACAGCCTCTGAAGGCTGATTCAACCCATAGATGGTCCTCTATCCATAAAGGCAGCCCTACCTAGACTTTATAAGATCTAGCAGAAAACAGCACTGAGGTTAGGAAGGAGAAGAACTGAAGGGAATGGGAATGGCCAGGTGAAAAGCTCTAGGGTAGATTAGACCAAAATATATAAGAAAAGAAATCATTTTAATACTATTAATCTGAATCACCTACAAGTAATGTCTGGAGGGTCAAGTTAGGTAAATTAATCTTTAATACCTTCAAGTACTATGGTTCTACAGATACAAAACTGAAGGGCTTCCACTTCAATATGCTATGTTATTAAGATTCTCAGTGGAGAATGGGAACTTTCTTCATTCTCTGAATTAGAACATATTTTGATAAAGTTTGTTACATATCTTTAAATAGGAATTTATTGATCTCTCCTTTTAGCATAACAATTGAATATGAAATGAATAAATGATTCACAAAGTCCCTCTTCTCAAAGCCTATTCATGAAGAAAATCCTCAGTGATTAACTATCACTCTGTTATGCCCAGTGTAGGGATGCTAGGTCAGGGAGGTGGGAGGGGGAGGGGGAGAAAGCACTCTCAAAGAGGTGGGGGAGGGGAGATGGGATTGGGGGATTCTGGAAGGGAAACCGGGAAAAATGATAACATTGGAAATGTAAGTAAAAAAAAGTAGCTAATAAAATGAAAAAATAAATAGAAAAAAATCCCCATGTGTTTGCTCGAAATGCTTGCATTTTTTATTTCTTTGTTTTGAACCTCACTATTTCTTCTGGTTCTCCAAATTCAATTGGATACCAATGTTCATATTTCAAAATCTAAGAAAACAACCATGGGAAAGATCTGACTTTCACTAGTTGGGGATAGGAAGAGATGATTTAAGATCATGAAATACAGGACAGACAGAATGCTTCACAAATTCGTTTGTGTCTGTGAAGGAGGGTGGGTCCTCCGAACATGTATCTCAAGTCTTCCATTCTGATGCCAAAGTGTAGGCAAACATGACTCAGTTTAGTTCACATTCTAATTACAAACCTGAGTAGATTTATGTGTTTAATGAATCAGTGAAATAAAATAGATTAGGAAACAAATCAAATAAACCAGAAAACGGAGTCACAACAGTCTTTGCAGAAAACAGAGTCACACACTAAAATGTCTTTACACACATTTTATTGCTCTAATTTCTGATGATTTTTCTAAATAGACAAATCCTGGAGACTGACAGTACACATAATTTTTTAAGAAATTAGGAAATTATGAAAGACCCTCCAAACTGGTAATTCAGAAATGCAGAACGTGAGAATTATGACAACCCATTATGCAAACTGTGAGGGTAGATGAAAAAAGCAGAGAAAAATCTAAGCTCCTAAGTCAGTAGAGTAAAAGAATGCTTCATTATCAGATCTTGGCTATTAGTGAGAGAAATTAACAAATCTTCAATGTTCTCTACAGTTTACAATATTCAGTTGGAAACATTTTCTAACTTCAGCAGGTTATAAACCCATGACTTAGATGTGGCAAAGGAAGTCAGTTACTCTTCTGCTAAAAGAGGCACAGTTTATGATGAAAAGAGACAATGAATGTATAGTGTTTTCCTTTTAAAAAATGAATCAACTGCAAGGAAGATAAGAAATCATCAAATGCGGCAGAATCACAAACTTGAGACAGATGTGATGCTCTCTGAGGCCAGGAGATAGACTGGAGGTTGAGGGAGTTTTCTGAGGAATGTGGCACTTATCTTATAGTTTGAGGGAAGTACCTGGGCCAGTGTCACATGCCTGGAGAAGCAAGCAGGAATATCTAGCAGAAATGATCATCAGCCACAGGAGGGACTTGGTGTAGTTCAGGGCTGCAGATAATGAACATTTAAAAAGTGGTTCATAAGACACTAGAAAGAGATGCAAACTCAAATGCCCAAAGAGACTCAAATGGATAAAATTTGTGAATGAAATTTAGAGAAAATTAAAGAGTAGGAGTAGCAATATGGCTTAGGGTGTCTGCACCAGACCCAGTAGCCTGGGCTCGATCCTCAGGACCTGCAGGGTGAGAAGAGAAAACTAGTTCTTTCTAGTTCTCCTCTGACCTTCTTATGCATAATGTAGCATGTGCCCACATATATCATACACACATTCACAAAGATGTATTTAATGATTTTAAGTAAGAAAGATAACTATCCTACCTAAAAGTAAAATAAAATAAGACTTTAAATAAAAAGAGTGATGTATCCTCTTTAAGGAAAACAGTTGGAATCGTTAGTTGCCCCCTTATATGGAGCAACCAATCTCCTAAGTTCCAGGTCAGAAATCTCCTCTTTTAAAGTTAAAATGCCAATGCCAACTTTTTAAGAAAGTGTAAGGAAATGAGGCTAAATAGAGACGTGCGCTGAGTTGCCTGTCACTTTGTAACTCCCGAAGTGGAGTTAGGCAAAGCCTAGCTTATAAACGGCTCTGTGATAAGGGGTTTGGACTTTACCTTGAAAACCACAAACTCATGAATAGGTTTGAAACTAACATTCCAGAGCACTATTTGTGTCTGTGATATAGGAAGACTGGGAAGGAGCTGTATGAGGATTTACACAAGACAGTGATGGGCCTGGAAGGACACAGATTTGTAAGAAGTCCAAGGAGGTACAAGGTTGGTATGTTACCCAATTTAAACTTGAAGCCAGGTCTTGATATTTTATATTTACTTCAGTGTTTTCATTTCTTCTGCTTATGTACTTATTTATTTTGAGCCCAGCTTTTCCTATATAGCCCAGGCTGCCTTAAAATTTGTGATTATACAGGTACATCTCTGAAGAAATCTAGAGATATCTTAAGGAGAACATTCTGTAATTTATAAGGTGTCTGGATGATTCTGTACAAACCTGAGGACTTACATAGTGCAGGGAAATAATGTACTAAAATAAGGAGAATAAACAAAACATATAGTCACAGAATGCTTAACCTGTGCTTTGGTAAGCAAATGTTCTGTCTAATTTACAACAACTCAAAAGAAAGCATACTAAAAAGGCTTGAATGCTGTTGCTCATCAGAACTCAGGCTGGAAATCTGTCTTTCCAGTGGTGGGCAGTGATTGTAGAGCCTCAGGAGATCATTATAGATTCGCTTTGTGAACTCAGTGGTATCTTATGGAAAGGCTTGAAGGAATTCTCTCAGCTTCCTTTCACTTTTCTGCTTTCAACCAAGTCAGGTTTAGTCTCCTTTACCAAGTCTTAGGGTAAATACCGCTGTGCTGAAAAAAATCACGACCAAACAACCTGAGAGGAAAGGGACTCACATTTCCACATGGCTGTTCATTATCTAAGGAAGTCAGAGCAGGAACCTGGAGGCAGGACCTGAGGTGGAGGCCATGGAGAAGTGCTGCTTCCTGGTTTGCTCCTCATGGCTACTCAGCCCGCTTACTCAAAGAACCCAGGGTGGTTAGCCTAGCAAGGGTAGCACTCACAATGGACTGGGCCTTCCCCATAGATCACTCATTAATAAAATGTCCTAAGGGTCACCTACAGCACAGTTCTATGGAGGCATTTTCTCAATTGAGGTTCTCTCCTTACTGATGACTCTAGCTTCTGTCAAGTTGATATAAAACCAGCCAGCATACCAGGTGACTGCAGTAAGAAGGTCTCCACTTAAGGCTGAATCTTAGACTGTACCTTGATCATAAACATCACAAAGAACTGTGACATTAAGAAATAAATTACGCAGTACATTGCATTTTAGTGTAGCACCATGGATGGACTAAGTCTGGTCCCATCACATGCACAGTAAGAACAGAAAGTACTATCTTACTCTGGAAACACCTGACAAATTCCACGACTAACAGCACCTCGCTTAACAAGTTTTCCGGATCATTTGCACTGTTGTTAAACTGTATATATAGAGGAAGAAAGTGGGTAGGTTTACTCTGGTTAACTACGAAATTTTCCTTTAGTTCCATTGAGTAAAGGCCAGACGACCGTAAATCAAATGGAAAGTGAAGTCATTAGGTGGGGCGAGGTGACATCAAGCCTCTGAGTGTTTTCCTCTTAACCTTCTGCTTAGGCACTTCATGCCATTTGCCCAACTGGCATAAGACAAGATTACAAAAGAGCATTTCTTAAACAGCTCTGTGGATAATAAATCAACCCCTGCTGCCTGCTTAAAAAAAAACCTAAAATATGTTCTATTTTTCTTTTAAGTTTAAATACTATTTTTCATAAGATCACTAAAAATATTTGGTTATAAACTTTCTATACCTGAAAATTCCTGGCAATTATACTTACACGAGCAACGAAAATTGCTAAATTATCACATACGGAAATAAGTTTCACGCTTGTCTTTTTGCAACAATACAGCTAAGCTCTGGTCTCTGCCTAAAAGAAACCTTCAAGGAGAGTAGTAACAAGCTTTAGCCTAGATTACTCGATGATTTTTGTTTTTAGAAAGATACAGGAGCATAAAGGTGGTCAAATCAGTCAGTTACACGACTGCATCCTATTAGTCAGTACATGAAGTGGCGTCTAACACTGTAGGGACTTGAAACAACAAGGAGATCACTCCTCAGTTAAGTTATACTTCTCAGATGAGGCCAGGTTTGTGGGGAGGAGACTCCAGTCTCTACTGTCCGCTTTTCTAAAAACCAAAGCTGACAGCCACTAAGGCAGAAGAAAGGGATGCTTTCTGGCTTTTCCATTACAGATACTACTTTTAATCAAAACTTGCTGTCAAGAATTGGTCTAATAATATTCTTCACCAACAACTCTGACCTGCAGTTTAGCCATGCGCACAGCGGGTAAAGGTCTGGGGACTTTTGCTGAGAACTAATTGCTATCACAGCCGTCCACGTAATTGCCCTATTTACTGCACTCATCTCTGCTTTCTCTATTTCAGTGGACTAGGGAGTCACTTGGCTAACGTGTCTCCCAAAATTTTTTTGCACCACTTAATGTTCATGAAGAACTTAAAGTCTGATTTTTATAAAGTCAGCTAGCTCTGGTGGCTGCCTCTGTCACTAGTACTTGGGAGCTTGAAGCATGAGGACTGCTGAGAGTTTGGGGCTAGACTAGGCTATGGAGTGAGATCCAGAGTCAACATAAACAAACACGCAAACAAATTAAATCTGCTTAGCACTTTTCTCCCTAATCTTCATTTGTTACTTTATATGTATGTCTATGATGAAACAAAAGTTGCCAGAGACATACAATAAAATATTGCAGATACTCTGAGGACCCAGAAAGGAACCAGGTAGTTATTAAATCCAGTATATTTTACAAAATAGATATCCAAGGTAACACTGACTTCATCAGTCCTCAGATGTTATTACTCATTAAAGAAAGAAGCACCGAGCATTGGCAGCACAGTTACTCTCTCTGTCTTTCCTGTACCTCACGCTTAAAGCTCAGCAGTGGAGTCACTCAGCTATACTGTCTGTTCTCGATCACTTTAGGACTCTTTGTCAGGAGTGTCAAATACGCAGGGCTCCCAAATCTGTAGCTCAAGATCTCTTTTATCCCAGAAAGTCTGGGATTATATCCGTAACTGTGTTTTAATGATCTGTAGGTCTTATTTTTAACCCAATCAAAACAAAATCCAGTTTTTGTTCTTTGAGAATGGAGATGGCTAATCTTGGTTGTTAACCAAACTATACCTGGAAATGACTAAAACCAAGCAGGTGGACACAGTAGGAGTTTTCTGAGTGTATTGGTTGACGTAGGTAGGGAGACCCACTCTAAATCTGGGCCACACATCCTGGTGGTAGCTCATAACAGGAAATGGGAGAAGGAGGCTTTGACTTTTTGATGGTTTGCCACAGTTTCATGAGAAAGCTCATCTACACTGTTGCGGACATTCCTTTGCAGGTTTGACAGCCCATTTCTTTGTTATTCCAAAGTAGCCTGAAGATCAGCAGCCCTCCAGCTTCAGACTGGGACTGCCAAGGCACCCAGACTAACAGGATGCTTCTGCATTTCTATGTATTTAACTGTATCAGTCACCCAGATTTCTCCTTCTCCACTGTCATCCCAGGAGGAAGCAAGAACTGACAGTTTTCTGCTGAAACAGTTCCAGGATCTAGGAATGCCTTAGAAATTCCCCAAGCAGCAGAGATTATTGAGGACTTTTCTGGATTACTGGATGAACTATCATTACCTTTACTTCCCACCACCAAAGAGTGTATTTGTGTATGATGTGTATAGGTATATATGTATGTATGTATGTATGTATGTATGTATGTATGTATGTATGTATTTATGCATACATGGATATTCCTGACAATGTATTGATAACTTCAGAGGTTAAATTTAGAAGGAATAGAATAAGTGATTGGCAGAAGAAAGTGGAAGAAATCATAAGGTCCATGTGGTGCCATGGTTACTGCGCACTGCTCTTAGATCTACAGTGTCTTAATTACTTTAACTTGTGTTGTAAAACAAAACCTGACAAAGGCAACCTAAGGTAGGAAAGGCTGATTTTAGCTTACAGTATGAGGGTATAGTCAGATGAGTTGATATTTAACTCATTTCTCTTTATATCCAGCTCAGCAGTACAGCCCAAGGCACAATGCCATTCAATTTCTGGGTGAGTGCTTTCACTGCATATAATGCTGTCTGAAAACAGATGCACATACACAACCAGATGTGTTTCCATGGTGATTGTAAATCTAGTTGATAATGAAGACTAACCAATGCTTAAGATTGAGAGAAATCAATGAGCAATTTGGTGCAAAAGGAGTGTGAGTTTAGAATTGCATAGACAAAGCAGATGTGACTGTTAAAGAGTGTCTAACTTAGGGTTTCTCTGCTGTGAGAAGATGCCACAGCCAAGGCAACTCATAAAGAAAAATATTTAACTGAGGCTGGCTCATAGTTCAGAGGGTTAGTCTGTTACTGATTTGGAGGAATAATGGCAGTGTGTAGGCAGACAAAAATGTTGCACAGGGATCTGAAAGTTCTGTATCTAGAACCAAAGGGAATAAATAAATAAATAAATAAATAAATAAATAAATAAGGAGAAAATAAATAAATAAATAAAGAAAGAAAGAAAGAAAGAAAGAAGGAAGGAAGGAAGGAAAGAAAGAAAAAGAAAGAAGGAGTGACAGTAAGCTTGGCTTGAGCCTCTGAAACCTCATTCCCTAACAAGACCACATTTCCTAATAGAGCCATCCCCTGTGAGCCAGTGAGGCCATTTTCATTCAAACCATCACAAAGAGATTAGTGCTATTAAAGAGAAACCTGGAGATGCATCCTGGGACATTAAAAAACACACCTCAAATAAGATCCCACTATGAAAAGAAAAGCATCATCTTTTAAAAATGAAAATTCAACTGAAGAAAGGGGGACTGCACAAAGGATATCCCTGAAGGAAGGGATTCCGTGGTTGAAAACAAACAGCTAGGAGAGGTGTTTTTGTGGTCAAGGTTTAGCGACCACAGCAGCTGTGGTAGAGAGCCAGATCTCTCAGACTGGAAACATAACTTGGCTGTGTTCTCAGAATACTGACTATTTTGCAGGAACTGAAATTGCAAGAGGAAGTCATAAAGGCTTGCACCGAGGTAGCAGAAGACTGCAGAGGACAAGCAGCTCTTCTCTGGGTCAGATTTCTGTCACAAGGTCTCCATGGTAAAAATCTGTGAAGCTTAATAGTAAGTTTTAATAGAAACACCAGGAATTTGGAGATACAGGCAATGAGATATAAGATGCTTAGGGAAGCTGCAGGCATGGAGTGGATCTGGGCCAAGACAGGTGACTGCAATAGAGCTGGGGATATGGGGAAACCAGTCTGCAGTAAAACAGAGAGGATGCCAATTATAAGCTTAGATACTGGACATAGATCTTCAACATTTGCTTTGCCTTACTGCAGGTCTTGCTTTGCTTCTAGTTTTTCATTGCTACTCTTAACCTTCCTAGTGGAAAAAATGTATTAATATACAAACACATGTAAGCATTAATAATTGCATGAAAAGAGAGGCTATGCATTTGAAGAAGAAACACAAATGACTGAGAAACACTTAAATGTTCAGTGGTAGCCATCAGGGAAATACAAATCACTCCTTAGTGATTTCATTGTACACTATCTGCATAGCCAAGATCAGTACTTTTTACGCTGTCTTCTGTTGTTCAGATCCAACATTAATCCATGGGAGGCAGATAGGGCCACAGGATCATTTCTACTTTTCTGCATGTGTTGAGGTTTGCTTTGTGGCCTAATATGATACATTTGTTGAGAGCTCCATGAGATGTCAGGAAGAAAGTATATTGTTTTAGTGTCTAGATGAATGATCTTTAGATGCCTGTCCACCAGAAGTATTTGATTTATGATATGGTTCAATGCCAGGACTTTTCTGTTTGATTTTCAGCTAGACGACCTCCGTATTAGTGAAAGTTGGATACCGAAGGCACTCACTACCATTATTTTAGGGACATTTTAAAAACTGTGATTTTCTGCTAGGTATATACATGTTTTCGAATTTTAATATCCTCTTGATTGATATTCTTTTTTGATTAGATTTTATTGTCCTTCCCTATCCATTCTTATTAGGGTTGGCCTGACTCTATTTTCTCACATACTGTTCTGCCTGATTCTTTCTTGCTTCTATTTGCTTGGATGCTATTCTCAATTCTTTAACCCTATGGTGACTTTGTCCTTACTGGTCAACTGTGGTTTTGTTTTGTTGTTGTTAATACATTGGAAAATGGATACTGTATTCCAATCTAATCTGTTATTCTATCTTTGGAACAGAAATCAATCACAGGGTTTCTTCATTCCTGTTAATTTAATGTTGTGGTGAGTCCCCCCCCTTTTAATTAACCTTCTGTGATTATTATTTCTTGTGTAAAAATATAAACTAGTTCATAAATTTGCTTATCATCCTTGAGGAGAGCCATAATGTCCCCTGTATCATTTTAATTTTTAGCATGTGTTCCCTAAGTTAGCACTCTTGGGTAGATTTCTAATTTCCTTTAGGAAAGATATTTTCTACCAAATTCCTTTCAGTAACAGATGGCGATTCACAGTCTTTGGCTGTAAGTAGACAACAATATTCTGTATCTCTCTGTAAATTCATAATCTCCCACCCCCCCCCTCTCTCTCTTTCCTTCTCTCTCTTTCTCACACACACATCCCTTCTCTTTACCCTCTTCCTAGATTCATCCTACTGTATCTTTTTTCCTTCACTGCCAATCAGTAGTTTCCCTCTAACCAAAGTTTGTTTTGGAGATATTTTTCTAAAGCATTGTTCATTCTGACATTCTTTGCATTATAGTATTTTAAAAATTCTTTTATATATTTACAAAAGAATTTTAAATACATAATACTATTACATATCTGTTGTTATTTCATTACCTCTGCTCTGGAAGCTTTATCAGAATCCATGCAGCATGACTTGGGCATGGCGCTCTAGTTCCCTGCCTCTTCTTCTGTAGCATGCTCACTGATAGGACAGCTTCACTCTCAGGGCAACAGATTCAGCAGAAGCCTGCAGTCAATAACTACTGTCTCTGTAAAGGAGCTCGAGCAGTAGAAAATCCATGAAATTTTCTTTGGAAGATGATTTGTCTTTTCTTCCTTCTTAGCCTTTTCCTAGGTTGCATACCTTAAGATATATATATATATATATATACACACACACATATCTAATAGGGCTATAGGGGTGGGAGAGACATGGATGCTATTGATCATTTGAAAGGCATATCATTTTCTAGCACCGATTTTGACACATAGTTACACCTTCATAACAATGAGGCTGAGAAAGGTAGTCGATTGTATTAAGGCTGGACTACAACGCAGCATATTTAAAAACATAAAAATCACATTTAAAAATAAAATATAGCTTCAGGTTAGCAGCCTCAGAATCTTCTAAAACATCCAGATATGTTGGGGATACAAAGAAGATTAATTATGAAAAAAAATGTTAGGAGCCTATACACCTACAAACATGTGCATTATTGCTATTTATAACGCTTTTAGAAACACATTCATCTTCAAAGCCAGACTCAGCTCACATCTCCTGCTTCTACAATCCTCCAAAGAGAGTTAGAGATCTCTCTTCAGGACTTTATACATGCAGAAGTATGTGTGGAATATGATATTATATACACATAATTATACATATATATATACATATTATATATAATTATATACTATAAATTATATATAATTATACATTACATAAATATACAATAATATAATTTGTGTATTATAAATGTTATATATTACATACAAGAATATAGCATTATATATTTATATATAATTTAGGTATATAAATTTAAAAGCCAGTTTGTTGATAAATATTATGTAGATATATATGAATATCTTCTGTTGATGGCCCATGAAATATTAAATAATAAAAGTTTATTTTAATATTGGATAATATTGAATAAATATTATTTATTAAAAATAAGATTTTAATATTGATTAATAAAGTATAAGCAGGAATTATTTCTTCTGACAAATAAATCTATTGAACAGTGATTGCAAGAAATTGCAAATTAATTACACTAATTAATTAGTTTGTTAAGTGATTTAGAATATTTAAAATTATGGCTATAAAACCAAGTTTATAGCTCATAGAAATTTTAGGTATAAAGTTGTTCAGTCACAGAAACATATCAAACACAGTAACGCCTTTTACTTGAAACTCAGAAAGATGCACACACATCTCTATTGAATTTATTTTAAAATAAACCCAAATCGGTGAGTAATTTTCAGTTTGAACTTATGCATTAGCCTGAGGGATCAAGAAGACTTTAAGTAAGGGTTGTTCCAAGAGGGAATTATAAAATTAAAATTTATATAACTTTTATTATATCATTTTTAATCTAAATTTATATTTTAATATCTACATTTCTAATATTATTTATTTATAAAAATAACATATTTAAATAATGTTGAAGTTCTATTGAAGTATATTATTTTCAGTTTTTTTTAAATTAGAAACTAAAACACATTCACTTAGAAGACTAATTTCCTGATAATTTCATAACTACCCTTTAAATGTCTACAAGACCACATTAATACTGCACACTATTTAAAATATATGAATTCTTTGTCCTTCTTGAACACTTCAGACTGTTAAAAATCCCTCAGAAGAAGTTTATTTTACAATGTAATTCCTGATGTTATTGGCAGATGCATAATAATGCATGTGACCAATTTTACTCACTGGAGTTGTAAGCACAACCAATAAATCATTACTGAAGTAACATGACCATAATCAGTGTACCCTGGAACATGTCCAGCAGGCCATTAATCAAAGCATGTAAGGAGAAAGTGAGAGCCACAGTCTCAACAGCTAGGTAAACACACGGGGAAGCTAAGAAAAACTACCTTGTTTTAAAAACCACATCAGTGTTTACTTTGCAAGTAACATAAACATTATGATAAAATTAAAGTTGTATAAGAAAAGAAGTTTGTTTTGATGACCAAAGAAAATATATATCAATTCAAATGTATGTTTCTCATTTGACACTGAAGTTTAAATTCTAGAAACCCCACATTGCAAGAATCACATATTTCTGTCTGATACTCTCCATGTAGATAAATATATATGCAAACATTTCAAGCAGTTTAAGTTGCAACTTCAAAAAGCCTTACAGCATTAGCAACATTAAGAATCAAATATAAAAAGAGAAGAGGGAGAAAATTTTAATATTATTAATATTAAATATACATACTGTCTATTCATGTATATATGTATATGTGTGCACATATACCTCAATTTTATAATGTTTTTAAAAGATAGCTTTAAAATATGTTCCTTTTATTTAATATAAAACTTCACTCATTAGTAATGGAAGGGAAAATATTTGCTGAGTAAACAGAAGAGGTATAGAAAATTCTAATTTCCATAGAAAATATAAAAAAATTATTCAGGGTCTAACGATTTCATAATTATAGTTGCTTTCCCAGGAAACGATACACATAATTTAGCTAAAAGACCTGGCAAGATCGTATCTTAAATAAAGTAATGGTGGAGAATACTCACTCATGCCCAGTGCCTCCCACTTTTCCCATCTTGAAGGTACACAGGTATTATTAACCCAATCTCTGAACTTGCAGAGTTTGCAATTATGATACTTTTGTGTTAATACAGTGATTTTAAGCAAGCAACTGAACCTCATTAAAATTCAATCTCATACTGTTATTTTACAAGTATGTATAAAATATAGCACTAATTAACAAAGCTGCAATGAAAATCAAATGCATTGAATGTCCAATAGAGATGTTTAATGAAGTAGGTGCTGATAAGGAATCAAACTAAAACGAACACAGCAGTGTAATAGTGACTGGAAGGGTAGTTCTAGGAGTAGGGTGTATTATCCTAAGACACAGGACCTGAAAATTACTTTTGTGAGCAAACAATCTACCTTATCTAGATCTGAGCTTTCTCATCTATGAACTGTGCACAGGTAAACAACACACCCCCCTCCATCCACCTACCTATCTATTATCTTTCTACCTATCTGTGTATCTATCATTATATATCTATCCGCTTACTGCAACGCTTAAGTCATGCATTAGTTATAAATTTAATAACTAAAATGTGGATGACAAGCTGAAAAAAGATTAATAATCAGGTTATTAGAAGCTCCTATTAGCAATAGGAAACAAATATCTGTACCGCAAATTAGCTGAAATTATGAATAGGAAGTGGTAAATGATAAAATTCAAAAATACACACACACTGATATGCATATACACGTCCAAACACACACAAATGAGTTCCTTAGTGAACACAAAAGGTTAAACAGTGGGATAACAGCTGTTTATTAAAATGATTTGGCTATAACCAAAATAAAGTATATTATGAAAAAGCACAAAGCAACCTTACTAGTCATGAAGTCAAAAGAGTTCAGCGGTTCTGCAGGAATTCTGGTAAAATATTATACGAGACTAACAGGATGATTATCCTGATATTCAACTAATTCTATATTTAGGGCTCTACCACAGGAGTTAATTATTTATATAATCATACTATATATTATAATAAAATAAAGACAATATTTCCAGTAATAGAAAAAATACAATGGAAGATTGGTTAAAGAAAATGAAAATATCTAAAGACTGGAATTTTCAATTATGTTGAAATCTAAGAGTGGGCTGACCTAAGCTGAGGTTCCTAGAACAAATGTACATCAAGAGGAGGAGAGACTTAAGTATTATTCAAGAGAATGTTCAGAGACAGAGACAGAGACAGAGGAAGGCCCAGAAGCTGGCACATTAATTAGTTACCATGCAGTGGGGAACAGGAGGTCCTATGACTAGGTCTTCAGTAATACCTAATCATAGTATTACTTCACAGTGTAGCCTCTTAACATTCACTAGTCACCTGAAATACAGCAGCTTATGTAATTTTTTAATGGGAAACTCAAGTAACTCAGAACACATAGCTCAAACTCCTTTGGTACAGTTTGAGAAGAAACATCTGTAAGGTTTTGATATTTTTCTATTATTACTTTGGAAAGTATGTTTGAACTCTTCTTAGAAGGCATCTACCACACAGAAAACTAAATCATTCCCATGAAATTATGCTTGAAATACAGGGGCCTACACACATTCTCTTTGTAGCCTGTAGGAACAAAGGCAGTCTATAGACGTTTCTAAATGCTATGCAAGAATTTGTTTATACTTTGGCCCAGTGCTTTAATGGATTTCCCCTGGAACTGCAAATGAGGTGGTGCTGAATGTTTTCACATGTGTCCCATCACACACAAAATGGTCTCTTTACTCTGGTAAGGACCATCAATGTGCTAAGCAAACAACTTCCTAAACAGAATTGTATAAGGAACATAAGAAGATCCCAGAGGCACACTAAGGGGTTTTCTTATAATTCACTCTAATGTCTACCATTATAATTGTGTTTGAAATCTCCTGGCATTATTATACAATCACTGGTGACTAAAGAACTTTAGTCGGTATCTCAGTCAGTGGTTTGGAGAATAAGCCCTGTTCCTTGGGTTGTTAGTATGCCCTGTATGTCTCAGTCTTGGAGTACACACAACAGATGTGAATTGTGTGATGGTGCTATGGTTAAGAACATGTGAAAACCCAGTCAAATAAATTATTCCCTGTGGGGATTCTCAGATACCTTGCTGTATATGTCTGACTTATGAAGATAGGAGAACAAAGGACTCCGATGATTCACATCTATTTCCACTTAGTGTGGAGGGAGAGCCCTTCCTGGCTATCCCCTCTCACACATGCCTACACAGTGAATGGTGTCATAGGAGTAGGTACTGAAGTCATCACCAAATTCCAGTAAATGCTTGAAACTTTCCGTGTATGTCTAACTTGAAGGCACTTTGTTCCTAAATATCTCTTCGGCGTTTCTTGGACACCAATGACTCTAAATTATATTTCTGATACATGGTTATGGAAGTTACATATTTCCATATTTGGTTGCCCATCTAAGTTGCCAGAGTAATACTGGGTTAGTAACAATATGATACGCCTGCATTCTTAGTCTCTGCCACATTTACCTGATGGAAAAATTTTCATTCATAAGTCGCTATGAAAAGTAACCAAGCCTTTGTTAATTTGTAATCCTAAATTGTTTAGTGTTGTGGTGTGTGTGTGTGTGTGTGTGTGTGTGTGTAATATAAGATTTTGGAAGAAATAATAAAAGTTGTTAATTAAAGAAAGTATTTTTGTGGAAAAATTTTCCTAGATATTTGGCTATATAATAAAGTGAGGCTTCACTAAGATTTTCAGATGAGCTCCTGGAGGGACTACCCAGAAGTTGAGAGAACACACTCCTATTGGTGAGAACTTGCTTTCAGTTCCCAGCACCTGATGGCTTACACGCATCTAAAACTCCAGTTCTAGGAGACCTAATGTGCTCTCTATAGGCTCAAGGCACTTACTAGGTAGACATACATAAATAAATGTAGGCCAAACATTCATAAAATAAAAGTAACAAAAAATTGAAAGATGAATCCCAAGTAAATCCAGGAAACTCTTATTTTATTTAGTTATTTTGCTACTAAATTGTCATAGAAAGGAATTTTATAATGCTACTGTTGTCCCAGTATCATACCTGGGGACATTACTGAAATATGTAAATTCAAAAATTCTCACAACTTCTGCAGACTTTGCAAGTGGCTCATTTTGATGAACACAGAGGGGTCAGAAGACTGACTAAAGAGTCCACAATCACAGCTTAGTGCGGTGCAATGTGGCACGAGCAGGCATGCTCAGCAAATGGTTCCCTTGGATAGGAGCAGTGCTGGTGCTCACTGACAGGACGCATGGTGCCATGAAGTGTCGCCACACCGTCTGCACTAGTCACACTCATTTTTAAAGAAATCTTTATCAATATGTACCAGATATAAAGATTTCAGAATAATACTACAAGCAGTAAGTCCTTAGCCATCTAAAAATATTCCTGAAAAAAGAAAAGCATTTATATTTACCAGAAAGAAGCAAACGGACAGTATAAATCTGCACCTTTGGGCTGTTAATGCGTGCCCCATTAAAGCTTTTAGTCCTGTAAGCATCTAGTCACCTTTAGTACGTAATTCACTTTTTACTTTCTTGTACTTCAAAAATGAAAGTTGTTTCATCATCACACAACCTAAAAAGTTAGAACAGTTTAAAACAAAACAGAAAAAAAGTACAATAACTTTAGATACATTTAACTCATCATATCCTAAAGATGTAATAGTGGCTGAAATATCAGAATTTTCTGCCCAATCCAACAGTTTCATAAGTTCATTTTTAAAGATTCATTTTTATTAAAATTACTCATCCATCTGATCCCATTCTTTCCCCTCCACTCCTCTCAATCTTCTCGATTTCCCTACTTACTCATCACCTCATGCTCCCGATTTCAAGCAAAATGCCAAGGAATAATAAAATAGCAGCAAGCTAAAGAAAAACCTAGTGAGAAAAATACCAGAAAAAGACAAACAGTACAGAAATGAAAAGGGAACCCGTCTGTGTTGCTCAAGCTCTCTTAGGCATGGGGCCTGGCCTCATTCCCTTTCCCAGATGGTGTCAACTGGAAAGAGCTTCTCAGAGCTAAGAGTGGTCTCCACTTCCCCAGCCCAGTGCTTATATCCTGTCTTAACCTGTGCAGATTTGTGGATGCTGTCGGCATCTCTGAGTTCATATGTCGTCATTCTTATTGTTTCTGGAGGACCCTGTTTCACCTCTGAATCTTACAACCTTCCTGAAACCCTTGTCTTCTGGATAGATTCTCGAGCCTTAGGAGGTTTGCTCAGGACCTCCCGTTCAGGGTTTAGTGGTGCAGAGTCTCACCCTGTGTGCATAGTGTCAGCTGTGGGTCTCTGTGCTAACGATCTGCTGTACAATGAGCCTTCCCTCAAGTGGGCTGGGTGGTGCTCTGATTTACTGGCACAGCAGTATGTTATCAGGAGCTATTTGTTGTTTGGTTTATTTAGTGGAAAAATAGATTCTTTTTTTCAACCAGGGCTCATGAACTAATCTCAGGTTCTTGTGAATTTTAGCAGTGTCAAGTATGAATTCCATTTCATGGAGTAGGCGTTGAAATCACTATTAAAGCGTGGTTAGTCATTCCCTTGCCATTAGTGTCTGTCTCCCTTGCTCCAGTATTTTTACATGCAGGTAGATCACAGAAGTTGTAGTTGGGAGATATTAAATTTTCTCCTCTGATAGAAATGCAAAGTACCTTCCAAAGCCATGGGCTCTTATGAGTAAGGCTGAAGGCTTTAATTTGTCAATAGCTAGATTTCTCCATGTTGGATGGCATGAGTAAGCTGTGTCTCAGAAGTAGGGATTCACCACCCAGTTATGAAGAGAGAGTAAAGGGATGAAGCTGTACTAAAAGGAAATGCAGAAAGGGGTCCCATGGAAGAACCTGGGGCCCCTGCATCTGTGACAAGATGCCAAGTTCCTATTCAGTGGAGGTGGTGTGGGAGTAAGGGCTCCTGTAGGCAGGCTTCAAGAGGAATAAGAACTATGTCTAGATAGATTAGAATGGAGGACAGTAAAGAAATCCCCACCTAACACGGCAGTTTTGGACCCTTGGTAATGTAGTTCTGCCGGTTCTCACAATCATGAAAAAAAAGAGCAAAGAGGAAGAACTTGGGAGCTCTTGGAATGCACCAAAATGCGGGGTCCCAAGGGCATAGAGATGGGATGGAAGGAGTAATTTGGTATCTTAACAAGCAGTATCTGAAGGAAAATTGGCAGGAAAATCTGAAGAATGAATTGCTCTATAATAACAAAAGCAGGGATGCTTCTATATAGGCTGAAAGGCAGAGTTCCTCACAGGGACACACGCCCACTGTGATCTGGCCTGAAAGCACCAGCATCTTATATGTTGTCTTGCTCTCTATTGTTAAATGTATATTCCCAAGTATGCACTTGCAGCAGATACTGTGCTTGAACACTTTTATCTACAACCCTTCTCCATGGTTCTGTTTAACTCCTCCTTTCCCTTCAGGTTATAGATCAAATGGCAATTCTTCAGGATGAATCCTCTGTGGTGTTTCTAATATATCCTGAACACCTTCAAATATAGGTTAATATGCACTTGCATCCTGTCATACAGAATGAATTATATGAAATAAGGAAGGAAAATACTTTGTTCAGTAGTGTATGGGAAGTGACAGAAAAAATAATGATGTTTACAATTCATTTTTTTCAGTCAGTGTAGAGTTTGGTGGCAGCTGTACAATGAATGCTAGCTAATGAGGCTCTGCAGCTATCAGAGGACACAGAAGAAATAATAAGGTACTGTCTAGCTTTGTGTGTCAACTTGATACAAGCTAGAGTCATCAGAGAGGAAGAAGCCTCAGCTGAGGAAATGCCTTCATGTGATAAAGCTGGAAGGAATTTTCTCAATTAATGATAAATGAGGGAGGGCCAAGCCTGGTTAGTTCTGGGTTCTGTAAGAAAGCCAGTAAGCAGTCCTCCTCCATTGTCTCTACATCTGCTCCTACACCCCCATGATCCTACCTTGTTTGAATTCTATCCACACTTCCTTTGGTGAGGAACAGCAATGTGGAAGTGTAAGCTGATTAAACCCTTTCCTCTCCAGCTTGTACTTGTTGGTCATGGTATTTCATTACAGCAATAGAAGCCATAAGTAAGATAAGAAATGACCCAAATATTTAAAATTCTGCATGAGTTACAATGAATGTTCTCTTTTTCTCTTTCCCACTGTCTTTGAGACAGTATGTCATTTAGCCCAGACAGGCATTGAGCTCACTATGTAGTCAACAAAGATGATGACCTTAAATTTCTGATTCTTCTGTTTCCATTACCCATGTAGTGAGTACAGGGTTATATCACCATGCCAAAATGCTGGGGACCGAACCCAGAGCTTTGTGCATGATATTAATTCGATCATCAGACCTACACTCTAGTCTAGAAAATATTTCTACTGACTAACCTTATAAATATACCAAAGGGAATGTATTATATATTTTAGGAAAGTTTACAAAATTTATTCCTCCCTCAGGACAACAAACTGAAGGAGAATATTCAAATAAACAGTTATAAGACATAGTGACCCATTAATTCTCTATCAATAGTTAAATGCTTTAAAACAGTAACAATCCATTTGTATAGGAATCTAAGGTTAATGGCAATAACCTAGAATTAACCTAAATAATATATACAGTGTGGATGAAAATGTATTTTAAAAGAAAATGTGTCTAAGAAGCAGAATAATACACAAAAGGCTTGGCTAAAAAAGGCTAATCATCACTATCCTGCTGTGTCCTTTGTACCTCCTACCCTACCCTTAGTAATGCCTTAGTCTAAGTTTTTCTTGTCATTGTTGCTTTCATTTCTAGCTAAAATATACATTTTTCAGAAGCTTCATTTCTCACAAAAAAAAACCCTGGAAATGCAGAACAAGTAATGTATGAGCTCTAAAATTTCAACCTAGTATGTATAAAAATGAAGAAGACATTCTGAAATATAAAAAATAAGCTATATACTTATATGTTACCATCTTAATTCAGTTAAATGATGAAAATGGAATTATAAAGTAGAGTTTTAGAGACTCAACTTCTGATGGACAAGCACTAAACTAAACTGTCTTTAATACTCAGAATTCTTATTTATGATTTTCAGTTCTATATAGAAACAGTCTTCACAGATGGTTCTACAAGGATTGGCAGGAAACTCAAAACAAAAGAAAAGAAATGACTTATACAGCTTTTTAAAATATTGAAAATACATTTAACAAACTGACATGATCATTTCAAAACATTTTAATATGGATGATTTTGGAAAGAAAAGCACATTACATTTACTTTAAAGTTTATAAAAATAGTTATGATTCAGAAAGTCTATTTTATTGGATATTATAATGGCAACTAAAGATTGTTTCTTGGGACTATTTGCTTCGAAGACCTTTTTTCATCCATTTACTCTGAGATAGTGTCTGTGTTTGTTATTGAGATGTGTTTCTTGTATACAGCAAAATGCTGGATCATGTTTGAATATACAATCTGTTAGCTTATGTCTTTTTATAGGTGAGTTCAGTACATTAATATTGAGAGATATTGAAGACAGATGACTGTTGGTTCCTGTTATATTGTTTTGTAGGCGGCTTTATGTGCATGTGGTTCTCTCCTTTAGGCTCTGTTGTGAGATGCTTAATAACTTGTCTTTTCTTTGGTGTAGGGATCTTCCTTTTGTTTTGAGTTTTCCTTCTAGGATCCACTACAGGACTGTATTGGTAGATAAATACTGTTTGAATTTAGTTTTATCATAGAATATTTTAGTTTCTCCTTCCATGTTGATTTTTCTCCTACTATGAGATTTTTTTTTCTGTGTATAGTAGCCTGGGCTTGCATTTGTGTTTTCTTAGAGTCCATATTCATAAAAGGAAAAAATATACAAAGAGAAATATCTCAATTCTGAACATCTGTGACCCAAGTGCAAGGTCACCCAAATTCATAAATAAGATTTTACTAAAGCTCAAATCACACAATGAACCCCAAACAATAATTGTGGATAACTGCAATACAGCAATCTCACCAATGGATAGGTCATTGAAACATAAACAAAACAGAGACACAGAGAAACTAGTAGAGGTTATGAACCAAATCAATTTAAGAGATATCTACAGAACATTTCACCATAAAACAAAAGACTACACCTTCTCAGCACCTCATGGTACCTAATCCAAAATTGATCATATAATTGGTTACAAAGCAACCCTCAACTAAACAAGAAAATATAAATAATCCCATGCATCCTATCAGACCACCATGGACTAAGGCTGGTCTTTAATAACAGCAAAATAACAGAAAGTCCACATACATGTGGAAACTGAACAATGCTCTATCCAATGATAACTTGATCAGGGAAGAAATAAAGACAGAAATTAAAGACTTACTGGAATTTAATGAAAAGGAAGACACATCATACCCAACTTATCGGACAAAATGAAAGCAGTGCTAAGATTAAAACTCATAGTAAAGAAACTGGAGAGATCTTACATTAGCAACTTAACATCATACATGAGAGGTCTAGAATTCAAAAACAGCAAGCTCACGCAAGAGGAGTAGAAGATAGGAGATAGTCAAACTCATGGCCAAATTTAACCAAATAGAAACAAAGAGAACAATACAAGGAATCAACAAAACAAAAACCCATATATGTGGTTCTTTAAGAGGTTCAACAAGACAGATAAACCCCAAGACAAAATAACTGAAGGGCCTAGTGGCAATATCCAAGTAAATAAAATCAGAAATGTTAGGCATAACAACAGAAATAGGGGAAATTAAGAAAATCATCAGATCCTATTTTAAAAGACAAAACTGAAGTTTGACAACTAAAGATGAAATGGATGGGTGTCTAGACAGTTACCACATTACAAAGTTAAATCAAGAGGAAGCAAATTATGGTATACAAAGAACTCAAGAAGTTAGACACCAGAGAATCAAACAATCCTATTAAAAAATGGGGTATAGAGCTAAATAAAAAGTTCTCAATTGAGAAATATCGAATGGGTGAGAAGCATATAAGGCAGTGCTCAACATCCTTAGTCATCAGGGAAACACACATCAAAACAACCCTGAGATTGCACCGAATACCAGCCAGAATGGCTAAGATCAAAAATTCAGATGACAGCAGATGCTGGTGAGGATCCAGAGAAAGAGAAACACTCCTTCACTGTAGATGGGTTTGTAAACTGGTCTAACCACTCTGGAAATCAGTCTGGTGATTCCTTAGAAAATTGGACATAGTACTACCTGAAGACCCAGTTATTCCATTTCTGGGCATATACCCCAGAGACGCTCCAACATACAACAAATACATATGCACCACAATGTTCATAGCAGCCCTATTTATAATAGCCAGAAGCTGGAAAGAACCCAGTCCTTCAGTAGATGGATGGATAAAAAAATTGTGGTATATTTACACAATGGAGTACTATTCAGCTATCAGAAACAATGACTTTATGAAATTCTTAAGAAAATGGATGCCTTTAGAGAATATCATCCTGAGTGAGGTAACTCAGTCACAAAATAGTAGACATAATATCCAGTCAATGATAATTGAATAGTAACCCCAGAAAGCTCTAAACACCCCAGAAAAAACTCACAGACTACATGAAGTTCAAGAAGAACAAAGACCAAAAAAAAAAAAAAAAAAAAGAAAGAAAGAAAGAAAAGAAAAAAAACAAAGAAAAATCATTATGTTTAATCTTGACACACCAAGAAAACTTTGACTATTTCCAGGCTACATCTTGTTTTACATGTACTTTATGCTCATTGTAACTAGTAAAATTTCAATGCATACTATCAAACCTTTAAAAAAATCAATTATTGACAAAAATGTATTCATATACTTTTATGCAAAAATGCTTTTAAAATCTGTACATTTATCTTGCTTTTTTTAAATAAAGTTGTTCAATTAAAATAAAAAACAAAAAACAAAAAGAAAATTGGGAAGAGATCTACCTGATGATGCAGCATCTTTTGGGAATATCTCCAAAATATGCCCAACCATTCCATAGGGTCATGTTCACAGTGGCTTTATGTGTGATAGTTAGAAGCTAGAAACAACCCAGATGTTCCATGACAGAATAAAATGGATACAGAAAATGTGGTTCATTTACACAATAGAATACTGCTTAGCTATTAGAATGATGACATCCTGACTTTTTTAGACAAATTGATGGAACTAGAAAATACCTTCCTGAGTTATGTAACAAAGGCCCAATAGGAAATGTACAGTATGTACTCACTAATAAGTGGATATTAAAAAAAATAAGTACAGAACACCCAACATACAGTACAAAGAATTAAAAAAAGGTCAACAAGTTGAAGGGCCCAAACAAACAAAAAGAAGCTTGTTTGCAACTTTGTTTGGTGGTGGCTTGGATAAAATCAGTTCAATATTTATTTGCTTTTGCACTTTTTCAACTATGACGCATTGCATTAATGAGGATGTAAAGAAAATTCCGCTTTACATAGTTACAGACTAGAAGAAGAGCAGAGGAAGATCAAAAGGGAGGAGCTTGAGAGCCACGAGAGTTCTCAAGGCACATTCTGCAAGGAGCTAATAACACCGTCTGCAAAAATAACCACAACTTATAGAAAAAAGAATAAAATCTTCATTGAATATCAATTCACACACTCACTTAGAATTCATTTAAATACTATTTATGAATACCCATTGTCCTGTTATATTAAATATAATATATATAAACATAATATATATAAATTTTTCTTTAAATTAGAATATAAATTCAAGTTTGAAACACAGAGTAAAAATTTTGCATATACTGTCAAAGTTCGATAAAAGAGGTGGGGGAGAAGCAGGACAGACAGTGGTAATGTGAATGTGGTCTGGGTGCCCTTAATGCAGTAAATTGGATTGAAAGGCTGACTGAACACAAGGTGTATTCTAATACTTTAGCATTCTATGTATCTTTTCTAATTAAACTATGAGAAGCACAACAAAACCCTTCTTATAATTTTGGAATTAATATTTGATCTTAAATATTAATATGGATTAACCAAATACTAGGAAAAAGATATCATCTGAACTGTTTTATCCTATCTCACATCATAATTTTTATCTCTAAAGCAAGTTACTAAGTGAGGAGTGCTAATCTTCTAGGCAGTCCATATGGGGATGTAGCCCAGCTGCAGACATGCCCACACCCACCTTTCCTTCTCCTGTGGTGGCAGCTCCTGTGGAGCCATTTTAGGTTCGGTCCCCAGATTCATCTGCATTCGGTGTCTCCTCTTCCTACTTGGTGCAATGTCAGTGACATCCGGACTTGAAAACAGGGAATCATCCTTATGAAGAGTGTCTAAAACAAAATAGAAATCAATGCATGTTAAATGTTAAATTGCTTCCTTAAAAATAACAGTAGCAGTACAATGAAGATATAGCAGAACTATGCTCACAAACCTTTATGTCCAGTTGGTCATTTGAAGCAGGCAGATGGTATGCAATACTTTACTATTAATCGGAGAATTATGATCAGTGTCCACTGAATAATTTGGTTAAAGTAGTCATTGTCTGTCTGTCTGAGGCAAGTATATTCTCAACTAATACAAGAAATAATATATAGGAATGTATAAAAGCAAGATAATTTGGAACAGTGATAATGTGAGTGTGGAAATTTGTTAGTTACAGAAAAATCACATATTTAAAAATCAATTGATCCTAAAGTAAGATTAATAAAAAATTTACATATTAGTGAGAGAAATTTAATGTGACTAAAGTATGAAAGCCTCAGAGAGGCTGTACCCCTGAGGCAGAGGCAACAATGGATGTGCCCTGTGTATTTTTTATTAATCTAGTTCTAAATATGAGCACTAACAATACCTGCTCCTCAACCAACTCACAAACTATTTTACCACAATCCATGTGTCATTGAAAAGGGGAGTACCTGGGCCAATACAATTGTCTTAGTCAGGGGTTCTATTTCTGCACAAAACATCATGACCAAGAAGCAAGTTGGGGAGGAAAGGGTTTATTCAGCTCACACTTCCACATTGCTGTTCATCACCAAAGGAAGTCAGGACTGGAACTCAAGCAGGTCAGGAAGCAGGAGCTGATGCAGAGGCCATGGAGGGATGTCACTTACTGGCTTGCTTCCTCTGGCTTGCTCAGCCTGCTTTCTTATAGAACCCAGGTCTACCAGCCCAGGGATGGCACCACCCACAATGGGCGGGGCCCTCCCCCCCCCCATCACTAGTTGAGAAAATGCCTTACAGCTGGATCTCATGGAGGCATTTCCTCAACTGAGGCTCCTTTCTCTGTGATAACTCCAGCTTGGGTCAGGTTGACACAGAACCAGCCAGTACAACAATAATGATACCATGATTTGAGTTTTCAATATGCCTTTTCAGTATGTATGTATGCACACATAGATGCACAGATATATGCACAGATGTAAAGACACACATACACACAGTAATACACACACATGCACACGCACACACATAAAACACCCTCATGTCTCATTTAATGATTACGAGAAAAAAGATATAAAAAGAATACTTGGACAATATACAGACATGTAGGATGTAGAAAGCGGGAAATACTGTGAAGGTCCAGTCCTTCATTACAAACAGCAGCTGACTGAGTAAAGACAAAAAGTCAGTAACTATGGTTTTCAGAGGTTAATTTTCTCCTGATGTGCAACTACTGCTCTGGGAATTCTGAGAACATGTTCCTGAATCCTTTACAGGATTGTTAATTATTTACACTTGAGACAGGTTCCCACTATGCAGCTACAGGTAGACTTGAATTTGCTGTGTAGAGCTACTGCAACCTGAAACTCACATAGATCAGTCTGTCTCTACTACCCCAGTCCTAGAAATACAGTTAATCAGCCCTATAGTGGGCTAGATTGTTGATTTGAATAAAACATTAGAAACTAATGCTTTCTAAGCCTATAACATCCACTTTCCAGGAAGCGTGATGCAAAGAGCCAGCTAATTATGATGATAAATTCACATGTTGCCTGAGATTTAATGCAGCCGGGATGTTTATTAGGGTCATAAATAGAGCCATGACAGAACTGAACTGTAAGGTTCTGAACGATATGTCCAGTTCGCAAACAAACACCATTAAACTTGGTCTAAATTTTTTTTATAATGGATAAGTCTGTGATATATATGCCTGCATGTGATATGTGATATATATATATATCACATATCGTATGGTGGTAGAGAGATATGCAAGTTGAGTTCCCATTAGATTTCAAACCTCCTCCATGAGTTGCAACCCATGCTTAAAGAACACCGCTGTACAATGTCTACTAATGATATTCTCTTAGAACAGTGCTTTGCTTATCCTTCACTACAGAAGCTTCTTCTGCAAGGGAACAATGTGCAGAGAGTGAGAGTCTCACAACCAAATCTCTCCCTTTGGGTCGTAGAGAAGGCGGTGGAAGAGAAGGCAGAAAGAGTGTAAGAGCCAGAGGTAACGCAGGACAGGTCAGGTCTTCCAAACACAGCAGGCACAAACACCAAATGACTAGCAGCATACACATGACATGTCTGGGGCAGATGGGGTCACAGTGCTGAGGGGAAGCAGATACAGATCTCTATCCCTAAACCCAGAAGGTATCTGTAGTTGGCAACTAAAAAAGAAAAACTCTTTCCAAAGGAGTCTCATTAGGGATAGATATGTCCTGAGGGCAGGTCCCATGCCCAAAAAATTGTTTAAGTTTAAAAGTTCTTTGCATATACATTATGTTCCCCCCCATTATGTGTTTTTATCCAATTCTTCTTTTTATGAATGTCTGGATATTTTCCTTTTATTCTGCTTTTTTATTCTTTCTTTTGTTTTGTCCTGTTCCTCTATGTTTTTGTTTTATTTTTATATTTATTTTTCCCCTTTTACTGGATATTTTACTTATTTATATTTCAAATTATATCCCCTTTCCTGGTTCCCACTTTGTAAACCCCCTATTTCATTCGTTCTCCCCCTGCTTCTATGAACGTGCCTCCCCCCCCCCCACCTACCCATCCACTTTACCTCAACACCCTGGCACTCATCTACACTGGGGCATTGAGCCTTCACAGGACCCAGAGCTTCTCAGCCCATTGGTAACAGATATGGCCATCTTTTCTTGAATTCCAAGGAAAGAAAGTGTATTGCTCCAGATGAGATGGCAGGTAAGAAATATCTGAGACAGGAATGGGGGAAGGGAATGTTGATCAGAATATATTGTCCAAAATTCATTTTCAATAAAAGAGAGAAAAAAATAGGTAAGTGTGGGCTACATAAAATAGGAGAGTAACAGAGACACACGGACAACGAAGGTAAGCTCTTTGAAATTCAGATGGGACTGTCAGAATGTCTATGATTGGAAAGTAAGTTATCTAACTGTACTCTTAGAATTCCCAGTTTTAGAACCTACAGTCAGTTGTTTGCCACCACAATGCACCTTTCATCATTTCCAGGAACTTCTATGGAAGCAAACAAAAGAAAAAGACCATTGCCAACCGAGCCACTGAAGCTGAAGCGCTGACTGGCAGGGGCTCCAGATTGAACCTCAAGCTCTCGTCGGTTTTGCTGCTCTGGATGCTCAGGATCTTGACACAGTCCCTGCTATTATAAAAGGTGCCACACAAACAAGCCTCACTCCTCATCTGACAGCGGAACTGCGGGATCTTGGCAGCAAAAGGAAGACATGAGGACAGCGTTGGCTTCCCTGGGTATTCTCAGTGTCAAATTAAATGATCCTTGGTTAAACTGCCAGACATTTGGATAAATCCCATGAGAAAAAAACAGAGAGAGAGGAGCAAGAGAGAAAAACCTTGTAAACTTCAGTTTCAGACCAATAGACAAGTACTTACTTTTTTGTTTTGGTTTGTTTTAATTTTTCTGGTTAGATATGACTGGTCAAATGAAATGATTCCTGATTCCTAATAATACTCATAGAACATAAAATGGTAGTTATTTAGTCATTATTAGACAGGCTTTCTCTGGCAGCAGATAAGAGTAGTTACAGAGACTCGTATCCAGACATTATAGGGGGGGCAGTGAGGAGGAAGGGGATGGGGGACGGGGAGAGGAAGAGTTGAGAGGAGGGGGAGGGAAGGAGGAGACAAAAGGGGAAGCAAAGGAAGAGAGGAAGAGGGAGAGCGAGAAGGTCAGAGTCTAAATTGGAGCTCTCTGTGGGATCCTTCCCGTAGGACCTCAAGGAATCCCTGGAAACGGTGGAAGAATCCAATCATGTGCTCTCCTCCCCACACAAGTGTCCTCAGGCTCACTATTAGTTATTCATAGTATTGGCAATGTGACTGTCCTATTACATTGTAGAATGAAGGGGATATTGATCAAGGCCCACTAACCAACTAAGCAGGGCTCACGCAGACACTGAAATGTCAAGCATGAGGCCTACATGATCATGACCCAGTTCCTCTGCATATGTGTTATAGATGTCAACTCACTGGTTTCCTGGAACTCTTGACAATAGGAGCTGCTACATCTCTGACTTTTTTGCCTGTCCTTGGGACACCTTTCTTTCTATTGGGCTGCCTTGGCCAGCCTGTGGATGTGAGGAGTTCTGCCTTGTCTTTTTGCACCCTGTTTTATTTGGATCTTGTCTTTTGGAAGCCTGCTTTATTCTAAGGAGGAAAGAGAGAGGAATGGACCCATTAAAAGGGAAGGAAAGAGCAGAACAGGATTGTAAAAGTAACTTATCCCTCAGATGTGATTGTCTTCTCAGAGGCTAACTACTGAATGAGCTCACTCTTTCCAGCTCTTTCTGAACTCAGGCTGCCTGGTCAACTCAGCTATTCTGGCTCAAACTTCTCTTCAAGATGACTGATTCTGAATTGTTCTGCTCAGCCTCAAACTAATTCTAGCATCTGTTATGATCTAATTCGCTGGCTTCCACCCCACTGTACTGCGCTAGGTACACTGACTCCCATCCCACCCACTCAACTTACTGAACACAAATGACTGACTCTCTGCCTACACTGCTCTTGAGCAGGTTTTCTCTTGAGAGTTGGGCTAATACTATCTCTGACTCATTCTGTCAAATTTTTCTCTGAATTCTCCCTTTGTCTGGCCCTCAGTTAGACATTATTGCTGGGAATTAAAGGTGTGTACTAAGAGATCCAGACAGAGGGAGTGAGTATGTGCACTAAGAGTGCTTCTACACAGCTAGATCACACAGACCTAGAAGGTCTTTGGATGAGCAGTCATATTGCTAGATTAAAATTCCTCTACATAGGAGAAACAGAGGGGGAAGAACTGTGGTTGAGATGTAATTTGTGAGAAAAGAGTGTATTGTCAATAAAAATAAAATAAAAAAAGATAAGAAAAATAAATTTATTTGCAAGTTATTTATTATTTATTTTGGGTTCTTATCCTACAACTTCATAGAGTTGTTCTCTTCATATGATGAACAGCTTGTTACATTCTAACGGAGAGACCCACATTTCTTCTTTTCAGTCTACACACATTCACTCCTATCCCTTCATGTGCTCCTCACCACACAAGTGTCCTAAGGCTCACTATTAGTTATTCATGCTATTGGCTATGTAGCTATGTAATTTATGTATTAAATTGAAGAATGAAGGCGGTACTGATTATTAGTCTTTGAGCAGAAAAAATATCCCTATCTATCTATCATCTATCTATCTATCTATCTATCTATCTATCTATCTATCTATCATCTATCTATCTATCTATCTATCTATCTATCTATCTATCTATCCATCCATCCATCCATACATACATACATACATCCATTTATCTGTCTATCTATCTGTCTGTCTATCTATCTATCTCTCTCTCTCTCTCTCTCTATCTATCTATCCATCCATCCATCCATCCATCCATCCATTTATCTGTCTATCTATCTATCTATCTGTCTGTCTGTCTGTCTGTCTGTCTGTCTCTGTCTATCTATCTATCTATCTATCTATCTATCTATCTATCTATCTATCTATCCATCCATCCATCTATTTATCTGTCTGTCTGTCTATCTATCTATCTATCTATCTATCTATCTATCTATCTATCTATCTATCTACCTACCTACCTACCTAACTACCTACCTACCACCTACCTACCTACCTACCTACCTACCTACCTACCTATCTATCTATCTATCTATCTATCTATCTATCTATCTATCTAATTTATAATATATATTATAAAGGTCATAGACAAATAAAAACATCACTTACTTCCTAGTCTCATAATAACTTATTAAGATCCTAGAATTTTTTCTGTAACTCCAACGTAGTTTTGTGACCTGAACCTTGTGTCATGGTGTGAGGTCTCCAGTGATACTAAGAGTCACATTTGTTCCTTGCTCACACATGACTGTACTAAGAGTCACATTTGTTTCTTGCTCACACATAACTGACTCACTTTCCTCATCTCTGCCAGTTCTATCCCATAGACATCTTCCTCTTTTCCTTGAAGCACAAAGTTTCAGGTTTTCATTTTACACATCCTATATTCTACTGTTGATATTCTCTTTCCATACACCCTTCTCTCTCCAGTTGGATTATTAGTATTGGTGATAATAGATACATCTTACACATGGAAATATTGCTATCTCATAAGCAATGCATTAGTTTCATATATGAAGAAGATAAATATAGAAATTCTCATTTTCAAAGTCAACCTAGAATGCTATCAGAGAGGAGGAAACAGTAGAAGTACATGGGTTTGGGTCTCACTCCTGCGATTCATCATAGGGAAGCAGGAGAACTCCAAATCTCTCAGGTGGAAAGATTTAAACTTATTCTGAATTCTGGTATAATAAAAACTAGTCACATCAACTAATTAGATATTATTTTGTACAAGTGATACCTTGTTTTCATTGAGGAAACATTAGTTATACATAAATTAATTGCAGTATTGATACTTCTGAGCTTATAGAAAAATGAGTCATAGTAATGAATTCAAATACTGAATTTTTAGGAGAATGTCTGGATATTTTCATAAATTAAAAAATCAAAAGGGAAACTGGTAGAATTCCAATAATAAATACCCCAATTGTCACAAAATATCCATCTACTATGAAGACAGCTATGTAAATTCTTGGACCATTGGGTTATTAGATTCACTTTTTTATTTTGCAAGAATATATTGGGTATTTACAATCAGAAAAGCACATTATTTTATTTCTATGTCATAAAATATTACGGGGAATAACGAAAATCCTTAATCTGAAACCATAGAAAACATATTTTCCCGCCTCAGAGAAAGCAAACACCCTAAGACCTGAGGCTACCTTGTTGCCCTATGATTTGTCTTAGTGACAAAAACTGAGATAATCAGGAACAGGAGCTGAAATAAAATGGGCTACACAACACCTCAAAAGCATTATCTCAACTGATCTATTCGAGGCAGTAAATTTGTATCAACATTATTTTTCCTCATCATTCATCAAAGAGCCCCCTTTCAAAGCTGTGGTCTCTTGTCATCTTGCTTCCATGATCTACTGAATAACAGATGATCATCGCACACAATAGGTCAACAGTATAACCGATTCATTAACTATCATTTAAAAGAGAAATGAAAACACAATACCAAACACCACAAGCATCTGTGTGCATATGCATACACCACCAGGTCAATGCACATTAGTATTTGTCAAGCTTCTTTCTAGCTAGCATAGCTTGGTTACAAATTTCAAAGGAAATATTTATTGGGGTAACATAAGAAGTCATTTTTGAAATCCCAGTACTTGAAAAATCAGAATCAGAGTAAGATACTAACCACAAAGTACACACTTCAGAAGGATTGATACATTAAAAAATGTGGGGTGATTGATTCATTCAGTAGAACTCTACATCAACAACGTAATTCATAATTTATGTTTCACATGTTGTCTTAACTAAATGATTCTTCAATATCCAATATCTACAGGGTTTTCTGTCAGGCACTGTCCAGAAGATTCTCAAACAGGACAAAAGAAGCCATATAGAGTATGTTATAGCACAACATTTGGAAAAAGAAGTCACAGTTTTTAAACCACTACCTTACAGTATTATATGTTTACAATTTATTCTGCTAAGCTTTGTATTTTCCTGTGTCTTTCCAAAGATCTACTGAAAGTTGATTTCTTATACTGTTTTTATTATTTATAGATACTTCTTTTGAAATCATTAATTTGAAATAACTGTTAATTTGAAATGGTATTACACAAGATTTCCCAATATGAAGCTATTAAGTCTGTCTTATTCCTGAGCAAGTGATTAAGAAAAAGGTGAGAAACTAGGGTTCTGGTACAGTGTAACTGTTTCTGTATAGTCCTGTGCTGAGGACCAAACCCAGGACTGGGTACATAGTGCACAAGCATCTTGCCATTGAGCTAGACTCCAAATACTAAAACATCCTAGAGGGAACTCAAAGAAAAAAGGTGAATGAGACCTCCCTGCTCACCTTCTAGAGTTCTGTAGACAGCTACGCAACATCTGTAGTAGACATCATCGCTGGTGAAATAATTAATTTAAACTTACAAGCATCATAAAGCTGGGATGGAATTATCCTATGCACTACTAATAATGGCTAAATGTATAAAACAGAGTAATTCCCCAATACACAATCATTGATTAACTGTAATAAAATTTAAATACTAATTGAGTTAGAGTAATTTCTCAAATTAGTTTCTGCTTATGTTATTAAATATTACACTGTTGATTATGTCTGCTGCCACCAATCTCATTAGCAATTTAATAGTTACCTAGAATAGCAGTTTATGAAAGAACGCCATTAAGCATTCAGCTTACATAACCTTAATGTTAAAATAACAAACCTTGGAAAGTACTTTTAATGGTTCTTAACTTTTCACAAAACAAAACTATAATTCCTCAGTTTCCAACAGTTACTCATGCTGTGCAATGCTGAGCCAACAGAGAGTTCATTGTTCCCACGTCAGGTGTGGACATCAGTCAATAGAAAACATTTGTTAATGTTTGTTCATACAGATTTCTATGAGCTTTGGGTTTTTCTCTCTTGATGAAATTTTAATGAAATGTAGCCTCTTACAAAGCTTGTGCAGTATTTCAAGTGAATGAAAAACAAATAGATAAAGTTAAATGAAATAGAAAACATTTTAACGAGACGCATGAATTTTTTCAGTTTCCCTTTCCTAAATACATCACCAGCATATACTCTGAGGCAATTCAGTTTTACAGGTTAGAACTAGAAAATGATCACTAGCTTGACTAACTACTCAAAAAACACAATCTGCTAAGAGTAGCCAAGATGAAGGAAATACCTCATAAATGGTGGATGGGACTCAGTTACAAGGACCACAAGCGCTCTCTCTGTCTCTCTCTCTATCTCTCTGTCTGTCTGACTCTCTCTCTGTCTCTCAGTCTGTCTCTGTCTGTCTGTCTCTGTCTCTCTGCCTCTCAGTCTGTCTCTGTCTGTCTGTCTCTCTCTGTCTCTCTTTCCCTCTCTCTCCAATAGCAGCAGGAAGAAGGCTACAACTAAGTTTGAATGACAATACTCACTTGTTTTTGCTTATTTAGGCTTAATGTCAGACAGCTTGAAAAATGTTTTTGAAGTAAGAAAAGGTAACTCAAGGCCCATATGTACACATAATAAACACAATATACACCAAACTAATGGCCAACATTAAACTAAATGGAGAGAAAATTGAAGCAATCCCACTAAGAAGAGAAAGTGGGAAAGAGCCTTGAACTCATTGGTACAGGGGAAATTTACTGAACACAACACCAATGGCTTAGGCTCTAAGATCAACTATTAAGAAATAAATGTCTTATAGAATTTAACACTTTTTCTGTTTAAACATTAGTATGATGCTTTTTATAAAGTTGTATTTAGTGTTACCTATAATTTTATTTTGCAAAACTGTGTCATTTTTATTTTGATAACTGAACAGCTTACACAAGTATGTCACTGGGATTCAAAACTAGAATAAAGTAAAATTACCTTAATAATAATTGGTAAAACATGTACATGAAATGTATTATTTAAAATGAACATATGATTTCATTTTCTATTAGCTTTTATATTTAGAAAGATTACAAACACGCATATTTAGCCATCAGTTCTAACAAGGTACAACCACAACCGTATTGACGTGTTTAGAAAAAGCCTCCCTATTTTTGGTGTCTACTCACCTAGTTAAGCTATGAATTTGGAATTCATCTTGATCTTTTTCAAAACTTCACTTTGGATATATAAGGAGTGTGAATATGTTAATAATTCCAAATCACCAAAACATCTATGATATTTCAGGCAGATAACTGCTATAGGTTAGGTTGAGTCAATGCAAAGTAATTCTAAAAATGCTAATTTGATAATTCCTTCTTTTCTAAGTATTACTATGACAAAGATCTAACTGTATAATGTATATTTAATATACTACTCTTTGCGATTAAGCTTCCATGGATGTATAGATTGAATTTTGTCTGATGTTCTTTACTCTCTTTACACGCCAGGTCTTTGTTCGTGGCATCATCTGCCAGAAGAGACAGTTCCACTTGGTTCTTGCCCACCTATGACATAGTAAGGATATGACTTCTGTAGGAAGGCTCATCCAATTTCAGAAGTAATGACTTAGTGTCTACCTACCATTCCTCTGCAGTACCATAGTGCCAAATCAATATTTACAAAGGAATAAAGAGTTGAAACTCTATTGGCATGTACATGTGTGTTTGTATATCTGCTTTCACACTAGCATATCTCAAAAGAATAAATTTCAATCTCTTCATGTATCAGGTATGAAGCTAGAATGGAGACCACAGGTCACAACCGAACTCATACTTACCATATTACTAGTTCTATAGTGGAGAGAGTTTTTCACTCTTTGGTAAAAATTAAATTATGTTAATTTTGCTATAAACAAAGATGGATATCTTGTTACTATCAGATATTAGTTATTTTGTAAATAACATCTTTGGCCTAATATAGAGAAAGAAAAGTAAGGTCCGATGGAAGAACGAGCCTATCAAAGTTCATGTTCTTATTTATAATGTCTTACTAAGAAACTGATGTTCATTAATAGTTTATCACTTTGCCTGGTGCTTAGTAACTTTCTGAAAATATTGCTGTGAAAATATTATCACTAAGCAAATTACTGCAGATTTGAAAACAGAATCTGAAATACAGCAATTGAAATGAATTTTAGTAAAACAAAAAATAAAAGTTTAACTTGTTACTTTATCCATAAATTATGACATTTAAAATATAATTTTATAAATTTCATTATAATGTGAATATTGAATTCAGTGCCTAACATATTAAAGAGAAGTCTGCATTCAAAGTTCCGCCACAGCGAATACTCTAATGCTGTACAAAGAAGTACATGCTTTTATATGACTACTACAAGACAGCATAGCCAGGGAACACAGTCACACAGAGAACTGGGCATAGCACAGCTGGGACAGTTGAGAATTCAGCTCTTGTCACTGAGAAGATACACACACATCTGATAGGAAAGGAAGGGTGACAGAGCCTTCCAGGATGGATCTGCCAAGTCGATACAGAGATTGATAATAGAGGGCAGATTGAGAAATGACTTAAAAAAATTAGCCAAGCAGGTTTTACTGTTGGAATTGTAAGTTATATGTTTTAAGAGAAAGAAACATTTTTCATAAGTATATCTCAATGAATTCAAAGTTTATAATCTCAAACACCTACTAAAGATAATAAACAGAATAAGTATTAGTGAAGTAGAATACTGAAATAAATTGAGGAACTATAAAATCTCTGAGTAGAGATTGGGACAAGACTGAATAGTAAGCTATAAAATAAAGAGATTATTAGCCAACATTTAGAATACTACAAGGGTACAATATCTACATGTGTGTGATCACAGAGTTCTGGACACAGAGTTCTGACTGCTTCTTGGAAATTTACTTAAAATCAAGATGTAAGGTTCTTAAAACCTAAACTCAACACCTAAGAGCTAGATTATCACATAAAGCATTACGTGTTGTCAGTGGGTTTTACACCAGCTCTAACCCTTTCTGCACACTGGTGCTGAGGTTTTAGTTCGAGTCATTATCTGTCTCTTTCACCTCTCTGCCCATTCAGGCCTCTCTTGTTCAATATCAACACACCTCCTGCAGTTCATCCTGTATCTTCCTCAGTCACACCCATTATTTTCACACTTTCTACCCAGTCCTTTTCTCAACACTATGCAGGAAACACTCCAAGCCTGCAGACCACAGCTCCTCTCCCTTAATTGACCAGCTCAGACTGGCTCATTTACATTATCCTGGCCTTGTATATTAAATTATTTCCTGAGTGTGCTGTGCGTCCCTCTCAGCCTGCTCATGCTTCTTCAGTTGTCCTACAGCTTCATTTTCATATATATTTATAGTTACAAATATCATTGATTTATTTAATAAATGCAAGGCACTGACTATTATAAAATCATTCTCCTTATACTTGTTATTTTCTATTGCAATTGTTTATCTGCTTAACACTTCCATTACAAAGTGTGGTTGAGAGGAGAGACAATGTTTATTTAACATGTAGTTTCTGGGCTAGACTTCAGGTCCAATACCTAACAGACAATTAAGAAATATTGGAGTAAATAAATTAACTTGATGCTAAAACACTTTTTTTCTATCTTCTAATTATTTCTACCTTCTCTGACAAAAAATTAAAATTCTATGAGTAATGAACAATTCAACATTAATTGTTATGGCATAATCTAATATGAAAAGGAATAAATACCATTTCTAACTACCCTTGGGAATGTGAACAGATATAACCACTATGAAAATCAGAATGGAGACTTTTCATAAAACTAAAACCATAAGTATCATATGACCCAACTATACCATTCCTGAATATATACCCAGAGGACTCTAAGATAGTATGTCACAGATATATTTATTCATACAACTAATTGCTATACAATTTATAGTAGCAAAGAACCTGAACCAAGTTATACATGTATCAGAAAACAAAAATATAATGAAATTAGATACATACACAAGATAAAATTTTATTCAGTCACTAAGAAAATTAAATATTGGAAATGTAGATATGGCTCAGCTTTAAGAGACCTGTCTACTCTTCCAGGGGTTTCGGGTTCAATTCTCAGCACCCACATAGCAGCTCATAGTTCTCTGTAACTACAGGTTCATGGTATCTGATAAACTCAGAGACATATTTACAGGCAAATTACCAAGGCACACAAAATAAAAATAACTAAGAAAATGAAATTGTATCCCTGTTGAAATGGGACTCAACTGTAACCATTGCGTTAAATCAAATAATCCCCATCCCAAAAATATACTTCATATTTTCTCATATACAAAATACAGTGTATATATGTAAATATCTGTCTGTTAAAATCACAAATATAGAGAGCATACCATTAAAAAAGAAATGAGATTTTGAGAGAGACAGAGAGCACAGTAGAAGGGGAAGATAAACACAAAAATATTTATTATATCTATATCTATATCTATCTATATCTATATCTACCTATATATACATACATATATAGAGAGAGAGAGTGAGAGAGAGAGACAGAGAGAGAGAGAGACAGAGACAGAGATAGAGACAGAGAGAGACAGAGAGAAGGCAGAAGTGGGGGAGAGTGAAAAGGAGAAGCATGGGGAAGGAAGAGGAGAGGAGAGAATGGGAATGGAGAAAAAGGGAGAGCATAGGAAAGAAGAGGGGAGAAGAGAGGAGAGGAGAAGAGAGGAGAGGAGAAGAGAGGAGAGGAGGGCAATTAGAATTGGCTAAAACTTAGAAATCATTAGTGTTGGTTTATAATTTCCTAGCAACTATCTGAGGTGGAAATTTCTGGTTTCTTTGGAGACTCTGTCGTGTCATGTGTTGTTTTTCTTATGAGAAAATGTTTTGCCAAGGCAGACACATAGAGGATATTTTGCTGAGGCAGACAGGAGGCAGGATGTTTGAAAAGAGTACAAATATAACTCAACAGACAATGAATACTGCTTTTGCATTTGTTCACCTTGCAACACTTTTCAGGTCTTTGGCGATGAGATTCTTGCATTGGTATGCCTTGCAACACATGGCTGTTTTTTTCTGATCTTTGCTTATGATTTTGCAGATAGAAAAATGGCAAAAAATTTCCTGTGATTTGCTGGTTGCTTCTGCAAACTCATGCCAATCCAGTAGAGCTCACAGCTTCCTCTGGATTGAACTGGACTGCCCTGACTGATTTGTGTTTGGTGTTTGTGGGTTGAACTGGACTGCCATTAGTGATTAATGTTTGGTGTTTGGCAATTGGGCTGGACTTTGCTACTTATTAGTGCTTGGAATCACCACAAAGAAAGGCTTTTAAACAGGTCCACAACACCCATTTTTTATTAACCTTTTCTCTACCCTACCTTTGGTCAGTTGGCTAGAAGAGAGATTAAACATTTATAAACCCTAACTGAATAGGTTTTGAAAGTTCTAAGACTATAACTATCTGAAAAGAAATATTTAATTTTTAATTTTAATAATTAATAAAGAAGCTATTTTGCTGATTGTTTTATACTCTAGAACTTCTGTACCTCAGTCGCCTTTAGAGTTTTTGGTACTGTTTAATCTTTTCTTGTTTTGTTCCTTGTTAACCAAAGGTCCCTGTACCTAATAGAAATAAAATGTGAAATTGATTTTAATTTTTTATGAAAAGTAAAAAGCATCATGAACCATGATTAAACTTACTTTGATATCAGAAACTTCCATCTCTGTGTAAAAACAATTCTTTTTTCTCATATGTACACAAAGGCAAGCAGTTTGTGCAGAGAATTTTTCATTACTGTGTATTGTATTTCTTTTTATTTCATTATTTACTGTTTAGTTTTGTCTTATGTCTTCATGTATTAAATGTCAAGGGATATGAAAGTTCACTATTTTTTAATCTGAAATGTACCATTTTATTAACTCTAACAGATATAATTCATGACTGGGAAAATAAAAAGGATTTATATTAACATTAAATTTATCAAACAAATTAAAACTTCTTTACAGATAATCATGTCTTTATGGTCAACTGACCTTTAAGTCATGACACATTCTATCCTGATTAAAAAATAGACAAACAAAATCATAGGCCTCAATTTACTTTACTTTAAATACTGTCATTTCATGCAAAACAGCCATTATTTATTTACTAACAAGCTATATTTAATAACTACAGACGAACAATCTGAAAACACAGAGCCATGAAAGAACCTGGGTATTTGTATTTCCAATATGAGTTTGGCTGTGTATGACAACATCGGCCTTTATTCCAGCACACAGGAGGTTGAGGCAGGCAGAAATCTGTGTGGTTAGAACTTGTCTTTCCCTCTCAGTCACTATATGTCCTTGGATAGAACAGATAACTTAACCTTCCCTCAATGAGAGCCATAAGTCCTGATATTGATTGTGGTCAAGATCAAATAAGATAAGTTATATGAGCCAACTAGGTGCACAATTGTCTGCAAAGAAAACAAAAAATCAGTCTTGTCTCAATTGCCCATCATTCTTTTTGACCAATAACTTCCAAAACTAAAATGACCTTGCTTCTGAACAAGACTCAATTGAAGTAATGCTAGTCAGCCTAATTAAGATTCTGTGTGGAAAGGGAGAAAGAGGTCACCTGGGTGGATTTGAACAAAACTCGCCAACATTCAAGTTTCTCACTGAATTCATAAGCAGTTTTTAAAGAGAAGTGCCAGTGCCTAATGAGCAGTGTCACACATCCCTGGGAATAGTGTGACAGTTCAGTTACTGCCACAGACATTTTAGATTTACACAGCAGTAACATTTGAATTTCTATGGAACAACAATAGCAAAATTTTCATACAAATGTCCTATGGAAGTATTTGCATGCTTCGATTAGAAAAATGTGTGCAGTGCTTGATAAAAATGTAACCTACAATGCCAAGCATGGTTCACTAGGTAATTAAGAGTTCAAGCCAATACGCAGTTAATTAAACACATCATAGATTCATTAGTAAAAGGTAACTGCTTTAAAGCTGACAAACCAATGGAGCTATTGGTTAATATGAAAATATTTTATGAAGACACCATCTTCACATAGGCCTTTCGTGACCTATCCCAGGATAGTATCATGGCAAGAAAGGGATAACAAGAGGTAAAACTGTTCTGCTATCTGCGATATTATATAACAACTAGATCTAACCAAGATAAACTATATGGAAATAAACATGCGATAGGGTAAGTCACCCATAGCACCTCACTGGATGATGCAGAGCTCAGCAGCCAAGGGACTTGTAGTCACTTGAACTGCAGTGAATGACAGACCCAGGGACAAGGTTCTCCCAGTAGTGTTTAATCCATCATAGTGCTTCTGTGACTAAGTGCCACAGAAGCCAAAGGACAGAAGAAGAATGAAGTCTTTTAGGCTAATTGGAGTATAATACAGGGTTTAAATAAATGTTTTAAGGTTTGGAGAAAAACATGTTAAAAACCACACTTTATCCTGCAAAAGTGCTTAGGAGGATTTCACTGTTTCAAATTAAAGTACCAACTGCTAGATTTTGTTTAACAATGTAATTATGTTCAAATAAACTTTTAGTCTGTCCTCAGGGTGTGCCAGATAACAATAAGGGCCCAAAATGTCAACAATTTATAAATTGTATTAAAACAACACATCAGGTAAACTATTTTAAAATGATTAGATTAAACTTAATTTATTGTGTTCGTCTCAAATATATTCAATTATGCTACAAAGAATTTGGTCACTACTTATGAAATGTTAAAATTGTTACTGTTCATAAGATAAAGAATGGGCAGCAAGACAAAAACCAGATTGGACCATGCATTTTTGGAAATAGAAAATAAATATATAGAGTAGAAGAACAATGAAGAATGTGTCTACTATTTCTGCAACTCAAAGTTTTACTTACAAGAAAAACACCCCTAGAGTAACTGTAGTCTGTGGTCTATAAACTGCAATTACTTTACACACAAATGCCTTTCAGAATCCCTGCATGGTATATGAGTGTAAGAGGCAGCTTCCTTGCTACTAACAATTATATAGAAAAGAACAGACATGAGCTCTCAGCTGAGATTTTTGATAATTTACATTAACATGAACCACACTGTATCTACTTATATATCTGCATTTTTATTTCATCATACTGACAGTGCTGAGAACAGAATTTGGGCGTTTAAGAGATGGCTCAGTGTTTACGAACTGATTTACATAATCATTTGCTGATTAATTATGGGAATTAATACAAATATCAGTACTCACATCAGAAGCCTCATAAATGCCTATAACTCCATTGACAAGAGACCATATACCCTCCTGGATTCCGTGAGGAACTGCACCTACATTTCCACCAATACAGAGGCACAATGCCCACACATGTACATGTAGAAATAAAACTAAATAATCTTTTAAGAAAGAAACTAGAATTAAAACGGAGAGCCATCTACAATGTGTGAGCTGTAATCTAGGTGCTATTTAAGAAAGGTAAAACAACACCAAGAAGGAACCTCGTGGAAGCAAAAATGAGTTGTCACAGCAGAGCAGCAAGACATCCTTAGATTCACCGGAAAGTGCTGGTTCAGTCCACACCAGGCTTTCTCTCGAAGAGACAGAACGCACTAGGAAATTATTAGATTCTTGCAGCTCATAGTTTAAGTTCATTTTTGGGTTTCTAAATGATTATGGAGAGAAGCTAGGAAAAACCACTAAGAAGATAATGCTCCCTGTATCATTATTTTTCAGAGTAATGCATTTCATATTCTAGGACATAACTGCTAATCACACTTCAAGATGAGAGTTATAGAAACTTGGTTTGAGTAAAAATCTTCTGACCATAGTTTAAGGAAGGGTGTCTGTGCAACTGTATACCAGATGATATTCCTTTTTAAAATCTTTTTTAACTTTTAAAATCTTTATTAACTTTTTAAAAACTTCACACATACATGTGTATAGAATGTTCACATGATAGTCACTCTCACTTTAACTTCATCCCAACCGTATCTCATCATCCAATAGCCCTTCTATATGAGCATGTAAGTAAGAGTCCATGATTTGCCGAAAAACGATTCCCCAGACATATAATATGTAAATGCAAAGAGTGCTTTATTCTGCAGAAGTCCAATATGCTCCAGACAAGATGGAGACTCCCAAGTGAGCTCAGAGGCCCAATTTGAAGCACATAAGGAGAATTCTGAGGAGAAGGTTGTTGACCTCTACCATTGGTTCTGTCTCTAGGGACATTCCAGAACCATAGCTAAGAAAGTCTGGAAACTGTTACTAAGGAACTCAGAAACTGCTGCTGAGCCATTGTCCTTGCCTCAGGCAAGGTAGCAGGGCAGCTTCTGAAACCTGAACTTGCAGAGTTCTTGGAAAGAAGATATTGAGGCCTCATCTCCTGTATTGCCAATCTGAAACCTGTCTTGGAGTCAGCCTAGCCTGTCTCCAACCCATTCCCCACATTTATGTGTTTTTGTTTTGTGATGCACTGAGATTAACCAGAGCCATGTGCAATCATGGTTTTGGAACTATCCAATGGAATATAGTGGAGTCTTCAGAAAAGAATACCTTCCCTTCCTCTAAAAATCCATCCATAGAGAATAGTGCAGCAGAAAAGAATGAGACATCTTGGTTCTTCACTGAGTGATGATAGAGTATTTAGAGGCTCAGCATTGTGCAAGTTCATTGTAGGCACCCACGGACAGTACAGAAACACAAAATGCTTGTTTCCTAATCATAAGATGACATTTCATAGCCTTTCTGCAAACCTAAAGCTTTGCACTTTCCCTGTCCTCAACTCTGCATCTTTCCCAGAGCATCAGAGGGGGAGCTATAAAACTTTCCTGATTAGGGTTGATTAGTAGGGTGTCACTTCTTCCTAGCACTTCACCAGTCACTTGTTTCTGCATTAGCCACTGTTCATTGAGAAGAATTTTCTTTAAAGACTGCACATGTGTGTATAAGGTATAAATGAGTATTTGGGAGGCATCTTGGGGCTGTGTCACCTTAGCTGAACACTAATAGGTAGATTACATGTAGGGAAAAAATAGCACTTTGATCATAGGTTTTGGATTATCATACAGTCATGAATTTATACTTGTAAAATGGGCATCCAAACCAAGCAGACAAAGATTGGTTGTCCTCATAACATCTGTGCCACTTGTTTCCAGTAGGCACATATTTGTCTGGCAAGTTGGTGCTATAGTTTCTAGGATCTTCAGTTAGATAAGAACATTGATTCCTTTTCTTCTTTGGTCATTTGCATTGAAGCTTCTGGGACTAAGGAAGTTGGCTAACAGGGTGAATCTTACAGTTCAGCTCCACCTTGATTTCTTTTACCATAAACAGAAGGTGTGTTCTTACTTTAGCAATAGGATCTTATTAAATACTTCTAAAAGAGTAATGAAGAGCCTGTATTGTTTAAGGAGCATCTGGGACCTCTCTGACCAATGGGTTTTGAGGGGCATCCCACACTGGGACCTGATATTTTTGTTTCATATCTGATTGCTATAACATGCAGCATTATGCAGTCATAAGTGTTATTTCTGGAATAAGCCTATTTGTCCATCAGTGATTAATGAACAATGAAAATATGATATCTGAAGGGTGTCTAAAGAAGTAATATGACCACCTAATATAGCTATTACTTGGCATACCAAATAAAATCATGAATGTGTGTGTGTGTGTGTGTGTGTGTGTGTGTGTGTGTGTGTGTGAAATTGGCAAAACAATTGTCTTCACAAATGCTTTTCAAATGTTAAAAAAAGTCCAATATTATTTCACAAAGCTATATAAAAAACATCACACTAAAAGCACCAAGTGTAGGCTTGAAATACCTTTGGGGAAAATCCCAAAAATAACCCTTAAGAATCAGTTATTCAGAGCTAATTAATAGAGGCTCTCAGGGACTGAGGCAGCAATCACAGAACCAGCATGGTCCTGTGAGTGGTCCTCTGCATATTCATGATGGCTATTAGTGTGGTGTTTTTGTGGGACTCCTAACAAAGCGAATGGAGTATCTCTAACTTCCAGGACCCTTTCCTCCTATTGGACTGCCTTGTCCGTAATTGACTTGGTGCTTTGTACCTAGCCATATTGTATACTGTTGTGCTGTGTTTGGCTAATATTCCTCAAGATCTCCTCTTTTCTGAAGGGAAACAGAGGTGGAATGGATCTGGTGGGATGGAGGTATGTTCTAGGAATAGTGGAAGGAGAGGAAACTCCATATGGCCATAATGGTTTGCAAACAAAGACAAACAAACAAACAAAAAAGAAAGTAACATTGATAAACTTTGCAACTTTTTTTTAAAGAAATGATAATGGTTTCTTAGGAAGACTAATGTTTGTAACTTATCAAAGTCAATACTATTAATTTTGTTTTAAAAATACAATTTTGGTACATCTCAATCAAACAATGTTAGAAGCATCACTAAAACTATAACAGATTCCATAATTTTATAACTCCCAATCATAAATACTAGAACTATGACAAACATGTTAAAATATAAGATCTCAAAAGAGACAAATTAGCAGATAAAATTAAGAAAGCTTCTATTTGAGAAGATACTATTGCAGATGTAATATAAGTATAAAGCAATTTTGTTATTAAAAGAAAAATTTATAAGCTAAGAATAATAACTAGCTACACTCTTCCCTAAATTTTCATTGTTATGATCAGTTCCAAAGCAAATACCTTTTAAACAATGCACATGTATGAGATACCCTGAGATTAGAAGATCGCTGAAGAACTCACAGAATTTGATTTACACACATTTTAGGCACTACTTATATGGATTCAGGGAACTGAACCTCTAGGACTGATTGTGCTCTTAACTGCTGAGTTGATTCTTCAAGCCTTATAATAATATAGTAATCCTAAAAGTGGAGACTGAATATTATTTAAGATATAAAGTTATAACCAGACTTAACAAAAGATTATGAAAAAAGTAGGCAAAACAAGAGATGATTTTATACCCAAAGTTATCATCCAATGTCACTTCAGTTCTGAGTAAAAAGGAATATGAATATATATATGTATATATATGCACACATATATTGTGAATATAAAGAACATTTACCACCAAGACTAACATGTCTCAAATATAAAACAAGATAACAATTCTAAGCAATGGTAAAAGATCTGGATAACCACTGTGTAATAATGCTCAGTTAATTATTATCTCATTTAAAACAGGGTGTCAAATTTTTGCTCGTTATGTCTCCCTTTTTATTTCTGATTTTAATAATTTGGATATTTGTCTCAATGCCCTCTGGTAAGTCTAGTGAAGGGTTTATTTATCTTGTTGATTTTTGTTTCAAAGAAAGAGAGAGGTCCTGGTTTTGTTGATTCCTTATATAGTTCTTTTTGTTTCTACTTGGTTAATTTCAGTCCTGAATTTGATTATCTCCTGCTGTATACTCTTCTTTAGTGTATTTCTTTCTTTCTTTTTTTTTTTTTTATTCTAGAGCTTTCAGGTGTGTTGTCAAGTTGCTAGCATATGCTTTTTCCGGTTTCTTTTTGGAGGCACTAAGAGCTATGAGTTTTCCAGTTAGCTCTGCTTTTATTGTGAACCGTAAATGTGGGTATGTTTCATTAAATTCTACACATACTGAAAGCAGTATCCATCAATCCAGCAGCCAACACCAAACTAAATGGAGAGAAACTTGAAGCAATCCCACTAAAATCGGGGACTATAAAGGGTTACACACTCTCTTCCTACCTATTGAAAATAGTACTCAAAGTCCTACCCTGAGTAATTAGACAACAAAAAGAGGTAAAAGGGATGCAAATTGGAACGGAAGAAGCAAAAATATCACCATTTGCAGATGATATGACAGTATACTTAAGTGACCACAAAAATTCCATGAAAACACTCTTACAGCTGATACATAACTTCAGCAAAGTGGCTGGATATAAAATTAACTCAATTAAATCAGTAGCCATCCTCTAATCAAAGAATAAATGGGCAATAAAGAAATTAGGGAAACGAAACCCTTCATAACAGTCACTAATATAAAATAACTTGGTATAAAACTAAACAAGCAAGTGAAAGATCTGTATGAAAAGAACTTCACGTCTCTGAAGAAAGAAACTAAAGAAGACCTCAGAAGATGGAAAGATCTCCCATGCTCATGGATTGGCAGGAATAATATAGAAAAAATGGCCATCTTGCTGAAAGCAATCTATAGATTCAATGCAATCCCCATCATTCCAACTCAATAATTTATAGGGCTGAAAAGAACAATTTGCAAATTCATTTGGGAGAACAAAACCCCCAAGATAGTGAAAATTATTCTCAACAATAAAAGAACTTCTAGGAAAATCAAATCCCTAACCTCAAGCTGTATTACAGAACTACTGTGATAAAAACTGAATACTACTGGTACAAAGACAGGGAGGTAGACCAATGAAATAGAATTGGAGACCCAGAAAGGAGGCCACACAGGTATGGTCACGATCTTTGACAAAGGATCTAAAACGATTCAGTGGAAGAAAAGACACCATTTTCAACAGATGGCATTGGGTCAACAGGCAGGCAGCATGTAGAAGAATGCAAATAAATCCATTCTTATGGCCTTGTATGAAGCTCAAGTCCAAGTGGATCAAAAACATAAAACCAGGTACACTAAATCTAATAGAAGAGAAAATGGGGAAGAACTTAGAACACATAGGCACAGGGGAAATTTCCCAAACAGAATACCAGTGGGTTATGCTCTATGATCAAGAATAGACAAATGGAACCTCATACAACTGTAAAGCTTCTGTAAGGCAAAATACATTATTAATAGAACAAAACAGCAACCAACACATTGGGAACAGGTCTTTACAAGTTTTATATCTGATAGAGGGCTAATATCCAATATATACAAAGAACACAAGAAGTTAGACTCCAGAAAATCAAATCACCCTATTAATAAATGGTGACAAAGCTAAACAAAGAATTCTTAATTGAGACACCTCAAAAGGCAGGAAGCACCTAAAGAAATGTGCTTACACACAATATCCTTAGTATCAGGAAAATGCAAATCAAAACAACGCTGAGATCCCTCCTCACACCAGTCAGAATGGCTAAGATCAAAAACTCAGGTGACAGCAGACACTGGCGAGAATGTGTAGAAAGAGGAACATTCCCCATTGTACGTGAAATTGCAAGCTGGTACAACCACTCTGAAAATCAGTCTGGAGGTTCCTTAGAAAATTAAATATAGTACCACCTGAGGACCCAGCTATACTAGTCCTGGGCATACACACACACACACACACACACACACACACACACACACAAAGGCTCCAATATGTAACAAGAACACATGCTTCACTATGTTCAGAGCAGACTTATTTATAATAGCTAGAAGCTGGAAAGAACCCAGATGTCCCTCAACAGAAGAATGGATACAGATAGTGTGGTACATTTACATAATGGAATACTACTCAGCTATTAAAAACAATGAGTTCATATAATACATAGGCAAATCTATGAATCCAGAAAATATCATCCTAAATGAGGTAACACAATCACAAAAGAACACACATGGTATGCACTCACTGATTAGTGAATATTAGCTCAAGAGCTCAGACTACCCAAGATACAATACACACACTACATGAACCTAAAAAAAATGAAGAACAAAGCTTAGATGCTTTAGTTCTTCTTAGAAAGAGGAACAAAATACTTACGGGAGAAAATATGAAGACAACATGTGGAACAGACACTGAAGAAAAGGTCATCCAGAGACCGCTTCACCTGGGGATTCATCCTATATACAGTCATCAAACCCAGACAATATTGCAGATGCCAAGAAGTGCATGTTGACAGGAGCCTGAGTTAGCTGATTCCTGAGAGGGTCTGCCAGTGTCTGATAAATACAGAGGTAGCAGCTTACTGCCAATCATTGGACTAAAATGAGGTCCCCATTGGTGGAAGAAGGACTGAAGAAGCTGAAGGGGTTTGCAACTCCATAGGAAAAACAACAATATCAAACAACCACATCCCTCAGAGCTCCCAGAGACTTAACACACCAACCAAAGAATACCAATGGAGTAACTGTTGGCTCTAGCTGCATATGTAGCAGAGGATGGCCTTATTAGGCATGAATAGTAGGAAAGGCCTTTGGTCCTGTGAAGGGTTGATGCCCCAGTGTAGGCAAATGTAGGAGGAAGAGAGTGGGTGGGTGGGTGGGGAGCAGCTTCATAGAGGCCTGGGAAGCATGATGGGCTAGGGGGATTTCAAAGGAAAATAAGATTTGAATCATAAATAAAGAATATATATATATATATATATATATATATATATATATATATATTTGTACTTTATGCAAGACGATTGAAAGAATTATCAACTTCCAATAGCTTCAAGATTTTTCTTTTTCCAGGGGTCCAGAGCATATCAAAACAATTAAGTGACCTTTATACAGTCTATTCTTTATAATAGGTAATATAAATAAATATTCTTACTTTATCATAAATCACCTCTGGATTGTCTGAAATACAACATGGCAGTATAAATACTGTATACGCACTGCTATGGTTGGTAGACATCTTGAAAAGCATTCCTGACCTGCAGTTAGTTGTGTGGGTCAGTGAGGAAAGGAGAAAGTGAGCAGCAACTGAGTACACAGAAGGCGACACAGGTGCTGAGTCTAAACACATGTTCTCTAAGGGACTCATATCACAGAGTTCGATCTCTGAGAAGCAACCTACACTAAATGCGCTTTAGACATAAAGGGACAGCGATACCAGTCATTGAACATCATCCTTTTCAAAGTGTCACAAACATACAGTTTAAGAAGCAAGAGTAATGACATTAAATGAGGATCTGAGCCATGAGTAAGATATGATGTTGAGGTCCGGAGCCAATGCCTTCTTCCAGTACATTCATACACATTACTTGAGAAACAATAACAGAGAAAAGAAGTCAGCTATTTATAACTTTTAATTTGTCCAGTTTATCAATGTCCGTTACACAATAGTATGGCCATAGTTTGGCTATTTCCATAGCTTGAACAGTCATATGATGAACACACCATAATCTCCTCTTTGCTTTGACACTGTTCCTGTATCCATTTCCTTATAACACCCCAACTGGCACTACATTTACAGTCTTCTGCCATTCCTTACTTTTATTACAGGCTTGGATTTGTCACACATTGGGTTCACATTGTGCCTTTCACCTCCTCACCCAACTTGTGACCCTTCTCGTCCACACACTGCACATTCAGATCTGTCTCTAAAGCCTGCTGATGTCCATCCTTCACACATCCCAGGCTTCAGCTGGAAGCTGCAGCTTGTACTGCATCAAGGCTGGTGGGCTGGCTGCATGCCAGACCTTCATTATGGGTAACCTTCTCTATCCTTCTGATCTTGAATGTGGCTTACAAGTGACAATGATGAATTGGCTTAAGGGACCAGCTGTGCTGTTTGTGGTAGAGTTTCCTGTGCTGCTTGTGATAGAGACCCCTGCCACAATAACGGAGAGGTGAGACTTCTACGTATAGCATAGTTGCACTTGAGCTGATGTAGAGACTGCAGCTATGTTCACACCAGCCTTTGTTTCAGCTCACAGAGCGTCTGAGACTTATAGGGTCAATGAAGATGTTAAGCTTCCCTTCCCTAGGACAATGTCATGAATGAAGCACACTTTGTTTTCTTACATTCAAATTGGGGCCTGAGCCCAGGGTGTTATATCTGGGGGCAGCAGTCTTTCCCTGAACTCTGGGTTTGGCTATCCTTAGGTGTTTTTACAACAACTCAGTGTGCTGTGCATTTAATAAACAGTGGTGTCTACGGTCAGATTTAAACAAGAGTCCTTGGATGTAAGTCACTAAATATTCCCTTATATCAAAAGCTCCACAACAACTTGGCAGTTCAATTTTTCTTTTTCACAATAATACAAATCTACTCGATAACTACAGAATAAGCACGAAATAGAACTTTTTTAGCACGGATATCATGATAAAAATGTTGAAAAGAAATGTAATGTGTCTTTGATTTAAAAAAGATGGATATCATAAATATGAAAGTACAAATTTTATATTAACTATGCTTTTAAAATAAAATGGAAAACTGAATTTGTAGGATAGTGATAAAGTATTTACTGAGTACTAAAAAGACCTGCATTGCAAAAAGGAAGATATGTAATATACCTGAATGCAAAATATTACCCAGCGTCCCAGAAAGTTGCATTAAGGAAGACTTTTTTTTTTATAATAATTGATGCTCAAAGACTGAAATAACAAGTGGTGTCCCCACAGCACTTCACAGTTTGTATGTAGCAGAATTTCATCCTCTATGCTTCCATGGGTCCAGCTGCTGCCATACTGACCAAGGAACATGTAGACAGATCTCTAGGCTAATTCATGGAGAGATCCAGCTTCCTGTTTGGATGCTTTACTTCACTTAACATTATATCCACTCCAGGCTTCTCTTGGAATGTAACATCCTAATAGAGTCTTCCTGGTCTAAATACTATTTTTATGGCTTAGTATAGTTCTGAATCTTCTTGAAAATGCAACAAATATTGGTATCCTTGCTCCCAAATGGCCATTAAATGGTTATAAGTTATAGCTGTTACCTTCCTTGTAAAATAAAAAAAAAAAAAGCAAAAACAACAACATATGATAGAAAACGAAGGCTCACTGACTATAAGCACGTGTCAGGAATCCTAAGTAACTGAACTCAGTCACAGAGACCTACAATGCACAGAGAAGAAAGACTCCCATAACTGTCCTCAGCTGGTCTCCAGGAAAGGCAGGAATATTGACACACACACACACACACACACACACACGTGCACATACATGCATACATACACACACACACACGTGTGCACACACAGATGTAAACATGTACAGACACACAAGCATGCACACACAGGACCACGAGAATATATACATGATACACACACACATGCACACACTCACATGCATGCACATACATATGATCACATACAAACGTGTACACACCAGATACACACACACATGGACACACGCCAACACACACACAAATATAAAAAAGTAAAAGTATTCACGAGTTCTAAAGTCTATATCTAAGGATGGAACCGTACATAAGTTAAGGTATTTATATGGATAACAACAGTGTGGATCCTAGTTAAATGTGGCTTGTCTCTGTTTTAGGTGGCTTTGACGGTGAAGTCCAGGTAAGATGACACAAACACAAGGGGAAGATAGCAGTCTATAGGCCATCAGGAAGGGCCTGGAGCACAACCTTCTGTCAGAGCCCTTTGGACGAACAGTTCTGGAAATACTTTGAATTTTAGATCCTCATAACCATGAGAAAATTATATTCTATTGCATCAACAGCAGCATATTACAATTTGTTAGGGGTTATAGCTAAATATATAAGTAGAAAAATGTATTACTTTATACACACATACACAGACAACCACACATACATATAATGTATATGTTTATATATGTATACATATAGTATACATATATATATACATATATATATAGCACAAGTAGAAATTTAGAGATCCATCTTTAAAACACTCTCACAATAACAAATACTAATTCAACTGGACATATTAATAAAAGAGAATTTATGTAGTGTTTGTACAATGCATGCCTATCAATCACATAAACTAACATTTATATTAAGTCAATTCCAGAACACCCTCCTTATTATAATGAAAAAGAACATGGCCTCGATTAAAGAAGTTCCAAGACCAAACCCAGCCCATCAGCCATAGGTGTTGTCTGGTGAAATTTCTGGAGTCACTTAAGTATACTATCATATCATGTGCAAATAGTGATATTTTGACTTCTTCCTTTCCAACTTGTAGCCCTTTCAAACACCCATGCTGGCTGCAACTGGCCATACCAGGCTGACTACCTTACTGACAGCTGATAACATTCATCCTTTGTTTCTACCTACTGAATGCAGTGCTACTCTGCAGTCCACCCCTACCAAGAACGGTGTGAGCCTCCTGCCAAACTTCTTTCATCAGGTTGACAAGGCTCCTTTATATTCCTGCTTCATTGTGTCTGTTTCGTATTACAATGTGTGGGAATTCCCAAATGCTTTTTACATATATATCAATATCATGTGTTATACTAGTTTATTAGCAATGTAAGGTAAACTGATAAAATTTATGATACAAACAATTTTGTCATCAGAAAGATAAAATTTGGTTGTTCATGATGAACATTTCCTGTTTCTAGTTACAATTTCTTAGTATTTTAATTGCAGTTTCTGTATCTATGGTCATGAGAGACATTACTCTAATTTTTTCTAGTATATTCGATAATTCTATATTGACCAGCTGTCTGGTATTCTATAATTCCCAACTATTGTGTGCTACAAAAGTACAACATCTTTGCTTGATGTACTTCTGAGATCATTTTACCCTGTCATTGCTCTTTGTTGTATTTCTGTCTAAAGGATACTCATAATGTTACAATTACTTTATTGAACAACCTTTGTCAGTGACATCAAGGGAATAAGAAGTATTTATACACCTAATATCTCAAATCACCTGTTTATCTACTGTCACGGACCTGTCATTTTATCTACTCTGCAACTCCAGTATTCCAATCTCGTACTTGTTAAATAATAGCTTCATCTCAAGAGGGGAGCTGCATGCCCTACCTGGAGGTGTAGTCAGGTATGGGGAGAGGGGTGTCTGAGCAGGCCCATGCTGAGGGACCAGTCACAGGACAGTACAGTATAGAATAGAGTTTATTCAGGGCATGGAGAGGGGAGTTAAGAGGGTAATAGAAATGGAGGAAGTCAGAGAGGGGGGAGAGACAAAAAGAGAAAGATAGGCAGAGAGGGAAGTAGAGAAGTAGAGGCAGGCCATGAGCAAGTAGAGAGAGATGGGGGAAGGGATTAGAACACAGAGGAGCAGGAAGACAATTGAAAGAGAGAGGAGGGACCAAGCAGCCTCTTTTATAGTGAGTCAGGCCCACCTAGCTATTGACAGGTAACTGTAGGGCAGAGCATACTTGGCTGTTGCTAAGTAACCATGGAGTGGGGCTTAGACAGAATGCTAACAATCTTTGTTAAGAATCCTCAAATGTTAACGTATTATCATGCTCATTTTTAATTCTTAAAGCATGTTTTCTTAAAATATTTTAATTGTCCTTTGAAGTTTTTTCAACTATATTCAACATCTGGGGGAGATCTGAAATCTTCTACTGACCCTTTTCTGTCTCCCTGACTGGGTATGGATCATGGCTTTCTGGCTTTTGGGCAACTGGCTTTGTTGAAAACTCACTTATTCACTGCTGCTAAAAACATTACTTCTAGCAAGAAATGCCACCAGATGTGACTTTCAACTCCTGGGAAGATCAATTGGGTCTTTTTGGTCACATGCAAATCAACTGCGGATCCTTCTGGCCTGAGAGACGCATGAGAATCCCCAAACCGAGTTCACAGAAGGTGCACAGAGGAAAAATGGCCGTCCTGGGCAAACATGCTGCAATGGTGGGTTCCTACACATTTCATTAGCCAGGATAAGCAGTGTTTATGCTCCTGCTTGCCCTTCGTGGATGTTATGAAAGGTTTCTTTCATCAATTTTAGATTCACTGTTGCTTTGAAAGGAAAGGGGATGCCAAACTTTTTAATCTATTCTAAGAGACATTTAAAATACAATCTCTTTGTTTCTTCAGGAACACACAAAAAAAGTAAAATAGTTATCTAGAAAGTCATGTACCCACAACACAATCTTACACTACAGAAGCAGGGGCAGAAATATTATTGAGTAGCAAAGGACAAGGGCATGCACAAGGACACTGCACTACCTACACACCCAGAGGAGCTGTGCCCTGAGTCCAACACAAAACATCTTCCTGTACAAGACAAGAAAAATAACACCAGTTGCCATGTCAAGGTTAATAAACAAATCTTACAGGGGGTGAGAAATAATTGTTGTCCCTCTCTTAGCCTCTAGATGACGAGCTACAGATAACTAATGAAGGCACAATCAATCCACAAGGAGATGAACCCTTAATTGACAAGACGAAGGGGTCATTCCTAAAACAAATATAGGCAAAAATAACTGGGCTCACCAGATTTCATTTATATAATCATATATATATATATATATATATATATATATCATAATATGAGACAATATACCTGTATGTGTAACAACAGTAATTTTAAAAAGAGGTCATGAATTTGGCTGGAGAAGTGCAGAAATATTGTGAATATTGTGAATATAGTACACATACACGAAATTAGAAAGATCTTTGAAAAAATAATCTAAAGAAACTACCAAGCAGAGCAGGAATGGAATTAAAAACATAGACACCTTAATTTCCTCCACAGTTACATATCATGAAGTCTTATCTGCTCAACCCCATGATGGAGACAGACTGTAGAGCAAATACTTACACATGGGATCTCTCTAGGAACTAAGTGTCCTCAAGAGGTCTTTAGTATCGCTGAGAAACAACCCAAACTGTCTCTTCGGCATGATGGTGGGTCTTGATAAATTAAATTTTCCATTTAGAATTCACAAAGAAGCTTAGTTCTGATGAGGTCTCTGGATAGATTAAGAGCATGTGTGTAGTTCCGAAGAGCTTATGAGTAATCTATTTGGCAGGACATGTTGCTCTCCCCTGTGTGAGAGGAGATTCCCTGTTCAAAGCCACAAGGTCTTTGATACTCAGAAATTTTAACTCTGTTCTATTTTTAAAAACAACTGTATCAGTATTCATCAACTGTGTTGCATGGCCATTCATTTATTTTCAAAAAGGCTATTCTATAACCACACTTCCTTTCAGGAAGTCTAGCAACAAAGTAGAAACCCAAATGATTGACAGTAATTATACAGGGACTTGCCTGTTTGTTAAGCAGGAGTAATTAAACTAATGTGCTAAATCTTGGGCAAATCATTATGCAGAGAAATGGACAGAATGCTTCTTTATGTGTTTGTAATATCTGTGCTCCTTTAATCTGTACTAAAAAGAAAGGCATAGTAGGAAAGTATTTTTGTATTTGATCTTTTAGCAAGGCTAATTCAAATATTCTGCAATGGGAAGAAATAATGTCAATGTCCAGAAACAAAATGATGATTACTCAGGTATATTGCTTATTAAAGCTAAATATTCCTTCACCCAATTCCTTATGTCATGGCTAATTAGAAGTGATTACATGTATGATTAAAATATTTCATTAGAAAGAGCCAGTCTCTATAAAATAAATTTAGCCTTCTAGTAAATACTTCTTTGTGATACCTAAAAACCTTTAACTGATTAAAATTCTTATATGCATATTTAATTAATTGTGTGTTCATATAAAGCTTTACTGTTATAGTGTCAACACAGTTATGGTATAATATTAAAAGAATTCAAACTGAAAAACTATTTTTTGCATTATATCTGATACTTGGGCACTAAATAATTTTCTATTACTTGTGAGGTTCTACTTGTGAAACTAAACGATGGTGTATTTACAATTTGAATACCAAAAAACAGTCTGTAGAGAAGGGTATTTCACAGAATTTATAATCCCCAACACTCATTAGGTTTTAAGTGGTTTTATGTGGCACCTTTTGTGAAAAAATTATGAAAGTTTATGTGTTATTAGAATTAGTTAGGAGCTGTAGAGATGGCTCAGCAGTTGGGAGTTTTGGGTAACAAAAGTCAGGAAGTTATTTTATTTATAAAACAATTACATATATATTTCTTTCAAACTTCAATATCCAGATCCTACTTCTAGATAGAGGAATAAAAGCAAACACATTTCAGGGTGCTATGGGAGACATCTTTAATCCTAGACTCACTGGACAGAGACAAGAGGATTTCTGTGAATTTAATTAAGGTCAGCCTGGTTTACCTAGTTAGTTCCAGGACATTCAGGTTCCAAAGAGATTTTATGTTTTGAATAAATATATAGATGCAGAAATAGATAGATGGATGGATAGATAGATAGATAGATAAATGATAGATAATCAATCAATATTTCCTGGAGTAGATGGTTGACTCAGTGAAAGATTATCACCTCAGTGAGCCTCAGTCATCATAAAGAAACAAGGCAATCATGTAAACAACTCATGAGGACTATGGTGATTTTAATAACTAAAAAAAAAAGAATCACATAATAAAATTACTGCCAAATTATATACTCAAACACTTTTAGAAATGGGTTTCTGAAAGACAGGGTAAATCTGGTATTTCTTACTGACCTTTCTTCCTTCTCTCACTTGCTTGAGTGTATGAAGGCAGGGATACCTGAAAGAGGAAGGCTTCCATAAAAGCCACATGATTTCTTACACTGCAGGCAGCCAGGATGCTAGAGGAAGTTCAGGAAGAAGAGGCAGTTCAAACTCCAGGTCACAATCACAGCACACACAGTGTGAGACCAGCATGAAATGGTGGGGGCTTGCAGCATGGGTAAGCTGCAGAGCTGGCTGTTAGACACCCCAGTGTGAAGGCAGGATCTCTACAGAGCCCCACCCCCTACACACTGTTAAGGATAGCCCTGGTGGTGTTTGTATTCCGATACTAATTTTTCTTCCCAAAGAGGGGTTGCCAGGGATGAGAACTGAATCCTGTAGTTCACTGACCTTCCCTGATTAATAAAGATTTCAAGAAACTAATCACTGGGTGCAGAGTAGGCAGGACTTCTCGGGGTGGAGAGGTGAAGAAGAGAGGCGGGAAAAGGTGACTTGCTTTTTGGATGAGGAGAGGGTGGAGGAGAAAATGTAGCAAGCTAGAGGTTTAGATGCCACTGGTGGAGTTTGGTTCAGAATAGCTTATAAAATGAGGATGCTAGTTGCTGCACCCAGCATTGAGTTACCTGTTGATTCTAAACTAAGTTTGTGTGATGTTTTCTTCCATGTGGTAACTCAACTGAGTTCTAGAGAAAATGGTGGTGGCGAGGCAGCCCAGCCAGCCACAGAATTTGGAAGCCTGGGGCTGGGGTGACAAAACCACATGGGAACTGAATGAGCCAGGTGAAGAGCTTTCAGAGCTCAGGCTCAGAGTCTGGCAACAAGCCAGGCCAGCCCATTCCTGGCACCTTGCTGGTGGTAGTGTGGGCCTGACTTTGTGTTATTTCCAGCTACAACCTACAGTGCTTCCTCTCAGACCTGTGGACTCAGGTTGTGGTTCCAAATCAAGAATTTCACATTTGAGATTTGGTTTTATTAAGATTAAATAATTAAACAAAAGAAAAAGGAACCAGAGGCTTATAAGTCAAATATATATTTGAGGGAGAATCACATTAATGATACATATAATAAATAATAAGAAATAAATAGAAGTGTTGCCAATTTTAAAGCCTTGTTAAAAATAGGTTTAACACATAAAGCCCCCAATCTCAGATATACATACTTAATGATATATTTCTGATCAATAATTTTCATCCCCTCTGCGTGCTGATGAGATATGCTATTTAAATTAAAGAACAAAATCAATGTGCATAGCAGTTATTAAAATTTTTGAAAAGTTTAACAATACTATGTTTCTCTGTCTCTACATTTTAATGTATACTGAAATAATTTTGAAGCCATATACATTAACAAAATCAATCTAAGCAGGCTGTGTTTATAAATTTGTGTAAACATGTAAATATACATAGTAAATAAATGTACGCAAAAATAATTGGGGAAAAGGATATTAATCTGGGTATAAGGTTCATCATGGAAGAAGTTGGAAGGAGGGAATGTGGGAAGGCATGGAGAAAGGAAAAGAAAGGAAAAAGTGAAGTAATTACATGTTAATTAAAGAATATAAAAATTATTTAAATAGGAAAATACACAAAATAATTTATTTCCTCTACATGGTAAAATATGCTGACCTTTGGAAGTGCATTTACCTGACTGTGTGATTTTTTTAAATCAAATGTGATGTATCAATTAACTAGTATAATAAACCTCATTTAATCTTCACCGCCCCTCTGGGTTTTCTAGGTTTGTAGATTCATTTTCCCTACTCTGTCACTGTGGGTCCCTACAGTGTCCCAGGTAAGCCAGTCCTCAGTTGTCCCTTCATTCCCACCAGCACACATCGTGTTTTTCTTCTAACTAAAGTAAAAACACAATGCCTGTCTTTTTACCTCGCCCTCCAGTTGTTATTCTGTCTCCTCTCCTTTTGAAACTTTGGTTTCCTCATGGTTGTGGTCTCATCTCTGATTCCTACCATTCTTGTTCTCTCTTATCTAATCCATTTCAGTAAAATGTTATTCTGAGGGTCCCACAACTAGTCAAAGTGCAATACACTCTGACTACAATATATTCTGATCAGGGTCCCTCTGCCATCTCCACAAGCTCCTCCCTTTCACTCTGTTCATTCCAGTGTAGCTCTTAGTGCCTCTCTTGAGTAATAAGCAGGCAAACAAAAACAAATTCAACAAAGTAAAACAACAACAACCACAAGAAAACACACACACACACACAAAGGCACACATATAAACACAAATGAAACCAATAAAAACACAAAATCTGAAACCAAAATGCACTAGCAAAAGACCAGTAAGATAAAAACATGCCTGAAAATGGTGCAACTAGACATTTTTTATCTCTGTCCCCTTTTATCCATAGCAAGCTCTTTTCTGAAGAGTACAAGTGTGTTCAGCCTCACCCTGCTCCACCATAGGTGCGCCTCGGTGGCATCTCTGAGAAGAGAGAGCAGCAGGTCTGAGCTGCTGATGATAGCATAGGTACACCAGCCTTCTCCTAGGGCGCTCTCACGGAACAGCCACTTAACCACTGAGCGGATAGACGCCGCTCCTATGCCTGGCTCTTCTAACTGCTGCAGTCTACTGTAAATTTTCATTTTAATGTAATGTTCATAAAGTTCTAGGGTAAGATTTTTTTTATCACATTTATGAAAAAACTTTTTTCATACACGTTTTCAATTTGGTGTCTTAGGAAAGTGATGAACCCATGTGGCACGAGACCCTTAAGTGTCGCCGGCTCTCTCACCTGTGCCCATGGCAGGGTCTCCGCTTTCTTCATCAGTACTGCCATCATAAAGCCCCTCCTCGCCGGGGGTTTTGTCAGAACATGGTGTTTCACTGGAAATAGAGAGAGGCAGAAATGGAAATCACCAATTCATTCTGGCTAACAATCTGACTTACCAGTAAGAAAATACAGAAAATCATTTCTAGAAAGAGTTCTGCTTAGACAGACACAGAGTGAGTATGTGACTTAGATGAAATCAATTAAAGTCTAAGTCCCTTAAAAGAAAGAGGTTTTATTTTAGTTACTGAGTGGTGGTAAAAGTTTCCTACTAATTACTGAATGAGTTTATCCCATTTTACTCGTTAATTTAAACACTATTCCACATGTTACCTCATGGGCATGCTGGACACGGGAATGATTTGAAAGCAGTATTAAATTTCACTAGATTTGCCCCAAAAGGAGGCTCAGAGAGCATATATCAGTGTTTAGTACCACATTCGAGTAGTGCTCTGTACCAGACATAAAAAATAAAAAGCTGAAATTAAATGGTACTTTCTTTATACTATGTTATACTAAACCTATGCTTTTCAGATCCAAGGCAACAGAATCAGATCTGTATGAGTGAATGATTAAACACACTTGAAATTACCCAAACTTATACTAGCCACTTTTAACCTATAATTTTCTCCATATGAATCAAGTGTACACACACTTTAAAAGGGGGAAGGCACTGCCACCCACACCTTGACCATAATAGGATGAAATGACATACTTTCATCAGACAATGGTGAATACACTACAGGACTTAGCACTCACTAGCTGGATCTAAAGTGGACATTGCTTAGATGTTAGGATTACAGATGTACAAACAACTTGCAGCCTTGGAGGAGGCGAAAAGTTTTGTTAACTAATATATTTCTTACTTCATAATGTCTAAAAACTAAATAAATTAAATAATAGATGAATATCTAAGAATTAAATAAGTTTCGTATCTATGACTGTATGTTGTATTTCAAAGCAAACTAGGGGTGGCAAACATACTTATCCAAGCTACGGTGTCTACACACGCTACAAAAAATTATGAAAAGTAGACACCCAATGTTGCAAGTCTGGAAAGACATTCTACTGGATTTACAGCTCTTATCCAAGAGCAAAAGGATGCTACCTTTCATGATTTGTACTCTGCTCCAGCTGCTGGACTTCATTTAGCAACTTATGCAGGCTTCGGATCTTTGTTTTCTTCTCATTCAGCACCAAGATAAATCTTTGATACAAATCGGCCTCCAAGGCTTCTTTCGCACTCACACATTTCTCAAATCTAATAATTTAAAGAAGTGAACAAATTACAAGAATAGCAAAATCTATTCTCAAGAATAAAAACACTTCTGGGGGAATCACCAGCCCTGATCTCAGCTATATTGTGATAAAAACTTCATGGTATTGGTACAGAGATAGGCAGGTAGATCAATGGAACAGAATCGAGGACCCAGAAATGAACCGACACACCTATGGTCACTTGATCTCTGACAAACGAGTTAAAATTATCCAATGGAAAAAAGACACCATTTTCAACAGATGATATTGGTTCAACTGACAGTCAGCATGTAGAAGATTGCAAATAAATCCATTCTTATGGCCTTGTATGAAGCTCAAGTCCAAGTGGATCAAGGACTGCCACATAGAACCAGATACACTAAATCTAATAGAAGAGAAAATGGGGAAGAACTTAGAACACATAGACACAGGAGAAACTTCCTGAACAGAGCACAAGTGGCTTATGCTCTATGATCAAGAATAGACAAATGGGTGCTCATACAACTGCAAAGCTTCTGTAATGCAAAAGACATTGTCAATAAGACAAAAATGGCAACCAAAAAATTGGGAAAAGATCTTGACCAACCCTACATCCAATAGAGAGAAAATATCCAATATATACAAAGAACTCAAGGAGTTAAACTCCAGAGAATCAAATGACCCTATTCAAAATGGGGGACAGAGTTAAACAAAAAATTCTCAATTGAAGAACCACGGATGGCAAGAAACATCTAAAGAAATGTCCAACATCCTTAGTCATCAGTGCAAAAACAGATCCAAGGAAAGTTCACACACAAAAAAAATATCCCAAACAAAATAACAAACTGACAGTCCAGAGTAAATAGGAGACACCTGAGCTCGCGCTAATGGCATAGGAATAAGAGAGTGATCATTATATTAACAGTGAGTTCTGGTCCACGTTATATCAGGTCAAGGTTGAGTAACAAGAAAATCTGAATAGCTCAGAGTGGCTCATGATGACTGAGAGGAGCTGGCTAGAGCTGAGAGCATGGAATAAGGCTCCAGGCCAGGAAGCGGATGGCCACAGCTGTCCCTTTGGCTCTCCAAAGACAAGGTTGTCTGCTACTGTTCTTAAACAATCTAATAGCCTGCCATGGAGACACAAAAGTATCCCCGAAGGCCTTTAAACATCAGAGTGAATTCATCTGCAGATAATGTGATTTCACCTTGAAGATGCAGAGACAACGAGAAAGCCTCTGAAGGCTAATTCAGCCATTGCAGTTCAGTGACTGCCTCCTATTGTGGGTTAATGCTGTAACTCAGACGAAAGCCAGAGAACTTCCAAACAAAAGACTTATTCAGTAACACAGAAGTTCAGACGTATTGTTTGAAATAAAGTAGGAAATCCAATGAATAAATACACATAATAACGTCAGAATTCACATACAAGTTTCTAATATTTTCCTTTTGTGTGTTTAAAGTATAAAAAAACAAACACTATAATGAAAAAAAGGAGCAAAACCACAGTTATTGAGCAATAATTAAACAGTAATAGCACGACAATGCTAAGGCCTGTGTATTAAAATTCACAATTTCTATTAATCTGTAATTCCTTACTTCTCCCTCAAACCTTGTGTATTTCTGTCATCTTACAGAGGAGGAGGTTTATATTCAATTCTGATCACAACATTGATACATATTACATTTAAAAATATATATGTAATTCAAGATATATCCCTCTAAAGGAGCAAAAGCAAACTGGGAAAAGAGATCCATTCACTAATCTCATATTCAGTACATAAACAATAGCCTAGAATTCCCCCCCAAAGGATTCCTTCTTCCCAAGATTCGAGTTGTAGGTTCACTCCAATAGCAACGGGTTGTTTGGTGAAAGAGAAGATGCCTGTCTCAGTAATGACATCAGAAAAGATAGCTGGGGAGATTATAAAAGACAACTGACAGGGAATTCCTTGATGCTTTCAGGAAAAAGCCCCTTCTGGAGAGTTGAGAAAGCAAATCACGCACATGTATGCCACGGAATGTGAGGCTCTCTCGTGGGCTCACTACATAGAATGTGGCTCGATCACGGTTTCCCTGCACAGAACTGTGTTCTGCTCGATCACGGTTTCCCTGCACAGAACTGTGTTCTGCTTGCTCACGGTTTCCCTGCACAGAACTGTGTTCTGCTTGCTCACGGTTTCCCTGCACAGACTGTGTTCTGCTTGCTTGTGGTTCACTGTACAGGCTGCAGTCCCCAGGCTCATCTCCATTCCCTACTGCCTGCTACTCAAGGGGTGGAGCCGAATGCTGACAGACAACATTTTTTTCAGCCTCTGACAGACATTGTAATGCAATTGCTTCAAGTACAGAGTACCCTATCTACACTCATTGTGGGCAACTTATAGATCAAATTTCCTATCAATCTAAGGATATTTCAGGGTTTTTCTTGGACTTTAAAATTAAATCTTTTAATTTGTAAGTTATTTTTTATTGATACTCTGTATTTCTCATAACCACAGTTTGTTTCCTACTATTAATTTCATATGTAAAATGGAAAAATATAATCACACAACAGATATAATTCCAAATAATGATTTGCAGTACAGGTATTTGATACTGATTCATAAAAAATGAAAACAAAAATTAAGTTTAGAAAAAGAATTAACTGAATTTCTATATAGGTTTCTAAATATAGAAACAGGTATTTGACTCATTTATCTATATATATATATATATATATATATATATATATATATATATATGAATATAAAAATAGTTGAAAGCTAAGAGAAAACCACAGGTATTCCCTTGATACAAAGTATGAAAGAGAAAGATAACTGGGTATTAGTGATCTAATTTTATGTACATTACCTACATCCATTACTTGTTAAGGGCTTCTTTTAGCTATATATATATATATATATATATATATATATATATATATATATATACATATATATGAATAGCAAACTGTTCAGAATGTACTCTTCAAGGAATTCTTAATGTTCATATAAAGCAATCATAATAGTTGCCCTAAAAACTCACAGGCACCTTTAAATGAGAACCCTGATGTGAAGCCTTTACATAAAAAGAAGGGTTTTTAAAAATTTACTATATAGCACAATTTGTAACATCATTACATATGCATCACTCTGTGCACTGTTATCCAGACAAACACACACACACACACACACACACACACACACATATATATATATATATATATATATATATATATATATATATATATACCATGTTTGCCTCTGTGGGAACATAACCATTTAACACACCCTTTGTGAAACAGAATAATGCAAATTATATATTGTATGAGAGAACATTGTGATTTACATTGTGGAAAATTAAAAATTGAAAAAAATATATCATTCTTATTCATCATTCAAAAAGCAAGTGGCAAATTATGGAAAATGAAAGACTTTTCAACGTCCTGTTCAGTAGCCACAATTACGTCATCATTTAAAAAGGGTTATAGCATGAATTTTCAGTCAGGGAAAATGTCACTAATAGAGCCAAAACACACATCATTTGAAGTAGTCATTATTCACTGATTCCAAACAAAGAGCCCATTGTGGTCATTTACATTTCACATCTCCTTTTGTTAATTATTACTCCTATAAATTAAGCTAAAGTAATCTTCCCTTATAAATACCCCTCTTCTGTGCAAGTGCTGGGGGCTATGCCGGGCCATGTGTACGCTAAGCGCACACTCTCTCTCAGGGCAAAATATTCAAACTGAAGTTTTTATTACTCACGTAGTAACAGGCTGTGATATTCGACCCCCCCATCTTTTCTGACCTTCCTGTTGGCCTCTGTACCAGACAACAAGAGACCTAAGATGGTTAATGCCCTCCTACAGTACAAAACAGCCCCTGATAACTTGGTTGAATAAAATCCTGTAAATGAATACTTAGGAGGGATTTTGTCAAATGCCTGCTCGACATAAGTTGTAACATTATACATCATTAGCCTACGTCTCCAGGAATGAGTGAGCTCAGCGTTTCCTGACGCACTGTGTACACACCGTCCTTGAAGGAGGTTCCAGTCTCTCAGGAGCCTCTCGTTCTCCCTCTGCAGGTGCTCGTTTTGGGCTTGTTTTTCTGCAAGGGTATCCAGGCAGTAACAAATGAGTTCTCCAATGACTTCAGCCGGGTTTGGAACTGTGTCTAGGTTGAAGGAACCAAGTCTGAACTAAAAAAATAAAAATAAAAATAAACAACAGAAAGAAAAAGAGAGAAAGAATTAAAAACATGTTCAGATTTGGAGTACTGCTGAGATTTAATAATGCGGTTTCAACATACTTTCTTCTGAGGGGCAAATGTATGAGACTGAAACTGTACCTACCTTATACAATACAGTAAAGGCAAAGCTGGACCATCCCCTAGTTTCCTATGGCCTTTCTCATATGAATCAACAAATAGGCTAAAACTAATGTCTCTCACTTCCTATTGTAAAAGAAAACAAACATATGCTACCTAATGTGTTTACAAAAGCCTAAGTATCAATGAACCCACTCAGAGTAAGGGACTGTGTTACACATGAGAACTTTTAACCATATGGATGGAAGTATCTTACTATAATCATTGTAATAATTCACAGATGAGCTGCTGGCAAAGAAATATCCAATATCAGGAATAGTTAAAACTTAAAGAGTTAAATTTCAGATGGTAGTTAAAAAAGAAAAGTAGAGACTTAAGAAACTGACAATCTCTAAAACCTACAATATTTTATGTAAAGAGTAACATTTGCTAACAACAATTATAATGGAAGTGGCAACCTGAATACATTTGCAAGAAGTGATAATCTTAAAATAATTTTAAGAGGGAACTTTGAAATGAAGTATTACAATGCATGTAATAGTTATGAAACAAAATGAAACATACACACTAGCTTCTATCTATCTATCTATCTATCTATCTATCTGAATAAATAAGTTTATACCATCATGAGTCACTTATTTGGGGTTTATTTTCAATTTTTGTTTCTAGATTACTACTTTCTAGTATGTTATGTACTTTAGAAAAATATCTCCAAAATGTTTCACTTCTCGGGTTGAAAATTCTGAGACAAAACTAATCACTCAACTTATAGAACAAACAAATAAACAAATGAAACCCATGTATCCAAAACTTACAACCTATGTGAACACTGACTAGTAATTTTAGTAACTTTCTTTATGTAATATCACTTAGATAAACAACACTAAAATGTAAACATCTGTGTATAAGAGTGTTCAACTGGAACATATGGGCAGAAAATAGTTTAACATCGTGGAGACTATGACAAAAGTCTTAAAATATGAATCTTAGATGTTGAGAAACATTTATCCACATTTAATATATAAAGAAACATCAATGCTGTGAACTTGGCACCATCACCAAGCCCCTGGGAGAAGTGTGTCAGTGACACAGGTCACACTGGCCTGCGGATATGTGTGAGGACATAACCATGATTCAGTTAACTGAGATGAGAAAGCCACCCTCTGCAGCGGGGCCTGAGCAGGGGCTCCCCAACAGTAAAAGCATGGGGAAGGAGAGCCCAGCTGCATGTGGGGTATTTTGTCATAGCAACAGAAGATGAAAATAAAACAAATACTTATATTCATTGAGATTACAAACACATTTTGAGGATTACTTTTCTAACCATAAAATATGGGTTTTTAAACTGAAACTTGTCATAATATTTATTAAATTCTTTATTTTATCTCAACTTTTACTGGCTCTTAATGAGGTATCAGACAAACACATTTTCTTTATTTCAATGAGTATACCCATTTGAAAGAAACTCATCTCTTGGGTTAAATAAATTAAGTAATTTATTTAACAAAAGCATAGTTAGACAGAGTAGAAATTCATTATGACTAAATTATTTAACACCACTGTGCCTGGTTTAATTATTTATTTTAAACTTTTAATCAAAGAACAAGAGCATTTAAAATTCTCATGTAATGAAAGATAAGACCATGTAAGAAAGATAAAAGATCAATTAAACTTTAATGACACAAGGAGTATAGAAAATGGACATAAGAGGCAGATGAGGGAGGGAAGGAAGGAAGGGGTACGGGGAGAAAAAAGGGGGTACAGATCAGGTGTGGGAAGAACAGAAGAGATGGTAGATGGCCATGAAAATCTTCAACAGACAAGGGTGAGGAGGCTGGAGTCATGTCCACAATGAGACAGAAACCTGGGATAAGGGAGGAGCCCAAATATCAATGTGGGTGACCTTAGCTGGGATTCACAACACTGGGGATAGGGAACCTGAGGAAGCCAACCTCTGGTGCCAGCCAGAAATCCCAGTGGAGCAATAGGGACACCAAGCCACCCACAAAACTTTCCATCCAGAATTTATGGTGTCTACAAGAAATGCAGGCACAGGGAACGAAGCAGAAAGAGAGGGAATAGCCAACCAAAAACTGGCCCAACTTGAGACCCATCTCATGGGTAAGCACCAGTCCCTAACACTATAAATGACACTCTGTTATGCTGGCAGACAGGAACATGTTGTCCTCTGAGAGGATCCACCCAGCAGCTGACTCAGACAGATAAAGACACCCACAGCCAAACAGTGGATGGAGCTTGGGTCCTCTTGTGAAAGAATAAGAGAAAGGACTGCAGTCTCAAGGGGATAGGATCTGCACAGTAAAACCAACAAAATCAACTAACCTGGACCCCTGGGGCTCTCAGAGACTGACCCACCAACCAAAGAACATACGGAGGCTGAACCTAGGCCTCCCCACACTTATATAGCAGATGTGCAGTTTGGTCTTCATGTGAGTCCCAAACATCTGGAACAGAGGCTATCCCAAAAGCCACTTCACGTACATGAGATATGGTCTAGCTGAGGGACCTTGTCTGTCGTCACTGGAAAATTACCTAGCCTCATGAAGAGTTGATGTGCCAGGGTAAGGGGATGCCCAGGGATGCCCTACCCACTCAGAGGAGAAAGGGAGCAGGGGGATGGGGGAAAATTGAGAGAGGGGGTGACTAGGAGGGGAACAGTGAATGGGATGTAACAGGGAATAAGTACAAAGATAAAATTAAATTTAAAAGGGTGTATAAACTGGAATTAAATTTGAACATGTACCTTTTGAAGCTTCTCCGACCATGAACACACACAAAGTTAAAGGAGCACAATATTTTTCGAGGTGATATAATCAAAAGAAAAAACTAAGCATCTTTCTCACTTATAAGCAGATGACACTTTCTACAGAACACATATCCACAAAGATGCCAGCCTCCCTATGCATATTACAGCTGTCAGAGTGTTGGAAAAGATGTACATTTTTAGGGGAGAAAGGTTTTTTTATGACATGAAACTTTCAAAAATGCCAGGTATAGAAAATATGCCCACACACTGATCTTGAATAAAAAAATCTATAACATACTAATAGAGATAAAACCAAGTTGAAGACAAGTCTTATATAATCTGTCTTAAGCGAAAAAGAACAACTGCTACAAAATTTTTTTTGTTGAAATATCATTAAAATATTAGGAAACTTATAAATGAATACTGTGCATTTTGCCCAGATTCATCCTTCAATCTTTGAGATCCACGCCAACACCTATCTCAACATCATGTTCTCTTTCTTCAAATGAAAAAAAGATCTTGCCTTTACTTCATTATAATATTAATAATAATCTATAAGGATAATTTTTCCTTCAGAGAGTAAGCAATTTCTTACTATGAATTGCTTTCCCTAGTTTCTACTGCTTCTAAGGATATGACTGTATTGGTTATCCCCAACAATAAGACACGATAAAAGACAAGTATCTGAGTATGAAATCCAAAAATAGGATCTCCTCTTAGTGCCCATATTAAGACAAGTATCTGAGTATGGAAACCAAGGGTAGCATCTCCCACCAGTGTCCATATTATCATTGTGTGCTGTCGGAAGGTCTGTGTTCTACATGTGCACAGTGCTCAGCATCAGGACAAGAGTTCTTTTTCACTGTCTGCTGCTGGGCGCACCGTTAGAGATTCACCCAAAAGTGCTGGAATGGGGTTTCATAAAAGCCTCCTGAGAAGAAAACGGTCCCACGGTTTAGCTCTACTTCAAACTCCTCTTCACAACGACCCCAAGTACAGAAAAACGGGGGCATAAGACCATTTAAAAAGAAGTCCTGTTTCCCTTGCCCATGTCACATCACAGCAGACTATGGTGAGGCGAGCTCTCCGTGCTCACCTGCATCCCTGACACCACCTTTACTGTGCTCCCCAGGCAAGGGGCAGGGCCTGCTCTCCCAAGGGCTGAGACTGATGGGGCAAGGCATGTGGGAGAGCTGGAGGTCATGTGAGCAGAATAGGAATGCCTACAACCTCCAGCCGCAGCACTCAGAAGAGGCCCTACACCTCCCCTGGGCCACACAACAGAGCTGGCCTTGGTGGTGGCCTTGGTGGCAAAGATGAAGGTGAGCCTGGTTGAAGAGCATGGGTGCAGGAGATTGGCCAGCTGTGGCATTGGGTGAGCGAGTCTGAGGCAGAACAGGAAAGCCAGCCTCAGTAGTATGGGTACAGAAACAGTGGGCTTATTAACTCGCCCTTCTCCTGGGCCCAGGGTAGTCTAGGCCTTCGAGTTGGACCTTCTCAGTATCTACCCCATCTATGATTTGCTGGAGTGTATGAAAGGGGAGGTCCTGCTGATCCAAAGCTGCAGGGTCTCCATGACACAGGCTAACACAGGACACGGGAGAGGAGGCCCTGGAGGATTCAGTATAGACAGAAGAACGGAAACCACAGGCCTGAACGCAGAGCAATGACTCATTGCAGTGAATATCTGCATTGAACTCGTGAACAAATGGTTGTGCTGTGGGACATACTGTGCCATACACAGCTTCCAGGACAAGACCGGTTTTCTTTCTTTTTTTTTTTTTTTTTTTTCTATCTTACTTTATTTTGTTCTGTGGGTAAGAATTGCAAGGGCATAGGGTAGATATGAAGGAAGGGAAATGAGTTGGATTAGGGTACATGATGTGAAATTCACAAGGAATCAATAAAATGTTAAAAGAGGAGAGGACCACAAAGAAGTTCATACAAAACTATGCTATATTGTTGCATTAATTTAATTATTTTTTACTTGGTTTAGTCCAAGCTGGCAAAAAAAAAAAAAAAAAAAAAAAAAAAAAAAAAAAAAAAAAAAAGCTGTGATCAAATTACATTTTAAGGGTTATCATGGTGCAGGTCTTTAATCCCAATACTAAGCAAGTGGGGTAGAAGGATCTCTGTAAGTAAGTTCCAGGACAGCCAGGACTACATTGTGAGACCTTATCTCAGAAAAACAGAGCAACAACAAAATACATTGTTTATAAGTATGAAACTCCAATGGAAAAATATAATCAGTCTCACACACACACACACACACACACACACACACACACACACACACATACACACACACACATGACTTTTGATAGGCCCTAAAGCACCTGGAATAACAACTATTCTTAACCAACAAGCGAACTGGTGCCTAGGAGTATCTGGACAACCAAAATTGATTCCATGTTTTCTGTATGCTTTGTTTTTTATTCTTCTTTAGACTAAAAAAGAACATGAAGGGTGGGCAGGGAGTTAGAAAATATGAGAAAAATAGGGGCAGAGAAAGAATGCAATCAAAATATAGTGTATGAAAAACTCAAATAATAATTTAATAATTTAAATTTTTTATTGTTCTTTCACTACTGAGTTTTGATGAACATATCCCCAACATTGTTTTTTATTTTATGTCAGTGAAATGAAAAGTAAAAATCAGGGACAGTAAGTACCAAAACAATAAAATGAAATAAATCCTGCTAATTCCACATGTCATATCCCCACAACTAGAATCCAATGCCAAAATATGTAGTGCTCTCATCTTCCATCTGGGTTAACAAAGCAGCTACTTTAAAGTGCTAAGTATTATTGGCTTTGGACTTCATTAAATTGAAATACTTCTATAATAATGAGTACTTTGCTATGTGACTTGCAAACCACAGTCAGTTTACACGGGGTTTTGGTTCCAGGACTACTCTCAGATATCAAGCAACATATATCAGAATATGTTTGTGTATAGCACATGTTCTTTTCCATACTGAACATCATCCCCAACTGTTACAATACTCAACAAAATACAAAAGGAATGCAAGAAGATAGTATGCTACATTAATTAGAGAAAATAGGAAAATCAGTAAGGGTTTAATTCGGGTGAAATGTTTTCAGTTATTTTCAGCTCTGGCTTGGTGGCATCCATACAGGTGGAACACAGCCACTGGGGTGTTAACCTCCAGCATCATTTACTGCATTAAGAGAGTGTCAGGTCGTTAGTGAGGCACACAACTGAGTACATACGTGACGATGCTTCTAGAGACAGTGCACTGAGGAAGGAGGACTATCCCTGGAGTAGGAGGTACCACCCTGGAGAGAAAGAGTGAAAAAAAGTGGTGAGAGGAAGAGGGAGAGAGAGAGAGAGCAGGGGGGGGTGGAACAGAGCAATCAGCTGTCCCGATGAGGAAACAACATAAGAGGAGAAAGAGACAAGAAAGGAAGCATACCCACGTGTAATCAGTTACTTTTCACGCCACAGTGACCAAACACCCAAAAAGAAACACCTGATGCTAGGAAGGCTTTTTTTCTTCATGGGTATAGATGGTTATAACACTGATTTCCTCCATTCTGAAACATTACATTTTCCACCTGTTGGCTATGTTTAATGAAAATCGTAAATTCCCGAGACAAATATTTTCTAGGAGCAATGATTAACTTTAGTTCACCATTTCAGAGGTTTGTTAGAGGCTATGGCCATGTGACTCCACAGCTTCCTGGACATGAGCTGACAGCCTGAAACACGGCACATCTTGCAGGGCACGCTTGCCAGTTACCCACTTCCTCCTAACAGGGACCTCCTACTCTCCACCACTGACCAACACTGCAACTATATCGTAAACGCAAAAGGTCACCAATGGTGGGTTAAACCAGAGGCCACAGAATGGATCATTTTCCAAAAGTATTATAGCTAACAAGCAAGCCATCCTATGGCCTGCATTTCCTATTCCAGCTGTACCTATATAATCGTCAGTATAGGCTCATACCTATAATGCCAGTACAGAGAAGGCTGGGGCCAGGAAATCGTTACATTTCTATGAGTTCATCTTGGGCTACAAAGTAAATTCAGGTGGGCTTGGACTAAAAATAAAAAAAAAAAAACCCGGTGTCAAGCAATTAATTATTTTTATTTCCTTAGTTAGCTTTGCCATTGCTTATTTCTGACTCATACTGTCCTACAAACAGTACAATACCCTCGGAAGGTTTATAAGTCTAAACATGTGTGCAATTACCCCTTCAGTCTTGTTATGCTGGGACTGTCCAAACAAGCTTATGCTATATGGCAAATATAAATCTCTACTTTAGAAGGCCTATTTGTAATGGGTTCCTGAATAATGTACTGCAGACCCTAGGTTCTGAACATGGTATGGGTATATTTCATGAGAGAATCAAGATCTGCATCAAAACATTCCCCATTATTTTATAACTGCTTATAAATGCGCACACACACACATCCTGTGAGGACGGTTGAGTACTCACTTTCGTCACTCAGATTTTGATATGCCTTTTGAACAAGGTTTATTACTTTAACACAGTAGCCTTCCAGAGTTACAGACAATACTAAGAACTTCCTAGGAAGGCAATCACTGCTTCTGGTGTTTCTGCTGCACAGTGTGTGTCTCTCACAGAAACTGTGAAACAGCAAACAATGGGCAGAAGTCATACAATGTACCAAAACACCAAACCATGAGGTACTTCAAGAGTATAACTTAACAGTGCACAGCATACAATGCCAATGATCGTTTTTCTCTGTAATCAACTAGTTTACTGGTAAAGAACATTTTTTCAGGCTAGTGATAATATTTTCTAGACAAATGTATACAGCATAAAACACACACACAGAGACTATAAAAATCTCCCCCTCCCTCTATGAGACTCTAACACACTTCCACCATCTGTGCCACTGTTAGGATTGAACTCCATTTACCTGATAAAAGCACATGAATATTAGAAGCCACTGCACAGATATTACAGGCTTTTCAGACACAGAAATTTACACTGTAATTACCTAAGGGCAGTCTGAAACCTAGCACTGTTAATGGCAACATGCCCTACTTCACCTAGAGACAGAGGAATGAACACAAATGAATACCTCGGCAGACACACATTTCAACAAACACCTGCCTTTTCTCAAGGCTGAGAAGAAAATATGGAGCATAATAAATAGTGACCATGAATTGAATGAAATTTTCTTGCCTAAAATATCTTTTTAAAGGTTCGCTCTCAGAGGCCTCAGGTCAGGCAGCGCTAAACTGCACTTAAGCAGCTCTCGTCCCGTCATTATAAACTCTGGGATTAAATACAGCGTAAAAACAAACAGTCAAGGCCTAGTTTCTAGCACTAGGCAAAGGAAAAAGAACAGAAACTGAATGCTATTCAAAGAGGGTGACATCCTTATTTGTGTGACTTTTGCCATGGGGCCCAGGCCAGTCCACAGAGAAGACGCTGGACCTCAAGTTGAAATATTACTTCCTGTCTACAAGGGCCAAAGCATGGAGTGTATATTCACACAGCAACAGTCATTGCCAGAGAAACAGAGATACACAAGTACACAAACAAGAGAAGAACTCAGCCAAAAGGAAACAAAATAGAGGCTATGAAAATTTAAAGGTAATTATTCTAAAAAATTAGTGGATTATTTCAAATTTTAATTTTAAAAGCATAATCGTGAACCAAAGTAACTCATATGAACACAATTACTAAACTTCAGAACACTCGGAACAAAAAGTATATTCTACAAACTCCCACGGAAATAAAAGGGGCTGCATGTGAAGGATCGGGATTATGACATTTGATTTCTGTTGCAAAGATGGAAACTAGAAAGCACTTAATATTCTGACAGAAGCCATATGACAATATGTTGAGTCCTGATGAAGTAACACATTTTTCTTTTTCTATCCAGAGAGTTGTAACAAAATACTTCAAACTACTATTTTATAAGCAAGAGAAGCACATTGCTCATACTGATAAAAAGTCCAAAATGAAGGACCAGCACACTCACTGGCAAGGGCTTTTCCTCACAAGAGATACCTTTCAACTGTGTCCACAAATGGTGAAAAGATAACCAACTAGTAGGTCTCTCAGGCTCCTCTGTTAAGGGCATTAAACCCATTAGTGAAGACATAATTTAGGCCTGATTTAATACTACCATATTAGCGATCAAAAAGTAACATGTAAAATTTTACAAAATAAACCCTTTTAGATCACAGCAATATAAAAGGAAAACAACATGGAATTCAGTGCAAAAGAAAAAATGAATTAATCTTCAAAGTGATGGTTAGTCTGTATATATGTACTAAATTCTTTCCTCAAGCACCTTCAGTTTCTTGTACTGTTTTATAATGATAAATTTTAGTGACAATTTAATATTTAGCCCTAGGTTTATTTGGGCATTATATCTTTTAATCATTTTGCATGTCCTTTTAAAATTCATAACATGAAAACACATGAAGAATTTAACATGGTACTTTTTCTTGTAGATGTAAGCATGAGTTCATTTTCACCAAGGAAAAAATAAGTTGGCTCTTGCTCTGTGTTCTTTAGGAGAAAGAAGTTGCATGTGCCATTTGGGAGGGACTTCAATGTGCACAGGAGGATATTGTGTGCTGAGTCACTGTGGAGTGTGCTCGTTATCGCCCAGGTCACTACCACACGCCTGCACGTCATTCACTACTGGCTCTCACAATCAGTATTTCCAATTTTACTTGGCTTCAGTTGTGGGAATAGAACAAATTCCAAGTAGACGCTTAACACCAACCTCAACAATGATTCGTTCCAATTTTAATCAATGTAAACACCAGACTTCAGAGTCCAAATGAGGAAAGGGGTGCTGGGGAAACGGTAGGAATGGTCCATTCCCATCATCAGCCTCTCTTGGAACAAATCTCACTGTTGTTGATTAGCCTCTTCCCTGCTTCAGACATCCTCGCCTTTACCACCCTCCTTACCGTTTTTCTACATTAGTGAGGAGATGTGGCCTCCTAGCTTTTGATCATTCAATGATCCCGCAGATTCCTGACTCACACACTCCTCTGCGCATTCTAAGTATGCTTCCCCTTTCCAGCTTCTTTCCTTAAATAATCCATGGTCACAGTTGCTCAATTTACATCTCATGAATTCCGTTTACCAGCGGTAAGTGGATAATGTTAGACCAACCTGATTCTTACAGGGCCATTACTATGACTTGAGTCTCTCTTGTTCTCTATGAATAGTGCAAATGGAGAGTCTCTGGTCGTAGTGAGTTCCTACAGAGTTGTATCCACAAACTTTAACACCCTATCCATATTTTTTTTAATTATTCTTGCCATAAGAACTTATAGCAGACAAAATTTGGTTGCAAACAGAGGGAATAAGTTTATGCTTAAAAGCAGGATCTAGTAAACATGTGATCAGTTTAAGTCTCATTAACCTCACACAGTTCTCCAGTTCTCGCCTAACATTTCAGGTCAAGTTTCTGCTCCCCGCTCCCCATTTCACTCTACATTCTCCAGTGAAATACTTGAGCAAAGTATGTAAGGAACCCTTACTGTTCAAAGCCAGAGGACAAGTCACGGTGTTTATTTTATGTTGAAGCATTGCCTTGGCCTCAGTGGCTCCTCGTTGGCCTGGTTTCTATCCTGTACTGCTTCTTATCAGTGCCCCTGGAAGTCTGCTATTTTTGGATCAGTATTCTTGATTTCAGTTCCTCTTCTTTCTCTCTACTATCTGTCAGTGATCTCAAGTACCCTGGAGGGTTTTCCTATTGGTGGCACGCTGAGAACTGCCAAGCCTGTATCACGAGGTTAGACCACCAAAGTGTCTCTGATTATATGTCCCATAACATATACAAATTGATATCTGAAACTAAGCTACTCTCACCCCAGGAGACTATTGCCCCTCTAGTAATCAAAAAAAAAAAAAAAGAAAAAAAGAAAAAGAAAAAAAAGAAAAAAAAAACCTTTTCTCAACAAGGAAACCAAATTAGCCTGTAGCCTGAGCCTTCTTCTCTTACTGTGACTGGGCATCACAACACCGGGGTTTGTCACTTCTACATCCTAAGCACTTCAAGCCTGTGTGTCTCCCTCTATCTCGGTGGCTTCTCTTAGGGCCGGTTCTAGTCCACGACGTGTGCAGGGCTAGAACTACAGTCCAACTGCACTCGCTGCCCCTCTCTGTCCTTTGCTTCACTTTACTTTGACAAACCTGTCTCAAATCAGACTTCAAATTCAAACTTAGGAGTCTAAACCCCTTTCCTGCCTAAGCTGTGAGGCTGTGATGGCTGTTGTCTGCTGACCTTCTGCGACTGAGCTCCCACTTCCCAAAGGCACAGCCATTCCTCCTCTCTGCCACACATTAATATTTTTTCCCATGCTCTGTGACAGATGGACAGTTCTGTAATCCTTCCAAATTATTTTCATTCTAGGATCCTAGTGACTCTGAGTATAGAGAAAAGCTATCTTCAGGGACAGCTCCACTAGGACTGAATAAAGCATACTCATTATGTTTTCAATGTCCTTGAAACAGTATCTCTTATAAAGGAAAAATCGATGAATAAAGGTTTGTAGCAACACACTGATAATTTATTGCTTTCCTATTCAATAGGCTGAGAGGAATATAATAAAATATCCTTCCCCAGAATAGTGAATACAAAAATAGTAAGGTTCAAACTTTTGAACACATCATTTCTGAGGCATAAATGTTCGTCTCCAGGATTTCAGAGTTCTAGTTATACTGCAGGGTCTGTATTTGCATCACAGTGTTGGCTTAAGTTCTGTACCATTACTAACACTGCTACCAAATGCTTTCACTCTGATAAGACAACAGTCAACTCCCATATAAAACAGAGAAACTTGCAGATTTAACACTCAAATCCCAAGAAGTCTTTAGAAACAAGGTCTGAAATAACTTCCTAGACTAAAACTGTTATCATTATATGCTTATACCTGTTATAACACCATTAAAATTAATAAAATTGAGTAGAATGTATTGTCATTTCATTGATCTTGCTATCAAGGATGAATTTGGAGTATTTTATGTGCCTATTTTCTCTTTAAAAATCACTTATAGATATATATTGTTATAAGTTAGACTAAATAAAGGAAGACAGCATATATAACTATAGTAACATTGACAGTGGGTTCCAAATATCCTTGGTTTCTTTAGGAAAACCTTCCACAGCCTTCATATACTACTATGTACCCAAAATCTTGCTTGCTCTTTCCTTCCTTCCTTCCTTCCTTCCTTTTTTCTTTTCTTTCTCTCTTCTCTCTTCTCTTCTCTTCTCTTCTCTTCTCTTCTCTTCTCTTCTCTTCTCTTCTCTCTCTCTCTCTCTCTCTCTCTCTCTCTCTCTCTCTCTCTCTCTCTTCCTCCTCCTCCTCCTCCTCCTCCTCTTCTTCTTCTTCTTCTTCCTTTTCTTCTTCTTCTTCTTCTTCCTCTTCTCATATGAACAATTCATTAGCAGATAATAATCTGAGAACTCCTGTTCATAGAGAGCAAAGACAACAACCTGCTTCTTGCATGTACATCAAAAAACATAGGACAACATGCTCAGTCACCCATATTCATTACAGATACAAAAAAAATCTCTGAACAACTGTGTTCTGAGTCCAGAGGCCTTCATTCCACCTTGCTCTTCTGGCCGAGTGTTTGATATGTTGAGTAGTGATCAGTCTGGGCAACGAACATGGCAATGTATGGACAGGATTTATCTTGGTCAGCCTTTACCTTCCATCTACAACTTAATTCTTGCCAAAAAGATCAATGACATGGATAAACTTATCACCAAACAATGTAAAGAAATGGTATGGAACACATACATTGTTTCCTAAAGCTACTTGAGGTCCAAGGCTGATTTAATATTCTTCATTTTTTTTTTCCTTATATTTGGCAGTTTTGTACAGGACCACATGGAATTGTTGTTGGGTTTAGTTTTTTGTTTTGTTATACAATTACCAAGTTCCATGAAAGATGCCTGAATTCTTTAACAATGTAGTACTAACACCAGAATGTAGTTATTAGTTAGATAAAAATTAATAAATTTACACTAAAGTCATTGATAAGACATTTAAAATGATTAATACATATTATATTTAAAACTAATCAACTAACTGTGCTAAGATGACACCATTAGTTCATTTTCAATAGTAATATTTACATACTTGTGAAGGCCATTACTATTTCAATTATAAAATGGAAATTATATATTTCCAAATATTTTTATTAATGAAGAACAATAAAATCTATAATTTTAGTTTCAATCAGTTTGTTTATAAGAAGTAGAAATAGAAAGAAAGTAGGAAAAAGAAATCTGAAAACTGTACTATTATCACTACCATGGACTATTTATTAAGAACTGCCTGTACAAAGGAAAATCTGACATCAAGGTTACAGTAATAAATTCAATTTTGGAATTTTTATTCTAATATTAAAGAGGTACAAAGAAATCCTGCTATAAAATAGTCAGTAAGTTTTCATGTATTCCTGTACAGAAACTCAAAATTTAATTCCATATGTTTTCTTTAGTTCTCACTGTGAATATGAAAATGACAACCTACAGAAGAATATTAATCCAGCAATATGGTTGATCTTTCAAGGTAACACACCCTAAAATATCATCTAGTCACAATGCAGACACATCCTGGATTACAGTACAATCTTGCTGGAATACAGAAATGTCCTTAGTACACACCATTAATTCCAATCAATGAAGTCAATTTGTTTAAAAAAAAAAAGTGCAGCCATGTTTGAAAGTGATGTCTAATTGAAGGATAGACAAAGAAATGAATCAGAGAAAGATTTGACAGAATGATCAGAAACAGGAATATACCAACTCTCAGGAAAACGGCACAGGAAAGAAACGATACTTAAGAGAATAGCACAGGAAAGACAGGCAACCCAAGCCACCAATGCAGAGGGAGAGGGAGGGGAGAGGATGCGGAGAGAGGGAGAGGAAGAAGGCAGTTTTATGGATAGAGTTTTACAGACACAGGTTGCAGGCAAACATTCCAGGCCTCAGTTATGGAGGTTAGAAGCTTCCAGGCCTAGGAATAGAGATACTAAACTAGAAACATGCTGGGTCAAGCTATGCATTCATAAAGCCTGGGTCAGGCTCTCATGTCATCATATCAACTACGGAAATAAGAGCAACCTTTATGACAGCCAATAGTATATTTAGATGGATCGCACAGAATATCTGCTTCCTATACATGAATGAAGAGCAGTAATATATCATATGGTCCCCAATATTAGGAAATTCATTTCATAAAGATATTACAAACCATGATTATAACATTATAACTGTAACTTCAAATTTCAAAAGCACCAAGTATAAATGTGGTCAGACAAAATGGTAAAATTATACAATGCTAAGATCCGTGTTTACAATGAAATAATGTCCCTACTGCATGAAATACCAAGTGTTGTGTCACTATGGAAAACAGTCATTTTTACATAGAGCAGCTTCTTGCTGTTAGCAAATATTAAAACCAGAAATTCAGATTCAGTGACATCCAGAAGAAATCAACTGTTTTGGCATGCAATCACTGCACTTCTGTGGAGGGTTTTTTTTATGAAGCACTATTAAATGAGAATGCACGCTCAATGCCAAAAATCTGTTCAAAGAGAAGAGTGGTCATTGTATTTTGGCAACTTAGTAATACAATTCATTTAATGGAGTGCTAGAGATGAATTCTAAAACCTAAATAAAAAAATAAAGGCAAGGCAGCATTTTGCAAACACAGCTAGAGTAGGACTATCCATGTTTATGTGGAAGGTCAGATTAATGGGAAAAGAAACAATGTCATATACAAAATAAATAGTCAACCTTACTGTTTTACAATCAGTCAAGGTAAAATCAAAGGTATAGTGCTTTGGTAACTAAGTCACATGTATAATACAGTCAGATAAAAAAATCTCATCCTTTACTATAGGAATTCATAAAACCGTACACATGAGTGCTGAACACAGTATATGAGTGTCTAAATTAACATTTGTCCATTAGTAAATAAGGGAATCTAGTTGATATTATTCCTATCACAGACAGGCCACTACTTAGAAAGAAAACTAGCTCATGCATCTTACACTTAGGCAGTTTCAAGGCAGATTTTCACAAATTCGTGATTTGAATACATTCAAATTGGGCATCAAGGTACTGACAACTCGATCAAAGCATGAGCAAAGGAAGTCACGCCATGGGTCGCGTGCTGGGGTGGCTAACTGCTTCTACTTGACTTGATACAACTCTTTCAAACCAATCTACAACCAGAAAATATTGCTCACAGTTCATGAGCACTTTTAATTACCAAGAAAGTAGTGATTTCAGAAAGCATAAAGCAATTCTTAATGAGATTAGGTTTTCACTGACCAATGGACAGGACCTGGACGGCACTTCATCATATATTATTCTAATAGAAGCCACAAGGCAGTCATGACTGAGGACAAAAGAGTCTCTATTCCATTCTCTCTTTAGTTTCCTCTTGGACAACATACTCTCATTTGCAGGGATTTCTAACACACTTCACACTTTCATGGTCATTCTATAGATATATTTTTGATTATGTAAACATCACAGGTCAATGTGACATTACATACTAGGAAAACGTGACCAAGGGCAGTCACATACTCTTATAACTAGCACGGAACAGGAGAACATAGGAAGAATGGTTCAATGAAGTATTGGCTCAATAGCTACTTGGAAGCCTGTGTTGGCTACATGAGACCTTATCTTAAAAAATACTTCCTTATTTAAAAAATATTTATTTCAAAATGAATGCCTATAATAGCTACCTCAAAAGCAAATGCCAAAAGCGGTGCCCCAACTTCTAAGTAGTAACACTCAGCCTTGCATATAAAATACTATATAAAAGAGTAACCATTTGAGAATTATATACTATAAAGGAGAGTGAATTAATGAAGTATCAAATATTGTTAAAAATGAAATAATCTCAAAAGAGACAAACACATTTTGTGAATAATAAGAGCATAAAAATGGCTGTCGACTTAGAGGCCTAATCAGAAGACTCCGTACATCAAGACTGCATCTCAGCCAAGGCAGTTCCTAATTTTTTACTAAAGATACCTCATTTCCTGCTCATTTTCAATAGAAAGAAGTGCAACGATTTCTATGCACATATATTGTTTATCACTGATGAATGTAGATCGAATATCCATAATAACATAAAGTCTTGAGCCATGTCTATCTTTGAACCCAGAAATCAAAATAGGTGAGCTGTAAATGAAAATCAGAAAACATGTTTTTTAGACACCTGTGTCACGGCAATGAATGCTCAGTGACACGGGGACCAGTAGACAAACATCTGATTCTGTGCTACACATGGAAACAAGGTTACCAAGGAAACTTGCTCATAAAGTAATAGAAAGAGTGATGATGGACATTTTCCATTGTTATTTCATCAGTGAGGAACTCGAGAGGCACCACCCAGGCTTGGAGCAAATGCTCTTCTACTTACTGCCAACAGCAGTCCACGACTATTTGGAACTTCAGTAGTTGCTCTGTGTTCATTCAAACTGTTTTGCTAGGAAACAATTCCATGTGACATTTCTGAAAACAAAGCTGAGATCAGCAGAGAAAGTGCCACATTCAAACGCTAATAGGGCAATCTAAGTAAAGTACAGTGCATATTTCTTTATAGATTTTTCATTTAATAATTGCATTTACAATTCACATTAATTAAATCATGATGATTAAAGACTGGGAGAAATTCATTAATCATTTCTATTTTATTAACTAATAACAAAAGCCATCTCTATAAATTTCTTTAATAATCAGATTAGAATTGTCAGAAGTCCTACTTGAAAAGAAATGAAATGATAAATATGTAAGAAAATAATGAAATGCCTGTCAGTGTTTTCCAGAGTATTTACCATAGAATGGCTGAGATAAACTCAGGTGACAGCACACATGGGCCATGATGTGGAAAAAGAGGAACAATCCTTCAGTGTTAGGGTTGCAAACTGGTACAAGCACTCTGGAAATCAATCTGTCAGTTCCTCAGAAAGTAGGAAATAGAACTACCTAAAGACCTAGCTATACCAGTCTTAGACATATACACAAAAGTTGCCCCACCACACCAGAGGAACGTATGTTCCATGATGTTCATAGCAGACTTATACATAATGGCCAGAATCTGGAAAAAACCCAGATGTCCCACAATGGAAGAATGGATAGAGAAAATGTAGTTCATCTACACAATGGAATACTACTCAGCTATTAAGAATGAGGGCATCATGAGTTTTACAGTCAGATGGACAACTCTAGAGAGTATCAACCTGAGTGAGGTAACCCAAATCCAAAGGGCATACATGATATGTATTCACTAAGAGGTGGATATTAGCCAAAGTACAGAACACCTAGGGTAAAACCCACAGAATTTAAGACATTTAACAAGCAAAAAGGTGAAGTGAAGAGGCTTCAATCCCACCTAGAAGAAGGAAGAAAATAATCTCAAGAGACAGAGGGAGGAAAGAACCTGGGTGGGAGAGGGGAGGAGAAGGGGAAAGGGGGGACAGGATTAGATATGGGGGGTGGGAGGTAAGAGAGGTGAAACGTCAAGAGGGCCAGCAGAATGAAGGGAAATATGTAGCCTCAGAAGTTGGGAGATAGGGAAACCCTCTAGTAAATACCAGAGACCTTGGAGATGACAGACTTTCAGGACTCAAATGGAGTGACCTTAGAGGAAATGCCCAACAGTGGGAAGAGGAAACCTGAAGAGTCCACCTACAATAGACAGACAGGGCCTCAAGAGAAGGTATGTTGCTACCAACTCACAATTAAAATTTTCTGAAGCAGAAGTGCTCCTGTCTAAAAGAACTGTAAAGACGAAAATGTAGAAGAAAATCAGAGAGGGGTGGTAAAGTGACTGGCCCAACTTGGAATCCACTTCAGGGAGGCTCCAAGGCCTGACATTATTACTGATGCTATACTGTGTTTACAGGCAGGAGCCTAACATGGCTGTCCTCTGAGAGACCCAACCAATATATGAATGGGACAGAATCAGAGACTTACAGCCAACCAATGACAGAGCCAGGGATACCTGTGGTAGAATTAGGGAAAGGCTGGAAGAATCTGAGAAGAAAATCACAGAGGAAGAAAAACAGTCTCAACAAATCTGGATCCCCTGAGATCCCAGACTACCAAACAGGCAGCATACACTAGCTGGTCTGAGGCAGCCCAGCATATATATAGCAGATGACAGCCTGGTCTGGTCTCAGTGGGAGATGTGCCTAATGCTGGAAAGACTAGATGCCCCAGAGAGGGAGGAGGTCTGGTGGGGAAGGGCATCCTCTCATACATGGAGGGGAAATAGGAATAGGATGAGAAACTGTGGGAGGGGAGACAAGGAGTGGGGGCAATAGCTGGATTGTAAATAAAAAAATAATAATACTGAAAAAAAAAACCAGAATTGCCTCTGGTGATAGGTGAGACAGGAACCACTAGAAACAGCAAAATATTAGCAAACAGGGGAACAACCCAGTAGTTAAATCTGAACACTATATAATAAAAGGGCAGTCAGAAACTTCTTGAGGACTTAGAAACCTGAGCGAAGAAAAGTAGAAAACTAAAACCTGAAGAGGGTAAGAGCATAAATGAAGGGGCTCAGAAGGAATGTCCAGAGGTTTTAGAGAGAAAATGGAAGGCAGATTATTCTTCTTAAAAAACAAGCAAACAAACAAAAAAATGTGAGAAGTGGAGGATAAAGATACATCAGATGAGAAAAGAAGAAAGAAAGAAAATACCCAGTGACATCTGTCAGCTCAGTGATGGAAAGTATCAAAGATGGCTCTCTAAATTCGGATTCTCTGATAGGCATGTACATGTTTTCTCCATTTATTTGTATGCAAGAGTTTATGAATTTGATTAGATATTTACTCCCAGAATTAGATTAGGATAGGGCAACAATGACTTATAAAAAGGAAGCCATTGCATCTAAAGTAGTCTTCAGAGAAAGTAGAAAGAGTTGAGCGAGTGTTTCTGTGGCTGGCCTTGGTGACAAAGTATACCAAGAGGAGAGTGTCTGAAACTGAGAGTTGTCCTGAGCTAACAGTCACAAGGATCTGCCATCTGTCTGCAGCTCCAAGCATCTGTGATAACCCTAATGCCACACAAGGATGTAGCCTAGATGGTACGCTCATTTCACCCACCCCATGAGAGCCAGAGTAAGTAGACACACAATAAACAGCCAGCTCTGCTCTGCCTAGACTTCTGATCAGGAGAAATGAACTGAAAAGGTGGGTGTTTATACTCAAAGGGTAAACTACAAGTAGCAGCAAGCATATAAAGGAATCAGAAAACTACAGATCAATGTGACTTTGTATTTGAAAATGGCCATTATTTTTTTTTTTAATGCTAGTGAGATTGCTTGGATAAAGGTAGCCTTTATACATCGCTAATGTGAATATAAATTAATTTAGTCAACACCAAAATCAATATGGTGGTTTCTCTAAAACCTAAAAGGAAAACTGACATACTCAAATCTTGAGGAAGAGTAGCCATGAAAGCCTTATTTCCAGTCAAAGAAGTGTATGCCTTTAATTCCAGAGACAGAGGCTAGCAGTTCAAGGCCAGCCTGGGAAACAAGCTCCAAATTTAGTTGTGGTGCTAGACACCTTTGATCTTGGCCATACCTTCAGCTGGAGGTCTCTATAAGGACAATGGAAAAGGGAAGTGTTTGCTCTTTGTCTGCTTGTACTTACACACCAGCACATCTCTGAGAACCTATTTCTTCAGGATTCCACCTCATACAGAACATCAAGTGAAACACTCAGCCTCATGGGATTGAGCAACTACTAGATGCTTAGACTTCCTGTTCACAGCTGCCCATTGTTGGAGGTCACCGGACTGCAGATTGTAAGTCATTCCAATAATTTCTCTTAATACATAGAGATATTCTATGTCTCCGGAGAACCCTGACTAATACAGGCAGGAGTATATCGCAGAAATACTTGTACATCTCTGCTTATCACAGCACTATTCCTAATTGTCAAGATGTACAGAAAGCGTAGATGCCCATATCATCTAATAACTAACAAATTAAGAAGATGGGATATAGACACACAGTGGAATTTTACTCAACCATAAAGAAGAAAAATCATCATCCTGTTTGCAGAAAATATAGACACAATTAAAGATCATCATCTAGCTTCAGAACTATCTCATTTTCTCTTCTACATGGGTCCTGAATTTTCCATAAACATGCAATTCTGCATAACTAGAAATGAGAATATCTGGGAAAGAGAAAGAGACCAGTGTGTCTTTACCCAACTGGAAACAGCAAAGGGGCATGAATCCAGCTAAACTATGTAATATATAGGAATGAAATCATCTTTATAAAATTCACTATGAAAAATGAATATATACCAATTGAAAATTTGATGTTGGAAAAAACAGCCATGAATGAGAGTTAGGATCAACTTATTTATTATAAACTTTGGTAGTAATAAGGATTAATCAAATATTATAGTGAATACAAAATAATTTACTACAAAGAGGAATAACAACTGTGTTCCACAAAACCAAAGGTGTTAGAACTTTTAATAGAGTTCTTTCTGTTGTGGATCACCCAACCACACAACTATTTTGTTGCTATTTTATAACTTTAATTTGGTACTGCTATGAACAGAAAGGTTATATCTGATATGCCAGATATCTTACAGGAGACCCTGTGAAAGGGTCCTTCTACCCTCAAAGGGTCAGGACTCACATGTCTGAGAACCACTAGGTTAGAGGGTTACAAACAGTCTTTCAAAGGCTATATATATGCAAATGCTACAGAAGGAAAGGATGCTTGCAGCCCCAGAGTAGGTCCCAGCATTTCAACATTAACTACCAGCTATACAAACAGTGTTGAGCATCTCTGCAGATTTCAAAGTTTACAAGGTTGTAACAAACTGGTTAATGAATTATATCTTCTGACCCCTCAACAGAGAAAAAATGACTAAGTTTTGACTAAAAGACTAAATTAAAAATTATAGATGCAAGACAAAAATTGATACATGGATCACAAAATTATTTCTTCTGGCACTTCAATAATTACAGAAGAACGAAGAGTTATAAAATATGGCCGTCCTGATGGCATTCACCATTCCAACTATTGAAATCTTTCTGCTTATGGTCATGATTACTCTCTGCTTTCAACAGTAAGAAACACACAGCTTGAGAATCTTAAACACTGCACCCTGAAATGACAAGTTTTTATGTTTCTTTTTTCATACTGTACTCAAACCAAGTTTCTGAGCCAAAAGGAACCCAGGGGACCAAATGTTTAAAGCAAGTAAGATCCAATCTGAACATTATCCAATCTTTAAATTTGGAAAGGAAAACTGTCAAAGCCTAGCTGCTCTTGCGTCACAGAAGGAGTCCATGATTACGCAAAACTGTGTTCTTGAGAACAGTGAGCAGGGTCCTAATACCATGTTTGCTGTTTCTATCAGCAACACTGTACTTGCTTTGGTGCTCCTAGTTTTTGTCAACTCCAACATTCTTCCCTACAAGGAACCCTTAAAAACAAAAAAAATAGTAAAACCCTCTCTCCTGATTAAAAATGGGAGTCTATCTGAAATCAAGTTCCAAAAAAAAAAAAAAATCATTCTCTGATGCAGGAGTATGTCGACTTCAGAGTTGTACATTCAACGCACATTTTAATTGAACAAAAGTGCTTCATTTAACATATGGTGAAAAGTGATGTGCCCATACAGTAAAAGGAAAGAGAAATGAGGAAAACGACTGCTCTCTATGAAATCAGAAAACTGACTTCCCTCTAGAAACACAAATGGGGAGTGTACTAGCTGGTTGTAGCAACTTGACACAAGCTGGAGTTATCACAGAGAGAGGAGCCTCCCTTGAGAAAATGCCTCCATGAGGTCCAGCTGTAAGGCATTTTCTCAACTAGTGATCAAGGGGGGAGGGCCCAGCCCATTGTGGGTGGAGCCATCCCTGGGCTGGTAGACCTGGGTTCTATAAGAAAGCAGGCTGAGCAAGCCAGGGGAAGCAAGCCAGTAACATCCCTCCATGGCCTCTGCATCAGCTTCTGCTTCCTGACCTGCTTGAGTTCCAACCCTGACTTCATTTCGTGATGAACAGCAGTGTGCGAGTGTAAGCTGAATAAACCCTTTCCTCCCCAACTTGCTTCTTTGTCTTGGTGTTTTGTTCAAGAATAGAAATCCTGACTAAGACAGGGTGTAAAAAATGTGTTCATTTAAAAAAGTAGGAAGAACCTAAGATTGAAGAAAATGTCTCAGAGATCTAAGCTCCAACCCAAAACTGTGATATGAGGCAGCGAGGCCCTACCACAGACACTGCACAGTCCTCTGAAAGGACTTTTAGCCCTGCTTTAGACTTTTAGCTCTGACTAGAGACACTGCTATCAAGTTGCTCTAACCCTGTCTTGACCCTACTGTGGGGTAGAGGACTATGTGACAAAACAGCTCTCGTTTGTTTGGATCTTTTCCAGTCATTCAAACAGCTTAATATTATTACAAGTGCTGCACTAGACACTAACGTGAATAGCAGCAAAGCGATCATCTCTGTGGACATGGAGACAAACAGGGCCTGAGAATCATTCTGCATCTGCGCAGAAATCTCATTGTGCAACACAGACACTCCCCCAGTTTCCCACGGACGACAACAACAAACCCTCAACTTTCTAACAGGTTTGCTCATGACACTGAAATCTAACGTGATAGAAATCATCTAATTCTATAGACTAACCATGGATATGCATGTCACCTAACAAAATGCTGAGAGATTTTTCACTAAAAAATACCATGAAAAGAAACTATATAGTTTTTGTCAAAAGAGATGAAAGAGTTCTAAATAAAAGGGTTGTCTTCTAATGCCTTGAACCAGAAAATTCATACTTATTTTTGAATTAGAAAATAATTACTAATCAACATGCTAGAGAAAAATGGGAAGGTATTAATTTTATTCAGATTTTAAAAAATTTATTCATTTTTTTCTATGTATGGGTGTTTTGTCTTCATGTATGTCTGTGTACCACATGTATGTATTGCTCATGGAAGCTAGAAGAGGGCATGCGTTCCTAGGGTACACACAAGCAGTTGTGAACAGCTATGTGGATGCTGGGAATTGAACCTGGGTCCTCTGGAAGAGTATCCAGTATTGTCAACAACTAAGCCATCACTGCAGCCCATCGTATAATATTTTATAATGGAATTATCTTGATCACTTATCTAATACAATGATAGTTTCTTTAAGAGCATTAAGGCAGTTTTTTTATTTAAACTTAAATAAAACAAGCACAACAATTAGAAAACTTTTCATAATTATTGTGACATTCATAAAGTTAATAAATATTTCTAATTATTTTATATATTCTCAGTAGTAAATAATTATAATTTATGCTTAACTTCTTAAGCTTTTTGTAGAATGAAATCAAATGTGATTTACTAAGCTCATTTCATTTTAATCTCCTAATCATAAGAGAGAACTTGACTGAACAGAATTTAATTACTATCCTTATGTCACATTTTACTGAGTAATAATTATGAACCAACATTATACCATTTCAGATGTAATACATGTTTTTGATATACATACTCATTGTAAAATGACTACCACAATGACACTAAAAATATATTTATCATCCCACATAGCTTCTATATTTTGATAGGGGGTATTTAAGACCCACCCCATAGTACATAACATAAAACTACTAACAAGGGTCACAACACTCTGAAACCTCTGAACTAAAAGGGAGTTTGGTTGCTGCTGGTTTGGCTTCAAAGGGTTTTGAATTTTTTCTTAAGACAGACAACAGCAGACAATTTTAATATATTATGTCATGTGCTATAACATATAATATATGCCAAAGTATTAAATATTAAAAGCATCTTATTGTTGGCAGAAGAAGCCTTCAAAGAACAGGTAGTGCCGGGGGAGGCAAGGGGAGGATGTGGGGTTTCCTGCGGAGGAAAGGACAAATGGAAACGACTCACCAGAAGAAATTCCAGGCCTCTGAAAATGCAGCGCACATTTTTCACAGCTAAGTCATTTCTTTAGCCCCAATACTTAAACTTTTCAAGCATTTACTGAAAAGATTACTTTTAAAATATGAAAAACACCTCTCTAAAAACAATGGACTGTTCTGATGAAATGAAAACCATCATATTCTACAATGTTGTATATGTCTTGATAAATGTATATAGGGATGTGTTGAAGAGATCTTTCACTTATTAATTTCTTTTTCACAAATTTATTTAATACTTTTATATCTGTGGGTATGAGTGCAAGGCGCTATACAACATGAACCCAGGAGCCTGTGGTTGTCAAAGAGGCACTGCTTCTCCCGCAACTGGAGCTACTGTGTAGAGCTGGGAACTGAACATGGGTCCTTTGCAAGGGCAATGTTAACCTTAACTATTACCCTCTCTCCAGTCTCTTATTTAGTAACTTAGCTGGGTATCAGGGATCCTTTAAGGTGAGCCAAATTATCTTCTAAGAATTTAACTCCAGGACTAAGTAATTTGTGAAAATTATTATTTAAGCAAACAAGCATTAGCATTTTATTTAAGAATAGTAATGCCCTCTCCTGTCACAATTCACCCATATTCCATTAAGTGACTTTTTATATGCTGGTTGAATGTTCTAAGAACTTAGCAATTCTGAACATTTAAAAAATAACAACCTTTAACCAGTATACACCATTTTTCAAAGCTACAATGTTCTCTGATAATCTATTTCTGATATACCTGTTATAATTCAAGATAACAGGACTGTTTAATACTCTCTAAAATGTTCTTTCTTACTGGATGATCAAATCTCCAAAAGGAGACTTAATTTCATTATCTGAAATGTTAAGGAAAGAACCAAGAACAAGGACAAGGACAAGGACAGAACCAAGATATATGACATGTGACACGATATGTGACAACAAAATGGCCAACTGTCCCACCTAAAACTCTGTGCTGTGAACCTGAAGTTCACTGCCCTATAAACTGAAACCATTCCATAGTATAGACTCCTAAAGGCTTCCTCTTGTTTGTATATTAAAGACATAAATACTAGAACTGTATTCACATATCCCACGATTCCAATGATTACATTTGGTTATCTTCCTGAACTTATCCAATTCACATTGCTCCATACTGTTTTACAGTGCTGTCAGAAGCTTAGAAGAACAAAAAGATAGCTAAACATATGAACAAGAATGAGGAAATTTATATAGATATACAAGACATTCTTAAACAAGAGGAGAATACTTGGTATATTTAAGACTCTGTTGCTCGTATATATTTTGGGCTTGTCTACAGAGTAATAAATGGCTGAGAAAACCTAGCTGCCTTAACATAAGGCAAGGAGGACTGACACCAGCCCCAGGGGGCTCCAAACAGCAGCAGGAACTATTCCAAACAGACACAGATGTCCACCACATGAGAGCCAGCACGGGACCACAGGGACATGATGAAAGTCCTCTGTCCCCTGGTATTCCTACTGAGGTGTGAACAGCCATCTGGTCTTGATTTATGTTTCTAGAAACAAAATAACTCTCAAAATGTATAGAGAAAAAAGATATGTTAAACACAAATGGAAAGGGTGAGGAACTGAATCCAGGTTACAGTATGTTTTAGTAGATACAAAAAGCATTAATAAAATGCCTGCTAAATACATTTATCTCTTCAACAAGAAACAAAATGGCTAAAAATGGTCAGGAGGTAACTGACTGGTCAGTTCTATAGGTCACTGTAACATTTTTGACAACTATTAAAACAAGAATCATAAATGAAGAAAAAAATACAATTTTCTTTAACTTTACTCCCCCCACCCTACACCACGATTGACTAGTGAATATCTCAGTATCATTTACAAAAATCATAGTTGTTTAGTAAAAAGACAACAAAAGATAGTTGAGCACATTAGCCTAACTGCAAATATGAAAAAAGAAAAAATAATTGAACTTAAATTTAGCATAAGTACTTGCATTCAATAGCTACATGAAAGACTATTTTAAAGGCAAATGCCAAACCACAATTTAAGATAATAATGCTTTCAAATTGCAACAGTCAGAATATTGAGAGTTCACTGTGCCAAGCGTATGTGTAGATCCAAGGACAAGGTATAAAATGTTGTTTCTTTATTGAAGTCAGTTGTACTTCCAATGCACAAGACATAAGCAAAAACTGAAGGAAGAGTAACATTTCATGAGGAACTCTGCATCAACCAAGGCAAGTACCAATTGAGTAGATATGTCTGTGTTAGTTATCACTAAAGACATCTAGACTTTTTCTCTTAGGTGTTGTGTTAGTCTCTTACCTATTTCAATAATATTTGCAATCACAAAAGTGTCACTTTAAAGTAAAAGCACATGTACTTATCAACCTATCAGAGGTAATAATGTGAAGCTAATAAACCAGTGGCAACTCTCTGCTTTCTTCTCCATTTATTGTATGGTGAACGGTAAGAAGACCGACTGACACACTAAGAATGCTTCTATAGCAAAGCATTTACAACGAGCTTGCTGAAGTGCCATTTTAAGGGCCTAAAAATGACAAATTTATGGTATCACAATAAATTTAGAACAAGGATTTCGGAGTAACTAGAATTGTCAGCCGCCTTCTTTATTCTTTTTCTTTATTCTTCTCATACAATACATCCCTTCTTCCCTCCCAGCATCTCCCCTACACACACGCACATGCACAGGAACACACACATGCACCTCTTCTCTCTCCCCCAAGCCTAGTAGTTCTCCATTTAGCTTCAGACTAGAGCAAGCTTCCCAGTGACATCAAACACAGCATAAGAAGCAGGAATAGGCACAAAGCCTCCTATCAAACTGGATGAAGCCAACAGGTTCTGGGGGGGAGGGGCTTACTGTGGTAGTCTCGGGAGCATGCAAAAGAATCAGACACAACATACTTTCATTTTCATAAGTCCCATGGAGGGGGGGGCGCTAAATAACCAAAACATATTTGCCAAGGAACTAGCTTGCTGCTTCTCAGTCCTGCTTTATCCTTTCTTAAAAGAGAGAATTAGAAACCACTAAGGAGTCACACCCCCCACAAGCTCACACATTCCTTACCGCTGAAAGACAAACACACATACACACACACACACACACACACACACACACACACACACAGAGTCCTGATCTCTGGAGGACTAGTCCCTGTTTATCACCAGGATAGCAAAAGTGTAAGCATGAAAAAGTATTTAGGAGAAGCTCAGAAAATTTAATCAAAACAATTAGAACTGATTTTCTACATTAATATGCCACTTGGTGAGAATACTGCGCAGTGACTTGGCAAGGAAAAAATAAAGAATTTCACATTATAAACATAAACAGTTGATCATGGCACATTGTATAAAGGCATCATTAGAATATGCATACAGAAAATGTCATTTGCACTATACATACATACGGGCTTCATTGTATTTAATTATGGATGCATAAACCATTGCCCAATATGACCACTATGATTGTGAATCTGACAGCCAATTACTTAAAGTCATGCAGACTTCTCAAGATTTCTTTCTATTTTAGTGCCCTTGCATAATTTGATTTGACACAATTTAATGTTATTCTCCATCATTTAATGTTATCAATATGCAAGCATCTCAATTTAATTTAATGTTTCATTTTAGAACAGTTTTAAATATTGAGAAGAAAAATAAGGGCATATCCATAGTTTTTATATGTTTAGTATTTTAGCATATGACATATTTTAAAGTGAAGAAATATTTAAAGGATATTAAAAACAGGATATTTAGTAATTGTAGATTTATGTTAAGGAAATATATGATAGACAGGGAGAGGAGGTGGGGAAAAGGAGAAGAAAAGGAAGAGGAGGAGTCAGGGAGAGATAGGAAGAGGAGGGGCCAGAGGAGGAAGAGGAGAGGACAGATCCGGAACAAGAGGACAGTTCTCAGCAAGTGAAAGGGATTTCTTAGGAGAAGAATAGAGAGTGTAGTGGTAAATCTGCCCAAAATAGACCGCAGTTTGTTTTCCTAATTCCTGAGTTGTATTTTCATTGAATGTGTTTGTTTGAGTTGAAGAAGAAAATGCAACAAATTGGTGATTGGACTGAAAAGGATATTGCAACAAGTAATTGTGTTTAACAAACTATTATAAATTCTATTTGTTTCAAATTTATCATAAAACATTGTGAGTTTATGTCAATAATAAAATTATTGAAGATGTAAAAATATTTGGGGATTATATATGATATAATCTAGTCAATACACTCCGGCTTTGTAAGTAGTAAAAGGAAACTGCATCCTCTTGGCCTGACAGAGGTCCACTTTGGGTTGAAAACAGAATCTTACAAGAGATTTAATCACAGTATCTTAGACATTTTACCAATGGGAATTCTGCTACCATGACAGCTCCAATGTCAAGACCCATAAGATTGTGGGTTGTTGTCATATATTTTGGTCAGAAGTTCCTATCTGAACATAGAACCTTTTCCCTGGTAGCCAAGTCCTTTACCACTGAACAATACAGTACCCTTCTTTTGACTCTGTATTTTGAAACAGATGCTCCCAAAGTTGCTCACAGGCTGCCTTAATCAAACTCTAGTCCACGTGGGCCTTGACCTTGCAGTCCTCTCCTTCAGCCTCCTGAGGACCACAACCCCAAAGCAGCAGGCTCATTTATCAATTTTAATGAGTTTCTACTCTACACAAAGCATACCCTGCTCCCTGCATTCATGACTAAAAATGACTTCCATGTTTTCCTTGGAGGAAGACATTAGTACATGAAAGAAAGTGCTCAACCTATGCAAGGAAGACTTTGCTTCATTCACTATCAGCACAGGTCTACTCCACAATTACACACACCTTGGCTATACATAACTACTACTACTATTTCACCAAATTTCCTACATCAAAACCCTTGTTTGTATTTTCATTATGCACAGTGTTTCACTGAAGACAGTGTGGCTGAGCATTCAGTGATCTAAGTTCTTTGGAAGAATTCTGTCACTCATCTACACTGCTCTCAAACTTCATGTTTTCCATCAGATTGCTCACGTGAGCAGTCCTATTACAATCACCTATAGAAGAAAGGAAATGATACATCTTACAAATAGGTTAAAAATAACAGCAATTCTTTTTTTTAAAAATAAAGTTATAAGAAAAAAATTTATTTTTTAAATTGGAAAATTATGAAAAGGTTTTATATTTATCTTTATAATATATTTTTTATTTATCACTTTTATATTTTCCTAGACACACTCTGTTTACTAATCTCCAGATTCTACAGGCAGGAGGAGCGGATAGGGAGACATGATGGAAATATATCATAATTTCAAGATAAAAAACAATAAAGGTAAACTAGATATAAAAAAAAAATCCCAAACAACCTTCAGCATTAGGAAGTGTGAGATATGAAAGTGGAACCTGGGTGGGAGAGACATCTGTGTGCACAACCAGATGTTTTGTTTTGATGTGTGTGCGCACGTCTGCGGTCTGCGTGCATGGGTGGGTGTGAGCATTTGCAAGAGAGAGAGAGAGACAGAGACAGAGACAGAGACAGAGACAGAGGGAGACAGAGAACAGAGAGACAGAGAGAGACAGAGATAGAGACAGAGAACAGAGACAGAGAGAGACAGAGAACAGAGAGAGAGACAGGGAGAGAGAGTAAATTAAGATCACTAGTATTTCTTCTTTTATTTCTCCTTAATTAGTTCCTGGACAGTGAAGTTCCCGGACTGGTCAGACTGTGTCCTCCATCCATGCTGGTCATCTGTTGTTTTTTATTTCTCTCCATTTTACTTTCTAAAGCTTTACTTCCATTAATTATCCACCATTCTAATATTTTTATCTTATTTGAATTTGCAAGAGTTTTCTTTTATCTGACAGCTGTTTTCACATCATGTGTCCTATTTTGGTTTCACTGGTGCACATTTATCCAATTCATCTGAAAGTGTTACCAAAACGTTATTATATCTCTTGGGATTTGTTTACACAAGCCTGTTACACACTTTTGAAAATCTACATTGATCATTCATTTACATGACAGGACTTTCATGATGTCTGCCAATATGTAGTTATCTATTGCTAATTGAGGAATAAATCTGAATGTCAACTATATACACCAGGCTCAGGATACTCTGATCATTCAGAAACACTGGATTCCAAGACACACTCTACCATGTACCAATATGTGAGACCGATATGTCTGTCCTTCCTTCCTTCCTTCCGTCCTTCCTTCCTTCCTTCCTTCCTTCCTTCCTTCCTTCCTTCCTTCCATCCTTCCTTCCTTCCTTCCATCCTTCCTTCCTTCCTTCCTTCCATCCTTCCTTCCCTCCTTCCTTCTTTGGACAGATTTCTCTCAATAGAGATATAAAAATGAAGAGGAACCCTGTCAATGCAGATGAGTGAAGGAAGAGTTGGCTTCCATTGTTAATTATGAGGTGTGTCCTTTGATCCACAGGATTCTTAGTACTCCACTTTCCATCAAGAGTTTTGTTGAATGTTATTAACTGATATTTTAGATGTTGGATAAGGAGAGCAGAGGAAAATAGAGCTGTGGAGGCCTGGTTGGTCTACGTGTTCCTCATGACATTTTAACAGATCTTCATGGTTTCAGTTCCAGCTGTACTCCTGGCATTTCGAGGCTAACCAGCCAGTCCCATGAGGTTTCTCCTTGGGCTTCAATTTGCCTCTGTAGCACGAAGAACACTAGGACCCATTTTCCATATGAAGTACTGAATTACAAACATCCTCTGCCGTTCCTGGCTCCCTGAGTTTATAGTTGACTTTCTGTCATGTCAATAGAAAGCTCCACATAAACGATTAAAGCACCAGAAGCAATCTTTAGAAACCACACAACTGTGGTAGCTTACATTCCATATAAACAGCTTTGTAAGCACCTCTGCCAAATGGAGAGTTGGGAGAAAAACAATAAAGTATAAACCTTAACTTCATTCTCAGAAATTTAAAAATGAGGAATATTCTCTCTTTTAGTTGTGGAGTTTTATATTTACATCATCTATTGAAGAATGTGTCAAACAAATTTTCTTTATTCTTACTTCTCATCCTTCCTCCCACCTCTGTACCTCCTCCCCCCCCCACTCTCTATCCTTGAATCCAAAGATGATTTCCACAAATGAGAAGAAATATTTGCCTAATTATTTTATTTTATTTGTGGTTTTGAGAATGAACCTAAATGTTGCTTGTGATTTATAAACATAGCCAACATTTATTTAGGTATAACAACAAAACAGCTATCAAGTGTATATTCCCAATATAAAAGAATATACGGTAGCGGGAGTACTCAAACATTGTAATCCAAAGGGCAAAGCAAAATGGCATTGTCAAATACAGAAAAAGACACACACTGAATACAAACTTAACAGGAACAGAAAAGAGGAATGTCTTCTTCATGACAAAAGCGTCAGCCTGCTTCTATCCACAGCAATAGTGCAAACTGGGAATCAACACATGACATGGTGGTTTCTGAGCCAAGTCACTTTGTAAGTCTTTACATGTTTATTCAGTTTCTAAACGCCAGAACACCACTTACACAACATTCTTTGTTTTCCTTTAGACAATGAACCTCAAAATGATTCCATCACTCTATGATAATTGTTGTATTAACACAGTGAGTTATAAGAAAACACTGCCTTGAAAATATAAAATTATCTGTTTTGATCTTTTATATGGCAAATGAAAATCCTGTGGAAGATCCCTTGTAGAATATAGAATTTCAATTTGTGACTTGACAAACATGATTTAGTATATGCAAAATTTTTATTTATATTTATATTTTATTTTATTTACATTATCAATTTAAGTTAATGGCACTGGAAGATATTGACATAGCTTTATCAAAACTATGCAGTAACTAGGCTGACATAGTTTGGCATAATTCATTCAATTGTATGAGTTTCTTTTATTTGTTAGTAGCAAATATGTATTTGTTACTTTAGATGAAAACTACACAAATGTATAACATAAATGCAAAATTGTATATAATATATTAATAATATTGTCTTATATAACATATAAAATTGAGTAGCATTGTACATAACTTTGAGCAGCAAGCATGTACACTTTTGTAAGACTCTCTTCTCTTGCATGTTTATAGCCCAGGCCTTAAAAGAAAAATAGAAAAGTACTCTTTCAAAGAATTCAAAATAACCCTGATTTTAGTATTACAAAAGATCAAAATCTTAAAAAAAAAACTGTCGAATTTGTTTTTACTAAGGTCAAGTCTTCTGACAGAACTCCTTAGATGGGCACATACTGTGTAAACAATTCTCATGAGAGTATTTTTTTCCTTCATATACAATTAAATCTCCTGCTGACACTAAGACAGGTATAACTCAGGAAGCAGAGAAGAGAAATACTAAGGATAAGTATAAAGGTGCACAGCCACAATTAAGGAATAACTCTGAAAGAAAGACTTTAAAGTGAACCAGTCAAGGGATAAAGCAGGAATGCATGGGAAGCCCATCCCTTCTGTTGAGAACTGGCCCAGACAAAGCACTCATGCAAATCCCACTAGGATCAGACCTGTGTTGGCAGGGGAATTGCTTTGATTAATGTCAGATATTTTCAAGGATGTTTGCTATTCAAAAGGCAAAAATACATGCCATATACCCTGAAGAATCTATAAATATATATCCCTACATATATAATTAGTGAATACCTCATTTCAAAATAATGTTATGTTTTGACTTTAAGATGGTCATCTACAAATCTTAGAATGGAAGAGCTAAGTTCCCTCACTCTTTCTCTCCTTCCTTTCCTTTGTCTCCTCTCCCACCCTCTATGTATGATTTCATCTCACAAATATCTTACGTTTATTATATTTGACTCACATATTTTTAAATCACTAAGATTTGGTTATTATTCTGTATGTTAAGATACAGAAAAATAAGTAAAATGGCAGATTTACATGAAGTATCCTTGACAAAGTACTTTGTAACAAATTATTATTTTTAAACAACATAATTTCTGTTACAGAAGTGAATATCATATGCAAAGTGTATAAATATTTTTAAATGTTATTATGTTGAAATTACAGGTAATTACTTTTCAATCATGCTTATAGTTTTTACAGTGTTGTAGGTGAATACTTTGGTATGTTAGGGAAAAATTTAACGTCATTTGGGGAATTGCTTCCTAATTTAGATTTTAAATAACTATGGTATAGGCCAGTTGAGAATTAAATATAAGAAAACAAAATATAAGAGCTATTTCTAATAATAAGCTTAATAAAATTGTAACATAACACTGAGCTCAACAATTTGAAGGCCACAGACAAAGAAAATATTTAAAACATGAAGTATTCGTATGTTTCTATAATAATCCTAATTCAAACTTAATCTACATTTGAAATAAATCTTGTGTTGAAATCTGTTATCTTAGAGATCTAAATCTAATAAGATAAATACCACAGCACTACAAATTCTCTTATAGGAGGTTATAAATAACACAAAAATACAATTTTCTGAATAGTTAATAATCTTTATTATGGAGATAAAAATCCCAGACTTGGTAAACTAAAGACTAAAGAACTCTTTTGCACTCAAAATGATGAGAAAGAAAAAAGAATAAATTCCCATAAGTTTTGAATGTAGTTTGAGTTAAACACTCAGAAAATAAGAAAATAAGAGATATAAGGCCTATCATGGTCATTGTGATTTACAGTATTATACTGTTCACAGACAAATCTTAAGTGTTGTTACCACTGATTCTAAAACATCAACTAAAAAAACTAATAAATAACAATAACACAAATAAGAGAAGATATGAAAATGTAAAAAAAACCTATCTTGGTCTGGGTAAATGTAACAACCTTTCTCATTATTTAATTTCAGTGATGCAAGAACGTGCATTACAGTTGACTCCCAAGTATATGGAATGGAGTATGTATGTGTGCCAGTATACATAAACATGTGGATACATGTGGGTATACTGATATATGTATATGTGCACATATGTTTATGTATGTATGTGCAAGGATGTATATGCACAGACAGATAGGTGTGTATATCTGCATATGTACATGTATATGTATGAATGTGTATTTATCGGTGCATATGTCAATGTAATTTTGCATATATATGTATTTATGTGTATGTGTGTGTATATTTTCATACGCATATCTGTGTATGTATGTCTGTATGAAGGTATATGTGGTAGTGTAAATGGTGTAACTGTGCATATGTCTATGTGTTTATATATATACATGTATATGTGTATTTATATATTCATATGTGTGTAAATGTGTTGACCTTAGAGCAAGCAGTCAATGTGGTAGAAACTGAACTGGCTCATCATTTCATCTGTGAACAGTCATTTTTTCTTAATATTGAATATTTCACTATATTACCTGGGAAACACTCTGTACTCCAAGTAATTATAACAACATATTACCTGACCTCAAAAGTAAATATATTATAGTTCAAATCCTGACCTTTCTACTATGTTTAGGAAGCTTTAGACACCAAGAAAGCTGTCAGGAAGGTAGTACGCTTACTTAAGAATATCTAAAATAACTGCTCACTGCTTTTTTATGTTATCAAATTCCACTAGAGCTGAGCTATGGAGATGATTTTAAAGGAAATAAATTATGAACAAGTAAATAGCTCTAATATATATTTAAATATTGTTTAAAATAATTGCAACATCATGTAAAAATTAAAATAAGTATTACAATGGGACCATCATTCAAAAATGTAAGTATCAGACTTCAAATTTGCACCAAATTAGTTTTAGTGTTTATTACTTGTCTTATCTCAGTAGATCAAGCACTTATAAAGATTCACTCCTAAGTAGCCACTTAGGCCAAGCACTAAATCACAGAATGGGCAATATTTGTTTAGGTGGCAGCAGTTTAGCCAAAGCTCTCTAATCCCTAGCTCCTCTCTGTGGGTGGCCGTTCTGCTGTCACAGCTGGCTTAAAGCACACTATACTAAACAAACTGTTCCTTAAATAGTAGGAGAAACAATGTGCTATGTTCTCACTATCTCAAACCCAAAAGAAGGGGCTCCCATTTACAAGGTGCTAGAGTTAGGGTGCAGGGGTGAATGTCAGTGAAGCGGTCCATTAAGCAATCAATTCTAGTAATAGTATCGCTTTGTCTGAAAATATTACTTTGAATTAGAAATAAATGTTTCAAAACATACAATCTTCTTTGATCACTGCTTCAGAAGATGGGAAGGAGACCAATACATATAATTTAAAATGTTAGCATTATTTGGGTCTTTGTTGGTTTGAATGAATTCTGTATTTGTTTCACTGTTAACTATAACTATTAAACTATCACATAATAAAAATATAACATGTAATGACATATTTTTCACATATATTTACTAAATTTCCAAAACAAAATCCAAACAACTATATGCCAGAAATTAAAATGGCCTACTTTATTAAACAGTCATTTGAAGAACATGTGCTAAACCTGGTTGTCTATGAACAAAATACCCCATGAAGTCAAAGTTGCCTTATTTCAAGAAATATCAAAAAGAATGACAAATGAACTGAGTCACATACACCCATACATACAGGAAACATAAGATATGATACTACGCCACTCCCTGAGAGCCACCCTTCAGCCATTAAGGAAATCATTCACCCTGTGGAAGCCCATCTGTCATACTGGGCAGAAAATTAGCCTTCTTGAAATACCAGGAAATCACTGGGAAAGAGCCCCCCCCCCCCAGGGCAGCAAGAGAATCTGGTTGGGAACAATTCTCTCCCTGCTGTCCTCCCATTCCAATCGCTTAACCATATCCTCGCTCTGTAACAGACACTTGGCAGTGGCCTCTCCTTCCTCTGCCCCATTCCCAGAAGTCTGTTCCAGTCAGTGTCTCACCCAACACTGCTCCCTTCTGAGGAGACTCTCAACCACGCACCAACACCCCTCAAACCCACCCGTTCCTCAGTATGGACCCCCACACAGCACTCACACTCTGCTAAGAAACAGAGGATAGCGGAAAACAAAAACACCAAATATCAGCCCTTAGAAGTGTGAACATCCCAAGCCCACATGCCTAGACACTGGTGTAGAAACAAAACAAATGATCACCCAACACAATATGTCTCCACTAGAGCCCAATAACTCTGAGATAGTAAGTAGGCCCTGGGAAATGCAGTGCGGCTGAACAACACGTGCACATGAGACTACTATGCGTATGCTCAAGAATCAGGAAAAGGATATGGATACATCTACTAATGACATCTGTGAAAACACAAAGAGTGGAATAAAACAAAATAATGTTCAAGACATGAAAGAAGAAATGAAATTATCTAAAAAAAAAATAAAAGAAAACAAAAACTGGGAGCTCAAATGGGAATCTCAGAGGCAAGTTTCATCAACAGAAAACGAGAGATGAAAATGAGACTTTCAGACATTGAAGACAGGATTAAAATAAGAAGTAAAATTTAAGAAAATCCAGGCAGAAAACGTCCAGAAACGAAACAGCCAACATAACAACTAATAGAAATAGAGGAAGGAGAAGAAACCCCGGCAAAGATACATAAAATCATTTAACAAAACCTTAAAAGAAAATTTCTAAACCTAAAGAAAGAGGTGCTTACCAAGGTCCAAGAAGCATATAGAACAGGAAATAGATGGGAGGAACAGGAAGCAGGAATTATACAGGACACGTAATAATAATAATAACACTAAAGGTACAAATCAAGACAAGAATAATAAAAGATTTAAGAGAAAAAGACCAAGTAACAACCTACCACATTCAGCAAAATATTCAATTACAATAGATGAGAAAATGAAGAAATCCCATCTCAAAAATAAATTTATGAGTAGCTATCTACAAAGTCAGTACTACAGAAGGCACTAGAGGAAAAATCTCAATCTGAAGTGATGAAGCACAGCCCCCTTCCCTGCCTCCCCCGAAAAACAAAACTAGAAACAAATAAACAAAATACCCACAAGGAATAAAAAAATCCCAGAGCAGGAAATCAAAACAGGAAGGAAAAATACGCACACTGCAGCAACAGAATAGTAAGACCTGCCGAACACGACACAGCTGACGGCAACTCTCAACATCTCTAGTCTCAGTTCTCCACTAAAAATACGTGCAGACTGTGCTGGAAAACAGAACCCATCCTTCTGCTGCATCTAAGGAAGACACCTTCACACCAAGGAGAGAAACCACCTCAGAGTAAACTGGTAACATATTCCAAGCAAACAGGCTCAAGAAGAAAGCAGGTGTGTAGCCATTTAAAAGCACATGGCAATTGAGCAACGCTCTATTAACTAAATAAAAGAATGGAGTCAAGACAGAAATTAAGGAAGATATTAAAGACGTTCTAGAATTGAATAAAAATGAATACACCATGTACACAAAGTTATGGGACACAATAAAGGCAGTTCTAAGAGCCAAGTTCATAGCAGTAAGTGCCTCTTTAAAGAAATAAAGAGAGCAATTTCTCATATAATTAACTAAACACCATGCCTGAATGAATGGTCTAGAACAAAGTGAAGAAATCAAACACAAAACAATGTATTATGTCACTGATATCTATCTAAATCTATATATTTAAGTGACAGTGGTCATAAAAGATCCAACGTGGCAAGCCAGTTGGAGAAATATTTACACTAACCACGGATTTGTTAAAATATTTAAGCGGACAATTTTCTAAGGGTAATTGCATGATGTCCACCATCTCATCTAACACAGTGTAGCATAGAGGTCTTGGTGCTCACAGTCTCGGACTAGAGAGGGACCTGGAATGTGACAGGTTGACTATTTCTTCAATATTGATAATAATTGCCAGGCTGCATTAGCATGTTTCTTGGGATCAATAGATTATCATTATTCTAAAAATCTCCTTTTAAGATTGTTTTTGAAGATATTCCATGGGTAAAATTTTATAAAGACAACATTTAATGCGTTTATAGATGCTTCCTGAAAAGGAAAAGGAGCTATGTCTTATACATAAATTACAAATCCTCCACAAAACATTGTACCAATCCCTGGTACAGCTCAAGAGTCTGAATTTGCCATAATTAATCAGCTTTAATTAGATATTCCTCAGCATTTGTTATTATAACTGACTCTACATATTATGTTCAAACTCTTTCTCTTTTAGAAACAGCAAGACATAAACTCAGCCCAACTACTACCGTTACTTCACAATAATTCCTCTCCCTTCAGACTTCTATATGACAACAAATTCAACCTCTTCTCATGGCTCACACGGTGCTCATTCTAACTTGTGAGATTAGTTACTATTCACTAATGAGCAAACCAACTCACTGGCCTCCACTCTGACACTAACACTTTCTTTACAGGATGTTCAACATTCTCGGGAACCAATTCATCAAAATGCAGAATTGTTACAATTCTCTTGACCTTGTGACAAATCATATGACCTTGTCCTTCTTGTTCTACTTTCACCCCACTGCCATCTGCTGGGAGAATTAATCCGCAAGGGTTAAAAACTTACCACCATTGGCAAAGAAATATTCCTCCTCTCTGAGAAGGGGGCTTCAAATATGTTCATGTAATGTTGATACTTTTTCTAATATGATTGTGGTTTCTGTTTACAAAGATGACACCACTTCCGATGTTAGTAATTATTTAGTAAACACCTCCTTCTAGGACTCTGACTACAACTAAAACCTAATCATGGTCCTGCTTATACTAAAAGGAGCATTAAGGAATTTTGAAATTTATGAAATATTAATCATGTTACTGAAATTCTTTACAATTCATATGGTTAGAAATTATGGAATGACACCATCACATAATTAAAAACCAAACTTTAAATGAAACGGGGGCATATAATCCCACCTAAGTACCAGTATACTGTGATATATTTAGCCACACTTACGTAACTTTTACTCACTTAAAAAGAAAATGCTTCTTCTGCTGCCCAAAAACATTTTGCATTTAGAAGGCACAGTCTAAAAGATATGTTAAATGAAATATTTAGAAATAAATCAATGGAAATGCATATTCTTCTATTAAGACAAAGTTATGGTTGTATCCTTCCAGAACATAAAAAAGGAAAGAGATGGCTCTTGCATCAATGCCTATACCAGGACAGCATCATGGAGACCATCTGAAAATGAACAGTCTCAGAAGAAATGACATACCCTTTACGAGGAGATGTCCAAAGAGGAAGAATAAGCTGATGACCTAGGGAGATTCCAAGACATAACTCATCAAGCCAAGATCGTGGGGAAACTGACCCCTAAATGATCTTGTTATCATTACCGACTATAGTATATGTTAATTCTCAGACTTCCTGTACAGAATTCAAATGTTTGTCAGGAGGGGATAAAAGCCACTCCTATAATATTAAACAGTATAGTCTTTTGTCATGCCAAGGATAGATATTATCTGTAGGGAACAGTTATTCAGAACCTGGCAAATACAGAGGCAGATGCTCACAGCCAACCATTGGACTGAGCACAGAGCCCCCAATGGAGGAGTTAGAGAAAGAACTGAAAGAGCTAAATAGGTTTGCAGTTCCATGGGAAGAACAGTGATATCAACCAACCAGACCATCCAGAGCTCCCAGGACTAAACAAAAACTAAAGAGTACACGTGGAGGGACCCATAGCTCAAGTCACATATGTAGCAGAGGATGACCCTATTGGACATGAATGGAAGGAGAGGACCTTGGTCCTTTGCAGGTCTGATGCACCAATGTTGGAGAATGCCAGGGCAGGAGGCTAAAGGAAGTAGGTGGGTGGGAGTAGGTGGGTGGGTGGGTGGAGGGGTACCCTCATAGAAACAGAGGGAGAAGAAATAGGATAGGAGATTTTCAGAAGGGAAACTAGGAGAGGGGATTACATTTGAAATGTAAGTTTAAAAAATCCAATAAAAGAAAAAATAAGTAACTAAAAAATATGACAAAATACATCTTTAGTCAGTACAGATGTTTCAGTAGGTAACGTCCTTACTGCCCAAGCATGAAGATCAGGGTACAGATCCCGAGCTTCCACACGAACACCCAGAAACTGTGGCCTGGCCTTGTAATCTCAGTGCTAGAAAGGCAGAGATGGGAGGATGCATGGAGGCTTCTGGACATCCAGCCTAGCTTTATAAATGAGCTACATGGTCACTGAGATGTGTGACTGAGAAAAATTAAGGAGAACATCTGACTTCTGGCCTACACACTAATGCAAACATGAGTGAGCATGCACACACACACACACACACACACACACACACACACACACACACACACACACATACACATACACACAAACACAAACACACACATATGTGCACCTTCACTAGCACACTTGCAGGTATACAGGCACCACACACATTCACTCACAAAATTCTACCTCTACACCATGCCACGAATCTTGGTGTATAAAAACACCAAAATTTTCTGAAGCTCTGTTAAAGAGATTTTCCCCTAGCTGTGAAAAGTCTATGTCCATGTGTAGGAATCATTTATAGACATGAGTACCTCTCTGAGATAGATCTTTGTTAGACACTCTCGGCAATTCTATCTTTAAATATCGCAGGGTTAGCTGGAGTAAGAAGACACTGTCCTGGACATTTTCAGCATTTAAATGGTCATTTAGATCCTGTTACCTGAGAGATCATTTTAGAGCTAAGCTGGGGTAGCAAGGAAGGCCTGGCAAGGAGGTCAAGACCATGTACCTTCCTGTAAAATACAAGGCTGCTTGCCTTTGAGTCCCTTCGATCTGTATCGTAGGATAAGTAAACTGTGGGATTCTAGAGCAAACATAGTGTGGAACACACAAAGACAGAGGGTCAAAATGTAGCAAAAGGAGGGTACACAGAGAAGACTTTCCTCCTTTCTGAATTTGGCTGGCCCCAAGTTAAAAGCATGGTGTTCTTTAACAAGCTCTGCTCTGCAGTAATTTTTTATTAGATATTTTATGTATTTAAATTTCAAATCTTATCCCATTTCTCGGTTCCCCATTTCTCATCCCTCCTCCACCTGCTTCTGTGAGGATGCTCTCTGTCCCATCCACCCACTCCCACCTCACCACCCTGGCATTCCCCTACACTGGGGAAATGAGCCTTCACAGGACCAAGGGCTTCTCCTCCTATTGATGCCAGAAATGCCATCCTCTGCTACATATGTGGCTGGAGCCATGGTTGCTGGTTTAGTCTCCAGGAGCTCTGGGTGGTCTGGTTGGTTGATATTGTTGTTCTTACTATGGAGTTACAAACCCCTTCAGCTCCTTATCCTTCCTTTTACTCCTCCATTGGGCTCCCTGTGCTCAGTCGGACTGTTAGCTGCAAGCATCCTCACCTGTATCAGTATGACTCTGGCAGAGCCTCTCAGGAGACAGCTATATCAGTTTCCTGTGAGCAAACACTTCTTGGCATCAGCAACAGTGACTGGGTTTGGTGACTGCATATGGGATGGGTCCCCAGGTGCAGCAGTTTCAGGATGGCCTTTCCTTCAGTCTCTGCTCCACTCATTGCCCTGGAAGTTCCTCCCATGAGTATTTTGCTTCCACATCTAAGAAGGACTGAAGCATCCACATTTGGTTTTCCTTCTTATTGAGCTTCATATAGTCTGTAAATTTTATCTTGGGTGAGTTTGAAAATAAAATTCTCTGTCTTGTTTCATTTCACTAAAATTTGGCTAGCTATTCAACATGCATAAATGCAGAATGGTCTAGAATAACATATTTGCAATCAAGTCCTTTAAGATTTGATCTGAACAGTCCTCCACTGCCTGTAGGGGTGCAAACTTGTAGAACCATTATGGAAATCAATATGGCAGTTACTCAAAAAATTATAAATCAATCAACCTCAAGACCTAGCAACACCCCTTTTGTAGGTGCATCCATTGGACATTCCATGATACCACAAGGGCATTTACCAACTATATTTATATAGTCTTTATTCATGTAATAGTCAGAAACTAGAAACAACCACATTGCCCTCAACTAAAGAGTGGATAAAGAAAAACAGGTATAGTTCCACAGTGTAGTATTACTCAGCTAGTAAAAAAAGGACATTGTAAATCAGCATAATCAAGTAGGGTTCATCCCAGGAATGCAGGGATAGTTCAATATACAGAAATCTATCAATGCAACCCACTATATAAACAAACTCAAAGGAAAAAAAACTACATGATCATCTCATTAGATACTGAGAAAGCATTTGACAAAATCAATACTGCTTCATCTTAAAAGTCTTAAAAAGTTCAGAAATTCAAGGCTCATACCTAAATATAGTGAAATCAATATACAGCAAACCAGGCGCCAACATCAAACAAAATAAGGAGAAACTTGAAGCAATCCCTCTAAAATCAGGGACTAGACAAGGTTGCCCATTCTTCCCCTATACATTCAATATAGTACTGGAAATCCAGGTCAGAGCAATTAGATAGCGAAAGAAAGTCAAAGGGATACAAATTCAATTATCACTATTTGTAAATCATATGATAGTATACATAAATGACCCCAAAAATTCTACCAGAGAACATCTACAGCTAATAAACAACTTCATCAAAGTGGCTGGATATAAAATTAACTCAAACAAATCAGTAGCCTTCCTCTACTCCAAGGACAAACAAACTAAGAAGAAAATTAGAAAATCAAATCCCTTCACAATAGTCACAAATAATATAAAATACCTTGGTGTGACCCTAACCAAGCAAGTGAAAGATCCGTATGAAAGAATTTCAAGTCTCTGAAGAAGGAAATTGAAGAAGATCTCAGAAGACAGAAAGATCTCCCATGCTCACGGATTGAATGGATGAACATAGTAAAAATCTTGCCAAAGAAGTCTACAGATTAATGCAGTCCACATCAAAATTTCAACTCAATTCTTCATAGAGTTAAAAAGAACAATTTGCAAATTCATTTGGAATAACAAAAAACTCAGGATAGCAAAAACTATTCTCAACAATAAACAAACTTCTGGGGGACTCACCACCACTAACCTCAAGCTGTATTACAGATCAAAGGAGATAAAAACTGCATGGCATTGGTATAGAGACAGACAGGTAGATCAATGGAATAGAAGTGAAGACACAAAAATGAACTTACATACCTATGGTCTCTGGATCTTTGACAAAGGAGCTAAAAACATTCAATGGAAAAGGGAAAGCCTCTTCAACAAATGGTGCTGGTTCAACTGGCAGTCAGCATGCAGAATAATGCAAATTTATCTATTCTTATTTCCTACTACAAAGCTCAAAGCTAAATGGATCAAAGACCTCCACAGAAAACAAGTTACATTGAAACTAATAAAAAAGATGGTGGGGAAGAGGTTAAAACACAAAGGCACAGGGAAACTTTTCCAGAACAGAACACAAGTGGCTTATGCTCTAAGATCTAGAATCAATAAATGGGACCTCATAACATCGCAAAGCTTCTATAAGGCAAAGGACACTGTTAAAAGGACAAAATGACAACAAGCAGATTGAGAAAGGATCTTAACTAATCCTATATCTGATAGAGGGCTAATATCCAATATATACAAAGAACTCAAGAAGTTAAGAAACCAGAGAAACAAATAATTCTATTAAAAATAGGGAACAGAAGTAAATAAAAAATTTCAATTGAGAAATTGAATGGCTGAGAAGTACCTAAAGAAATGTTAAACATCCCTAGTCATCAGGGAAATACAAATCAAAGCAACCTGATATTCCACCTCACATTGGTCAGAATGGCTAAGATCAAAACCTCGGGAGATAGCAGATGCTGACAAAGATGTAGAGAAAGAAGAAATATTCTCCATTGTTGGTGGGATTGCAAGACGGTACAACCACATGGGAAATCAGTCTGGCAGTTCCTCAGAAAATTGGACATAGTACTACCTGAAGACCCAGTAATTCCACTTCTGGGCATTTACCCCAAAGATGTTCCAACACATAATAAGGACACATGCTCCACCATGTTTAGAGCAGCCTTATTTATAATAGCCAGAAACTAGAAAGAACACAGATGTACTCAACAGAGGAATGGAAACAGAAATTGTGGTACATTTACACAATGGAGTACTATTCAGCAACAATGACATCGTGAAATTCCTAGGCAAATGCATGGAACTAGAAACTACCATTCTGAGTGAGGTAACCCAGTCACAAAAGAACACACATGGTATACACTCACTGATAAGCAGATACTAGTCCAAAAAGCTCAAAATACCCAAGAAATAATTCACAGACCATATGAAGCTCAAAAAGAAGGAAGGTCAGAATCTGGATGCCTTGGTCCTTCTTAGAAGAGAGAACAAAACACTCATGGGATGAAATACAGGAACAAATAGAGGAGCAGAAAAAGACCATCCAAAGATGGCCTCACCTGGGAATCCTTCTCTTATGCAGACACCAAGCCCAGTCACTATTGTTGTTGCCAAGAAGTGCTAACTGACAAGGGCCTGATATGGATATCTCCTCCGTTGTTCTGGTAGTCACACTGATACAGTCGAGGGTGCTTGCAGCTAACCATCTGACTGCACGTGGGGTCCCCAATGAAGGAGCTAGAGAAAGGACTGAAGAAGCTAAAAGGACCCCATGAGAAGAACAACATTATCAACCAACCAAGACTTCCAGAGCTCCCAGTGACTAAAACACCAACCAATGAGTTCATATAGAGAGACCCATGGCTCCAGTTGCATATGTAGCAGAGGATAGCATTGTCTGGCATCAATGGGAGGAGAAGCCTTTGGTCCAGTGAAGGCATGTTTTCCTAGCGTAGGAAAATGCCAAGGTGACTAGGTGGGAGTGGATTGTTGGGAGTGGGACCACCTCCATGGAAGCTTGGGGAGGTGAAGGAGGTATGGAAATGGGGGGAAAGAGATAACATTTGAAATGTAAATACAGAGAAATACAGAGAATATCCAATAAAAATTAAAATTTTTTTAAATGACATTGTGAAATTTATAGGCAAATGGATGGAAGTAGAAATAAATTATCCTGAGTGACTTTCCAAGGACCCTGAAAGACAAATGTGGTATGTACTCACATATTAGTAGATATTAGCTGTTAAATAAAATTATTCTATAATACACAGACCTATAGATGCTAAGTAGCAAGGAGGGCTGGAGGAATGACACATGGATCCCTGCGAAGAAACAGAATAGGTTTTGTGGGTGGACCTTGGGCAGATGTGGATGGGAACAGTAGGGTTCAGGTGAGGGTTCAGGAGTTGAAAAATAAGAGTACAGGAAAATACGTCTGAAAATGGAAGATGGGGGCGCTATGTGTAAAACGATGAAAACTCCCTGGAATCTATGAACTTGACACTAGCCAGGACTCCTAGTAATGAAAGATACAGAGTCTGAGTTGGCTCTCTTCTGACACCAGGCAAGGCTTCCAGTGGTGGGTCTAAGACACAAACCCAGTCAGAAAACCTTCAACCTACAATTTGTCCTGTCTGAAAGATGTGCTGGGGCAATGGTAGTGCAGAACGTGTATGAGTGGTCAACAAATGGTGATCAGGAACCAAAGGCTGAATATCCCAGAATAGAAGCAAACATAACTGGGAAAAAAGCCAATAAGATGATTCTTAATGATATTCTGCTATACTCACAGATCAGAGCCTAGCCTGATTGTCATATGGCAGGATTCATCCAGCAACTGATATGAACAGATGAAGAAACTAATAGTCAAACATTAGCAAGAGCTTGGGGAACCCCACAGACAAGAAGGAAGGAATGTAGGAGCCGAGAGGAGTTTAGGAGAGCAAGAGAATGAGGACCACAGAATCAACTAAACAGGGCTCACAGGGGCTTACAGAGACCAAAGCAGCAATGGTGGAGTCTGCATAGATCTATTCGAGGTTGCCTGTCTGCATGTTATTGTTGGTGTTCTTATGGGCCAGCAAACAGTGCAAGTAGGACTGGTCTGGAACTTTTGTCTGCTCTTGGGCCCCTTGTCTCCTACTGGTTTGCCTTGTCCAGCCCTGACATGAGGGTTTATACCTAATCTTACTGTAACTGTTACATCATCTGCGGTTGATACCCCTGGGAAGACTTTTTCCTGAAGGGAAACAGAAGACTAGCAGATGTGGGTGAGGAGGAGGCTGGGAGGAGTAGAGGGAAGAAAACTGCAGTCATGTGTATTAAAACAAAAAAAAGAATATACACTTATTTATGATTTACTATCAAAATAATCTAGTTAAAGCCAAGTAAGAAGAGAACTGTATGAAGACACTGTATCAAGTGACCAAGACATGGTATCAAGTGACCAAGTGTCTACCACGAAATCAGCACGGCCTGTGAGCAGCTGAGGGAATAACCTGGCAGAGACAGCTTTTCTCCCAGTGCACACACTGGAGTGCACATCATCTTACTCTCTCCAACCCTGTTCTTTGCAGTGAGTGTCAGAGGTTCACGCTATAGGAAAAACAGTGCTAGCATGAAGATGACCATATAATATTTATTCTAGTGGGTATTAAGATTAAATAAAAATACCTATTTTCCTAAAAAAGTAATCAGAATATACATACATTCAAAGGATTAACTATGAATTCAGAGCTTATCTCATAAGAACTGTGAACCCATTCTGTCCGAAGACTGGAACAGCACCAAATGGGTTAGATAAGTATCCAAGGATCGGGAAATTGAAGTTTCTATTAATCAGTAAAAGTACAAATTATTTTTCTTAAAAGTGGGTCTTTTAAAATAAAAATGATAATAGCATTTTCCTCTCTTAAAGAGGAAAGTAAAACTGTAGGTTCCACACAACCCTGACATGACGTGTATATTCCAAATGTTCAGGACACGCAGAGATCCTGAAACTATGACTTGGCGTATGAAAGATTTGAGGATGGCAAGAAATGCCTGAAACTGTGACTGCCAAGGGGCCAGACTAGAAACCAGTGGACTAGGGACTCAAGGCGGTCTCTTTGCCATGGGAACAGTATTATGTGGAAACACAACAAACTTTAGGACATCTTTCTGAGTTGAATCTGTACATTTTTTTTTCCCATCCTTCTAAGTTTCAGTGGTCAGTTTTTGGCAAATTTCAGTTATCTGTGTCATTGAGGAAAGCATTCCAAACTCCTTCACAATGTCTGGGTCATCCAAGTGCGGTGAACCCTGAAGCATTTTGCCATGTGTGCAACTGTCAGCACATTTTTGTCAGCAGATGACTTTATAAGATAGTGTCAGTCTGAAATCAGTTTGCAGAGCACGTGGCATACTGGAAGACTCCTAAGAACGTCTGACTGAACAAGCTTGCCAATGTTTCAGCTGCATCTACAAAGCTGACCTTAGCACAGACCTTTACCTCAACTAAATATTCAAAACTCTCTCTCAAGCAATCCAGGCATGAACAGACTTATCAACAATACTTGGTGTGCAAACATGGTAGCAGCGGTCTAACTGCCCTGCGACAGTGGGGAGCAATGTGCCCAGGTTTTTGGCACATCCCCGAGCTCAGTTACGTTCTTTTATCACTAGGAAAAATCAGTCGGAAAGATAGGAATGAAGGCTTTGGTTTTGATAGTGATTAATTTCAGGATAGAAAGCAAGAACATTTCCTGGATGACTGCCAGTCTATAATTTACTTATGGCAAGACAACTGTAAATGACATAAGGTATGAGGAATTAAAGGTTTCTCCTCCCAGAGTCAGCAAAGCATGGTGCATAAGCAAGAAGCTAGGGCAAGCCCTCCAGCGCTGCACCTGCCACGCCCTAGCCTTTCACCACATCACAGGTACCGAAAGTTCTGCAGTAACCTGGCAAGTGTTATCACAGAAATAACACAAACTGCTTAAAATGCATGTCTGTTGAATAGGAAATATCACTGTTCTTAATATGACCTGTTCTGCTTTGCAATATGAGAAGACACAGGCAGCACCTGGAGGGGGTTTAATGTCATCTGATTGAGCCTGGACCACAGAAAAGAACACAAGTGATAGTAAACCGAACGTGTCAGCTAAAATTTTCACCTATTTTAAATCATGATGTGAACAGCTTTACCAGAATAAAAACCATGCATTGGCAGTGAATGTAAATACACATCTTGTAAATGAAACAAAAAGAGCCAGTCGTTCTGCACTATTTCCCCATAACAAATATTTGTAAATAGTAATTTTATTTATCTCTTCAAGTACTTCTCAGATTAATAATCTCTTTTACTATTATGAATAGAAAAAAAATCGCTTTAAAGGCATTTAAAACTTAGATTTATCTAAAAACAAGCAAACAAGACTAAGTCCTTAGTTACTATTGGTGAGCCTGATGAAGTTCTCTCTCTAATGTTGTAGATCTCATATGATCAATAAACCAAAGGCAAAAGAAGTCAGTGTCTATATAACTTAGGGAGGCTGTAAGGAGAGTAAGTGCAAACTTTTAAACCAGCTTCCTCCTTAGAATTGGTGAGAAAGTCAGCCATGCAGCAGATATGCTTGTCTAGAAAGCATGCAATCTTTAGAAAGCTTAGGCACAAAGTTATTGCTACTTTATTGTTTTTAATGTATGACGATATAAATAATGTTTTCTTAATTATTAATGATATTTATGTGTGGTTCTTTTTAACTTTATACATAAAAAGCTGGAGAGATGATTTAACTAAAAATATCAGCTGCTCTTCCAAAGGACTCAGGTTCAATTCAGTACCCACAGGGCAGGCAGCTCACAGGTTCAATTCCCAGTACCCACAGGGCAGGCAGCTATAATTTCAGTTCCAGGGAATCCGACACCCTCACAAGGACACATATCCAGGCAAAGCACCACCACAAAGTAAAACATTAAAATTAACTAAAATAATAGTAAGATACAATTTCAAATATACACAAAGAAAGAAAATAAATCAATTATTAAATAAACAAAGATAAATGTAATGTTTCTTTCTAAAACTCTGTATTTCCCCAAACTTATTTTGAGAAAGCCAGGCTGTGATAGTCTAATACTCTTGTTCATTCATGTAATTAACTATAGTACTTAGAGTGTTTTAAATACCGATGAGTGTTTACTTTGCACAGTGTGCTAAAAGAAATATGTCATGAACTTTAACTCTAAAACATTGTGCATGGTGAGATGGCTTAGTAGAAAAAGGTGATTACTAACAAGGCTGATGGTCTGAGGCTATGACTATCACACATGTGATGCAGCAAACGCACACATGCACACACACAGACATGCCCACACTATATGCATGTGCACACACACAGAGACATGCCCACACTACATGCATGCACACACATACACACACACACACACACACACACACACACACACACACACGCCCCACACTGTAAGCATGCACACACACAGAAAACACCCTCACAGAAACACTTCTTATCTATATGATTTCTTTTATAAAAATTGAGCATACTAATGAGTATCCCAAGCAATTTCTTGTTATTTATTTCAGAGTTGTTCCAAGAATGACAGACCTGCTACTTAAACATGAAACAAAATTTATCAATAAGAACAACCTTGTAGAAAGTTTACTTACTGAAACATCTTTCAGTTCTTTCTCAAGAGAGAAATGACGAGACTCCTGAGAAAAGATGAACTTGTACTCGCCAGCTGGTCCCAACCCCGGCATCAGGGCCTTTCTCAGCTCATCTACGTACTTTTCTTTCTCCATAGCCATGTCATCAGCTTCCTGAGAAATCTTCGACTCAGAAACTATGGGAGAGATTAATTAAGGTGATGAGATACAAAGCTTCCATTAGAAATATGGATTTAACTGTGATAACTACTTGATCAAAGTGACAGAATTTTGAAAAAAATCGAATCAAAATGTTTCCCACTATTTTTTTCAAATACATTCCAGGCTACTTATCTCTTCTCTCCCTCTCTCATAACACAGCCCCCCACCCTAGTTAAGCACCCCATACTTTGCCCCTTCGCCCTTTGGAGGCCCCTGTGTCCTACAAGTCCATCTCAAGCTTGTTGCCTTCCTCTCCAATCCCCTCTACTTGCAGCTTCTGTAGTTATACCAGATGATGCACTAAGTATATCTGTGTGTGTGTGTGTGTGTGTGTGTGTGTGTGTGTGTGTGTGTTATAGATTAAGCCACATGGCTGATAATGCTCCATGCAGGAATAATAACTTACTTAAGAAAAACCCCAGTGTCAGGAAAGGGAAACTATCAAGCTGTTTGTCAAGAGTTCTAGAGATCCTCCCAAAATATGAGATATCCCAATGTCCTTAACTCTAGCCTTACAATTTCCAAGTGAGGTGCAATTGCAGAACATGGCACACACTTCCAACAGAGGACCGGAGGAACTGAACCAGTACTGACATGGTTTTCCCTAAATCAGCTTCCAACACCATGCTAAATGCCTTTCCTTATTCTCAAGGGAAAGTACAGTTCTCAGCCCTCATCAAAGAAATCGTGTTTGCAGTAGGCAGAGGCAACTATGGAGATCCACAAGCAGTAAAACTGCAGAGAAGGAGTGACTGTGGGGTCCTCAGCCCCAGCTGGACCATCTACAGCATAACCCCTCCTCAGGAAACACCATGAAGGACAGGTAGACAGAGAGAGAGGTACTCGGACATCTGATGTGAGACAGTCTTCCAGACAAAATGCTGCACTCACAAGCTCTCAACAATGGGACAGCCCAAACAACCTAAGGACGAGCACAGTGGTGAGCTCCAGGAAGAAAGCATCTGAAGCAGAGATTGAAGGTTGCCTGTAGGTTTTCTCAGTTATGGAGTTGCTTCTAAATGTTTTCTTTTTAATGCATATAACTGAAAGCTCAGTTTTCAGCCATCATCCATAAACAATACAGGGTGCAAGATGTAAGCCTCAGCAACTCATTCATTCATTATAGGCAGGTCCAGGTGCCCCTGTGTACATGTGGAGGCCAGAGGACACACAGTTCCTCCCAAAATCCAAATAGAATAGGCCATCTTAAAGCATTCTTACATAAATAACCAAATGTATCAGTCAGTATAAAATAGGGCTATTTTCATATCCAAAATTACTATTGACAATACACAAAAGAATCAGCCTGAATGCCTATCGATGAATGAGTAGATTTTAAAAGTATGGTAAATAAATACAATAGAATAAAGGAATAAAACGAGAGAGCAAATGCTTAAAACAAATAAGCTACACTCAGGAAAACGAAGAAACTGCATGCTTTCTGTTATATGCAAAATCTCGATTTTAAAATGTTGTGTGTGGAGGAGAGAGAAGAGAAACATTGAAAAGGGGGAGAAATAGAATGAAGGTAGAAGGATCAAAGTTCATTGTATACTTGCATGAAAATGCCATGATAAAGACTTCTGTATAAGTAATGTGTCAATAAAACTTAAAAAATATATAACTATACTGATTTCTTTAGATAGTATACCTATCTTAAAATATTTAATACACTTTATTAATCCAACAAACCCATTAAAAATTTCAAAGGAACCAATACTATGCAACAGATTGTTCTGTACATGAACACAAAGATTAAGCACACACACACACAAAAAAAATGTTGGATATAGGGAGTTCACCTTTAAGTGTTCACATCTGAGATAACAATCTCAATATCATCTAATAATTGACTGTGCTTCACCTTTGGGAATGCTGTATATGATATAAAAATTAAGTTTCCGACAGAGAACAAAAGGCAAAAATGCTTCTGTTTACGCTTCCTTTGTAAACTTAGGTAAACATTGAGGTGGGGAAGGTTAGCATACAAACCCTACATTTAGCTAAAAATTTATTGGCTTACAACATCTGCTGGAAAATACCAGTTTTCTTTAATGATATGACCAAAATGTCTCAACTAGCCCAGAAACATATGTAAGAAAAATAAAATCAATAAAATGATTCCTAATGATATCCGTATATATTCAAAGATCAGAGGGGCTGATGGGAGAAGACACACATCCAAACATTAGTCATTGAGAGAGCCCAAATTGGAACTCTCCACTGGGTCACACCCTTAGATCTCAGGAAGCCCTGTGGAAGAAAGAGAGGAGGAAATGTGATTGAGGACACCAGGAGAATATGACTCACAGAATCAACTAAGCGGGGCTTATAGGGGCTCACAGAGACTGAAACAGCAATCATGGAAAAATGTTAAATCTGTGCTAGGTCCTCTGCATAGATGCTATGGTTGTTGGTTTAGAATTTTTGTGGGAGGGGGTGGTCTCTGATGTTTTCCTCTGCTCTTGGGACCCTTTTCCTCCTAAGGGGTTGCCTCACCCAGCCTTGATATGAGCGTTTGTTCCTAGTCTTATCTTGTTATACTACATTCAATGGCTATCCTTGGGAAGCCTGCTCTTTTCATAAGGGGTATGTGGAGAGGAAACAGTTTGGGGAAGGGGGGATTGGGAAGACTGGAGGGAGAAAAAAAAACTGTGGTAAGGATGTAATGAAAACATACATACATATACACAACATACATACATACTATGTACATGCATATATATACATACATACATACATACATACATACATACATAAATGAATGGAAACATGCCTTATTCCAAGAGTAGCTGGTCAACACAAAATGAACTATAGGGGTTGAAAAGCTAGAAGGAAAGTGAAAGTTGCACTATGTTGGATGGGTAAGGTGAATGAGGTAGATTTGGGACGAGTTGTGGGAAAGCCATGAATATGATAGAAAAATATGGTGTAAAATTCTTAAAGAATTAATAAAAATGTTACCTAAACTAATAAATGAATAAATCTTATAATTTCAGAAAAACTTGAATTCATGTTGCCTATTTGATGAATAAAGTTTAAAATTAACAGAAAATGAACCCCTAATAATTACAAATCCATAAAATTAAATAACTCACTATCAAACAATAAATGGGTCAGAGATGAAATTTAAAAAATTGAATTTTCTGGCATTATACGACAATGAAAATACAAAATAGCAAAAGCTCTGGGATACACTGCAAGCAGGCTTATGAGGGAAATGTATGGTTTTAAGTGCCTACATTTAAAATCAGAAAGAACATAATGCAATAATACAACAAGAGTATGTAGGAATACAAGAACAAAACAAACCAAGCCCAGTAAAAAGCAGGAAATAAGAAACCAAGCCCTTCCTTAATGAAATAAAAGGAATAAAACAAATACAAAAGTCAAAGAGAAATATGAAAATGCAAACAATCTAAAGAATCTCAAAAAATCTTTCAGAGAAGCAAGATCAAAAGACCCATGGGCCAAGTAACCAAAGAAAGTGATGATGTAAATTAACAGAACCAGAAATGGACACAGAAACATGGCCATAGACACCAAAGATATTCCAAATACAATAAAGGAATATTTTAAAATCCTACATTGTATTAAGTTGGAAAATCTTAAAAACAAAAAGTGGACAAGTTTTAGACTCATCCAAACTACCAAAGTTTAACCATCAAAAGGTAAACAACTTAAACAAACCCAAAACAAATAAGGATATCAAAACATTTTAAAAGTACCTTCTGAATAAAATAAGCCCAAGTGTAGAATTCTATCAGACATTCAAAGATCTATAGCCTATCTATACTTCATAATTTTCAAAAATAAAAAAGAGCACTTCCAAATTCCTTTATAAAGTCACTATTACTCTAATACCAAACAAGGTAAAATATAAAAAAGAAAATTACAGGCTAATACTCTTGAAAATTATCTTAGTCACTGTTCAACTGCTGCTGAGAGATGCCATGAACAGTCAGCTATTACAAAAGAAGGTATGTAACTGAAGGCTTGCTTACAGCTTCAGAGGTTTAGTCCATTATCATCATGAGGGGGATGAAAGTGACACACATGACACTGGAGCTGGAGCTGAGAACTACATCCTGATCTACAGGCTGAGAGAAAAGGAGAGGGGGAGGAGAGAGCCTGAGCCCAGTCCCAGGACCTTGAAACCCAATCCCAGGGACACACTTCCTCCTAATCCTTCTAAACATGTCAAAAAGTTTCACTCACTGGTGACTAAGTATTCAAATATATGAGCCTATGGGGGACACTCTAATTCAAACCACCACAATTATAAATGTAAAATTGTCAATAAAATACATGGAAGGCAAATACAGGAATAATGTCAATGAGATAATTTCGGAGGAGATCATGCACTTAAGGAGCCAGAAGCACATCACAAGAACACAACCCGTAGTATCAACTAGACAGGGCTCATTGAGGCTCGCAGAGACCAAAGGAAAAATTAGGGAGTCTATATGGTTCAGACCTAAGTCCTCAGCATATATGTTATGGCTTTCTAGATTGTTCTTGTGGGACTCCTAACAGAGTGAATGTGGCCTGTACCTGACATATCTACCTGCTTTTGGGACTCTTTTGCTTCTACTGGATTGCTTCGTCTAGTCTTGACATGAAGATTTGTGCCTAGTCTTATTGTACCTTGGTATGTCATGCTTGGCTAATATTCCTAGGAGGCTTACTCTTTTCTGAAGGTAAAATGGGGAGAAGTAGATTTAGGAGAGAGGAGAGGTGGGTGAGAGAGACTGGGAAGAAAGGAAGCAGGGGAAACTGCAGTTAAGATGTAATGTATAACAGAAAAAAAATAATTATTTTTTCTGTTATACATTACATCTCAAAAAGATAATTTTAATGCGGACAACATATGGGAAAAGGAGAATCCTTGCTCAATTTGGTGGGAATACAAGCTGTTATAACAGAATAGTGAATGATCAAAAAATCTAAAAGTCAGTTTACGAGATGGTAAGAAGCAAGCATAATAGAAGAGAGTGAGATTCCCAGTTCAAAAGGTCAGAAAACATATTCAATAAAATCATAGAAGAAAACTTTTCTAAAAAAAAAACAAAAAAACAAAACATGGCCATAGATGCACAAGAAGCCGATAATAATCAAATCATCAAATATACAAAACAAAGAAAGAATCTTAAAAGCTGTAAGGAGAGGCCAAGTAACATATAAAGGCAGACCTACAAGACCTACACCAGACTTCTCAAAAGAGACCCTAAAATCCAGAAGAACCTGGACAGAAGTCATGCAAAAAATAAGGTAACACAAATGCCAGCCCAGGTTACTATACCCTACAAATCTCAATCATCATAGATGGAGAAACCAAAATATCCAGGAAAAAACTAAATTTAAACAATATTTGTCTAACAATCCAGCCTATAGAAGATTCTAGAGGAAAACTCCAACAAAAGGAGGTTATCTACAACAAAGAAAAAAAACAAGAAATTAATCATCTCACAACAAAACCAAAAGAAGAGAATCACATACATATAATACCACATACAACAAACAAAACAGAAAAAATATCATCTCTCTTTAATATCTCTCAATATCAATGGACTCAGTTCCCCAATATAAAAGTCATAAACTAACTATTCATATGCAAAGAATACGGCATTTTGCTGCATAAAAGAAACACACCACAATGGCAAAGACAGGCACTACATCAGAACTAAAAGGCTATAATAAAAACCTTCCAAGCAAATGATCCAAAAAAACAAGCAGGAGTTGCCATACCAATGTCCAATGATATAGATTTCCAACCAAAAGTTATCCAGTGATATGGGGAAGGATACTTCATATTCATTAAAGAAAAAATTCACCAAGAAAGAGTCTCAATTCTGAACATCTATGCCCCAAATGGAAGGGCACCCACATTCATGAAAGAAACACTACTAAAGCTCAAAACGCACACTGAACACCACACAGTAATAATAGGATATCTGAACATCACTCTCACCAGTAGACAGGTCACTGAAACAGAAACTAAGCAGAGACACAGTGAAACTAATAGAGGTTATGATTTAAATAGATTTAACAGATAAATAAGAACATTTCACTCCAAAACAACATACATAAATAAATAAATAAATAAATAAATAAATAAATAAATAAATAAATAACTTATTCTTAGCACTTCATGGTACCATCTCCAAAACTAACCATGCAATTGGTCACAAAATAATCCTTAGCAGATACAAAAAGGCTGAAATAATCCCATGCCTCCTATTAGATCACCACAGACTAAGGCTAGAATTCAATAAAAACAAAAACAACATAAACTCAATATAAACCCATGGAAACCAAACAAATAAACACGGAAACTCAATGATAAGTGGGTCAGTGAAGAAAGAAAGAAAGAAAGAAAGAAAGAAAGAAAGAAAGAAAGAAAGAAATTAAAAAACGCCTACAATTCAGTGAAAGTGATGACATATCATACCCAAACTTGTGGGACACAATGAAAGCAGTGCTAAGAGGAAAACTGACAGCATTAAGGGCCCTCATGAAAAAATTGAAGAGATCCTACAGCAACAACTTAACCTCACACGTGAAATCCCTAGAATAAAAAGAAGCAAACATACCCAAGAGGAGTAGACAGGAGGAAATAGTCAAATTCAGAGCTGAAATCTACCAAATAGAAACAAAGAGAATGATAAAAAGAATCAACAGAACAAAAACCTGGATCTTTAAAAAAATCAACAAGCTAGATAAAAAAAGTTAGCCAAGCTAACTAAAAAACATAGAGGTAGTATCCAAATTAACAAAATCAGAAATAAAAAGGTAAACATAATAACAGAAACTGAGAAATTAAAGAAGTGATCAGATCCTATTACAAAAGCCTACAATCAACAAAACTGAGCAATCTGGATAAAATGGATGATTTTCTAAACAGATACTACTTAAGAAAGTTAAACCAAGAACAGGTAAACCATCTAAAACATCCCACATCCCCTAAGGAAATACCAGAAATCATTAAAAACTACCCAAGAAAAACAAACAAAAAGCCCAGGGCCAGATGGCTTTAGCAGAGAATTCTACCAGACCTTCAAAGAAGAGCTAATAGCAACACTCCTCAAACTATGCCCTAAAATAGAAAAAGAACACTACCTAATTCACCCTATAAAGTCACAATTACTCTGATACCTAAAACATACAAAGAACCAACAAAGAAAGAGAACTTCAGACCAATTTTCCTTATGCATATCAATGCAAAAATACTCAATAAAATTCTAGCAAACCAAATTGAAGAACACATCATCATCATCATTCACCACCATATAGTAGGCTTCAGCCCAAGGATGCAAGGTTGGTACAATATACAAAAATCCATTAATGTAATTTTATGATCATCTCATTAGATACTGAAAAAGCATTTGACAAAATACAACACCCCTTCATGTAAAAGTATTAGAGAGATCAGGAATTCAAGATGCTAAACATAATAAAAGCAATTTACAGCAAACCAACAGTCTATCAAATTAAATAGAGAGATACTTGAAGCAATCCCATTAAAACCAAGGACAAGACATGGATGCCCATTCTCCCCAATTCTATTCAATATAATACTCAAAGTTCTAGCTAGAATAAGACAACAAACGGAGATCAAGAGAATACACATTGGCAAATAAGAAACTGCATGGTATTGGTGCAGAGACAGGTCAATCAATGGAATAGAACTGAAGACTCAGAAATAAACCCACACACTTATAGACACTTGATCTTTGACAAAGAAGTCAAAAATATACAGTGGAAAAAGAAAGCATTATCAATAAATGGTGCTAGTCTAATTAGCTGTCTGTTATATAGAAAATAAAAATTCATACATATTTGTCACTTTGCACAAAGCTCAAGTCAAAGTGGACCAGGAGGCAGAGAAAGGGAGAGACTTGGGTGGGAAAAGGGAGGGGAAAGGGTAAGGGAGAACGGAATCTGTTTTGTGGGAGAAGAGAAGCCCAGAGGGGCAGCAGAATTAATAGAAATATAACAGACTTGGGGGACCATCCAGAAAGTACCAGACCTGAGAGGTGAGAGACTCTCAGGACTCAGAGGAAGGGACCTTAGATGAAATGCCCAACAGTGGGAGGAGGGAACTTGTAGAGCCCACCTCCAGTAGAAAGACAGAGTATCAAGTGGAGGGATGGGGTTACCATCCCACAGTCAAAAACTCTGACCCAGAATTGCCCCTCTCTAAAAGAACTGCAGGGACAAATGTAGAGAAGAGACTGGGGGAAAGAGGTCCAGTGACCGGCCACACTGGATCCATCTCAAGACCTGGCACTAGTACTGATCCTATGGTGTGCTTCCAGACAGGAGCCTAGCATAGTGGTCCTCTGAGAGACCCAACTCTCACCCAACCTTTTGACTGAAGTCAGGGTCCTCCTGTGCTAGAATTAGGGGAAGGCTGGAAGAAGCTGAGGAGGAGGGCCACCTCATAAAACCAGTTGTACCAACTAATCTGGACCTCAGAGATCTCTCAGACACTAAGCCTCCAAGCAGGCAGCACACACCAGCTGGTCCAAGGTCCCCAACACATGTACAGCAGAGGACTGCATTGTCTGGCCTAGGTGGGAGAAGATGTTCCTAACTGTTGGGAGACTTGAGGTCCCAGGGAGTGAGGAGTTCTTCGGGGAGTGAGGGGAAAGAACATCATCCTCTTGAAGAGTGGGGGGAGTCAGGAACTGTGGGAGGGGGGACAATAGTTGAACTATTTAAAAAAGTAATTATAATTAAAAAAATCTACAATTGGTCAAAATACAGAGCACAAGTGATGGTAGCATGTCCAACACCAATGATAAACTTACAACAATCCCACAACTAAGGCTTGGAGTAATTAACGGACAATGAATGGACAGTTTTCAAGAGCCAGAAATCCTGCTGGGAGATAGTGTCTTCTATAGATGTCAGTGAAGCGCCACCCAGGAAATCTCAATACTACAGTTGCTTAAACACAACCTGCATAATAGCAATGCCAGGTGACATCCAGCCTGGATAGAAGAAATCTCCTAGATGAGAAATCACATGCATTCTATGGCTGCTGGGAAAGGGAGTATCAGTCTTCTCCAGGAATGAGCCCCCACGATGCATTATGCAACCAGAAGTGGTCAGCCCTAAATACCCATCCATGTGGACAACACACAAACTCAGCAGACTTAAATATATAAAGATTATATATATATATATATATATATATATATATATATATATATATATATATATATATATATCTTTAAAATGTAAATTAAAAATTCAATATAACAAAAGAAAAAATCCTATGTGAAAGGGAATCTGTCTTAAAAGTATGACAAACATCCCCTATTTAAAGGGAACATGAGATTTTCACTGTCTACTCCAAACTGTAATCTTGGAAAAATAACTTGTTTTCCAGCTTATTTTCATGCTAAGAACAATGACACACCCATAGGCACTCGCTATTCTAAACTTGAAATGGCTGGCAGGAAAACGAGGGAAGAATAAAGTCTGTCCAGAAGGAAGATGAGTGGACAGACTAATGAAAAGAAGACTCTCAGACTAGCAGAGGCTCCGCAAACTTCACCTTGAGTTTATTTGTAGATTAGTGAAGACACACTGAGAGAACGCCCCTATGTGTAAGTAAAGACTGCACAGATTTATCCTATCCCAGGTCAGAGAGAAGACACCAACCTTACAGCATTAGGAATATGGGTGGCATCACATAAACCTACGTACACAAAGGCCTTTCTTACGAGTTTTATAATATTACTTACATATAGTTAACAAGTCTTATGAGTTAGTAATAAATATTATTTACATATAGGTAACAAAATACCTGTTTAGAAAAAAACGTGCAGCAATCTAAATACTTGATAGTAAAACATCAGTAAGGTTTTAATTAATCTCCAATATGCATAGATAGACACCCGCAGACAGGTGATACAAGTTTCTTGCTACCAGAAGCAATTATTTTACAAGGAACAGAGTGATCATCAGTCAATAGCCCAATTTGTGAAGTGACCCTTCAAAACAACACTCTGTAATACAGAAGTGACTGATGACAGGCCACATGATAATTAGGTCCCCAAACATTCATTAGAAAAAGCATTACTAATGGGGAAAAAAATCAGCAGGCTTGGTGTGGGGGAGATTAAAACAAACCTCACATCCTTTCCACTGAAATGAAAAGAGTAAAAATTATACATAATTGAAGGTTGCAGCAATCCAAACGTTGAACAACAACAACTAAAGGACAGGAAGAGGTATAGGAAGGAAATCTATTTTCATGTTTCATCTATTTAATTGTTTCAATATTCTTAATTGTGTAATATCTGTAAAGTGCCACACAACATGTATATAATAGGTCTTAAATAAAAAGATACATTCTTATAGTTGCTTATACATTTGCCCAAATAGTTAAACAGGAAAGATATGAATGGGTGCAAGTAAACTATGTGTAAGATCTAAAATGTCATTGGATAATTTTGAAGATAAAATCATTACCGATGGCACTTTAAAATTCCATTCACTACAGGAAGTCACAATGTTTACACGTCACTGAGGAGTATGGTGAAAGGCACAATTCTGTCACACTAGATGATATTAGAGAACAAACTCATAAGTACATGAAATTCAGGATAAATGTATAATGTAAGAAATAGGAGGCTGGAGTTCTCATCTACACATATACTAACTGTCAAGGGATCAGTTTGTTTTCCTTCTTCTTACTAGTTTTATGTAGTTAAAACTCTCTAATTGTTGTTTATGTGGGGTGTGTAAGTAAAGCCTGGAAAACAACATCCACTATTACAGACCAGTACCCAACACAGAAATGCAGAACATGGACGACTGAGTATGGGTGCTACATGTTAATTAAATGCTATGCTTGCAGCTAAACATTAGACTGAACCTGGGGGCCCCAATGAAAGAGCTAGAGAAAGGACTGAAAGAGCTGAAGGGTTTGCAACCTCATGGCAAGAACAACATCATCAACAGCCAAGGCACTGAGGGGGAGAGGGTGATTGCGAGAGGGAGCACCTTCATGGAAGCAAATTAAGGGGGAGAGAGGGGAGTGGGGGGAAGGGTATAACATTTGAAATGTAAGTACAGAGAATATCTAATAAAATTGAAAAGAAACAAAAATAAAATTTAAAAAAATTATAATTTTATTTGAACAAAATGGTGCTATAATTTAGAAAAGATAAAAAAAAAAAAGACAGAAATGCTTTAACTTGAAGAGTCCCTGAGGCCTAAAGATCAATACACTGTTTCACTTTTACTTGAAACATGTTTGCCATCAAGATTACCTGCTGCAGTCCAGGCTGAATGGCCATCTGTAAGTGTAATCACAAATCCTGACCCTATTGTTCTCTCCCAAGATACTTGCAGAAAATAAGTTACATTGGGTTCAGATGCCATATAGATTCTGCTGACTTTCCTCTCCATTTCTGGCTACCTGTCATGAAAGAACAGAATCAATATTCAAGAGGAGAATACAATAATCCAGTGATGATACATTTTAGCTTTGCCTTTCAGCCACACAGCCTCCAAAGAAATAAAAGTAAAACACTGTCTAATAGAGCCAACTCCTGAACTCACAAGCCTGAGTTTTGCTCACTAGGGACTCACAGATTTAACAGACGAGAAAGGCAGAAGCTCTTACAGGGCAAATAACCAGCCAAACTGATAGCCTAAATAAAATTACTATAGCAACATGAGTAATTCTGTATTCGCCTGTCCTCAGGAATGAACAGCTCCTCCCCGTCTCCTACAAAATAGTCTCTCTGAATAAGCATACTTGAGATATTCATCTACACTGTATTCTAAAGTTCTACATCATTCAGAACATTAATTATTCAACCTGAGGTAATTTACTGTTGTTTTCCTAGTGACAGCCATTTGGAACTTTACAGGTCTTGACTACAGGAAACATGGCTGCCATGACATTCTACAAATTCCTTTGCATGGGGAGCGGGTCATTGCCTCAAATAGAAGTGCGGGAACAGAAGATGTTCTATATGCATTTGGGTACCAGATAACCAAATTCCTTTAAAAGGTATATGAAATTGTGATTGATGTATAAGTGTCCTAAACAACTATTTCTCCACTGGTTCATTTTAGACACATGGGTAGAAAAATTCTAGCATTACATTGTGATTTTAATTCAAATCGCCTGATGAATATTGGGTGTTGACCTCTTTATATGTACTTATTAGATATGAATATACTCCCATCTTCAACATTGGTAATGTTTTCATTTAGTTTCTTTGTTCTTACTGGTGTTATTAATCTGTTTTTATTTCTTCACAGTTTGATATCTATTTAAATAAATATCTATGAAATATAATTCATCAAAATGTATTTATTTTGGACAATAATACGAGTCTTGCATTACCAAATTTGTTATCAGCTTAAGTTTCTAAACAAAGTTTATTTTCTGAGTTACACATTGCTACAGGCTATGTACATAGAGTTTTTAATATTGATTCTTGGTGTTTTTATAGGAATGCAATTTCATATTTCAGTTGTTGAAATTATATTGACTATGTGGTATGTTTTCTTGGACTAATACACTTGTAAACTCTGATTCTATTGCTAAAAATTTTTTTTCGAAAAATTCCTATCTAATGGTTCCAATGATTTGTGGGGAATGTTGATCAGCACAAGCTCAGAAACAGGCCTTTGAAGGCTGCCATTGGGAAAATGGCACAAGACACCAATCATCAGTAATATTCCATTATCCCGTTCCCATCTCTACCCAGGAGGCACAAGAATCAGTAAGAGTGTTCTTGGCCTTACCCATCTAACCCCCTCTACCAATGTGTGTATGTGGGGTGGGGGTGGTGGTGGCAGTGGTGATGGTAGTGGTTTTATTGTTGTTGTTTTTAGACTGAGACAGTGGCCTTCTTTTTAATTTTTAGACTTAGAGGTATTTTTTACTAAGAATTCATAGTGCTCATTCAGGTAAATTACTCAGCCTGGATTTTCACAAATCTTACTGGGTGGGGTTAATATACATAATATCTAGTAATTATGTAATTGAATGAAGTAATTATGTTTTATCTATAATCCTCATCACTCAAGGTTGCATGTGTTCCACTAAAATATGCTTAATAGGGAAAAGAAATGTCTCAACAGCATCTAAGAGTGTCCGGCACCAATCCCTATGATTGAGGTTGGATCCGGGGTATCCACATGACAAAAAGAAAAAAAACAAGAAAGGTCTGCAAATTGTCCTCTGACTTTCTCACACACCACTGCACAAGCACACAAGTAAAACATGCTTAATACTAAAAGATATATAGGGCTGGAGAGATGGCTCAGTGTTTAAGAGCACTAGCTGCTCTTCCAGAGATCATGAGTTCAATTCTCAGCAACCACATGGTGGTTCACAACCATCTGTAATGCCTTCTTCTGGTGTGTCTGAAGACAGTGATTCTGGTGTGTCTGAGGACAGTGACAGTGTACTCATATACATAAAATGAATTAATAAATCTATTTTAAAAATATGGTTCCTCACATCATGGTGACCCTCAACCATAAAGTGAACTTTAAAAAAAAAAAGGAATGGGGGATATATAACTGCTTCAATTTTTTTATCCCAAAGCAATATATTATAAATTCAAAAGTAAATTGATATTTGAAAATTGAGTAAAAAATTTGTCAATTGCAATTTTATAAACTCATCAATCTTAAGTTGACACTATTATGACACTAGTAAGACATAAATATAATAATATTAAATAGTCTTATGTTATAAATTATCAAACTGACTTGAAAATAGAAAGAAACTATGTTGTTCCCACTTCACAAACAAGGCTTAATTATCATAAGCCTCTATCTTCTGTGTTTGAGAGGATGTGTATCACAGCATCACCGTCCTATAGAAAAAGATCCAAAGAGCCCAGAGAACATCCAAAATTAAAAGGAAAATGCCTAATTAAGTATGCAACTCCTCCAAAATTTTAAGTTGCCTAAGTAATTTCTACCTGTAGTAGAAAAAATAACATTCTTCTTAAGGATATCAAATGAAATAATAATTGGGCCCACTTCAAATATAAAAAAAATGAAACACTTAAGCTTGAATCCTTGATATTATAATCACATTATAAATATAACAGATATTCATTTGTTCAAACTATTTCCTATAATATGGTGCTTTTTGCACAGATGCAATTAACTCCAGAATGCATCAGGAGTTTGTGATTATTTACCTTTGCATCAACCAGTCAATTTACAATAAGTTACTTACTCTGTAAGAGCAGAATTTGAACATTGTTAGAAAAATATGAATCAGTAGTATTTGAAACAATTCACAGAAAACATGTATCATTAGAGTCACATCGTTCGTTTTTGTTTTCTTTCCTGAACACGTGAGATTAATCTGTTACAGTTTTAGCAGCATATGCATACATAAATGACAGCTTCTGCATGCATTTTAATTTAGTCAAGGTTAATGAAGTCTCTTATTTGTTTGGTTTTGAAACATGAAACTTGCAGTTCTGAATGCATAACTCATTAGGATGTTCTAGTACATAATCCTACCTTCTTCATCAGGACATAAAACCTATGAAGGTTGGTGCACACCAATTCACATGTGAAGGTGTGCATTTCACAGAGAAAGCATTTTATCTTAAGCTATGTTAGTTCTACTTTTGGCTGTTGTATTAATTTTGTATTGCTGTATATTTAAGCCACATAGAGGTGGCTTTCATGGGGATTTTCATATGTGTGTATCTGGTACTTTGACCACATCCATTATCATCTCTAGCTTTCTCTCTCTTTTCCCAGGACTATCTGCCTCATGTCCTCCTGCCCTCTTCCCTTCCCCTCTCGTGCGTGTGTGTGTGTGTGTGTGTGTGTGTGTGTGTGTGTGTGTGTGTGTGTGTTTGTGTGTCTCTGTGTGTGCATGTGTGTGTAAATCTACATACTTATATATAAATCTAGGGTTCCCAAATGAATGAAAATATGATATTAGTCTGAGCCTGGATTATTTCAGTTAATATGATAATCTCCAATGATTGATTTTCTTGCAAATGACATAATTTTGTTCTTTATGACTGATTATCATATATCTTTATATTCATCTGTCAAGAGATCCCTAGGCTATATAACTTGAAATTTGTGAACACCACTGCGAAAAGCACAGATGTTCAAGGACCTCTGTGGAATAGTGATTTATCCTTCTTGCTGTATATAATAGGTAGATATAGCTACCTTATAAAACAATTGTATTTTTAGGTTTTCGAAAAAAGCAAGAACTGGTTTCCACGGTGTCTTCATTGATTTACAATCCAATTAGTAGTATATAAGGGTTTAGCATTTCTGGTACTCTCGTGAACATTTATTTTTTTTCATGATGATAACTCAGACCAACTGAAGAGCAAGGAAAAAGGAGAGGCTTTTCCCTGGAAGCTAAAGATGTTGAACCCTTCCCCGTGTGTTAACTGTCATTTGTTCGTTATCATTTGGGATCTCTTTGTCTCATTATCTCACTTAGAAAATGGGTTGCCTGGCATTTTGGTATTTAATCCCATATCAAATGTACATCTGTCAACAGCATTCCCCTAATTTGGGGCTGTGCATTCTCTTCTGCTCTACAGAGCATCTGAATCTACTGCAGCCTCATGTGTCAGCTCTTGGGATCGGCTCCTCAGTTACTCATTTTTAGAAGTCCTTACCTATAGGTACATCTTGAAGGTTTTTCCCTATTTTCCCCTAATTTTCAGAATTTCAGGCCTTACATTAAAATCTTTCACCCATTTTGAATCCAGTTTGGGGGAGGGTGGCAGCCGCTCTCATTCTTCTACATTTAGAAGCTCTCCCATTATTATTTATTAAAGATCCTATCTTTTCTCCGGTGTGTGTTTCCTGTATCTGGGTGGGAAACCAGGTGACTGTAACTGTGTGGATAAATTCCTGAATCCTTCATTATATACAATTAAGCTTCCATATGTATTTAATTATTTGTTTCTACAAACATATTGTTGTAATTTTTCTGGAGACTGAATGGAATCTGTGCGCTACTTTTCTGTTTCTTTGTAAATATAGAAGCCTTTCCATCTTCTAGTGTCTCGTCCAATTTTATTATTCAGTGTTTATAGTTAAGAGCTTTTTTTTTTTGAGACCAGATGTCATGGCGTCCTCACTGTCCTCAAAGTTGAATTTGTGATGTCCCTGAGAATGACTCTGAAGTGATCTGAATCCCTTGTCTCTAGCTCTCAACTTTTTATGACCCCCAAGCACATAACACCACACCCAGTATTCTGCAGTGCTGGGGAAGGAATCCAGTGATACTTGAGTATTAGGCTATCACTCAAGGGCATGAGCTACCTCTAATTCAGGAGCACATGATTCACATGGATTCCGACCCTAACTTGGGGAATATGGAGAGAATTTAGTTGATAAAGTGCTGCCAACAGAAGCATGGCAGAAACTGTCAGATTTCTGGGGCTCACTGGCCAATCAGCCATGTCTAATGAAAGACTTTGCCTCAACAAGAACAACAAAAAGATGTATCGGAGGGATAACAAATAATGCCCAAGGTAAACTTTAGGCCTTCAAGTGCACGCCCACACATATTCATATGCAAACACATGAACACACTGATGAACAGAAAGGAAGCAAACAAAAAGAAAAACATCACATTTTGTGTTTGGGAGTGGGGTCATTAAAACTACTTTTAGAATGCCATGTTTTGTTTCTATAGACCTTCACAGCAGGACACATAGATATGCATGTACAAACATTCACACATTCGCACACACACACACACACACACACACAAACAAACAATTATTCCTTCTTGACTGTGCCTTCAGAGTCATGACTATTGTTAGCATTAACTCTGTACAAGAAAAATCCATATTTAGTGTCACTAACAAATTCCTAGATACAGAGACAAAATCATTTAAAATTCAATATTCCAGATACCTATCAGTCACACAATAACACAAAGGATTTTACACTCGGTAACGTTCAAAAGACGGCTAGTGTTGGGCTCTATTGGATCTACCTGGACCAGGGTGCGAGGCCTAATGAAGCTTCGTGAGCCTGACTGGAGTTTAGAGCAGTCTCGGACTGATCACTTCCTCAGGAGTGACTCAGCACCACCTGCTTAACACTTCCTCTGCCCAGTTACCCCTGAAGGGTTGGGGGGGGATATCTGCCCCCCACCCTACCGGTTATCTCACACCACTCTGAGATCCTGGCCTCTGCCCCTTTCCTTATATAAGCATGAGGCTCATGCAATAAACCGAATTCCGGCTTCGACCAGTCCCATGTGTTTCTTTTGGGCCATCGACACCTGCCATCCAGCTCAGCCTCTGAGAGACCATCCAGACTGGGCTTTTCTCTCCCTTCGCCTCGACCTGCCCGGCAGTGGCAGAGAGCCAAGCTAGGGATCAGATCGATTCTAAAAATATATTTTAGTTGTAATAGTTCAATTATCTTCCAACTTTTTCATTAATTTAAAAATTCATGAAATTAAGCTAATCTTAAATGCTGTTTGAGGACTTAGATTTGAGACTGGGGTGGGCTGAGAAACAAGCCATTCCAACCTAGGTAGGTATACCTGCTGTTGCGGCAAGAGCATATTCAGTGATACACACATTAATTAGCACATGCGCATATGATAACTCTCTCCTGTAAGTAATCTCTGCTTCAGGAGCCTTGGAAACATATTATTCAGATTAGGTCTTGAAAAATCTACATTTGAGCTAGTTGCTTAAATAATTCATCACTTTTCCAAGACTACCCTCTCATTAAATAGCAAATAAAAGTATCTGAGAATCGACCGACAAGAACACACGAGAGTCCAAAGATCTCTTAGGACTCAGACAGAGCAAATCAGCCATAGTTTTGCTGCTACCAGCCTTGTACACAGAAATTGCCAGTGTTCTGCCCCAGAACTAACTGGAGGAAATGAGTGGAACCCTCTTCAGAGATGCTGACTGGCGGAGGTTGTAAAAGAGCCCATGTTTTGTTTCCTAAGAGTACTAAAGGGCACATTAGTATCAGCACCTCTCTCAGCCAAAGCCAGGGATCTGAGAGGCGTCTGCAGGTGGAACCACTTGGGTCCCACCCCAACACAACATCAGTAGCTTTATTGAGAGCTCAGAACAGTTGAGAATTGAGAAGCTTATCTTTAGTACTTTGTGTCTTTGATACATGGCCTCTCTCTTAGAAGACTAATACGTTGTTGGCTGGTGTGCAATTGATGTGATCTTGGTCTGAACAAATACCATTCACAGTTGCTTCTGAATAAACAAGACACTTTTTAAATTAGTTTACAAAGCATTTTGTATGCCCTTTTGGATGCTGATAAGGAACGTGGCAGAAGCCAGCACTTAGGTCAGCTCAAGTTAGTTACAACACTGTATCATTGATAACACCAGTTTGAACTTGAGCTTCTTTTCCTTCCCTTAATAGCCAGTGATAGCTTCTCTTCAAGCTGCTTGGACTGCAGATGTCCAAATTCCGCAGCTTTGCCAAGCAGTTGTCCATACAGAGGAGAAGGGGATAAACTCAAGTTTCTAATGAAGCAATCAATTAGGTGGCCCATTTGTCAACAAAAACAACAAAAATAGGCTGATACCTAAAGGGGATTCAGAATAAAAATTACTATATAGAACCAGCTGTTAATAATCTATGAGTAGATTCTTGCTTCTATTTTCCTAGACTTTACTTTTTTAAAAAGGGAAAAGAAAATATAACTGTAAACAAAAGTATAATGACAGACTTTTAAAACCTTACCACATTTTTAAAAATTCAAAAACAGAATTTTAGATCAAAAAGCAGATTTATATCACAACCACTTCATTGTATTTACTTCTGTGTGAGGTTATGTGTAGTACATGAACACAAGTGAACCCATGTACACCCACCCACACAGATGTCAGAACAGATCTCGGGGTGTCTTCTGTATTGCTTGCACCACTACCTCCTCCCCCCCGCCCCTTCCCCCCCCCCCCCCCGTTGCCTAACATGAGGTCTCTTACTAAAGCAGAGGCTGATGTTTTATGCTAGACTTTCTGCCAAAGAATACTTAGGGTCTGCCTGCCTCTACCCCAGAATGCTCTGGTTATAGGAACACTCAGCTATGCCCTGTTACTAACGTGGTTGCTGGATTTGAACTAGGGTCTTCATGCTTATAAACCAACTGCTCTTACTAGGTGAGCCATTTTCCAAACCCTTTAGGGCAGTGGGGTGGTAGTGATGGTGAAGTTATTCTTCACCTATCTTCCAATATTCAGCTAAGTCCATCAACAAATCTTCATTCAGTCAATAAACAAATCTTGAATCTCTCAGTCTCTACTGCTTTTCCTGGACTTTCTCTTGCTTGGATTTCTCTTCTATTAGGCTTGTGTGCTCTCGCTGTCTGTGTGTGTGTGTGTGTGTGTGTGTGTGTGTGTGTGTGTGTGTGTCTATCCCTCTCTGTCTCTCTGTCTCTTTCTGTTTGTCTCTCTCTGTCTCTCTGTCTCTTTCTGTCTCTCTGTCTCTGTCTCTCTCTGTCTCTCTCTCTCTCTCTCTCTCTCTCTCTCTCTTTCTCTCTCTCTGGGAATGGATTTCAGAATTTTACTAGTTCTTATTTTCTGTTTCTTTTTTTCAGTCTTTGCCTCATGATATTGGTCAGACTACAGCTTTTTAAAAAATGTTTAAAATTATTTTAGGTTGCAGGATTCTAAGTGTACCATCTTACCTTGAATGTTACATCTTAGAAGAGAATAAGAAGATCAATAGAAAACTTATGACTTCCAAGTAGAATCTGAGGTTTATTGTGATACAGCAGTGTTGGTAACGTGGGATTTATTAGGTTCAACCTGTTCAAACTTCTATTTTAATTTAAACAGAATCGGGGCGTTCTCACATATGATACCACCAGTCCAGCTCATACATAGTCTTTCCTAATTGAAAATGTTCAGAACTGAAATCTGATGAGATCATGTGGAGAAAAGCAATAAGACTTGTATTGCCTATTCTGAATCTACCATCCATAAGTGTAACTACTTACATGTCTGCTCAGTATTGGCAAACAAGAGAATGAGCAACATTGGGATACAATGAAAATGAGACTCAATATTGAGGAAACAACTCTGTATAATATCACAATTTGTTACTACTTACAGTTGAACCACATACACAAAATTCCAAGAATCACAAGCTACCAATATTTAACAGTTTAGTCAAACAACAGCAACTTTATGAGGTTTATTAACTGTTCTTATAGCACATGAAGATTTAAAGTCCTAATTAGATGAGGAATTACATACTTAGCTTCCAGGCACCGTATATTAATGAATACATTTTGATCAACTCGAGGGAGAAATCATAACACCCTCATGAAAGATTTTATTTTGTGTTCTGCTGGTGATACATTTTTCAAGCTGTACTGAACTGTTGTATGCAAATTTTAATAAAGCTCTATCCTCTTTTCCAAAAGCATAAGTTCTAGGGTCTTCTGAGCTATGCAGATAAAAGCAAACAAACATTAAACCAACCAACCAACCAATGAAACAACAATTACAAAAATTATTGTAATTGTTGACCAATATTGTGGTCAACTACAATATATTATAGTCTGACCAATATTGTGAGGCAAAGACTCAAAAAAAAAAAAGAAAGAAAGAAAGAAAAAGAAACAAACAAAAAATAGGAACCAGTAAAATTCTGTAATCCACGCCCAGGAGAGAGAGACTGGGGGTGGGGGAAGGAGGGAGGGAGAACGAGCAAGCACAAGCCTAATAGAAGAGAAATCCAAGCAAAACACATACATCCAGGAAAGGTAGTAGAGACTGAGAGATTCGAAATATGTTCATTGACTGAGTGAAGATTTTTGAGATGGACTTAGCTGAGTATAATGGAAAGATGGGAGTGAAGGATAACTCCAAAGACGTAATTTACAGAAACTGGCTGGACACTGGTGCCTTTAACAAAAATAAAAATACATAACACAGGTGCTGGAGGAAAGGTGTTCATTTGGGAATTATAGTGGTTCAAATAGAAATGCTCCCATAGTCTATAGATCTTATGCTTGGTCACCAGCGAGTGGCACTATTAGAAGGCATGCCCTTGTTAAAGAAAGTGTATTGTTGGGAGTAGGCTTTGATGTTTCAAATGCTCAAGTCAGGCTCAGTGTCTCTATCTTCCTGCTAGCTATCAATCCAGAGGTAAAGCTCTGGGTTTCTTCTCCATCACCATGCCTGCACTCAGGTAGCCAGCCATGTTTCTGTGAGCCGTTCGTGACTACACTGAACGAAACTTCTGAACATGTAGGCCAGCCTCAATGTACTTTTTCCTTTATATGAATTGCTGTCATTGTGGTGTCTCTTGAAAACAATAAAAACCCTAAGAACAACAAGAATAGTAATTACTACAAACAGTGGGGATACAGAGACTAGTGCTTTAGTGCACTTGTTGCTATTGCAGAGGAACTAGTTAGGGTTCCAAGCACTGACATAAGGCAGCCCATAACCACCTAACTCTGTATCAGGGGGATCTAAAACCTTCTTATCTCCATGGCATCCTGTATCTATATGGCCATACTTCCATATATACATACACCCACATGCACACACATAAACACAACACATGTCCACATTCACAGTATTTTCAAAATAAAATGTAAAAATTACAAACACTGATGTTCAGGTAGACAACTGGATGAAAGAATGTAGACGTACAGAGAGAAGAAATGAAAAATATGAACATGTAAATCATTGACGGAAAACGTTAAGAGTCTTGATAACATCTAAAGTAGACTCAGGAAGGAAAGAAGCACAAAACAATGGGCAATAGGGCACTTTAACAATAATGATCTGGAAGCACAAAGGATTCAGAAGACCAAGACTAAAATACAAACCAAGGAGATTGGAAAAAAAAGGTTGTGACTATGGCCCATTAAAAATAAATAAATATTTTAATATTTATATTAAAAAAAATAAATCATAGCGAGTGAAGAAATCAAATGACAGGGCAAATATGACCATGACTGGGGATGGTCAACATCTGGAGATCACAGGAGTTATTTTGGAGAAAACATATAAAATAATCAAAATTCAGACTAAAAGGAAAGTTATATAGATATTGCTGGGGAAAATAAGTAAATTAGACTGAAATGGGAAAAAAAAGAATCATTTCTTAAGATGAAAAAAATAACATGTCATTTAAACAAAATTGGCATGTCATTATCTAGGAGTCATGGGGGAAGAGAAAAGGCAGCAATAAAACCAAAACAGCCCAGCTTCAATTTATATGTTTGGTTGAGAATTAGAGAAAACACAGAGATAGATGGATAGATGGATAGATGGATAGATAGATGATAGATGATAGACAGACAGACAGACAGGGAGGCAGACATAGATATGATAGAAAATAAATGAAAATAAAACTAAATTAAAAAGAAACCTCAATACTAACAATATCATAAGTAAAAAATTAATGGACAATGTAGACAAAGTAGTATTAGCAGTATAAGAAACCAAATTAATTTTAAACCTTTTGTTGTGTAAATAACATCTAACAATCAAACAATTTTCGATCATTAGCCCTCCACACAAGGATAAAAATTCAATGGACACTATAACACTATATATTAAGCAGGTTTTAATTATTTATACGTATTTACTCATTTAATCCTCAAAACAGTGAGGAAAGCTAAATGCACTCTTACAGAAAACTACAAATTTATCATTTTATATACAACTCTGTGGATATCACAACATAAAAATTGAAAATATTCTTCCATATGCAGAGAAGACAGTAATGTCTTCACAATGGAATAGCACAGTCAAGTTTTACTGTTAGCAGGAAAATGACCCATAATTATTAGAAATGAAAATCACAACAATCTATTATAAGAGAAAATAAAGAAAAAAAATTGAAACGGTGATTGTCATTCATTTGCAACAAAAATCAAAAGCAAGGGCTCTGTGTGCCTAATCACCATGCAGCTTCCCCACAGGATTAATTTTGCTATTTTACATGGATATAATAAATTATATATATACACATATATATGCATATATATATATATATATATATATATATATATATATATACATGCTCAACTTTACTTCCTGACACTACATACTTCTATTGATAACATATCTTCTCAGTCATCAAATTAACAAATGAGTAACATTCTGAATAAAAGAAATAGAACTATATTGCCTAAGGAAAAAAACACAGTTATTTAAACACACTAGATTTCTATAATTTGGTACACTTGGAAGAGAAGAGTGCCCCACATCAAAATCTTTCCAAGAATTTATATAAAATTCAACACATCAGATTACATCTTCCCTGTAGCTACAAAACCCATAAAGAATACTAGAAGTGAAATAATGTCTCACCCAATGGTCTTATTCTAGCCAACTACTCCCCTCAGCAATGGGCAGTTCCTTCTACCACAGAGTTCTGCTCAGGTCCTAGAATGTCTAAGCCCAGGATGCAGAATGTGCAAATGGGAGGGGGCCAACAAAGGTCAGTATTGGCTGTGGGAGGGGCTGGTGGGTCATCATACTGAATGCGGCCTTCTGGATGGAATACAAGTCTCCATCACAACGAAGCACGGCATATTTCCAATGGGCCTCTCACTATTGAAAATTCCATGTCTCTCTCTCTCACACACACACACCTCACTATTGAAAATTCCATGCCACACAAACACACATCTCTCACTATTGAAAATTCCACCACACACACACACACAAGCACACCTCTCACTATTGAAAATTCCACCACACACACACACACACACACACACACACACACACCTCTCACTATTGAAAATTCCACCACACACACACACACACCTCTCACTATTGAACATCCCACCACACACACACACACACACACACACACACACACCTCTCACTATTGAAAATTCCACGTCACACACACACACAAACACACCTCTCACTATTGAAAATTCCACGTCACTCACACACACACACACACACACACACCTCACTATTGAAAATTGTGCTAACATTGGGAAAACCTTATAACCACAAACAAGAGGCTCAGAGGTCACAGACAGCGTGGAAAACACGCACTGAGCATCTTTAAAGCTAATCGCAGGGAACTACAGGAGGTTGACATAGAAAGGGGAAAAAAGGAACGATCAAGAAAAAATAGCATTGCTTAAGGAAAGACACCACAGCCACTTCCGGGCCCTACCTCTCAGAGACTCCACTTCCGGTCTTCTAAAAAAAAAAAAATTGTGGACACCCAGGGATAAACCTGTGGGCCCAATGAGAGAACCCGCTAATATCGTGGTTTGCGAATCTTCAGCCAAGCCCCACCTCTTCCGGTAAGAGAAGCCTATCACGGAGTCTGAATGGCGCAGCATGGGCGGAGACGTCGTGATAGGCCCAACCGGATCGCTGGAGCGAGCGGGAAGCGCAGCGGGCGTGAATCCTCTTCCGCCCCGGCCCGGAAGGGTGATGTGGCTGGACCAGCACCGGCCTCACTATGGTAAGAACCTGGGCTCCCTGGCCGCGGTTGAGTTTCTCGGTGGGGCTGCGGCTCACGAGGGCTGTGAGGATGGTGCGGGTGCGGTGGGGCGCGGGCGCCTTGGTGCTAGCGTGATTCTCCCGGGACCCGAGGGTCCACAGGCCGGGGGACATGCGGCCTCCGATGCTCAGCCTGGAGCATCAGGCCAACAGTCCTAGGAAGAGCCCGGGTGGTGGAACTCGGCCCCTCGAGAAGAGGCAGATTTTGCTGCCTTGTTTAGTGGAATTGCGGTGGAATTCCATTAAACCGATTGCGATCGGTTGCACATATCTGGACGGATATCCACTTTCAAACGCGGAAGGCTCAGTTTCCACCTTTCCCCCTTTCTTTTATGTGTTCCGTATGTCACCCAGCCTGCAATCTTTCAGTAATAATTAATCTATTGCGGGTTTCTTAACACTAGATCCTACTCCTTCCGTTTTACCTGTTGAATCAATGGCGAGATAGGGCCCTTCCGTCGTTCTTTCAGTTCTAATGAGGCTTCTTTGCAAACGAATGTTTTTAATGATTTGAGTTCCCTATAAAGGTGGATCTGTCTTGTAGGAGCTTAATGTGCTTCCTCATGGTACTGCCTGGCCTGGGCCTTGCTCGCAGACCACTACCCTCATTGGGAGTTCCTGTGAGTGTTTTTATGAATTGTTTAATAATTTAGACCTTAGAAAACCTTGCACTGTAAATCACAAATAGTAACAGCAACAGAGGTCAGGACAAGGAACAGAAAGCCCCTGTGGTCAGGGCATACATAAAATAGACATTAGTTATGATCTTTAAAACTTTGTGAATGCATCTATCTTATCAGAGTTAGGGTAAATGCTAGATCCCCTGCCCTATCACTTAGGTATTTAGCTTTTCTGTTTTACCAAACAACCTATTTTTTCCCCTTGATTGCAAAGTACATTTTTTTCATGTAGGATTTGCTTTTTACCCTTCAGAATATCTTTGGAATTATTTTATCGAAGTGTATCAAGAATTCAATTTTTTAAACTACTAATCAAGTATCGGTTCTACCTTTGGACTAGATAGTTACTGGCACTGCAAAAGATTGATGAACTCTGAACTATGGCTTGACTTGTAACCAAAGTCTGTAGTAGAAAGGAAGTAGATAAGGTCTTTATACACTTGTGAAACAGGACCAGTTAGATGAGATGCAAGTAATCCAGATATGTAATTGACTCTGGTCCTGAAAGACAAGTCATGTGTTCAATCAGTTTTGGTCACTTGTATATGCAGCATGTGTTTGTAATTGCAGGCTAATATTTATCACTATTTCTGTGTTTCTCATAATAGTACATATACACTTCTATCTAATCAAACCTAGTTGGAAGATGCTGATCTGACCTAGGTTTGTCAATGTTGGCCCAGTTTTCAAGTGCACTGTAAATTTTACCATAATTAGGTCAAGGGTGTTGATTCTGTGTTCTCTCTCCTGAGAGAAGAATAAACTACTTTACTTTTTTCTAAAACAAACAAGTATATTTTTCTAAGTAAAAGTGATACTAGCTAGTGTTTTGAATGTTTGTCTTCGGTGTTTAACTCACAATTTTAAAGTACAGAGGAGTTAAACTGGAGAGGTTAATGTCAGTAAAAGTTATTCTAAATATGAGGAATAAATATTTGAAGCCCTAAGACAAAGAACCCCTTACTTACTCATCGAACAAGGTAAACATTTCATATTGCTGATACTAAAACCGAATCTGCACGGAGCCAGCACAATCCAATACTAAAGAAAATATTATAACTTAAGACCTTATCCTTTCTGTAGATTAAGTCTTGACAGTAACCAATCATTGCAAGTGAAAAGTGCCAGTGATTCTTTTTTTAATTTACTTTTGTACTTGTTTATTGTTTGACCCCAGGACCCAATGTTTACAAGTGATTTTTGAAAATTGATTTAAAAGTTCTGCAAACAAATGTCCAGGATGCTTGTATTTCTAATTCTTGAATTATTTCACTACATAATTGTACATTACTTCAGAAAGATGGTCGGGTAGCTAGCTTCTCATCTGACTTCATTATCTCGGCTCTAGCATGGCTGTTCCGAGATCTTGCAAGCTCTGGTTAGTTATGAAGGTCAGGATAGTTACGGTTGGTGATGAGGCTCCAATGGATAGACATAAGTGAAGAGCTTGAGAGAAAATGACTTCGGAGCCACTAACACAGTGGTTTAAAAGGAAGCACAGTTCTGAGTGAACTAAGTTCAAGACAGAGCTTCTATGTCCCACAAGCCTAAGGGTTACTTTTAGTTGTGTTGGTATTCTGTTCCAGTGCATGCCACAGGTAGCCCTGATTGAAGGCAATGCTATTTAATACTTTTTTTATGGAAAGGACACATTTATAGACGTGATAGAGAGAATGTACCTCGTTGGAAAAAAAACACATGAGCATACACAAAAACTTAAATAGAGACTTTGTATCCAAATTATCATTTGGAAGATTATCCTAAAGAACAGAGGGCAGTATGGTTACGAGAACATTTAAAAGAAAGGAAGAGTAGGGTCAGAGCTGCCACAGAAATAATGACTACATGTCAAAATGTCAGGGGTAGGGAGCACTTTAGTAATACAAGGCAGTAATAAATTTGTATTGGTTTATACAAATTTGTAGCAGTTTTAGCAGGATAGGAGCCATATATTTCATTTCATTCATCTAAAGAGATGTGAGCTGACAACAGTTTGGCTAGGACTATTTAGAAACTGCAAAGTTGATCAACCTGTATAGAATGTGGATGAACAGAACTTAGTCAGGACGTGATTCATAAGTTGCTCTGACCCAGCATTTCTGTACCTGCACCAGTGCAAGACTAGCTTCATGTAGCCATTGCCCACCACTTAAAAAAGCTTGGAGACATGTGCCTACAGAGAGGTCTAACAAAGTAATTTTTTCTTACAGATAAGAAATCATAAATCAACAAATGTTGCACTGCCCTAAATTGACAAAAAAAAGAATGAAGATATTCTATGGGAAATGTTGGCTTTGTGTTCTTTATGTCAGCATCCTATTAAAACAAAATCTGTATAAAGCACATTTATGTGTGGAAAGGAGCCAGAGTCTCTTTATGTGTAAGAAGAACAGTGACCATCTTCTAGTTTCCCCAGAGCAGTGGCTCTCAACCTGTGTTCACCACCTCTGTTCACGTGTCAGATATTTACATTTTAGTTCAAAGTGCTAGCAAAGTTACAGAAGTAGCAACAGAAACAGAGTCATGAATGGCGGGTCATCACATGAGAAACTGTCTTAAAAGGTCAGGAAGGCTGAGGACCATTGCTCTAGTAAAGAAAACTGGTCAGAACCTGGTGAAGGGTTTTGTATTTTACTTTGATATCTCTAACTTACCATGGATTTTAAAAGGTTTAAAAAAAAAAAAAAAACCCAAAACTTAGTAATTAGCAGATTAGCACATAAGAGCATATATACTTGTAGTCCCTGGAAAGTTAGCATGTCTTATGACTATTTTAAGGTGTAAAGTAGTTGAGTATCTGAAGTTTTCATTTAGCAAGCTTGCTTACTTAGCTATATGGGGCTCTTGAAAATGTGTGTTCTAGAATGAGTTAGAACAACACACCCTGTTCAAAGTGTGAGCCTCTTCAAAGTTGGGCTCTTCCTAAAATACTGGAGTTACAGGTAGTGCAAGATATGGATACTAGGAAAAATTGCCTTCAGCCTTCGTAGCCTAGGCTGCTCACATAATACAGATATCTTTGTCCTTTACTTTATGTTTCTAAAATGTCTTTGACAAATATAAATTCACCACAGGTAAACTTCTCTTGGATAATTATCAAATTAATACGCTCAATATTCGAATTACCTTGGTTTTTCTCAGTTAACCCCATTAATAAATTGTGCATCTTTCTGTTTTGTTATCAGATGCTTTCTTTGTTTAGCTTCCCATTCTTCCCTTATCAGAGTTTTCATATGGAAAATGATGTTTTTTTTATTTTTTACAAAGTAGTTCTTCTGTTTCTCCTAATTCAGAAACTAGTTTGTACCAGCAGACAGCTATGCTAAGCATTAAGAGGAATATTTTAGTTGACAGGCTGGTGTCCATAACTTAGAAAATACTCCTTTGAACAGTGTAAGTACATCTGACTTTACCATTCATTTGTTTAAATTATAGAGTTCTTAGACCCCAGAACGTTTTATTTACCAAATATTTTGAAATATTTTTGTGTGTAAACAGCTTTCATTTGTAAATGATTGTTCACATATACACAGTCCAGCTAGGCCTGGTGGTGAGTGTTTTATTATGAAAAAATTCAAAGACAGGAAAATAAAAGAAGGGTAAGTGAGCCTTTGTATACTCAGCCTTTTATGTGAAATCTGCTTTCCCTACACACAGTGAGAAACCAACTCAGGTGTCTGCCACTAAGCATGTTTTTAAAGACATTCAGGAGAGAAAAGGAAACTCCATGACACAAATGCTTAATTTACTTAGCTCAGTAGGAAGATGGTGAACCTACAATGCAAACTAACCATTTTGCCCCTGGCATCTCTTGTTTAATATAAGCCTTCTTCCTAAAAATGTCCTCAAGTCCCTGGTGCCAGCATTTTGTTTTTGCTGGAGTCCAGCATATTCATGGCCCTTTGGAATGAAGTCATTTGTGGATTGGCTATGAATTTGCTTTCTTATTAAAGCTTTTTCTTTTGAAACCTGTCTTGGTTCCCAAGGTTCCAGGCCATCTCTTGGAGTGCTACAATATGTTACTGTTGAATTTTGAAAGACATCATTTTCTCACGGGAAGATAATTGCTGTGTGTGTTGTCAGTAATACACAGATGATAGCAACTATGTTAAATATGCAGATAATATTGTGAAAGGATTACCTGGTGAATGTCCGTAACTGTTGTTAGGTGAAAACTCCCAATAAAGGAAGTCATACAGTCTAAGTCTTTAGATCCTTGGTGTCTTAACTTCATTCTCCAGAGTCTGCCCTAAATATACTTACTGTTGTTTGCCCAGGAGGAAGTACAAACAATATATTCACGTATATTCAAATGTTCAAAATGATCTTTGAAAGCAGCCATCATGGTGGTGTTTTCTACTTAATATTCATCAGTTTTACACAGATGCAAACTTAATACCCAAGCTCAAAGCCTGTCCACATTAAATACCACCTTTGCTACATTAGTGAAAAAAAAACTTTGCATAGGGAAACAAGTATTAAAATGGCAGTTATACAGTATTTTTGATCATTTGATTCAACAAAAGAAACACCAGATGAACAAAAACAGAGGTGTGGTGACTCACATCTTTAATCTCAGCACTTGGGAGGCAGAGACAGGCAGATCTCTGAGTTCAAGGCTAGCATAGTCCACACTGAATTCACTGTCGGGCTACAACAGTGAAACTCTCTCTCAAAAAACCAAGTTTTCATTCCTCTCTTCCAGACCATAAAACTCACTAATGAAACCTGTCCACAGGCATCCCTGTTCTCCATTTGCATCACTATTTAGATCTAAGCCTAGGCCAGCTTTGACATCCTTCTGTTTACTCAACACAGTATAATTTGTGTGAGAACCTGAATTCAATCCCCTGTACCTACGTCTTAAAAGTGGATCTATAAGCCCACGTCTGGGACACTCAGAAACTTGATGTCCACCTAGTTCAGCTGAATCAGCAAGGCCCAGTTTTCATGAGGGATCCTACCTTAAAAACCTCCAATCTCTGCCCTCCGCACACGCATGCAAGTATAAATACGAAAGCATGCTGTTGCTAAGTAGTGGGTAATCCTTACTTCTTTTAGCAATGTTTTATTTATAGGAAATATGTAAAAATCATTTTAGTAAGAGCTTTTGTAAGTCTCCTAAATCTACAAAGTGGAAGGTGATTGTTTTGGGTGTTGCTGTCTTTAAGATTTTTCCTTTGATCCTAATGTAGTGTGTTTCTTTTTAAGCTAAGAAATCTGAAGGTTTTGTTCTAGTTCCTATCATGATAGTCTCTTGTGTTGTGTTTCATTTGGTGAATGTGTCTGAAGGCTATTATGTGTGTTGCTACGCACCCTCTACATTTCTTAATTCCCTTACAGCTTATGACCATTTATCACTAGCTTCTGAGGTTTCCACGTACACCTGGTTTATAAGTAGCAGTTTTACCTTTGAAAAGTAATTATGACAGATTTCCTCCTGGTTTTTAAAAAATGCTTCTAAATTATCCAACTTGTTACTGTTGACTGTTACATGGAATTGATGTATTTTATGCATCTGCTTATATATAATAGAACTGTTTTTATGACATACTGTGATATTCTTGCAACTGCTTAGAAGTGTTTTTAGTGGGTCAGCCTTTTGGGTTTGTGCTGCGCTTCACACGTGGAGCCAGATGTTAGCGGCAGTCTGACACTATAGCGTTCACACTTAAGGTGTGACTTTTATAATCAAAGTCTATTGCTGTGGAAAGCATAGAGAAGAGATGCCCAAGAGAAAGCTTGCCTGTTCACCCGCAATCCCAGCCCTTGGTAAGCAAATGCAGCGGGTCTCTAGTTCAGGAGTGGTCTGGCCCATTTTAGAAAAGAAAAGAACATATATGAAATAGAGGGAGGGCTGGTGGGTTCCAGGAGATGTCTGACAAGGCTGAGCTGAGAGTCTGGAGAGGGCTCAGCAGTTGAGAGCACTTGCACTTGAATATTGAAGAGTGAGCCAATCTCCTGGGGTTTTTTGGTTTGTTTGTTTTTTGTTTTTTACAATTTGAAGCGTATGATTTTCTGTTTGCCTATTCAAATTTATACCTCTTAGGATTCCTATTTTAACTTTAGAATGGAAGGAGCTCTTACATAACAAATAACAGTGAAAAGAAAAGCAGGTGCTTTTCTTTCACCAATGTCTAATAATCTTAGTAGTTGTCAGGGCCAGGAACATGATCTCATAACTTAAAACATGGTTATCCCGGGCAAAGAGTTTGCTTGAAAGAAACTTTAGTCAGTATTTAATCATTCTCCTTGGCTCTGCCCAGGTCTGTAAATCCCAGATGAACACTGATAGGGCAGTGATTGCACTGGGGTCAGAGAGCCAGACACTAAGTGTGTGGAGGCCACACTGTTATGTCTCGGACTCTGCCTACCTTGAACATTCTGCGCTAATTATATACTGAGTCCACTTTTCTTGGATGTTTTGAATCCAAGTTCACGACTTTACATTTACTACTGTATCTCCTGCATTCCCTGCCGTAGAGAATGGAAAGAAAGTGGACTTTAGAGACTTCATGATGCTAGATCACATGTTGTACGACATCCTGTTTGCCCGTGATGCAGAATTGTCTGACATTTTTTGCAAAGGAAGTTTCTCTTGTGATATTAATTTGTTTTTTTTTTTTTTTCTCTTTGTAGTCTGCCATTTTCAATTTTCAGAGTCTGTTGACTGTAATCTTGCTGCTTATATGTACGTGTGCTTATATCCGATCCCTGGCACCCAGCGTCCTGGACAGAAATAAAACTGGGTATGTTGCAAGTAATAATCAGCGAATTGACAGTTCTCATCAACATCAAATGCAAATTACTGACATCACTAGGCCGCTTAATTCTATGTATAACAGTTTTCAGTAATTCTTTACCTTTTCTATCCGTTTTTATAGCAGTGCCCTGATAACCTCAGAAACACAGTTTTCCCCATATTACCCTTTTTGAGCTATTATACATGATTTCTTGCATTTTATTCTAGTTGATTAATAATGTGGAATTATATCTAAGGCCTGATAAATAGGAGCTCATCATAAAAAATAATCACTATAAAATTATAATCGAGTATTTTTACTTTTCCAGTACTGTCATGGGATTTTTTTTTCCTTCAAAGGAAGCTGCATGTGGACATGTCTGCCCCTCTTCTCTTGGGGAGTAGGAATGTGTCCGTAACATGCTACAGTGAAGAAGGAGTTCTCAGGGCTGCCAACCTTCCAGTAGAGGTTGAGTAGTAGTATATTTCTCCTACATTAAAGGCCCCTAACGGGGTTTCTGTTTTTATATTTCAGAGATTCTTTTTCCTTTACATGTTTTCTCTGAGACTTATAAATTTGTAATTGTCTACACCAGGTTAGATAGAGACCCCTGGATATCTGGTGGAATACGTTTTTCATGACTTCATTATTTAAATTTCACTTCCTTTTCTGATGATTGAAATGGTCTCGATCAGGGCAGTACTGGAAAATTGCTTTTTAGGTTTTTTTCGTAGTTTCCTAGGTCTAGCAGCACTGTCACCGGGTGCATATGCATTCAAGCCATAGAAATTAAATACCAGATTACAGTAGGTTTTAGCGACTAACGAAGTTCATTAATATATATATTACTCAACCAGGGTAGCTTTAAATCATTAGTGTTTATTGTGAGCCCTAGGTGACCACAGTTCATTGACTCATTGACTCTTTGTTGAATAAGCGAATTCTGAGTAACATTGTCACCTGTGCCTTTGGTCCTAACATTACTCAGCATCGCACATGTTACTGCTCTAAAGACTATAATCATTGATTCATTCATCCCTTATAAAATTCTCTGAGCGTAGACTCTGTTATTAAAGAGAGAAAGGACCTCCTCCCGGTAACTCAGTAAGTAGGACTGAGTTAAAGCACACTTTGGCACTGTTAATAGCTTAGGTCATTTGCCTATTATAAATATCCCTGAAATTTAGTCTGTGATTTTTATTGAGCCAATCCTAATATAAGAAATATGTAAGGTTGATTTGCCTTAACTAGTACTCTTATTATAAATATAGTTATAAAAATATGTAAACATAGTTATATGTATAACATCTCAGACAAACAAAATGGTGTCTGCTGTTTGGATAGCTTTTCTGTTGATGGCTCATTTACCAAAGCTGTTGCTTTTTTTGTATCCCGCATAAATATGTCCATATATGTACATGCATTTAATTTATAATGTTTTATTTGTGGAATTAAAGCATCTTTATTTTAATTATCATTTCTGGAATATGTGTTTTGTCACATTTAATACGTTCAGACACTTGTCACCTAAATTAAAATTTTCATTATATTAACAATGTAGCTGCACATTTCTGTAGATTTCCTTATTGACTAGCACAGGTAAGAACTGCCCCTAGACTATACAGTTACAGATAATGAAACAGAGCTATGATCTGCAAGAAATAAATCTAGTATATTACAAAACTCATCATTTTCATTTTCTCAAAATCAGTACTCAAATGGACATGTAATATTTCCGACTTCTAAAATGTTGAGAAACTTGAAGTTAAATGAATGAATTGACTGACTCCTTATATAAATTTTAGCCACGCACATTGATCTACCCTCACTGTGACCTAAGATACACATATTCCACTTTCTGTTTGGGGCTGGTTCCCAGTGCATCCTGTTCTGTGCTCATAAATGAGTGGTGGCTCAGGTCAGACGAGCACTTTTCTGATGTGTAGCAAAGATCACAGCTTAAAACCTAGAAACAGAGTGAATGTTCTCTGTGATGGAAACACATCATTGGCTTTCTCATTGTTTCTGTTCTTCTTTCCTGCTGTGCAGACTACTGGGAATATTTTGGAAGTGTGCCCGAATTGGTAAGTGTCCGATCTGCTCTCCATCCTTGTCCTCGGCGCGACAGTATTGGCCCTTTGTTTCCACTGTACTCGTGGCAATCCGATGTCTGATTCACAAGTGCAGGATTCTCAATTCAGTATGCTTTTTTTGCAAGGGTTCACTGAATCTACTAATTGTTTTTCTTTCTACTACTTAAAATTAATGTGATTGGAGACTGCCATATTTTATTAATAGGGAGATGGGAAAAAATAGAAGAAAACGTACATTTCTGGACTTGGAGCAAATTTAGACAGTGTCTGTAATACGTGTTCATACCATGCCCTTCTGGATCGTGTGCTATTTTGTTAATTTATAAATCAGGATTTGGAAACATTTGATGCATTTTTTTTTATTTTTATTTTGCATGAGGGTGAAGGTGCACATCCCATAATTTACATGTGAAATTCAGAGTACATCTTGTAATGGTTACTTTTCTCCTTACAACACATGGTTACTGAAGAGGTTTGTGTGGCACTTGTCTGGCACTTACTTGTCTGGCACTCAGTCAGGAATAATGGCAGCAAAGCCTAAAATAACAGAAGAAATCTTGAAAAGGAACCAGTAGATACCACAACCAGTGCCTAATGCTCATAAGTGTAAACCAAACTGCCGAGGAGACGGGTCACCCTGAAAAAAGAACTGTCTGTTCAGGAGTATTGCTAAGAACAAGGTAATTGAGAACCTGAGTGTACTGCAGAGAGACGTGGTAGAGGACAAGTTTCCATCTTCCTTACATAACACTGCTAACTCGTAAAGAAAGCATTGAGATGGCATTGGTCCATTTTATGTACAAATTAGGCGTGTGAACAATTTTTTGTGGTAGCCAACCAAGTGCCCTTTCGTTTGTGGTCCGTTTTTCTAACTATAAATGCCTTTTTTTTTTTTTTTTTTTTTCATTTGTTTATATCCCCCTCCCTAAGTGTTCCTCCTTGCATGTATCTGAAAGCATTTGCTTAAACTCTATGATTTGGAAACACTGGTGCTAATATGCTTTTTTTTCAGGCACCTGCTTCTCTCTACTCTTGACACACACAAAGAGAAGCTTTTCCCCCCTAAGAAGAATAGCTGAGATTTTCATGGGGTAGAGCTGGTCAGATCTTAGCTTGTTACAGATCAAATGACAGCAGCCATCTCACATTCACTTGCTTCACCAGACAAGGAGTCGCATCCTTACTCAAGCTCAACAAAGCCATTTATTTAGCTCTACCACATGGCGATCTCTAAGTAAATGAAAAACATGAAAACGAAGCCCATCTGTAAATTATAGCATTCTAAGTCATAAGATGAGGAAGGACCTTCCTCAAGAATTAATACTGAGCAGATGGGAACTCAGTACAGGGATAATTGCTCCCTTTGGGTGTTTACTGTGACAATGCTAAGAGGTGAGCATTCCAGCCCTGAAAAGAGTAACGTGCTTTTATAAGAGCTACATAGGTTTATGGGTCAGTGGGTGCTTCATGAGACTTTAGCCCTAATTAATGAATTACCATTGTGATCCAGAGTGCTGGGTTTTTTAATGATTTTTTTTTTCATTTGAACTGATGTTACTCTAATACCTTTTCATTATATATCCTCCTTTACTAGAAGGCAGTCTGTTAAATGTCTATTGAGAGGAGGGGGTGGGGCAAAGGTAAATAAAACTTTTCAAAATACCAAGTCTGTATTTTTTGTTTTCTTTTGGAATATTTGTTGGTTTGGTTTAGTTTGTTTTGGTTTAGATTCGAAGACAGGATCTCAGTTTTGTGGACCACATTGACTGAGGGATTTCTGGAGGATGGAATTGTAACCACTGATTGCATGCCTGGCTAAATATCTGCTTCTTCAATATATGTGATATTGTCTGTGATTTTTGGCATTTATCTGACACATGTATAAATATGATAATGTATCAATGTAGGCTCAATGGAGAAGTTCTTAGCACAAAATGAGTTTGAGAATTTTAGTTAAAGAGGGAAGTCCAGGTTGACAAGCCAGGTAAGTGAACGAACATCTAAGGTGAGATTAGGAGCTGGGTTACAGGGAATGGAATTTAGAGAGCACAGGCGAACCAAAATGAGACTGTCAGAGCCATCTCTCGTAGGCTTACAGAGGATCCAGATGTTACACAGCTGTTTCTGTGTGACTCCTTTCTTTCTTAAGCCTGGTACCCTTGGAATTAGTACAGCTGCTTAAGAAACAACAACAATTAAAATGAGTTGAATTCCCATACATGGTCTTTGTACTGGCAAGATATTTTTCTCAAGCTAACATCAGATCTGGATCAGGCGAATGAAAGCTTCCAAATGTAGCCACTCTTAAACTAGTGTGGAATTGACTCTTTATAGTAGTTTTGATTTTAATTTATTGAAATACTGAGATCTTAGAAACTGTCTGAATGTGGAGATAACACAATATTTCAGACTTCAGAGAATTTCTAAATATTTTAGGAATTCTCAACCAAAGATATTTAGACAGATATTCTAAAATCTCCCAAATGAAGTACTTCTCATCCCAACCATATGAAAGTCTGACTGTAAACGTCGCCATACCGTATCTGTATCACAAGTAGTCTTTTGGGGGGAGAAGAGAAAGGGAAACTGATGCTTATTTGTTTAAGTGAGTAATATTGGCTATTAGCTGTCTAGCTTGTTTTCACATACAAGTGCTTCCTAAACTCAACAAGTGTCATGAACTCTACCACAATATAAAGAAGATATTGTTCAGTGCTATATAGTAGATTCCTGTGTAGAAGTAGAAATTGCTTTTATCTCAGGAAAAGAGCCAACTTGCCTTTGGCTCTGAGTTGCTGCAAAGCATCCCCATGACTCTAGGGGCACATCATTGGTGCTTTTGGGTACACGCATCATAAATGGCATTGATTTAGCAGCCAGCTGTGTCCAGCCAGCCCTTTTACATTGAAACAGACATTGACATCTACATAGTTCACACTTGAAAAAGACTAATTAGCATTAGAATATCTCATGTGCCAGCGAATGGTTCAGCAGGAAAAGGCACTAGCCTCCTACCCTGAGTTCAGTATCTAACATTCATATAAGGTCGGAAAGAAAGAGCCCAGTTTGTAGTTGTCCTCTAACCTCCACATGTGCACTGTGGCATGGTCACTCACATGGATACAACACATGATAAGAATGGGTTTGGTTTCCAATCCCTTTTTCAAGCTTATTGCCTTGTGTTGCGTTGCAGTTTTAATGCACCTTATTTTTTGTTGCCTCTGGGTCCTTGTTTTCCCCTCTTTCAGTAGTAGCCTTATCATATCCATATTAGTCATTCACACAACCAAGAGGAATGTCTCGTTTTCTTCAACAGGTGAACGCAAGAGTCCTTACGTCGCCATATGCTGTATAGTGATGGCCTTCAGCATCCTCTTCTTACAGTAGCTTTGGAAACCACCAGCATGTGTTGCCCTCAGACTGTACACAAGGACTTGCCTCCAGAAAATAACGGGAAGAATGGTTAAGCCATTTGTCTCTGAACATGGAATGAGATACGTTTCAAGATGCGGTTCTCTATTTTTGTGCTATTGGACCAATGAACTGTATGAATAATTCAGATGTAACAGTTTAATACACAGGAATGTGATTGTAGCCATCAACCTCGGTCTCTCACTCCAGTATTACACTCTGTTATGTCAGAACCACTTTTCCTAAGGTTCTTGAGGCATGAAGTAGAAACCCAGTGGCAAATTCCACAGGCTCGTTTGACTAGGGCTTCAAAATAATGTCTTCACAGAATGATACCTTCTAGTGACTGGCCTATTTTTATTGAGAAAAAAAACTGTTCTATTTTTGTTGTTACTGTTCTTACGGATTGCATTCATATTTAAACCCTTTTGATTGCTAACCAGAGCACCTCTATTGGCAAATTCTGTAGTTTATTACAGGTGTTTAACATATTTTAAACAACACTATTTCTTTAATTAGCATGAGTTGGGCTTCTCGTCACAGAGATATCGCTGCCATCTTATGAAGAAGAGTATCTTAGAGTGAAGAGAGCAGCAGGTAGAAGGACGATTGAACAGCATCATCTGTTTCTCCTCTGTAGTGTCAAGTCTTTCAAATAGAACATCCATTGCAGCTCCCCAAGCGTGTTAGTTGTCTAGTTTATGTCCCGTCAGCTTAAACTGGAGTCTCTTTTGTAACTTTGTAGGTGGTAAACAGATCTCATATCTGCTTGTTCTGGGTCCCGTGCTCAGAGTGTGTTTCAGCTGTGACACGGAATGAACAGACTCAATGACGTATACATATCAAGGGACACTTACAAGTTTGTCCAACATTTCTTTGGTTCAGCTAAAAGTCAGTTGCTATTTCAAAGCAAAGAGGAATTAAATCCTAGCTGAAAACACTTCTATACATAGCATTTATTAATTAATTACTGGGTTTGACTGCTCCTTTAAAAGCTTTAAAAAAAAAAAAACTTAAAAGTGAAGTTTCTATAAAAGCAAAGCATTGAACATGAAGCCTTGTAAAGGAGTATATCACTGTGTAGCCCAAATGGCCGCCAGAGCTAGCTAGACCACCAGCTTTGAAATAGTGCTCAAGGCTGTGTGGATTACAGTCTTGTCTAACATCTAGGTAAGATTGCTTGCTATTTTTTAGGGGTTGCTTGTTCTCCAAAAGATCTTTGGAGTGCCTATATTTAGTTAAAACTGGTCTATTTTACTATGAATGCAAAATCAGGTTATGATAATTACTCTGCTCTGAACTTCACCATGGACTTTGTATTAGATCAAGGATTTTCACTGTGTCCCAAAAGTAGAACTCCCTCCTCAGCATGTTTGTGCACAGTAAGTAGTCAGCTTTCACGGTTTGCTTTCTGGGTGGCCATCTGTTCATCTCCACTACCAACTGAAGTTTCCAGAAATGTCAACATTTTTTTCTAAGTTAGCATACATCTCATATAAAAATGGAGAGAATAAAGAGTTGTCTAATATGTTCTTTTTTGACTAGTTTGACATTTTAGACAATGTAGGTAGAAATTAGAGGAAGGCATAGTGAGCTTGAAACATCCATAGTAACATAAAAGTTAACAGTATGTAGATACTGAGCAGTCTGGACAAGTGTTTCTAGCCTCCACCACCCTGATCTTTTATAAAGTACAGGCTCTTTCAGGGTTTAGGGAAACTGAAGGCAATTCGCCTTTTTGATATGCAAACACTGGGTCTGTTGGGAGGTGTGAAGCCCACAGAATATTCAGCTGTCTTTGTTAGTGGGGTGTGGAGGAGCCATAAAGCACTCCAGGCAGCTGCCGTCTGCACAGGCTGTAAACACATAGCTTAGGAGTCAAGGAGCACAGATACCCAGGTCTGGCAAGGTCCAGATGTTCTCCCTAGCTACTGTGTTGGCTCTAGAATCTTGAATCCATGTCTCCAGATTTGTTTAGTGTTGGCGTTTGGTCCCTGATTAGCTTCATCTGTGTCACTGACAGGGCAGGGAAACGTGTCTTGCTTCTAGGTAGTCTTGCAAGATGCTCAAAAGGCCACATGTCAGACTGATCTTAATAGTTTTAAAAAGTAAAAATTAGAATCCAGTGTCTGGCTGATAACTTTTCTACCTATGTTGGAAACTACCATACATGTTTCAATTCAAGGTGTTTCCTGCTGGGCTTAGTAAGAATATTTATAAACTTATAATAAAATTGTTCATCTTCTTAATAAAATTCTCTTGTACCACAGGTTGACACAAACTTCCACAAATTAACTTTTCCAAGTTTTCAAAGTCAAACAAGTCTTTGCTTCCATTTGTGAAAATTACCTAATACTTGTAAATAATATTTTTCAGGAAACATTTACACAGTTGGTAAGGCATGTGACCATTGAAAATAGATGACTAGTTGCTCTGTATTCATAATGTGCATAAGAGATGAAAATTAATGTCTATGAAGTATAATGTGCTAACACCTGTTATTGAGATAATCCCAAGATTCTAGAAGAAAAAGAAATGAAGTGATGATTCATTGCAGGTAGGACTTCTCAGAGAGCATGGATTAAACAACTTGACAGTGTTGTCTTGAAAATACAGTTGTGTTAGTTCTGTGTCCCTTAGTTTGTTGTGGCACATGTGAAGTATGGCATGGCCATACAGGTGGATAGATGTTATGTCCTGGTCAGACGTGTATTTTTACCTACCTCAAAACTGAAGTTGATGCTTTTCCCCTCCTGCCTCACAAATCCTTCAGGAGGATAATAAAATCACCCTTGGTTTATGAGCGAGCAAAGTTGACAAAGGAATTCACTAGTAGATTCTCCTGAGTCACTTGTAAACATTGTAGAGGCAACTGGCCAGTCAAGGCTGTGTTTTCAGAAACTGTAAACTCCCATATTCTATCTGCTAAAAGCAGCCCCAGCAGTTCAAAGAAACACCCATCCTCAAAGTACACTGTTTACATTTCCTGGACATACAGAAAATATGTTTACTTATCAAGAAGGTAGGTTCCACACAAAACTTTGAGAAGTTACTCCATCCTTGCAATCTAAAAGCATGAATGGAAAGTTCTTAGGGGCTGTTCTTCCTTTGGAGTCATGTAATAATCAATGTTCTCACAATGGTGCTAGCCAGTCCCTTGTTACAGGGAATTGTGACTAACCTCTGAGAAATAACTTCATGTCATTTCCACTTTGCCCTACACTAATTCCTAGATAGTCTGAAAGGCCATTTCAGTACCTTTTGGAGAAAGAACTGTATGTAGTTCATGTTTAAAAGAAGTAATCATCCTAGTCTCTGGTTAGTTGGTATGTCTGCTATTTAATAAAAAAATAAGAAGAAGAAGAAAAAAAAAGAACTGTCAAAGCCTCTAGTTTTGTCATATCACATTAAAAGAGCAGCAGTACGAAAGCTTAGAGGGTGACTAGAGTAGCTACTATCTCCATGTGTGACTTGCCAAGATAAATCTGGAGGTGATGCTTTTATTGTTTGGTATTTTAAGACTACCCACTCAGTCTCATTTCTGCTTCTTTACAAACCCTAGCGATCTAAAGTAATGGCTTCTGTGTTACTGTGACCATGATAGCATAGAGGAGCAAAGGGGAGGTTTGTGGGGTGTTTGTTCTCCCTCTAGACATATTGGAGTTTCCCTAGAAACATTTGGGAGGGACTCAAAGCTATGATGAACCAAGAAGCTGAGAAGAAGGCCGGAAGCTACGAAATCAGCTAAATGTTTAACTTTGAAAGGCCCTCCCCTAGAAACCTACTTCTGAGCAGGCCTTACTTCCAAAAAGATGTTTTACCTAAGCAGTGAGGAGCATGACTGGCTTCTCCTCGGCTTTCATTTGAGAATATAAAGTGAGTGGGATAACAGTATTGTGGCCACTTAGTATGTTGCGTACCTTCCTTATTATGATGTGGAGGCTTTCAGTTGATTTTAAAATAATTATTATTTATTTCAAATGAACTCTAAATGACATTAAAATAGACCATTAAGCTTAACATAGGCAGGGAAGGAAAACCATTCAGAGGGTGTATGTACTTGGTTCACCAAAACTATATTGGGGGGGTAGGGATAAGAAAAGGTAAAGATCTAAGTATTGGAAGGTAAAGTGAGTTATTTTAACATGAAAACACTCAAGGACGAGGTAATAGCCAGATACTACCGTTACAGCTTTATTTGACAAGGAAAGTAGCCTGAAGCAAAAGTGTAGAGATTGAGCATCTGTTGCTAAGTGCTCAAACCTGGACTTTGTCAGCCTCTTTCAACATCCTAAACTACTCACCGTAGGCTAAATACTGGGAAAGTGGTGTGTAGAGATTAAACTGTTTAAAAGAAATAAATGTTTAAGGCTTAAAACTTGAAGCAGGCTGACACTGTAGCAAGATCTCTGTGTACTATCCAAATGTTGGAACTGGTCCGCAAGCCCACAGTGATATGGAAAGATTGGGACTTGGAAATTTTAAAGTTAAAGAAATAATGAAAATCCATCAGCATGCTGAAAGGACTCTCTGAAAGCATAGTTTTCTATGATTACTTGCTTGAAATCTTGTTTGTTTATTTTTTTAACTAAATGTTACAAGTAAGGCCTTGAATGATAACCAGTAAAGCAAGTTAAATTTACAATATGAAATTAAAGTTGCACATCAAAGAATAATAAAGCTAGATGGGTTTTCTGAATACTTGGATTTATGAGGAAACACTCGGATCTTTTAGTGGGGCCATTGTTCTTGCCTTTTCATAAATCAACATTCGAAGTCTGGTCATGGTTCTAAATAAATGTAGTCGAAGGATTCTTTTCAGTATTTCAGTCACAACTTATCTTTTCAGAAATCCACTTTAATGTCTCAGCAGGTAACAGGGAAGGAAGGAAAGAAAGGAAGAAAGAAAGTGTGACACACTGTATTTATCCTCCAGTCCCTAAGTGCTTAAGATGACCTGTCCCTAAAGTCCAGGGATAAGTGGTAAAGTTGAGGATAATCTTCAGGACATCAGAGAATGAAAACTAATACCTTATTAACAACCCAGAAGCGAGGGTACTCAGTATATCCCATTCCATTCATAGGTGACCTGCATTTGATAACTTTCGTATAACAGATATGCCAGGCACTACTACCATCAAAATAGTCTCTGTAGAATAAAACAAATACAGCTCGGGTAACCTAGGTTTTAATTGAGACCAAAATCAGGAGAGTGGGCAGACAAAAAGCATACACAACCCCTAGTGAAGACCAAAGAGGATTTGAGATAATTTACATGGGGTATTCAAAGAAGTCTAGTGGAAGAATTTGATGGGCAGGCTAAGAACTGCAGATAAAGATGATAACCACAGGAATGGTATTAGTCAAAAGACTAAGAATTGAGGTACTAGAGAAATAGAGAACTAATAAAGAATTAAACATAATGAGTTATGCAAAGTGATGGAAAAGGCTGGCTCAGTTATGCAGTGGGTTTAGTGGTAGGGGTTTGTATGGTACAATCACTGTCTAATGTTGGAACTATACATATTTAAGGATGAACTGAAACCACTTTTTGCTCTTATCTGGCCTTCATACCACAGATGTTCTTAGGACAGAAGCCAGCACCCTTTGTATTAAAGTTGACCAGATCTGGCCTACCAGTCAGCTAAAAGGACCAAAGGGAAGATAGAATTATTGCAGGCTCAAGTGTCTCCTCACGACGATTATGGTAACTGAAGATCTGTGGCATTGTGTGCAAGCTGCTTCATCTTGCTGAACACATTTTATATACTGCTGGGTCCATACTATTCTGAGCTCTAAAAAGAAGGCAATTGTAGAAACATACTGCTTAGCCAAGTTGACAGATTATATAGCCACCGAGAGTGCCACTTTAATCTCATCTTTTAGTATTAAATTCTTGCCTCCCTTCTGGTATCACCAATCTGAAACTGTTCTCCGTTGTGGTACCTCTACCTCTCCCATCCACGTGTGTGAATTCATCCTCACAGACAGCCCCACATGCTGAATTCAGATGACACACGCCTCCTTCTGGGCCTCCAGAACTCTGAAGAGAACATTCTGCCCTCCAAAAGCACACAGAGTTACCGTGGAGGAGCTAGCACGCTGCTATCATTACTTAGATGAAGAAAAACACTGTAGACAAGATGAAAGCGCTAATAAAAATGTGTTCTTAGTCCTGATTCTAAACCTTTCGCAGCTGGGCCTTCCCGCTTGGAATAATGTTGCATAAGTAACCCAGCCAGGAAACGGGGGCTGTGAAAAAGTCTAACGGAGTGATAGATGAGCTTAGATGAGCTGAGACATGCTGCTCATCACACCCGGTGGAGTTACAAGGAAGTGAGTGGTCGCCGGAAGGTACTGGTGAACTGGTGTTGGCATGTGCCATCAGCAGCTGCAGAGTGTTACCTGGGCCATGTGTCACCCATTCCCCATTGACTTCCTTTCAAAGTGTCTTTTGAAACAGTCCGTCTATCCCATGGGGACCTTTTCTGCTCCATCCAGATCTGTCATCTTTTTGTCATGGAAGTCTGAGAAAACGATGGCTGTCAGAAAATAAATATTACCTTTAAAAACCAAGTTGTATTTGTACATAATTTTAAAAGCAACTGCCCTGTGTGTATTCTCTTATCCACATAACCTAGCCAAAACTCGTGACACATTTTTTTTTTTTTTTACTCCTACATTCTTCTTTAAATAAAGCACATGTAGTTACAGACACAAATGGCAAAAGATGCATGAGAATGAGGAATAGGCTTTTGGCCTAAAAGGGTAAATGCAGCTCCTTTTCTTGTGCATGAGGCAGCGTGGCAGCAGGAAACCGCAGGTCCAGAGGTAAGTAGAATTTAGAAACAAGTCTCATCTTCACCACGAGTTTGGATACGGTCATAACACCCCCCCCCCCCACACACATGAACCCTGATGAGAATCCTGGATTTATAGGAAGTATTGCTATTCACTGGTCTCTACTTCTGCTTCCCAGCACTTTCTTAATTGTGGACAAAGAGCTCTTGGAGAAAAAACAGTGTGTGTGTGTGTGTGTGTGTGTGCGCGCGCGCGCGCGCGCATGCATGTGACCCTTCCTGGTTTCCCCTCTGCTTACACCCTATCCCATCCCCTCTCCTCCCTGCTTCTATGAGGAAGCTCACCCACCCACCAACTCCTGCCTCACCACCAAAGGCCTCTCCCCCCATTGATGCCAGAGAATGCCATCCTCTGCTGCATATGCACCTGGGGCCATTGGCCTCTCCATGTGAACTCATTGGTTGGTGTTTTAGTCCCTGAGAGCTTTGGAGGGTTTGGTTAGTTGATAATTTTGTTCTTCCCATGGGGTTGCAGACCCTTTCAGCTCCTTCATTCCTTTCTCTAGCTAGGGGTCCCCATGTTCAGTCCAATGGTTAGCTGCAAGCATCCTCTGTATCAGTATGGCTCTGGCAGAGCCTCTTAGGAGGCATGCATATCAGGTTCCTGCCAGTAAGCACTACTTGGCATCAACAAAAAAATGTGGGTTTAGTGGCTGCATATAGAGTGGATCCCCAGGTGAGGCAGTCTCTGGATGATCTTTTCTCCAATCCCTGCACCACTATTTGTCCCTTTATTTCCTCCCATGAGTGTTTTGTTCTCCCTTCTAAGAAGGACCAGGGCATCCAGATTCTGACCTTCCTTCACTTTGAGCTTCATGTGGTCTGTGAATTGTTTCCTGGGTATTCTGAGGTTTTTGGGCTGGTATCAGGTTATCAGTGAGTGCATACCATGAGTGTTCTTTTGTGACTAGGTTACCTCACTCAGGATAATTGCTTCTATTATCCATTTGTGTAGGAATTTCATGAAATCACTGTTTTTCATGAAATAGCCGAGTAGTACTCCACTGTGTAAATGTACCACAATTTCTGTATCCATTCCTCTGCTGAAGGACATCTGGGTTCTTTCTAGCCAGCTTCTGGCTATTATAAATAAGGCTGCTGTGAACATTGTGGAACTTTGTCCTTGTTAGATGTTGGAGTTTTGTTTGGGTATATGCCCAGGAGTGGTTTAGCTGGGTCCTCAGGTCCTATGTCCAATTTTCTGAGGAACTGCTAGACTGATTTCCAGAGTGGCTGTACCAATTTACAATCCCACCAACAGTGGAGGAGTGTTTGTTCCTCTTTCTCCACATCCTCACCAGCATCTTGATACAACTTTTGTAACATGACTTTTTCACATTAAAAAATTAAAATCTCTGGTTTACAGAGAATGTACAAAATGTGCACTAAAAGGATTTCTAGTAATAGCACAAATTACTGTTAATTATGCAAAGACATCTGTAAAGATTTTTTAAAATTATTTTCACCAAATGAAATTAAATTGGGCATACTGGCCTGAGCTTCATTCCCCTTCCCCCTAGCAATATCATAAACACTTGAAATTTGCTATTATGCCACATACAATAATTTTAGAGCATTCCACTATAGGTTGTAATTTATTTAAGCAACAGTTTGTTATTAAACAAAAATTTGTTTCTACTCTGGAAACGGCATGGCTCAAATCACATTAATGTCTTCAAGAGTAATTTAACACGTGTACTTTAAAAATGGTACACCATTTCCTCTTCTGCCTGGGCAGGATCCAGGATGAGCTTTAAACATCCGCAAGACTGTTAACATCTCCTAGGTTGTTTTGGGTTTAGTTAGAAAACTACACTTCACCTTACATGTACCCTGTAGTCACAAATTATAAAAACATGTGCAACCTTTATATTTCATAAACTTTTAATAAAATAGGGGACTGCATTTTAACTAATTCTCTCACCTCATCATGAGTCTCTGTATTATCTAGTATGTGCATTAGAAGGTCTCAGTGGCTTGAACACCGTATTCGAACCCACATCTACTAAACATTACAGCACATTGGACAGAGTGGAGGTTTACTCGACTTGCAAAGCTCTTAGGAAGTGGATGCTGGCCAGGGCAAAGAAAAGATTTCTAGCATCTTTAAATCTGGAGACTGGCAGAGATAGAATAACAGACATATAGAGCTTCATGGATGAGCTGAGGTAGAGTGTGGTGACATGTTCATTCTGAGCAACAACCTGAATGCCAGTTGACACTCATGTCTTAACAGCCTTTATTGCTAATGTGCTACACATTCATGATGCAGTGGGGTTGAATCTCCATTTAAAGAATACTGAATGTATCTAGTTGCTTTACTGAAGTTACTATTTTTTTTAAGATTTATTTATTTGTTTTATGTATGTGAGTACACTGTTGCTCTCTTTAGACACACCAAAAGAGGGAATTACATCTAATTATGGATGGTTTTAAGCTACCAAGTGGTTGCTGGCAATTTTACTCAGAAACTCTGGAAGAGCAGTCAGTGTTCTTAAGCACTGTGCAATCTCTTCAGCACTGAAGTTATTAATTTTTAATCTATAATATGCAGTATTGATATGACCATTAAATATGATATAAAGTTTTGACAAAAAGAACATTTGTTAATAGGATTGATTGGTTGGTTGACTGACTGATTGATTGATTGATTGATCATGGACTATGACCCTAAGAGTACAATGTCATATGTATGAGAGCATGCAGCCTATGCAACAGTTACAATTATATAACTGCAAAATACATTGCATGTTAATAATTTTACACAGGAATGGGGAAAGTAGCAGTGAATTTATTTCTTTAACGTTTATGATACATGCTTTTGTAGAAAAGCCATGGTAAGATTAATGGCAAGTAAGTCTCTTGGAATTCCATGCTCTAATTTTTATATGCTTGATATTTCTGACCATCAGATTCTTGCTTGCTTTGTTGTTCTTTTTATTATTACCATTTGTGTGTGTGTGTGTGAGAGAGAGAGAGAGAGAGAGAGAGAGAGAGAGAGAGAGAGAGAGAAGCAAGAAAGAGAGAGAGAGACAGAGAGAGAGAGAGAGAGAGAGAGAGAGAGAGAGAGAGAGAGAGAGAGAGAGAGAGTGTGTGTGTGTTTGAGTGAGTGAATGTGAGGATGTTCACACAATCCAGAATGAGGCCTTGGGTCTCCTTGAGCTAAAGTAACAAGCATTTGTGTGCTGCGTGAAGACATGGGTGCTGGAACTGAAATCATAGCCTCAGCCTCGTAAGAGCAGCCAGCACTCTTAACCAGCAGGAAGCACTTTTGACCACTGAGCCATCTCCCCAGTCCTTTTTTCCTTTGTTTTAGGAAGATGAGAAAGCTGTTATCTTCTCTCCAAATCTTTGTCCTGCATTTTTTCACCTTCCTGCTCCCACACATACTCCTGCCATTCAATGTATCGTATTAATTGAAAGTCTTTTAAGGGTGGCCAACCTCTCCTTGCTTTTGGAAATCCAGAATGAACACTATTTAGTAAACTTCTACGTGTCATGTAAATTCTTAATCCTTTGGAGAAATACAAATGGTCTGAATTTACTCTCTAATGCCTTGACTTCAAGCATTTTCAACCACTGGGAAAGGAAAATCATTTACATTTAGAACTGACAAGAAACAGACTCAGTTGTCTCTAAAATATATGCATTAAGGATGGTCTGCCAAGGACTTTGTATAAAGACAAAAGATAATAAACTTAAAATGTATATACTAGTCAAGGAAGGTTTTACACATATAGCAGTATGGTCCACTTCCTAGAACTAAGCGCCTTGTACTGAATACAAAATTAATGAGAACCAGATTATTTTTTTGAATGGCAAAACTTAATTATATCTATCTTGAATAAAATGAAAGTTATTTTTCTGGGATTACATGGCATAAAACTTGCAAATTTATAAGTTTCCCTGATTTTTCTGGTTTATGGTAAACATCTCTCCATGCTTTGTCTATACCTTTTAAAAGACTGGAAAGTCTGGTATTTGTTATGCCATCCAATTCTGTACACTCTGAGACTTGAAACCTGGAGCATGTCCAAGATTCAGACAAAAAAGATGAACTAGTAAAAGAAAAAACGGACAGACTGTACGGGTGATTTTGTAGTAATTAGGTTTGGTTTTGAGGATCATTTTTTTTTAAATAATCTTGTTACTGAAACTTATTAGATGTCATGTTGAAAAATCGTGTTCTACAGAATGTGTGGCTATCAGATGAAATATTTATTTGCCTTAATGAGTTATTCAGCCTTCCTTAATTGGGAGTCCCTGGCACTTCAGAAGGATGTTGAAGTATCCACAGATACATAAGCAAATGTACCAAGGTGGCATAAGTCATTCATTTCCAGATTGGGATATAAACAATGTCTAATTTAAAATATTTTAGTCATTTCAACCTCTTGAATCACATTTTTCTCAACTACTCCCTTTCTCAGATATTCTGTGTGTTACTGTGGAGAATTAACAGTAGCTCTCCAAAAACATGAAATGAAAACCCTGTCAGTGGCATAGAGAAATTGCCCTTACACCCTGCCAGAGAACTGTGGGCCCATGAACTAACATCTCTGCTTTCTCCACTCTCAGCCAATTTCTTTGCAGTCTGTTATTTCCAATGGACCATAAGCTGATTCAGATGAATCTTACTTGAAAATTATGTATACACTGACTTGGGCCCAAATAAACCAAAAATATTTGGAACACAGTCAGCTGAATAATTATATAACAACTAAATAGTAGAAACCTCACCCAATACACCAGATGGACACTGGACTCCATCAACAGCACGTTATTGCTCTTCTCTGAAAATAAAACCTCTATGGAAGAAATAAATTCTGCTTCATTTCTGTTTCTCTGCATCAAGCTCTGTAGAATAGAAGTCCCAGAATCAGGAGTATCTGTCAGATGCCACCACAATCATGCCACATGCCAACATAACTCCAAAGTTGGGGAATTATAATAATAATGTACTCATCTCTATACTTAACCACCTGGGAATTATCTGTCCTGATCTGTGTGTATATGTTCTTGCTTCCAAACTTAGGGTGAATTCAATCTCTCACTCTCCTTTTGAGTAGTGAGACAGTAGTGAGTAGTTTAGGACAAAAAGCTGACCTGTGTTGAATGTCTTTGACATCACATCTTTTGACAGTCTACTGGCAACACACAAGTCATAGGACAACACGGAGTAGTATGTAAGAGTCATTCCTGGTGAAAAGAGCTGCAAAACCACACAGTTAACATCCTAGACCCAGTAAGTGGTAAAAACATGGGACCTCTACTGCCTGGTTTTGTGTCAAGTTGACAAGCAGGAGTTATCACAGAGAAAGGAGCATCAGTTGAGGAAATGCCCACGAGATCCAGCTGTAAGGCATTTTTTTCAACTAGGGATCAAGGGGGGAGGGCCCAGCCCATTGTGGGTGGTGCCATCCCTGGGCTGGTAAACCTGGGTTCTGTAAGAAAGCAAGCTGAGCAAACCAGGGGAAGCAAGCCAGTAAGTAACATCCCTCCATGGCCTCTGCATCAGCTCCTGCTTCCTGACCTGCTTGGGTTGCAGTCCTGACTTCCTTTGGTGATGAACAGCAAATGTGGAAGTGTGAGCTGAATAAACCCTTTCCTCCCCAACTTACTTCTTGGTCATGATGTTTTGTGCAGAAATAGAACCCCTGACTAAGACAGGACCCATTATTTTATTCCAATGGCAACAATGGCATTCACATCTTATGATGGTGTCCTGCCTTCTTAATAGTGCCACTTTATATTTCCTACAGAGGGTGAAGATAAACAGCCCTGTCCTCTACCAAGAAAAGCCAAATACTGAACAAGTTTGCAGTAAAAGGGCTAATTATTATGCTTTCTACTTTCCTTTAAAGAGTTTGGGTGGGAATTGAAGTTGGTCCATTCTTTAAAATGTAAACTAAATTATAAAAGATGATTGAAAACTTAGGCTACAGAGTAGAAAATGTAAAATCCCATGCATTCTAGAATAAATTATGAGATATTCATACTTGTAAGACACATTCCATAGCTCTACATAGCACCTTGGATCAATAGGTTATTTATTATACTAAAAACAAATGGATGTGAAGTGAATGAAAAGGCGCATTGTGAAACTGTGCACTTTCTTGCATGTGTACAGGAAGCATCGAGACAACTCCCTCAAAACCTATGGACATTTCCTGCCAACTTACCTTTCTGTGCTTGTAAAAACTTTGACAGTCATACTGAGTCTTCCTCTAAGAACAAACCTGCTGTCCATCAAAATTTCCTCTTGTCTCATGACTTCTATAATCTTCCTAATGAGACTACAAACATGGCCATGTCCAGAGTTAAAATAAATGATATGGGTTATTGAAGAAGGGAATATACAGGCAAGAAATGTGACCTGGTTAATAAGTAACCAGTTACTACAGAATTTAAGAGAACCATTAGGTGAACTATGACATAGCTATGGTCTAGAAGAGAAATATTGTGCTGTTGGGTTTTTTTTTTTTTTTCATATAGATCAAGTGTGAGTCCTGCCTACCCAATGAGAATAAATACTGTAAATTCACTTGCCAAATTAAATGAGTCATTAGTCTATAGCAGGCACAAGATAGTAACTTTTCAGCACCTGGAGATATAGGATCCTAGTTCCTATGGGAAACTGAGCCACATGCACTGCTGCACCCACACTGTAGATTGTCCCAAAGCTGTTTGTATTTTAATGTTAATTCCACTTCCCCAAGAAGGGCTGCCTAGTCACAAGACTCCAACTGAACCTTCCCATTTTAATTAGTAAAATAAAGGAAAGTCTGTGACTGGGCGGGGCAAGGGAGGTCCAAAGAAGGAAGGTCTAAGGTGAGAGGACGAGAGGTCAGGGGTCAGGGGTCAGGAAGCTGAAGAGATGAGAGATATGGAGGTTAAAGGTCAAGGCAACATGGAGCTTTCCAAGGACAGCTGGACCCAGGTAGGATTTATTAGTGTTAAAGAGCTATGAACATTAAGGATTTTACGGGTCTAATATCTCATATAGAGGAACAGTTTGTATCTTTATCTATTTGATGCAATCTTGTGTAGAGGGTTTGTGGATTGAGAGTTGAATATATAAACCTGTGTGAAAAGCTATTGGGCTGTAGAGTTGTGTTTATGTGGGATCTTGGAGTACAGAAATACCCCATGACAGAGGCAGAGAACAGGCGCTGGAAAACCGCCAAGGGAAGGGAGTTGAGCTGTGGTGGCAGCTCAGACCGGGGGCCAGAGGAGAGGGTGCCTCCAAACTAAAACCAGGCTTGAGGAGTAAGACCTCAGGGTGCTGGAAAAGAGATAAACGTTCATTATTTTTTTAATATTTACTGCTACACCACACAAGACACATATTTTGTTGCAGCAGCTAACTTCTGTATTATTCTTGGAAAAAATGATCTCTAGGTTTAAAGATAGACTATTTCCTATTGTGTCTCTCTAGAAGAGGGACTCGTCAGAGATCTGAACTTTATTAATAAGTTGCAGTTGCTATTACCGTTGGTGACCATGCCGATTTCTCCAGATAATAGTCTCTAAAAGGACTGTTGAAAGATATCAAGATTTTATTATTAATTTTATGCAGTCCCTGAGGAGCACCTATTACAACCTCTATCTTCCTAGCAAGTCTATACAGGAGGCACTGATCTTCAAATCAAGGAAACATCTGGTTTGGCCTGCCCATCAAAATTCAGCAGATGTACTGAATTCTGCTTTGGCAAGTAAGAACATTTTGGTTTAATTAAATTAAAGAACAAAAGAAATGGAATTATACTTCTGTACTCAACTCTGGCACTTTCATGGACATCATATGTGTTTACATGACTTTAATTTGAGTGGTACACATTTTCTGTATTAAACCCTTTTAGAGTACCAACCTATATTGGTCTCTAGTTTAAAGAAAAAAAAAAAAAAAAAAAAAAAAAAACCTTACATGTGTCAGAGTTAGAAGAAATGAATAACAATTGACCAACAAAGGTAATAAGATCTTGCCCCTTTTGATTATTTAAAATCCAGTTTAGAGATAAAATGAGAGTTAGGATAAGTAGAGTTAAGAAGTGTCAGTAGAAAACCCCAGTAAGAGAACATGAAAACTCTCAAAACTCTTTTTGCTGTACATTTCCTTCTTTTAATTCTCTTACTTTTTATTTGAATTAGCTGAAATATATTTCTTCCATCTGAAACTGTAAATGTTAAGCTCTGGGGTAACACAGGTTGAAGATGAGTAACCTGCGCAGAAACATTCAACATTCAACAGACTTTTGTATTAACCAGATAATCTAGAAAAGAATTCATGGTCAAGCATCCTCTATTCACTTTCTCCTAAATAAGAGCCTATGCTGAGTGTTTGCTGTCTTCTTGCTAGGACAGGAGGAGCAGCTAAAGTCAAGCCATGGCTTAATAATTCTTTTAAATACTAGAAAATTCCACAGCATTTGCCTCTTATTATATTTAACTGTATTTCAAATTTATAATAACATGTTTTTATTTGTCAGACACTTTTAGCTCCTAGGAAGACAGTTGCTAGAAGATCCATCAAAGTATCCAGATGTTTCTATATAAGTTAGGGGTGATCTTCCTATAGGGAGAAACAACATGAAAAAAAAAAAATCAAAAGATAATTATAATTACTCCATCTCACCTTGAGAATCTATTTCCTCCCAAATAGTCTTTTGATAAAAACAGACTGGAATAAACCATTCTGTTCTGCAACAACTAGAGTTTCATTAAATTAGCGGTAAATATGATGACAAAAGTGGATGAAGTACCTTAAACGTATCCATGGTTCATGTGTCACAATTCATGAGTGTAATGCCCCTAAAGGGAGGTTCTGATACTAAAATCTAGTTCTTGATTTGTCCAGAGAGAGCCAGGAGCAATTTCTGGGCAGAAGATACAGGCAGGACTTCCAGGTCCCAAGAGGAAAAAGAGATGCAGGGGAGAAGGCATTTCCAGCATGCTTTAGATGAAAAGGGACAAAGCAACAATGTAAGGCCTTGTGGGCAGCTAATGTCTGCAGCCACCACTACCAGCTTGCCAAAGATGTTTGGCAGGGACTAGGTAGAACAAGCCACTAAGATTAGGGAAGGAGGGAGGAGAAATGGAGATAATAAATTTGTAAGGGCAGGCCTTTCTAAGTAGGAGGTATCTGTGCCCAGTGAGCTAAAAGGTAACACAGCCTTGTTGTGTGTGTTTGTGTGTGTGTGTGTGTGTGTGTGTGTGTGTGTGTGTGTGTGTGTGTGTGTGTGTGTTTTATCCATGGGTTCAAGGGTCTCAGGTTAGGGCTAGTGCAGATCCCAGGGCTAAGCTGGGAAGAACAAAAGGGAGTTGGTAGCACCAGTCCAGGGCAAAGTCAGAAGGAAGTGATTTTAAAACTACATGCAGCAAATAGTGGATCTCACAAGAGAAAAGGTGAAGGAGAAAAGGTTTATGTACTTTGATGTTTGTTGTTGTTGACTGCTTAACTCAAAGAGATTTTGAAAGAAATAGAATTACAGTTAGCATTTGAGCATTCATGATGCCGGATTCAAGATTTCCCAATTGCTCTTGCCTTCTCCTGAAAATCAGCAAATTCGACGGATGCAATGCTTCTGTTTGCAGATGAGCAGAATGTACCATACAGCATAAGCTTAGTAAGCTGCATGAATTGCCCACCATCAGGACCGGAGTGCAGCAGAACTCAGACTCCATGTTCAGCCCGACACTGTTCCTGACCCTAATTCCAGTCTGCAGGTTGCCATGTTTGGATATTTTTCAAATAATGACCTTCAAAGCTAAAGAAAATCCTTTGAATTTACCGAAGAGAGGAGATGTTGGACTCTTCTTTGAGTAGAAATTCTTTGAATTCTGAATAGTATTCCAGCCTTAATCCATTTTGGGCTGCTTTAACAGAATACCTGGAATTAAATGGTTTGTTTGCTTGTCTGCTTTGGTTTTCTTCTACTGAAAATAGTTGTTTTATTTTTTATATACTATATCCCCATTGTGATGTCCTCCCCTTCTACTCCTCTTACTCCTTCCCTGCTCTCCTCCTATCCAGATCCCAACTCTTTCCTGTCCCTCATTCAAAAACAAACAGGCTTCTAAGGGATGCCAATACAATAATATAAAATATAAGTCAAAACTAAACACATAGGAATAAGACAAAACAAACAAGCAGAAGGAAAGGATCCCAAGAAAAGGCATAAGAATCAAATATTTATGAAGTGATGTACTCTTTTGCACACTCAAAAATCTCATAAAAGACAAACATACACACACACACACACACACACACAAACACACACATACACAGACAAAGTACCTATACGTGAGGAGAGAGAGAGAGAAAGCTCAGATATGACATTATGGGACAAGGAACTTCCAAGGATGCCACTGAGTTCATCTGTTGGCCATCTATGACTGCACTTGCAACCACCTTTAAGAAAGAGTAGTTTACTTCCCCAGTGAGACTTCCTTGGAGAGAACTAAATTTCCATTTGCAAGTGGTTATCAATTGGAGATAACATCTGATTTAAGGATGGGAGCCTGTGCCTGCTTCTATTTTCAGCTCTAGGAGCCTATCTGGTGGGGACCCTGCAGGCCCTCCCTGTGCATACTAGCTCAGACTCTGAGTTCATCTCTGTGTTGGTCCAGTTGTGTTTAGAAACCAGTGTTTCCCTGGTCTCATCCATCTCCTCTGACTCTTACATTCTTTCTACCTCTACTTCCTAAGGGTTCCCAAAGCTCTGAGGGGAAGGATTTGATGGAGAAATCCCATTTAGGGATGAGTATTCCAAGGTCTCTGAATCTCTGCATAATATCGGGTGGTAGATCTCTATATTTGCTTTCATCCACTGCAAGAGGAGGCTGATCTTGGCATTGATCTATAAATATAGCAGAATACGGTTATGATTAGATTATGAATAGAATATGAGTAGGATTCATCTTATTGCTACAGTCCTCTAGTAAAACAGTAGGATATGGTTTTACTAAAGCTCAGGTCTATAGTTGATCTTGTTTCAGATTCTTGACCAACTAGGAAGCTTCCAGTATGGGTTACATCACCTGGAGTAGTCCTTAAGTCAAATCAGATGTTGGTTGGTTACTATCCAAGCTTTGTGCCAACATAGTACCAGCATATCTTGTAATAGGACATCAGTTTCGATCAAAGGACTTGTAGCTGGGCTGGTGTTTATGTTTCCGTTTGGTAGCCGGCAAAGTACTTTCCATTACCAAGAACACTTGCTGGTTAGGGCGAAGGCTAAAGGTAGGTACCAGCTTGACTTCTCTATGTTCCCCAAGTTGTGTAGAAATTGTCATTAGCAATAAGGCCTTGCTAACAGTTGGTGGAAAGTTAGCTGTAGCCTTGACAACAGCCTGCATTGTTTGGGGTTCCCACATAACTCCTTTAGTCAATAACCCACTTAGATTTTTCTCAACACTGGAAGATTCTTAGGCTACAAGACAGAGAGGTGGAGGTGGGGGTTCTGTCTCCACTGTTACTTGGCAATTTCATTTAGATTGACTTCATACATGCATACTTTTTAGACAACTTTTAATGCATTAAGTTTTAATACTAACCCTCAAGTGGCCCTTGCTCTTAGATGTCTTTACCTGTAATCTCCCTTTGTACCCACTTCTCTCCCTTCCCTGCTTGATGCTCCTTCATTCCAGCCATGCCCTCTCCACCCTACCCCCATCTGAAACTTGTTCATCCCTGTCTACTCTGTTTCTCTTTCCTAGAGGTATGGATTCACACCCTGCTCCCAGTACATTACCTTATATGCCACCTCCTTAGTTCTGTAGACTGTAGTTTGCTTATCTTTGACTTAGCAGCTATATTTACTTACATCTAAATGAACACATGCCATTATTTTGAGTCTTGGCTACCTCACTCAGAATGAATTTTTTTCTACTTTCATCCATGTATTGGTAAATATCATGGTTTCTTTTTTTAAATGGCTAAATTTCCATTCTGTAAATGTACCCCATTTCTTTATCCTTTGACATATATCAAGATTGTCTCCAATTTCTGAGTATTATGAATAGAGCAGTGAAGAATGTTCTTGAACAAGTATCTCTGTGGTAGGATGAAGTATCCCTTGGGTATACAAAAGTGATATAGCTGGATCATGTAAGAGATTGATTCCCATTAACCTGAAGAAGCCCCACACTTATTTTCATGGTCACTATAAAAGTTTGGTGTTCCAAGAATAATATAACAATGTTTCCTCATAATCATAATCAGTCTTTTAGGGGTTTTGTTGTTTGTTTGTTTTTTGTGGTTTTTTTGTTTATTTTTGTTTATCCTAGCCATCCTGTTGGGTATAAGCTGAAATATCAATGTAGTTTTGGTTATCATATATATTCCTGATGACTGAAGATGTTAACCATTTTTAAAATTGTTTCTCAGCAATTTGTTTCCTCTTTTGAGAATTCTGTTTAGAACTGTTCCCCATTTCCAAATGGGTTGTTTTCGTGATATCTAGTTTACATTTTAGCTATTAAAAATGTTTTAATATTGGCTCTTTATTGATGTGGAGTTGGTAAAACATCTTCCTCCAATCTGCATGTTGTGAAGGAGCTTTTCATTTTGTGGAATCCCATTTATTAATGTTTGTCCTTCATGCCTATGCTAGTGGTGTTCTGTTCAGAATGGTTTTTCCTGTGCCCAAAAATTCAAGGCTATCCCCTACTTTCTCATCTATCCTATTTAGTGTATTTGTTTTTATGTTTAAGTCTTTCATTCATTTGGAGTGGAGTTTTGTGCATGGTCATAATATTTAGATCTTTTTAGATTTATTTTATTATTTCAAGTATATGAGTACACTGTCTTTAGACACACCAGAAGAGGGTTTCAGGTCCTCCATTATAGATAGATGTGATCCACCATGTGGTTGCTGCGAATTGAACTCAGGACCTCTGGAAGAATAGACAGTGCTCTTAACTGCTGAGCCATCTCTCCTGACAGTATTTAGATCTTTTTGTATTTTCTACATGCAGCCATCCAGTTTATCAGCAACAGGTTTAGAAGATGCTGCCTTTCTTTTCCAGTGTATATTTCTGGCTCCTTTATCAGAAAAGCATGTGTCCGTGTGTATGCAAACTTATGCCTGGGTCTTCAACTTGATGTCATTGATCAATATGTGTATTGTTATGCCTGTTCCATGTTACTATAGTTACTATTGTACTGTTACTATAGTTCTGTAGTACAGTTAGAGGTGAAAAATGCTCATATCTCCAATACTTCTTTTATTATTCAGGATTGTTTTTATATATCCTGGGTGTTTGTTTGTTTTTACCCTTTCAAGATCTGTGAAAATTTATGTTGGAATTTTTAATGGGATTGTGTTGAATCTGTAGGTTGCTTTTGGTAGAATGGTCATTTTTAATATATTAATCTTACCAATCCAAGAGCATGGGAGTTATTTCTATCTTCTAATATCTTCTCTAATTTCTCTTCAAAAACTTGAAGGTTTTACTGTACAGTTATTTCACATGCTTGTTTAGAGTTACTCCAAGATATTTTATCTTTTTTGAGGTTCTTTATTTATTTATTTTAAAAATTTTTTTTCGAATACATTTTTAAGGTTGTAATTAAGTATTTGTGGGTACATATACATACACATATGTATATATGTAACAATAATATAGGAAAAGAGGCTATTGATTTGAGGGGATAGGAGAGACACTAGAAGGGTCTGTAGGGAGGAAAGAGGGATGTGATACAGTTCCATTTTAATTGAAATATATTCTTTTTTTGTTGAACACAGTCTGTGAGTTGTTTCTGGGGTGTTCAGAGCTTTCTGGGGTTAATATCCAATTATCAGTGACTACATATTATGTCTGTTCTTTTATGACTGGGTTATCTCACTCAGGATGATATTCTCTAGATGCATCCATTTTCTTAAGAATTTCATGAAGTCATTGTTTCTGTTACCTGATTAGTACTCCATTGTGTAAATGTACCACAATTTTTGTATCCATTCATCTACTGAAGGACATCTGGGTTCTTTCCAGCTTCTGGCTATTATAAATAGGGCTGCTGTGAACATTGTGGTGCATGTGTCTTTGTTGTATATGATCTTTCTGTCTTCTAATACTCTCTTAAATTTCTTTCTTCAAAGATTTTAAGTTTTCTCATACAGATCTTTTGCTTACTTTGTTACAGTTACCGAAGATATTTTATATTAATTATGGCTACTGTGAAGGGTATTGTTTTTCTGATTTCTTTCTTAGCCCCTTTGTCATTTGTATATAAGAAGACTGCTGATATTTTTTTTGTTGTTTATCTTGTATTCAGCCACTTTGCTTAAGGTGTTTTTCATCTTTAGGCATTCCCTGGTAGAATTTTTAGAGTCGATTATGTATACTAAATATCATCTGCAAATAATAATACTCTGATATCTTCATTCTCAATTTGTATCCCTTTGATTTCCTTCAGTTTACTTATTACTCTATGTAAGACTTCATGTACTACATTGAATAAATAGAGAGAAACAACTTTGTATTATTTCTAATATTAGTGGAATTACTTTGATTTTCCTACATATAAGTTGATATTTGTCTATGTGCTTGATTATCATAATATTGCCTTTATAATGTCCCTTGTGTCCCTAGTCATTCCAGACCTTCAATCATGAAGGGATATTGGAGTTTGTCAAAGGCATTTTCTGCATCTAGTGAGATGATCATGTGTTTTTTGTCTTTCAATTTGTTTATATGGTGGGTTACATTTATTGATTTACATACATTAAAACATTTCTGCCCTCTGAGATGGAATGGAATTATTCATAGTGGCTGATCTTTTGGATGTGTTATTAGATATTTACTTCCTTTTTTGTTGTGATTTTTGTTGTTACTGCTGCTCTTCTAGAGCGTTCAGATGGTCTGCAAAGTTGCTAATATTAAATTTCTCCAAATTTTTAATATGTAGATACTTGGTGCTAACTGTATACTTCACACCTCTCTTCTTCAAGTCTAATCACCCAGTCTTAGCCCCAGTTCTATAGGAGGACACAGGCTGCAGCCTCCTTCTCATCTCTGCCACTACCTTCAGCTCACAACATAGATCTCCTCCAAACTTCCAACTCTACCCAACTCTATCAAGCTCTCCAGGGAATTTACTAGCCAAGTCTGCCACAGAAGAAAGTAGGCCAGCTAAGCAGTTAGGCAAGATTCAGATAGTCACTATGTGTCTTCTCCTTCAACTCCAATACCCCAGTCTCTTCCCAAGTTTGTACCAGACTATCTATTGTGGACACTTCTAACTAACTAGCCTCATTCCCAGGGACAAAGCATAATCTGTTGGAATACACCAAGTTGCCTCTACTTGTAGTCCCCATTCAGCAACCTCCCCAGCCTATCCCCATACCTAAGTGTCAGCTCCCACTACCTAGAAAAACATTCCAATCAGAACTCCAGTGGTCAAACTTGGTAAGATCTCAGAAGAGTTTCCTACTATGCAACACACAACTGTGGCACCCTATGAAGAACCAGAGAGAGAGAGAGCAACAGAAACCAAAGAAAAACAGAGCTACCCAAAACAAGAAAGACCAGACAACCATACTTAGAGGGTAATAAACTCAGATGCTCTAGATATGAGAGGAAAAATCATAATCAATAACTCCCAGGATATTGTTTCCACTAGAGTGCAGCAAACCTAATACAATAGGCCCTGAGGAATATAACATAAATCAAACATTCCATAAAGACCTCAAAATAGTCTTTATAAATATTATAGAGGTCCTTAAAGAGGAAATTAATCAATTCCTTAAGGAAAACAAACTGTAGAAGAAAATGAATAAAACATTTGATGACCTGAAAGTAGAAATAAATTTAATAAAAAAAACCCAAACTGAAGGAAATCTGTAAATCAAAAGTTTAGAAACTCATAAGCAAACCTCATGAACAGAATACAAAAAAAATGAAAGAGAAAAGCTCAGGCATTGAAGAAGAGGAAATAGATCTCTCATGCAAAGAAATATTTTTTTAAATTCTTTAATCAAAGAAAATGTTTTTAAAAATATGGAAAAGATGGAACATTATGAAAAGACAAAAATCTATGAATAATAGAAATAAAAGAAGGAGAGTAAATCTAGGCGAATGGCCCAGAAAATACATTTTAAAAGACCATAGAAACAAAATATTTTAACATATAGTAGCAGGTGTTCATCAATGTGAAAGAAGCATAAGGAACACAAAGAGACTGGACCAAAAAAGAAATATAGCACATAATAATGTAACATTAAATGTGCGGAACAAAGAAAAAATATTTAAAGCTGCAAGGGGGAGAAACTCATTAACATATAAAGACAGAATTACTAGAATAACATCTGGCTTCTCAATGGAGACTCTCTAAAAGTCAAAAGGGCCTATACACTGTAAGACACATAGGTCCCAGAATACTACACACAGCAAAACTGTCAATCACAATAGATAGCTGAAAAAAGACATCCCATGATAAATTCAATTTAAGTAATATCTACCTACAACTCCAGCCTTTTAGAAAGTCCTAGAAGGAAAATTCAAGATGAAGATGGTAAGCACATCCAAGAAACACAAGGAGTAATTTTTTTATCATGCCATTAATGACTGCTGTAATCTCAGATTTTGCCCCTTCATTATACAGTCCAGAGTAAGGAAGAGGGTTTCTTCTTAAGTTCTCCATGAGTAATCATCATGTTCATATATGGTCAAGTACTCATTTCTAAACCAATGACTATAGCACTGAAAGTCAAGTACTCAAGCTGGATAATCTATGCCTCCTACCAATTAGTAGAAATAATTAGGGTCATCAAAGTAATATGAGTGTACATTTGCCAGAAGAAAGAGTACATTGATACTTTTTTTTAAAAAAGAAGCTTACCTATTCCTCTAATCAACAGCAGAACAGATGCCCTAAAGGATGCTGAACCTTGTAGGTAATGAGCTCACATACCAGAGTCAGTATGTTCTAGGAATATCTGTGTTAGGCAGGATGGCTCAGTAGTGAATAAATTAACCTGCTGGTAAATATCCTCCCAGTAGTATGCAAGCTATAGGTTCCGGTTTGAACAGGAGAAAACCTAGCTATGCATGGCTCCAGTTGAGCAAGCACACAACACACAAAAGTCTGGAGAAGGTGGGAGTGTGAAATACGGCCTAGCACTTGTTTTTATACACCTATGAGTCAAAACCAGTTTTCACATATGTAAAAGTTTAAAACACAAAAATTCATGCTTAAAAATATGAAATTTTAGTGTGCATAAATAGTGTGGTAATGAAAATACAGCCAGACTGGTTTTCCAGTGTCAATATATTGTCTGTGGCTTGGTATGAAATACTATGTGACAGAGACTTTTGACCACACCTGTGACATAGTACTAGGACTCAAACTGACATTCCTAATTCACAGAATGATTATAACCTGGAAATTTTTAGAAGTGTTAATTCTTTCTGATAAGAGACTTTGAATATTCTGGCTTGAAATTAAGAACCAATAGTTTAGAAAGATGTTAAAAAGAAAAATTTGAGAGTAATATTGTGCGTTTTTATTCTATAATACAAGGTCTTACATTTAGCAATAAAAAATGTAGTAGGAACCTGTCCCCAGAGTGGACCGAGGGTGCTGGCACCAGAGTGGACCGAGGGTGCTGGCACCAGAGTGGACCGAGGGTGCTGGCACCATACCTACCCCTATAACACCCAAAGGAAGTGCGACTCCTGGGGTTTCTGATACAGCCAGGATCGCAGATGAGGACACAACATCTGCTCCAACATCTGCATAAATGGGACCTCCACAGGAACCAGAGAATAAGAAACCACTGCCCAGTCAAAGGCATGTATTCCTTCAGGCTTGCACCTGTGCTCAGAGTAGACCCAGGGCTCTGGCTACCCACACATACCTGAAGTACCCAGAAAAACATAGACTCCCAGGAGCTCTGACACAGAAGGATCCCAGAAACTCCAACACACCAGGATCTCAGGATCCCAGAGGGAGCTCTGACACACCACAAATCTCAGGATCACAGGATTTCAGAATCGGGATCACAGAGACAACTGGACTCTAAGGAGTTCTGCTACAACCAGGCTCACAGGAGGGACAGGCTTCAGTCAGAGACAACAAGGGCAGTTAGCCCTAGAGAAAACCAGATGATGAGAGGCAAGCACAAGACCATAAGCAACAAAAACCAATGCTACCTGACAACATCAGAACCCAGTTCCCCCATGACACCAAGCCCTGGATACTCCAACACACCTGAAAATTGAGATTTAGATCTAAAGTAGCATCTGGTGACTATGATAGAAGCGTTTAAGAAGGACAAAAAAACTCACTTAAAAATACAGGAAAACAAAATTAAACATACCAGGGAATTGAGCAAAATTATCCCAGATCTTAAAAAGAAAATAAAAATATTAAAGAAAATGCAAAGGGAGACAATTCTGGAGATGGAAAATCTAGAAAAGAGATCAGGAGTCATTGCCAACAGGATACAAGGAATAGAAGAGAGAATCTCAGGCATAGAAGACATCCAAAAAACAAACAAACAAACAAATAAAAAAAATATAGACACAGCAGTCAAAGAAAATACAAAGAGTAAAACATTCTTTAACTAAAACATTAAAGGAATCCAGGACACAATGAAAACACTGAGCCTAAAAATGATAGGTATAGAAGATACTGAAGATTCCCAACTCAAAAGGCCAGCAAACATCTTCAACAAAATTATAGAAGAAAACATGAAGAAAGAGATACCCATAAACATAAAAGAAACCTACAGAACACCAAACAGATGGGGCCATAAAAGAAATTCCTCCTATCACATAATAATTAAAACATCAAATGCATAGAACAAAGAAAGAATATTGAAAGTAGTAAGGGAAAATGGTAAAGTAATTCATCAGAATTACACAAGACTTCTCAACAGAAACTGTAAAAGCCAGAACATCTTGGGCAGATGTCATACAGACCCTAAGAGAACAAAAATCCCAGACTAGGTTACCCAGTAAAACTCTCAATTACCGTAGATGGAGAAACTAAAACATTCCATGACAAAACCAAATATAAACAATATCCACTAATCTAGCCATACAGAAGATAATAGAATAAAAATTCCAACACAAGGAGAAAACTACACCCAAGCAAAAGCAAAAAACTAATCTTTTCGCAACAAAATTGAAAAAGTAAATTACACAAGCATAATTCTACCTCTAACAGCAAAAATAAGAGGAAGCAACAGTTATTGGTCTTTAATAACTCTCAGTATCAGTGGACTCAATCCATCAATTAAAAACATAGACTAACTGGCTGGATACATAAACAGGACCCAGCATTTTGCTGCATACAGGAAACACACCTCAGTGACAAAGACTGATACTACCTCAAAGTAAAAGGGTGGAAAAAAATCTTTTCCAGGCAAATGATCTCAAGAAACAAGCTGGAGTAGCAATTCTAATATCCAATAAAATAGACTTAAAATGAAAACTTATCAAAAAGATGGGGAATGATACTATGTATTCATCAAATGAAAACTCCATTGAGGAATTCTCAGTTCTGAACATTTATGCCCAAATGGAAGGGCACCCACATTTGGAAAAATTATTACTGAAGCTCAAAGTACACATTGACCCACACTCAATTATAGTAGGTGACTTTAACACCCACTCTCACCAATGGAGAGATCATGGAAACAGAAACTAAACAGAGACACAGTGAAACTAACAGAAGTAATGAAGCAAATGGACTTAACAGATATCTATAGAACATTTCATCCTAATACAAAGAAACATACCTTCTTCCCAGAAACTCAGGGTACTTTCTTCAAAATTGGCCATATTACCAGACACAAAACAAGTCTTAATACAATAATCCCAATGCATTCTAGCAGATCACCATGGACTAAGTCTTGTCTTCTACAACAATAACAACAACAACAACAAAAAACAAAACAAAACAGGAAGTTCACATACACATGGAAGCTTAACAACTCATAGTTTTAAGAGCTTCCATAAAGAAATTGGAGAGCGCATACATTAGCAGATTAACAGATTACCTGAAAGCTCTAGAACAAAAATAATTAAATATACCCAAGAGGAGTAGATGGCAGAAAGTAATCAAACTCAGGGCTGAAACCAACCAAGTAGAAACAAAGAACTATAGAAAAAAAATCAACACAATCAGGAGCTGTTTCTTTGAGAAAATCAACAAGATGGATAAACCCTTAGCCAGACTAACCAGAGGTCATGGAAAGAGTATCCAAATTAACAAAATCAGAAATGAAAGGGGAGACATAACAACAGAAACTGAGGAAATTTAAAAAATCATATCATACCATAAAAGCCTATACTCAATAAAACTGGGAAATTAAGATGAAATGGATGATTTTCTAGACATATATCAGGTACCAAAGTTAAATTAGAATCAGATAAGCCATCTAAACTGTCCCATAACCCCTAAGGAATCAGAAGCAGTCATTAAAAGTCTCCCAACAACAACAACAACAACAAAATCCTTAGGATCAGATGGTTTTAGTACAGAATTCTATCAGACCATCAGTAAGACCTAATACCAATACTTCTTAAATTATTTTAAATAAAATAGCAACAGAAGGAACACTACCAAATACATTTTAAGAAGCTTCATTTATACTTATACCTAAACCACACAATGATCCAACAAAGAAAGAGAACTTCAGATCAATTCCATGAATATTAATGGAAAAAATACTCAATAAAATTCTTGCAATGCAAATTCAAGAACACATCAAAATGATCATTCACCATGGTCAAGTAGGTTTCATTACAAGGACACAGGTGTGGTTCAATTTATAAAAATCCACCAATGTAACTCACTATATAAACAAACTCAAAGAAAAAAAAAAAAACACATGTTATTCTCATTAGATGCTGAGAAAGCCTTTTACAAAATATAACCCTTTATGCTAAGATATTGGAGAGATCAGAAATTCAAGGTCCATACATAAATATAATAAAAGTAGTATGTCACAAACTAATAGGCAACATCAAACTAAATCAAGAGAAATTTGAAAGAATCCCACTAAAATCAGGATAATTTTGAAGGGTGATAACATTTGCAATGTAAATAAATAAAATAACCAATAAAAATGAAAAAAAAAGGATGTGAGTTAAAGTGGCTATTGAGTTATAAAATAGGATTTTACGTACATACACACACAACTGTAGTATAACCAGATATTTGAAGTGAACTAAATGTTTTCCTAATGTGTTATTTTTATTTATGATGTTATTAGAATGTCAGAATGGCTTATGAATTAGACAATATTACCATCACGATTTCACAGTTAAATAAACAGAAGCATCACAAACTTGAGTCATTCGTTACAGCGCCAGTAAATGTTGGCTCCAGGTTGCAAACAAGATAATTTGACACTAAGGTCAGAGCTTGTTTTATTCAAGTCTGTAGTCAGGATGCATAAAATACTGTGAAAGAAATGAAGGAACAAAGAAAGGGAGGGAGGGAGCAAGGGAGCTAGGGAATGAGGGAGGGAGAAAGACAGATGATAGACAGGAAGGAAGGAAGGAAGGAAGGAAGGAAGGAAGGAAGGGAGGGAGGGAGGGAGGGAGGAGAGGAGGGAGGAAGACAGAAAAAAAGAAAGAAAGAGGGAATGAAATGAAGAAAGTAAGGAAAAGAAAAAAAAAGAGAGAAAGAAAAAGAGAGAAAGAAAAGCGCACATGATTTCCATCAGCGTTGAAATCAGGGAGACACAGTTCTGTAAAGAAGAGGTTTTGGTCTCTCCTTTCTTCTCCACTCTCAATGTTAGCGTAGGCATGGGATGAGAAGAGCTACAAAGGGGAGGAGAGCATCATCCCTGCGGTCAGCAGCTCGGCCTCCAATTTTATTATTTTTAAAATATTTTCTCTAAGTATAAAATGTTTAACTCTTATTTTCAAATTATATGAAAAAACTGGGGCCCCTTGTGACTCTCAGTTAAGCATCATTAATCTCAAGTTCTAAGATTTTAAACATTCCAAACTTCAAAATTTCAAAGTGCTAATATGACGCTATACATGGAAAAGTTTTCACCAGACCTCATGTGATGGACCACAGTCAGAAGCTTGTTCATAAAACCATCATACAAAATCAACTTTAGGCTTTACAAAGACAGCATATATGAGGAAAAGTACATCCCATATGTAGACTTAGAAGCATGTGTGTACAAGAACATGAAAATGAAAATCCCAGGATTCTGAAACACTTCTGAAGATTGCAAGCATTTTGGGTGAAGGATACTTACCTTGGAGTTACACTTAACCACTATAAAATCAGCAATATGTTGTTTTCTGCATAATTTCAAGGGCTGTTTACATTTCCCACAACATAGCAGGCTTCCATTTTCTTGTTCTGTTTGGAAGTGCTTAGCAGAACGGGTGTACAAAGAACGCTTCAGGTTTGGGAGGTGCTGGAGGCAGAAGGAGTAAGCTAAGGCTGAAAGAAAACAAAAACAGACATAATATGATAGGACACCAACTGAAGGAAAAGACACCAAACACCAGTGATCTGACCTGTTCCTGTTAGAAAAACAAAATCACGTTGAGCTGTGGGAGACACTTGAAAGGTACAATTTGAATCTTGAACAATGTTTTCCATATGGTGCATATGTCCTTACAGGCTTCCCAGATTGGCAGCCCACTGCACACTGAAATGCACATTTCTGACTTCACTCCATAAACTCTAGAAATGACTTCCCTACACACCTTAAGATTGTACTGGAAGGGGCATAAAAAGCAGAAAATGACCTTTAGTGTATTTTGAATATACAAGAGAAATTTATTAAGAATTATCGTTGATTTGAAGAACAGCAATTTTCAGAGGTATTTTTGGATCACATTATTGAATCGATTGGTAAGTACATTTGCTCACTTGCCAGGGGTACTTTATGGAGCCAACTTTTATGATTTCAATCATATCCAGTGCACAGGAGGTATGTTGCCCGCTTACGTGTATGTTTATCTTGATATTTGAAGTGCTGTGGACTGGAAAAGCCAGTTACATCTTCTGGAATGCACAGGATTTTTATTCAGCTTTCCCCCCCCCCTCCATCAACAGCACAATAATGAAAAGCAACAAAAAAGAATTTTCAGTTAATTCTTTCACTACTATAATAAAGCAATGTGCTTGGAGATCAGGAACAAGTTAGACAAAATTCTGCGCTGTGTTACCAAGTTTCCGATTCTATTAATTAAAAATACAATGAGCTGGCAAAGTGCTCATTGTCACACAGCACCAGATGACTGCACATAGAAAGAGTATCAATGGACAGATTAATCTGCTACCTTAGAAAGAAGTACATGCAGTGTTAATGATCAAAAGTCATTATATAAAATTTTTAAAGAGAAGTATATTATGTATAATTAAGCATTTTACCGATTTATTTTAGGTGATAAATCTCCTAGAGCAGCATTTCTCAAACCTGCCAAGTAGTGGCCCACAAAAAAGACATAGACATTTACATTATAATTCATAACAATAGAAAAATTACAGTTATGAAACAGCTACAAAAATAATTTTATCATTGAGATCACCACGTGAGCAATTGTATCAAAGGGCTGTAGCATTAGAAAGATTGAGACTCACTCTAGCTGTCCCATAGAGCCCAGGACTTGTCTTTCTAGGCATACAATGTAACTGCATGATTACACATCACACACTCACAGGTCAAGAGCGCCACTGAAAACCTCCAGGCTCTCTGTGGCTTTTAAGTGTTTCTTCTGATTCAAAAAAATCCTAAGACAGGATTCCTTTTTGTCCTCATGTGAAATAGTCATCAGTTAGTATCAGAAGATTGCCTATTCCATAAATTCCATGGAATTCTGGAGGACTAAGTAGCTTGGTTGAAGAGCTACTGAAACCCCATTACCTTAAGGCCACACACTGGTTATTTTGGGGATCCTTTCATTACCATGAATGGATGGATGGTTTACTTGGGGAGAATGGCAGCTGAGCCATTCTTCTGTTAACTGTTTGGTGCTGATTCTCTTAATTTCTGAAAGGTATTTTGTATCTTATTACTCTTTTCTTTTGGCGATATTCTGTGGGGAGGGCAAAAAGAAATGATATAAACAAGGTATAAGGACTTAGGAAAATAAATAATACAATTACATTTGACCCCGAAATATATCAAAGCTTATCCCAGTCCTGTCTCATCCTAGCTAATTATTGATATCGGAAGTATTGGGTTCTATAAAGTAGAATAGAATTGAAGTCTCTGGACATTAAAGCCACGATTGAGATCCATACTTGCAGAAATAAGAGTTCCTTTCTTTTTGTAGCTGACAAATCATCCCATAATGAGCACTTTTTATAGCCGGAGAGAAAGAAAATGAAGATGAAAGAAAATCTGTTGATGACTAAGGGAGAAGGGAGGGAAACCGCACTTTTTCAGCAAATACCTTTAACCTTTCTGAAACACACACACACACACACACACACACACACACACACAAACACACGAGGGGGGGAGGGAGGGAAGGAGAGAGAGAGAAAGAGAGAAAGAGAGGAGGGAGGGAGAGAGAGGGAGAGGGAGGGAGGGAGGGAGGGAACAGAACACAATTTAAAGGTCATACTGGCTTGTTTGAATTAGTGTGATTTCCAGAAAACTAAATGACCTCTATGGGGATATATGGATGTCTGCTACCAACCACTTTTACACAATAAACAAAGGACCCCGTAAAATGTGGTTAACATTGGTCACCACTGACCCTGGCCACAGATACTCTCCAGGTGAAGAACTCCCCTTTTCACAGGCTAAAGAATCTCTTGGGACTTCTAAGATATTAAAGCCACAGGATAATTTTATGTTTCACTTTAAAGAATATGTATGTAGATCTCTCAAGCATTCAAACATTTATCTTTTATTGTTTGCTTTATGCATGCAAGGAATGTATTTTGATCAAATCCACCCCATCCCTTCCCTCCAAGTACACATTTATTTAATATGCCATAAAAGTAAATGTCCATTATGTCATCATTTGAGGCTTTCCTATCTTAAAAAAAAAAGTTTAGTTATGAGATTTTTTTCTCTGAAGCCAAAATAGAATTTGGGACTTTAACTGCAACTGTCAGCTTGTTCCCCAGGATTGTGACAGAAATGGCTGTAACCATCATGCTGTTATTGAAAGTTAACTCTAACCTCTTAGGCTGACAACACATACAGCCCCATATTGCTACAATCAGCAGCCAAGAAGACTGTTGGAAGAGGAACTTCGATCCACTTCCAATGGAAAACGAAGGACAGCAGCAGTGCCGTTACGGGCGACATTTGATGTCAAGGACACAAATATAAACTTGGAGACACTGGGCATCACTATACATGCGGCGAGGCAACCGGTGTTGCCTGCCATAATGTTGTGGCAGCCACACCATAAACCCGCCTGATCTGAAACAGCTGTCGCTCTCTTTGTGTTTAGAACCACCAGTGTTCTTTTGGCTCCAGGGAACCACCCTGGAGTCTCACAGGAAATGGGGGCTTGCTTGTTTATTTACTTTTTATTTCATTTATTTTTTGAGATTATGATTTCACAGTGTCCACCTTTCCTTTCTTCTCTCCAAACCCTTCCATATGCCCCTTTTTGCTCACTCTCAATTTTTTTTGTTGTTACATACTATATGCATATGTATATGATGTGTATGTCTATATTTCTCAACACATAAATACAACCTGCTCAGTCTATATAATCCCATTTGTACGATTGTTTTCAGGGCTACCCATATGATAGAGTATGATATTGTATCGTGCACTCTAGGAAAGACCATTTCTCCAGTTCTTTGGTTGTCTATGGTTCTTAGTGTAGGGTTGAGGTCTCCTGAGCTCCTCTGTCTGCTTTAGCATGTTTATTGCTTTTGTTCAGTTTACATTGGTGAGACTTTATGAATGTAGTTTGGCATTATTAGCAGACACAGTCTCACACCGAACACCCCATTCCTCTGGGTCTTGTACCATTTCTATCATCTTTCTCACAATGATCTTTAGTCTTGAGTGATTTTTTTTTAGATGCTCCCATTAATATTGAATGCCACTAGTCTGCATTTTGATTGATTTTGGTATCTTTAATAATCTCTGCTGCAAGGACAGTCTCTTTGATGAAGAGTGATGACTACATTCATCTGTGAGAATAAAAAACAAATATTTAGAATGTAGTTAGGGATTGTGGTAGTTTGGTAAAGTGGTCTTTGTAGGTTTCTCCTTTAAGGTCCATGACTTCACCAGCCTTGGGTAGTTGGCTAGATTTTCAGTTGTTGAGCAGGTCTTTAGTTCAATTAGAGAACGGTTAGATATACTCCTGAGGTCCGTGTGTCACTGTGAAACCATTATGGTTAGCATGCATTGTTGAGGCCGTGGGCAGCATAGCTGGGCAGGACTATTGGCAGCTTCCCTCCTTTGGAAGCTTGCATGGTACTTTCTGGTACAGTAAGTACTAATCATCAGGGAGACGGTATTGAGGTAGTTCGAGCTCAGGGTCCTCTGGCCCCGTGTCTGAAGTACACAGTATGATCAGCAATAGGGAATTACCTTCCATCTCTGGGGGAAACAAGAGCAAGAGCCTGCAATGTTTTGGGAACTCTCTTAGACAGAGTTCTTTTTTATTAGAAAGTATGTTGAATTCTAGAATTTATATACTTAAAATTGAGTTTTCCTCAGATGCTCTTCTAGAAGCAAATATTCTTAGTCACGCTCTGCTCATCGTTTTAAATCCTCCATCACGAGCTAAATCATCCCATGTATCTGCTTGGATGCCAGTCTACTCTTAAACAATATTAACGGTGCAGAATAGGAGAGCTGTGTGTCTGTATTGTCCCAGCCATTACCACCCCTGCTTTCTCTGTGATGTGGCTGGGTGCCCAGGGAATGAATTCACCAGCTACTGCCCGGTGGAAGGAGAGAATCAAACGCTGGCACTTGGCAGCAGCCTCCCCTCCTGCAGCTGTTGAATGCTAAATTAATTATTTCTGATGTGTTTCTTCAGCTGTGCGAGACAGGGCTGGCCTAGCCCAGCAAGAGCCTTTCTAGTCCTCGACACTGCACTTGAATGTCAGAGCTAGAATAAAGGGACAAAGCGAAGTGACTTTTTCCCAGGGCAGAACTTGACGCTGAAAGGCACTCGGCATATTTCCTGCTGTTCGTGCGCATGAGGGCATATGGAGAGATTGTGAGCCTTACGTGGCAGCTTTTGAAGCCTAATAGATTTTGCACAGGAGTATGAGGTGAGCAAACGGAGCCTTCGAGGAAAAGGCGCACTATTCAGACGGAAGCACAGCAAAGCCTCTGTGAGGCTGAGCGGTAATGGACGGGCTCCGTGGGAGACGGTGCAGTAAAAGACGGAAGTGACTTTTCTGCCTTCCGCTAAGAGAAACAATCCATCTGCGACTCTCTAACTTGGCGTTAGATGCCCTGTGTAGTTAGTGCTGTACACTTGGTGGGCGTGTCCTCTAAGCACAGCAGAGGCAGAGGCAGAGAAGGCTCACAGAAAGCACCTACAACGGCAACGTTCCCCTTAGTCCTGAGTGACCCGACTGTGTGGCCACAGACAACATGGCCTCTCCGTGTCTGATGTGGGTCCTAATCATGTAAATGTATAGATGGCTGACCCTGCATATATCCTACAACTTTAGAACGAACCTCCTGCAATGTCATCATTGTATGCGTAACAACCATATGCACCGTAATGTAACAGACGTATGCAGCCTCAGGCTCACACATTCCACACTGAAGTCTACTTATTAGAGGGAAGCAAATCCCACACTGAGCCTTTTCCCGCAGTGTTCTTAGATCGAAAACAAACAGAAATATGACCTCCTATTTCCGGTTTATGGGTTCTTTCTAGAAGACATGTGACTGAGTGTGGACAGAAGTTCCTGGTAATTGAGGGGCTTTGCTTTTCCTGATAAGCCTTAGAAAATGAAAGAATCCCTGACTGTGTATTGCTGTGTGAACAGACCAGTCTATGCGCTTTGCTCTTCTCATTCCTAGAAAGGTACAGTTATTAAAAACCAGTCTTTGTTGAAAATTAAAAAAAAAAAAAAAAATGTCCCCATTTCCCTCAGAAACTAGCTGGAAGCCGTTCCTCTTTGCTCCTTCTTCAGCATGATTTTTACTGCTCACAAAGGAAGACCTTCATTCATTATTCTCCCGGGCTCCCTGATGATTGCCTTTGTAGTCCAAACAACTAATTCATTAACATTTCATCCTTCCCTGCTAGTTGCTCTGTTGTGAAATACGAATACTAATTTCACTTAATTTTCAGTCCCTTAAAATAGTTCCATGGTCAGATATGGTGGCGTGCACATGGTGTATACATGGTAAAAGCACATGGGATTCTGAGGATACATATGGTGGCGTGCAAATGGTGTCTACATGGTAAGAACACATGGGAGACAGAGGCAGGAGAATAGTCAAATTGTGAAGACAGGTTTGTCTGAAAAGCAAGTTCTGAGGCAGTTGGAGATAAATAAACATTCTTTTATTAGAAAGGAGGAAAAAAAAGGAGGAGGAGGAGGAAGAGAAGGAGAAGGAGGGGAAACAGAAGAAAAGGAAAGGAAGGGTGGATCCAGATAAAATTTCAAAGAAGTATCACCTTCAAGATAAAGCCTTTCTCCCTACCGTACATGCAGTTAGAGGGTCTCTGTATTAGGGCACATATTGTACTGTGTATTTCAGCTTTCTCTCTTTAAAAGAAATTCTTCAACATTCATTTTTTAAGAGTAATCTGTAGAACAAATGAGGGGGAAATCAGCAATGCCTGTCGTTTATACCAGTGTCTTTCCTGATAATAAAGGTTACCTCAGAGAAATTACCTTAATGTACTGCAACTTCAGCATCATGTGGTAAGGGCCTACGATTTCTGGAAGAGAAACCCTGTGCTATGGGAAGATTGATCAGGTCTTCCAAGCCGTGATACATTTAATTCACCACATACTAGAAAGAAAATTTAATGTGAGCTACATAAGTAATTTACAGAATATATTGCTGTCCTTGGCCATACAATACACTAGATAAAGGGCATCTCAACCTGTGAGCAGGGTATTAGTGACATGTATGTAGTTTGGTCTTCAAATCTAGTTCATATTTTCTACTTACAGCACATAGTTAATTCAGTTATGTTAAGGTTCATTAGTGACATGTGACTAATCCTACACTACTGACCAATACAGGCTTGATCCATTTGTTTAGAACTGGGACATGCAATCAGACTTGAGCTATCAGAGGGAGCTGATACAGTCCCAAACTACAAGTATCACCTTACTTTTTATTTCCACAACTTTTTCTTAAAAGATATATTTAGCAAGGAATTCCTTAGATGCACAGAGCCATGTAATGATCTATCCTTTTATATTTGAATTTATTCTAATACAGTTCATTTTAAAAGCAGATACACATTGATAGAAAAATCCTGACAGTGTATAATTTCATACATTCTGTGCCTGGTTAATACATTAATATAATATATTAGTCACAATAATAAACCATTCCTGATACATTATTATTAAATAATCTTTATGCTTATTTCACATTAAGCTACGTTTTTTCTTTCTTCATGGCCCTTTTCTGTCTCAGGATCCCATTCAAGACACACCACATCTAGTCTTAGGGCCCTTGCTCTCTTGTTGCTTGGTACAACATTTACTATTCTTCTGTTTCTAATAACCTTGGCAAGCTGACGTTTTTGTAGCATTCTTAGTTACGGTTGTTTATTTATGTTGTTGGGGTTATTCATGGGGCTTTGGGGTTGAGAAGGGAGCGCGCAGACAGGATCCCCCATTTGTGACACATGGTAGCAGTAGTGGGTACTCTCTGTGAGGTAACCCTTCCAGCCTAGTCCTGCTAATATTTGTCAGGTTTACAAATTCTAAAACTGCTCCTCTCTTTGCTTTATTTTTTGGAAGGGAGTTTCTATACACAGGGCAAAGTCCTTGAGGGCAGGGTAGCTACATACACTACTTATGTATGAAAAGGAAGTTTTTTTATAGTTTATTGTTATTTTATTTTTAATGGAAACCACTTTTTCATAAAACATATTCTGATCACAGTTTCTCCTCCCTAATCTACCTTGTGTGCACCCCACCCCCAGTTCCTATAGTTACAGCTCCACATGTTTTTTCTGTCATTAGAAAATAAACATACATGTAAAATGAGCAAACACACCAGAACAAAAAGAAAATAAAGAAAAACAACGAGGAACAAATGCACAAAGAAAAACCACAAATGCACATGTACATCAAAACACAAAATCAGAAATCATACTCTATAAGCAAAGGACCAGTGAGGTAAGAAAAATAGCCAAGAAAATCCTTATAGAGAAAAAAAAATACCATTGAGCTTTTTTATGCTGGCCATTTACTGCCTGACATGGGGCCGTGGGGCCCGTCATAAGTGTGATTTGTGTGCCCAGTGAAATGCCACTGGAGAAGGCTGTTTTCTTCTGTGAGCAGTTGACACTTGGAGATTATGTCTGGGTTAAGGATGGAGGTTTATGTCCACTTGCCCTCTCGGTGTTCAGATTCCATCTGTCCTGGACCCGTGCAGTGCAGATCCTGTGCATACAAATACAGTCGTTGTGAGGTCATAAGTGCATCTGCTCTGTCCCATCTGGGAAACACTGTTTTCTTGGTGTCCTTCATCCCCTTTGGCTCTTTCAATCTTTCTGCCTCCCCGAGGGGAGTGGGTGGCTGAAGACATCCCATTATGATTGCATTTTTCACTCTTATTACATTACTCAGTTGTGGGTCTCTGAATTATTTCTCATCTATCTTCTGAAGGAGGAAGCATCCTTCATCTGTGACACACTGATCTAAGGATATTACAGAGTGTCGCTTTTTTGATATGTCCCATTCAGAACAACAGTATTTGGTTTTCTCTAGGTCCTTGGTCTCTATAGTCTCAAGTTCTTGACCATCTGAGCAGAATCAGGCATGAGTTCTGTTTTATGGAAGCCTTCAATCTGTTTAGATGGTTGGTTACTCCCACAACTTTTGTGCCACCATTTCATCAGCATATTAAGCATGTAGGTCACCATTGTAGATGGAAGAATTGTCATAGAGTTGGTGATTGCTTTTCTCTCTGTAGTGTGTTGTGTACCTTCTAGTACCATGAACACTAGGCAGTAAGGGTAAAGGTTCTAGTTAAGCATCAGTGTGACTTCTTGATGCATATATGTCAATGATATAGGTATAGATATAGATATATATAGATATAGATAGATACACACACACACACACACACACACACACACACACACACACACACACAGAGAGAGAGAGAGAGAGAGAGAGAGAGAGAGAGAGAGTTGTACTTGTTGTTGCTTCCCTGTTGGCCATTGGCCATGCAATTTGCTTGTTTTCTCTTTGACATCTCTCTGTCACTGAGGTTCTTCCAGGCAACTTTTGCTTTATTCTTGATAACACCTTTGTTTTCTGGGATTGTAAGTTCCTCCAGGCTCATTTTTGTATGATTCCTGGCCTGAAATGGAAGTCAGAAGTGATAGCTTCTTTTATTCTTTTATTTATGATGAATAGTTTGTGTGCTTGTTTGTGTGTGTGTGTTTGTGTGTATGTGTGTGTGCGTGTATGTTGTGTAAAAACTAAGAAAACCAAGATTTGGGCACTATTCTTTTTTGATGCTTCATAAATTCTTGAAGAAAACTGAAAAATATGTATTATCTTGCATATCTTCCCCATGAGAGACTTTCCTGTAGTTTAAGAAAAGTAAATCTCTAGCAACATTATTATCATCATAATAATTCAGGCAAATTAAAAAGAAGCTGTACCCATCATCAAACTAAGTCTTCCTTTAATCGTTTTTCTTCTGTTAGTCAAGTATGAAAGAGAACAAGACAATAGAATGTAGGATATTATGTTATACTATATTATTATTATTATATGATGCTTGAAAAAGATACGATACCCACTTAAAATAGAAAATATATTGGCTCAGAATAAGATGGAAGAGTATCTCTGTTGCTGGCAAAGGTTACACGAGAGTGCGTGTCTTCAGTACATTACAAGGTCTTTAAGGGCGATATTTCAAGACTTTCCATAAGTATACCGTCTCATACCCACCATGCAAATGGTTCTTAATTTATCGGTGTGAGTTGCAATTAATTTCCAAATGTCATTGCTAAACATTGCTATAAGCATTCAGCCTGAGGATATTCCAGAAAGTGAGTACTACAGAAAATTGATCTGCTTTGATCAGAGGCTTATGTGGAATGACGCATATTCCAGTCTGCTCAATGGCAAATCATTTCAAAGGCTCCTCTCTTGCCTCAGCCACACAAAGTCTCTAAGAAAGACTTCTTTTGTCAAAGAAAGCGAGGTTATTATTGCTCAAGACAAAGCTAGACTAAGCCAAGCAAGGATTTCACTTAAAAGTTCCACTGTAATTGATCTTAGAACAGTGAAAGAGACATTCTTTCCAAGTATGGACATCCTAATATAAAACAGTTCTGGTGCATGTTTGATTCCTCTGCTGCTAATTCAGTAGAGCAGTGACCTCATTGGATCCTGGCTCCTGCTTAGGTCCTGTCATTCCCTTCCCCTGGCTACCCAGCATACCCTGCAGCCTGTCTTCTGTACGGCTGCAGCTATTTCTATGTCTTGGCCATGCTGTTGGCACTCAGGTCTTAAGCATCACCTTTCAAATATCCTCACTTACTGGAGTTTTTGTCTGGTTTGATCGGAGGAAGAATAAACCACAAACCTATAGTATGGTCCATAGTCTTTGATTTAGGCTGATACCTCTTTTGACTTTTGTTGAATCTTTGGAACACAATCTAGAAAAGAATCTGAATTGCTCAATTGCACATGCTTAAAGTCCTATGTTAGGCTTGTATATGGGATTTCAACACGATAATCTTACCAAATAAAAGGAACGAGAAAGTACAGCCTGGATGTTCAATTATTCATATTTGGTTAAACATATTGAAATTACTATGAATACACCATTTACCACAGTGTCATTATTATAAAGTTTTATTAACACCGTGGATTTTTGACAAAAATATTGGAGAATACAACTTCAGTCATTAATCCAAGCATTTCCATGGCCTAGAATTTACTTTTTTGCTAAGGTTGCTGTTTCTCATTAGTAGATCAGTTTGTGGAAAGTAATCCATTATACTGAGTAAAATATATCTCAACATCTACTAGAATCAGATAATAAAGATTTCAATAAGTATAAAATATATAAATACCAAATTTATCACATACTATATGAAAATGTATCATGTTGGGCTGGGGAGATGGCTCAATGGTTAGAGCACTGACTGCTCTTCCAGAGGTCCTGAGTTCAATTCCCTGCAACCACATCGTGGCTCACAACCATGTGTATTGGGAACCGATGCCCTCTGCTGGTGTGTCTGAAGACAGCTTCAATGTAATTACATAAAATAAATAAATCTTTAAAAAAGAGAAAATAAAATAAAACCTATCATATCTGTATTTTCTCACAAGTTATTGGGATAGCTGAATATAAGAATAAGACAACAAAGATCAGATGAGCAGATTTCTGAGATTTTCTAAATTTAATATTAAACCACAAACCATTCTTCGTTCAATCTTAATTGCATGTAGCATTGCAAACAAGTGGCTAAACTGAGAACTAGAGAACAGAAACAAATGTGGAGCCAGGTCTCACTAACAAAGGCAGACAGAAATGAGAAAAATGAAAGGGGGTTGATGCATGTTAATCATCTTTGCTATCACGACATGCGTGCTCTTCAAGACTGAAAGTATGGCACATCAGTTTCATGTCAGAGTTCTCACCTACGCAAAGACAAATCGTCTGAACGAACTTCAGGAAAAGGTACCCGTTCCAAGTTCAACATACAAGCAAAAAATAAGCTAGTTTGGAAGTGGATCCTAAATGATAACCTGACAAGTGTTCCAGGCTTCCTTTCAAAGCATGACTCGGGGTCATGCTTGTAGCCAGATTGGATATGCTCAGCTTCCAACCTCTGTTTCAGAGGCTGTTTTAAAGGTAGTGATCAAAGTAGGCAGGATCAGGGAAGAACCAGACTTAAGTTTATAAATGTGGACTAGGAAAGTGGCTAGGACTCCCATGCCCACTGTCCACTTGTTTGAAGTCCCTTGAGGCTGTGTGGCGTATCATAGGCTGCAAAGAGATCTAGATTGTTTAAAACCCATTTATTATATACACGACTTTTCAATGAAATTATTAAAGTACAAATATTCAAAGTAATCTTAGCCTAAACAAATAATTGTGTAAGTAAGTTTTTTGTGAAGAATATTCATAATACACAATAAAATCCCTACCTTGAATATTTAGCCAATGTTAAGTTATGTCTTGGTAATTTTATACAGCACTTTACTTCCTAGAATATTATGAAAACAACACTTGGAGTTGAAAGATAGTAGGCATTCTGATGTTAAGTGCATTCTCTGTATAAAATCACTGACTCAAGGTAAAATTTGCTACTTTACATTTTAGAATAAAAATAAAATTAACTCTTGCTACATAATGCCTCAGAACTTCTATAATGATCTCCGTGTCTCTCCTTTTCTTCCCCTCTTTCTTTTTCTTTCAGCAATGAAGAAGAAGTGTGTGAAGCTCATTTCAAGCTGTACAACAGATCAGATGATTTCAAGCCATACACTGGGGTCAGTTTGACACTTGGCCTATAGTTGCTGCTTAAGCGTTCTCTTTCAAGACAAATGTATTCTTTTCTCATGTGAGAAGCCATGATGGTTAGCCAGAATTTAACTCTCAAAAATACTTTAACTAGATTTGACCAAATTTAGCTAAAAACAATACTATCATCTGTGGAAGATAATAGAATTTAAAAACCCTTCATCATACCCACCTACTTTGCAGAACAACTTCTTTTTCTCCTTTCAAAGAAACCTCCCACGAAGCTTGTCCTGAGCCCCTGGTGTGACTGAAGCAAGTCATTGACCCCAGGGACTGGCACTGGAGGGGAAACCCCTGAAAGGTCACAGGTTCAGCCACCCCCACAAACACAGCCCCTTCTGTGTTATGTCATCTTTTTTGCTCCCCCACGGAAGGAGACATTCAAATTGCAACACAGAGAAACTGCCATTTGACCTCTTGAGAATCGGTGGTTGAGAGAAGGTTCTGAGCGCCTGGTTCACCCCAGAAAATTATTATGAATGATGTGGTTGAGTCTTGCAGCACTCAGTAAAAATATAAATAAATAAACAACCCCCATGTTGACACACGACTTGGATCTAACATAGAAGGCTTTACATTAATGGGATGAAATATGGATTCCTAAGAAATGTCGCTTGCCTTGTTTTCTTTAGCAAGGAAAGTCAACTTTTATTTTTATGTTAGACTGAATCCCAAGTGGATGAACCCTGTGGCACCTCAAATCCAAAACATTCGAAAATTGCTTTCCATTTTGCAGGAACAAACAAAAAAATGATGTATGAACCTAGAATTCCTTCTACATCCTTTCCTCCTTTCGCTGGCTGCTGAATGACCGACCTGGAGCTCTTTACGTGGTGGTCTGATGACTCATCTCATTTATAATACGAGAGGATAGCAAAGAGACTTGGACTCGGGTGCTTAGATATACAGACAATTAAAAGCCTGGTGGGTGGGCTCTTAGCCTATAAGGCTGGGATGCTAATCTGGCAGATAACCCTGGATTTGTTCTGAGCTGTCTGCTAGTGTTTTAGAAATGGAGTACACAGAGAGTAACAAGACAGAACATCTCATGGCCTGGAGATGTCAAGGGTTCTATACTCCTCGAAGCCTTTGAAAACTGTTTTCTTTTTTAAAAAATTCAGCTGTATGGCTGCGAGAACAACTCGGGGGTTAGTTTTTGCTGACCATGAATGGGGCTTTGGGTTCCATCTGGAGTTTCAAAAACAATAGTAAGAAAAGAATTCAGATATAAAATTGAATCGGAAAAAGAATCTTAGATTAACAAACTTGATCACAGTGAGGAAATTGTGGCAGATATTAGACGAGAATACTCAACATCTAGTTTTTTAAGCCAGCTTCCCTGTTCTCTCCCTCTCTCCCTCTCCTTCTCCCTCTCCCTCTCCCTCTCCCTCCCCCTCCCTCCCTCTCTCTCTCTCTCTCTCTCTCTCTCTCTCTCTCTCTCTGTCTCTGTCTCTGTCTCTATCTCTATCTCTATCTATCTCTTTCTCTCCCTCCCTCCCCTACTCTCTCTCCTTCCCCCTCTCACTTTCCCCACTTGCCCTCCCTCCCATCCCCTTACCCCATCTGCTAATATTGTAGGTATCACTAACAGTCTGGCCAAAGATCGAATACACCTTGTCTTTAACGCATCTTCTTTACCACTGTAACCACATTAGTAGAAGGCACCATATCTTCACCATAGGATATGAAGTGGTCTTCCTGCATTAGTCACTGCTTCTCTCTTTTTTAAATTTTTTTTTCTTTTTCTTTAATTGAACAACCTTATTTTAAAAAAAAAGACAAATGTACAGATTTTAAAAGCATTTTTGCATAACAGTATATGAATACATTATTGACAGTACTTGATTTTTTTTAAAGGTTTGATACTGTACATAAAAATCTTACTAGTTATGATGGGCATAAAGTACATGTAAAACAAAATGTAACCTGGAAATAGTCAGAGTTTTCTTGGTGTGTAAAGATTAAGCCTAACGATTTTTCTTTCCATTTTAAATTCTTGGCCTTTTCTTTTCTTGAACTTCATATAGTCTGTAAGTTGTTTCTGGGGTGTTCAGAGCTTTCTGGGGTGAATATCCAATTATCAGTGACTGCATATTATGTCTGTTCTTTTGTGACTGGGTTACCTCAATTCTTAAGAATTTCATAACATCATTGTTTCTGATAGCTGAGTAGTACTCCATTGTGTAAATATACCACAATTTTTGTATCCATTCATCTACTGAAGGACATCTGGGTTCTTTCAAGCTTCTGGCTATTATAAATAGAGCTGCTATGAACATTGTGGTGGATGTGTCTTTGCTGTATGTTGGAGCATCTCTGGGGTACATGTGCAGAAGTGGAATAACTGGGTCTTCAGGTAGTACTATGTCCAATTTTCTGAAAAACCACCAGACTGATTTCCAGAGTGTTTGTACCAGTTTACAACCCCACCAACAGTGGAGGAGTGTTCCTCTTTCTCTACATCCTCACCAGCATCTGCTGTCATCTGAATTTCTGATCTTAGCCATTCTGACTGTGAGGTGGAATCTCAGGGTTGTTTTGACTTGCATTTCCCTGATGGCTAATGATGTTGAGCACTTCCTTAGATGCTTCTCAGCCATTCAAGAGACCTCAATTGAGAACTTTTGGTTTAACTCTGTACCCCATTTTTTAATAGGGGTGTTTAATTCTCTTGTGTCTAACTTATTGAGTTCTTTGTATACCTTGGGTATTAGGCCTCTATCTGATGTGGGGTTGGTAAAGATCTTTTCCCACTCTGTTGGCTGCATTTTGTTTTCTTCACAGTGTCCTTAGCCTTACAGAAACTTTGCAATCTCATGAAGTCCCATTTGTCGATATTTGACCTTAGAGCATGAGCCACTGGTGTTTTGTTCAGGAAATTTTCTCCTGTGCCTATGTGTTCTAAGGTTTTCCCTACTTTCTCTTCTAATAGTTTCAGTGTACCTGGTTTAATGTGAAGATCTTTGATCCACTTGCACTTGAGCTTTGTACAAGGAGATAAGAAAGGGTCTATTTTCATTCTTTTGCATGCTTACTGCCAGTTGAACCAACACCATTTGTTGAAGAGGTTGTCCCTTTTCCATTGAATGTTTACAGCTCCTTTGTCAAAAATCAAGTAACCATATATGTGAGGGATTCATTTCGGGGACTTCAATTCTATTCCATTGATCCAAGTGCCTATCTCAGTACTAGTACAATGTAGTTGTTAACACAATTGCTTTGTGATTTAGATTGAGGTCAGGGATGGTGATTCCTGTAGATGTTTTCTTGTAGTTGAGGATGGATATCGCTATTCTAGGTCTTTTGTTATTCCAGATGAAATTGCACATTGCTCTTTGCAACTCTATGAAGAATTGGGTTGGAATTTTGATGGGGATTGCATTGAATCTCTAGATTGCTTTTGGTAAGATGGCCATTTTGACAATATTGATCCTTCCAATCCATGAGTATGGAAGATCTTTCCATTTTCTGAGATCTCCCTCGATTTGCTTCTTTAGAGATTTGAAGTTCTTGTCATACAGGTCCTTCACTTGCTTAGTTAGAGTCATACCAAGGTAATTCATATTGTTTGTGACTATTGTGAAGGGTATCTTTTCCCTAATTTATTTCTGTGTATGTTTGTACTTTGAGTAGAAGAAGGCTACTGATTTGTTTGAGTTAATTTTATATCCAGCCAGTTTGCTAAACTTGTTTATTAGCTGTAGAAGTTCTTTGGTGGAATTTTTGGGGTCACTTACATATACTATCATGTCATGTGCAAACAGTGATGTTTTTACTTCTTCCTTTCAAATTTGTATCCCTTTGATTTCCTTTTGCTGTCTAATTGCTCTGGCCAGGACTTCCAGTACTATGTTGAATAGGTAGGGGGAGAGTGGGCAGCCTTCTCTTGTCCCTGATTTTAGTGGGATTGCTTCTAGTTTCTCACGTTTGATGTTAGCTATTGTTTTGCTGTATATTGCTTTTATTGTGTTTAGGTTTGGGCCTTGGATTCCTGTTCTTTCCAAGAATTTTAACATGAAGGGGTGTTGAATTTTGTCAAATGCTTTCTCAACATCTAGTGAGATAACCATGTGGCTTTTCTTTGACTTTGTTTACATGGTGGATTATGTTGATGTATTTCTGTACATTAAACCATCCCTGCATCCCAGGGCTGAAGCCGACTTGATCATGGTCAATGATCATTTTGATGTGTTTTTGGATTCGGTTTGCAAGGATATTGTTGAATATTTTTGCATCAATGTTCATAAGTGAGATTGGTCTGAAGTTCTCTTTCCTTGTAGGGTCTTTGTGTGGTTTAGGTACGAGGGTTATTGTGGCCTGGAGAAATGAGTTAGGTAGTGTTCCATCAGATCCTATTTTGTGGAATCATTTGGAGAGTATTGGTATTATGTCGTCAATAAATGTCTGATAAAATTCTGCACTGAACCCATCTGGACATGGGCTTTTTTTGGTTCGGAGGCTTTTGATGACTTCTTCTATTTCTTTAGGTGTTATGGGATTATTTAGATGGTTTACATGATCCCGGTTTAACTTTAGTATCTGGTATCTGTCTAGGAATTCATCCATTTCCTCCAGATTTTCCAGCTTTGTTGAGTATAGGCTTTTGTAGTAGGATCTGATGATTTCTTGAATTTCCTCAGTTTCAGTTGTTATGTCTCCACTTTCCTTTCTGATTTTGTTAATTTGGATACTCTCTCTTTGCCCTCTAGTTAGTCTGGCTAAGGGTTTATCAATATTGTTAATTCTCCTAAAGAACCAGCTCTTGGTTTTGTTGATTCTTTGAATGGTACTTTTTGTTTCTGTTTGGTCAATTTCTGCTCTGAGTTTGATTATTTCCTGCTGTCTAATACTTTTGGGTGTATCTGCTTCCTTTTGTTCTAGAGATTTCAACTGTGCTGTCCATTTGCTTGCGTATGCTCTCTCCAGTTTCTTTTTGGAAGCACTCAGAGATATTAGTTTTTCTCTCCATACTGCTTTCATTGCATTCCATAGGTTTGGGTATGTTGTGTTTTCATTTTCATTAAATTCTAGAATATCCTTAATTTTTTCTTTATTTCTTCTTTGACCATGCTATCGTTTAATAGAGCATTGTTTAGTTTCCATGTCTATACAGGCTTTTTGTTGTCTTTGTTGTTATTAAAGACCAACCTTAGACCATGGTGATCTGATAGGATGCATGGGAGTATTTCAATCTTCTTATATCTATTGAGACTTGTTTTGTGACCGATTATATGGTCAGTTTTGGAGAAGGTGCCGTGAGGTGCTGAGAAGAAGGTATATTCTTTTGTTTTAGGATTATATGTTCTGTAGATGTCTATTAATTCCTCCCTGCATCCCTGGATCTCCTCTATTCCCAGTGGCAGATGGCCTGAGTGTTTGGTCCGCACACACTGGTCCTCAGGGCGGAAACCGAGTCCCTATGGCAGAATTCCTGCTCCCCTGAACCAATTGTGGGCAGGGGGGCGCTTTCTGCATGCTCCACCCAGACCTCTCTGCACCCCAGAGACACTCACAGTGCAGTGTCTCACCAGGCCTGTGTCTCTGATCTCTGCTGTCTCTTTTTTAATTTTTATTTTATATTTTATGTGCATAGTTGTTTTGCTTTCATGTATGTCTGTGTGAGAATTTTTTTACCTCTAGAACTGGAGTTAACAGAATTGTAAGCTGCATTGTGGCTGCTGGGAATTGAACCCTGGTTCTCTGGAAGAGCATTATCTCATGCTTTCTACAGACTTCCTTATCACTCTATCTTCTGCCTTTAAAAAACTCTTTAGAAAATGCATATCTGACTCTGTAGTACCTTGAGGTCAAGTTCAAGTTTTACTTTGTCAATATATTTGGATTTATCCTCATGTCATATAAGCCACAGATTAAAAAGGGGCACAGCTCATCCTGATTGCTCTTCTTTGCCCTGTGTTTATGTGATTCCTTTCCATTATTTGATGGCTTCAAATCATTCCTTCCCTCTAGAAAACTTCTCTCCTCACCCCTGCTCCTACCCATGGCACTTCCTGTCACTCTCATCAGAAGATGTTGTCCACAGACATGTGCACAGGTACAGTGCCTGAGCATCAGTTGATCTGTTGCATGCTTTTCCTTCGAGGTAGTGACTTCCTCAGTCACTGTGAAACACATAGAAAGTATTTGTTGAATGAATGTGTGGAAAGTGAACTTCTTCAGGGGTTTATTTAGTTATATTTTGATCACTTTTATTTCTGATTTCTGCTTTTTATTAGGTTTTACTGACTAAGAAAACTTTGTCAGACATTTGCTTGACAATAAAGAAAGGATAAAAAAAAAAAAAAAAAAAAAACTTGTACCAAGGGCAATGAAAAAACAAAAACATCACTGAAACAAAATGAAAATATGGGCCAAGCACATGACTATAGGAGTGAAGTGGGAGGCTGAGGGATTCTGCTTGACCTGAATATTTCCTCAGTTTTCCCTGACAGTTACTCCCCACTCCTACTGCCTCGATTTTTGACCTTCCACTACCAACAATCCTGAGGAACTTATTCAGACCCTGTGCTACTCAAATGTCTCACTTGTTAAATAGAACAGGAATGTACATTCTGGCCATAAGTTTGTTGTGATTGCCCAAAATAAGAGACATGGCACAGCATTTGCCAGGTCATGGCATTTCTGTGAATGAGGGTAGAGAAAAAAATCTCTTGTTTTATTGTGAGTATCATTTATTGACTCATATGATTCATCAGGAAATCTGATTACAAACAAACTCATCACTGAAACACCTTTTAAAAATTATTAATTAAAAGTAAAACAAGTCGACACATGTATGCAGTCCATAGGTGTGAGTCTTACCCACAACCTCATTATCACCCCAGACATCAGCCCTCCTGGCAAAAGTCTCTTACTTTTATGAATGATCATTTTTTGTGAGCCACCACAATTAACCAAGACTGTCAGTGTTATTGGTATTAGGGCTTCTCTTAAAATTTGAAAAATTATTTCATAAGTTTTTACCTTTATATAATGTTTTTAGTCATCTTTAAAGCCCCCATTTTCCTCTCTTGCCTTGTTCCTCTCCCATTAGAGACTTCCTTCTCCACAAGTCCTCTTTCTGCTTTTATGTGTTTTCATGTGGGGCCTATAGAGAATAATTATTATCTTCTCCTCATGTCAATGGGGAATTGTTTACTGGAATTAAGGTAACTCATCATAAGTTATACCCTGAAGAAAATGATATAGCCACACAACTATATATTATAAATTGTCTCTCAGAGAATAATTGGGAATCATGGACCCATATCCCATTTACAAAATAATAATAATAATAATAATAATAATAATAATAATAATAATAATAATAATAATAACAATGGTCTGAATCTTGTGGAAACCTTGCTCAAGGGTAAGCACAGCTAAAGGGAGCTCATGAATAAAATGGGCATCCCAAGTCCAGAAGAGATCTATCTTTTGTATATCTCCACAATCTATGATTCTCCAAATCATCCACTAATGGCTCCATTTGGAGTTGAGTTGTGTGCAGGGTGAAGGATAATGATATAGCATCATTCTTTTACATGTACATATCTAGTTTCTTCAGCTAGGTGTCAAGTATTGTATTGTAGGGGAATGGGGACCTTGATCCCCTTTATCTTGTTTCTAATCTTAAAATAATGCTTTAAGGTTTTCTCCCTTTAGCATCATGATGGGTATAAATTTGTCACACAGCCGTTATTGAGTTAAAGTGTGTTCTTTCCATCCCTAGTTTCTCCAGGGATTTTCCCTTAAGGAATATTGGATTTGGTCAAAGAGCTTTGCTGTATCTATTGAGATAGTTACACCATTTTTGCCCTTGAAACCATTCCTATAAGGAATTGCAGGTATTGATCTTTATGTGGGAATTATTTCATAGCCATAATGATACAAGATTTATTATGGTGAATGACCTTTTGATGTATTCTTGAGTTCAGTTTGCATGTTGCTTATGTAGAATAGTTTTATCTGTGTTCATCAGAAAGATTGATATATTACTTTATTTTTCTCATGCTTGTTTGTCTGGATTTGGAGTCAGTATAATACTAAGGAGGAAGGAAGGAAGGGAGGAAGAAGGAAGGAAGAAAGGAAAGAAGGAGGAAGGAAGGAAGGAAGGGAGGAAGGAAGGAAGAAGGAAGGAAGCTACAGGTAACTAAGGAATGCTAAATTAATAGAATGGAGAAAATATTATTCCCTAGATATCTGGCCCCTTATTGTTTATTTGATACTATTGGTCAGCTCTGCAATTACATGATTACATGTAACAATAAACAGGCTGAAGCTGGCTATATTTATATATTTAAGCATAAATAGAAAACAATAATAGCTAAAGAAAAAGAGGCCATGAATTTAAAAGGAAACAAGGAAGTATATGTGGAAGGGGCAGTAAAGCAGAAAGGGAGATAGAGGAATGATTTAATTATATTTTAATTTCAAAAAAGTGAAGAAGAAATAATTTCAATATAAAAGTCAATAAAATTCACCAGCAATTTACTAACAATAATTTAAATATGATATATAGAAAAGTACTTTGGCTTGGTTCACCCTATTCCATTTAACCGATTGAGAAATCTTGGCTCTGTAGTCATTATATGAATAATGCTCATTAGGTTGTTGAAGGCATTTGAAATATTAAAATCACTAACATTTATTCCTTTACAATTTTGTCTTAATATTCACCTCCAATAACCAGCTAGAAAAAGTGTCTGTGATAAATATAAGCTTCATATTCTTCTTCTGAGGAAATCATATAAGGACTATATTTAAAATTCTTTATATAAAGTGGTATGAATAGCTACTTTTATAAATGAAGTTTCTGTGTATTTTAAAATAGGATATGATGTCATAAAAGTCATAAGAACTGTCTGGAAATGTGAGAGACTTTAAACAAGAGATTACTTGTTTTGTTAAGTTAATTAAAATGCACATCAGTCTTTCTCCATTCCTTTGTGAATGACAGGGCATTGTGCAATTTTCTGTAGATTTCATCTAGCAAATTTTATACTGTAAGTACAGAACTAAATTAATTTGTTGTGTCAACAGTTTTGAGTGCTTAAAGTTATAAACCTTAAATTCGAATTAGAAATGTGACACTTAGCATTCTGCCTTCGTGGAGTTTTATTGAATTACTTCTTTTATGCATCAAGTAAGACATGGAATAAAAATAAAGTTTTAAGTCTCTTTATCAAAAGCCATTTGAATTATCACAAATAAAAGGCAATCAGATGTCAAATCAATAAAGCCCAAGGACTGAGAAGGACCAGATAGGTAGTGAAAAGAATCCCCATGTGTCAAATTGCACACATAAACACGGCTTAGAAGCAGGGATAGATTTTTCTCTCATATAATATGTTATCTTGTTTTAATGTGATTAAAATTCAACTCTGTGTCTGATGTTGACTTCTTCTGTAAATATTTGCCTCTTATCGAGCTTGGGAACTACTTTGGAGATGAGAGCACACTCAAGAGAACTCTCAAGGGCCAATTTCAGTTTGTCCAATCTGCTTGGAGCTAATGAGAGACTCTCTGAGTTTGCCTAGATTCATTCCTGTGGCTGCCTCAGGGGTTGGCACTGGAGAAAAGGACAGCTGAACTCTCAGAGGCTAAGACGGGAGAGGGAGCAACCAGAAAACCCTTCTATGTGGTTTCCTTTAAAATGCTTTAAGTTTGGTTTTACTTGTAGGTCATAGCTTTTCCTTCTGATGGCTCAAACATTTTCCTGTTCATCCAAGTAGGTGTTTTTTTTTTTTTTAAGCTTTTGATATTTGAAACTAGGATGTTCATTCATCTCTTGTTACCTGAGCTGACAGAGAGGCAGCGGTTAAAAACAATGAGACTCCTGCTCTGCTGGGAATGTCAGTTTTAGCATTGACTAGGTAGTAAATAAGAATTAGACATCTCCCCGAATAGTTTCTCTTTTCCTATTCTCTTCTTGCTTCCTTCTGCGGCAGGGCACACAGGGCATGTTTAAGTCCTTCTAGCACTTTATGCTTGTGTAATGGACATCCACTAACATCCATTTTCCTGCTGAAAACAGTTCACTGGTTCTAACACAGTGGTTTTCAACCTGTGGGTCATAACCCTGTTGGAGCACAGATCACACATCCTGTGTACCAGATATTTGCATTGCAATTCCTAGTACAAAATTATAGTTATGAAGTAACCTTTATAGAATAACTTTATGGTTGGGTCACCACAACATGAGGAACCGCATTAAAGTGTCAAAGCTACCTTCCTAAGTCGAGGACTGCTGCTCTGTCATCTTGTAACAACTGAGCACTGGAAGGAGGCCTTATTTCTGTCCTCATGCATAGTATGATCTAATAAAGAGACAGTGTGTGTGTGTGTGCACTTTTGTGCCTTAAATGTGGAACTCTCCCATTAGGCTTATGTGTTTGAATACTTACTTGGTCGTAATCTGGTGGAACTCTTTGAGGTTTTAAGAAGTAGAGACTCACTAAAGGAAGTGATTCATGGAGGACCAGCATTCTGGTTTAATAGCCCAGTCTCTCTCTATCTACTCTGTTTCCTAACTGGATGTAAGATGGCCAGATACTCATGTCAGCAGCCGTCACTGTGACTGTAGTAAGGTTAATCCCCTCCTAACTCCCAGGCAGGTGCATGTGCACACACACATGTAATCGGTGCACGTGCACACACGCATGTAATCTTATTTTAACGGCTGAGCCACTCCCAAACATCCATGTTGCTGATGCCTCCCCTCTGATACTCCTGAATTATCACTAAAATCTATATTCCTTCCTTAGTACCCCAGACCCAGTCAGGAGAGGGTCCCCAGGGACTGCTCTTTCTGGATTCTTACCAGGCTGTATGCTTTTGTTGCTTCAGCTCTCTACCCTGATCCTTCGGCTTCTCTGACACGGCGATTCTAAAACCATGGTTCCCTTGGCCGGGAAAACTAAAGTTTTGCCTTTGTCTCCCGGTCCAGCCATTGGTACTGGCAACTTTATTTACCAGTTAAAGCCTACTGGGGACAGAGACGCATGATGTTTTACATGCACATGAGTAAATTTCTTGTAATTTGGGAGCCAAATTCACATAAAGCAACAAACAAAATCTGCATGTCATGATGAACTAGACCCTTTAGCTATAATCTAAAATACACCTTTTCTGCCTTGAGTTGTTTCTTTTCAGGTACTTGCTCAAAACAGTGAGAAAAGTAACGAATACTCGCATCATAATGATGAGAGTACACCATAGAATTCTAGGGACTCACAGAAGGGAAATGGGTTCCAATCACCAGATTTGGGAAAGGTTCCATGCATAAAGAAGTAATAAAACTGGGGCTTCTGAGTAGTGTAAGGATATAGCAAGGGGGAGAAAAGCTATCTCAGCGAAGGACTAGAAAAGTCAAGATAACTTAGGGAGAACAAGCATTCAATCTGGCTTTCTTTTAGCTTTTTTCAGGGAAGGCTAAGGATGGAGTAGAGGATTGAAAAGAAAGAAAAGAATGTTAAAAGCAACAAGCAGATGCTCCTTGTCAACGAACACCACAGACTCCTCATCTACTTGGAAGCTTCTTTATGGTCAATTAATGGATTTCCTTTTTGAAATCTAGAGAATTCTATAATGGCCCCATCTCACATTGCTGATCCTGTAAGTGCAAACTCAAGTATTCCAAGTATTCGTTGGACAAGATATATGGCAGGGCCTAACCACAGGTAGAAGCTTGTCCCTTAATAAGACATGCCCTTAGTTTGAAATGGAATCTCTGGATAAACTTCTACAATTTCATCTCTGATCATGAATGTGCTAGCTTTTTACCACATTTAGCAAGGTTCATTTCCAGGGAACCTATGGAGGGTATAGGCATCATTCAGAACCAGTTTAGGTGAAGACCAGAAAACACATTTACAGGGACAGAGAGACATGCGCAAGCCCTTCATAGCTTGAGATGGAAACCATATGAAAGCTGATAGACTGATGTAGCCTCAGCCTCACCTCACTACCTTCTAGCTTGCCTCCCTCAGGAGGTTTATTATATTTGATACTGGGTTTATTGTAGCGTGTCCCACCTGCCTATACAAAATAAAGGATCTTAAAGAAGTGGGTGGGCCAAAGCTGTTGACCTACCACCACTTCCCTCCAAACTGAGAACACTTGAAGTCACCTTACCTTTCCATATGGTAAGGGAGAGACAACTTTGAGTTGCTAGGCCTCCCAACATTGAATTTTTGCAGGTGGCGTTACAATTTGGTCACAAAAAAGAAAACAGAGAAGCCAAAGAATAAAATATGTTATGAAAACAATCTCTGTTTTTTTGCAGATTGTCAGGTCTGCTACCTTGTAAAGCTTTTACTATAGCTTATGGTTCTGAGTGATGTTTAGCTAATAACAGGTTAAAAAAAAACCAACCAAACAAACAAAACAAAACCACCATGACTGTGTGTGTACTTCTGTTCTACTGGCCTGCTGAAAGATACCTTCAGAAGAATGCAACATTTCTTCCACCAAGGTTTCTCTCTTTTATCACAAGAAGGGATACAAACCATGTAGGAAAGAGCAATGCTAACAAGCTTTCTCTGAGAAAGGGATCTGGAGAATTAGTGTAATGTGTTGGTTCATGGTTTAGTAACATCAGCTGGAAAGTCATCTGCCACAAACTCAGTGTCAGTTCATCACATGAACTTAAAACATGTCTGAATTCCATGTCCTTTATAATTCTACAAAAAGTTTCTTAAATCTGAAAATGGTACTTATTTTTAAAAAATGTACTCCCTTTAACAGGAAAAAAAATGTACAGATGAATGAAATGTGTTTGATGTTATAAAATAAATTTGAATATTGAGCGGCCAAATGAATTTACTGTTAGTAGTCTGAATTTCATACTGAATGCCAGCGGCCATTTTCTTACGCATCTTCATAACCCACTACAAAGGAACACAATGCCCCCCACCCCCATTCCACCCTGTCCCCAATCTGTGGTAATCTTAGAAACTGCAGAGGTTTTGCTCCATTAAGGAAGGAGAACAATATTCCCTGTATGTTTTCAAAATCTAAAATGTTAGTCTCAGAAAATTAGAGAACAAGAATTTTAAAACTCTTTCCCAAAGGATTTGCCTTGTTTAAACTATTTGGTTAAAGATGAAAATGAATTGTGGAAAAAAAAAAAAAAAAAAGGAAAAGGAAAAGGAGGGGAGGGAAGGGAAAGGCCACCTTTCAAAGGAAGGTGAAATCATTGATTTTTCTTGAAGTGTTCCACAAGAAAGCAGTGCGATCCAGTGATAGGTGCACCCCAGGGCTAGCAGCTGGAGGGAGGAGCAACTCAAGGTTTCAACCTCACTCTCTCTCTCCTTTCAGGGCAGCTGGGTGCTGCTGTTGCCAACCTTTGAGGTGTTGCCAGGAGAAGGGACTAGAGTGACAATTGTTCTCTCCTCCTGCAGTTCCCCAAAGCTCTAATAAATATATGCAGCTTCTTTTTTTTTTTTTCCAAATAGCATCCAGCTGCAAGCAATCCACCACTTCTCCTTGGAATGACACACTGGGGGTGGTGCTCTGGAAATGTATGGCATGATTGTAATAACCCCCGTAGAGTAAAGCTGAGATCTGAGATCCTGAGAGTAGAATACGCAACTGGAGAACCAGTTGGTGGCCGATGCACAGGCAGTTGTGAAAAGGGAGGTAAAAGGAGTCATAGAAAAAGATGAAATTCGAGCTCTGTCACAAACGAATTTTCAAAAGTTGTGCCATTCTGTCTGTGTGTACCAAAAATAATTTTCTTTTTACATTTCATAAAAGTGAGATGTTTAATGTAAGCAACCTACAGTAGAAGTGAGAGAAGAAAAATGAACAACCTCGAGATCTAGAGGCAGGTCTCGTTCACATCTTTGAGTCTTTTTTGTTTTGTTGTTTTGTTGTTTATCATAGCCAAAAGGTATTGCCGTCTCTCAGAGGCTATGTCTACATACAGTGTCCATCCTTGTGTCCCGTGTGCTGTTCGTCAGACTGAGTGGAGCTGTGTATGCTCTCTCCTCCTCCTTCCTTTATCTCCAATCACAACCTTTCTTTACAAATTCACTGTCACAAGAAATGGAAATTCTGCTGTCCTGATGTCTGAGGTAAAAATCTTGGGTCTGGATCTGAATGGCAGAGGTGGCTCAGTTGGTTAAGGGCCTGACACTGAAGCAGGAGGGCCTGTTAGGTTGCTGTTAGGATCTCCCGTACACATGTAGAAGCTAGGCTTGGCAGTGGCTTGCAACCCCGGCACTGAAGGGCAGGAGAAAGATCCGTGGAGCACATTAGCCAGCCAAGCTAGCCAAACTGATAACTTGTTGCTTCAGTGAGAGACTGCATCTCAGCAAAATAATACGGAGAGTTGTCAAGGAAGATACCCATCATCAACTATGATCTTTACATGAGTGCATATACCTACATAAGCAGTGTGTGCAACACACACACACACACACACACACACACACACACACACACCACATGCATACCTGTGCCCACCCTAATAGTATATACCTACATAAGCATGTATATTCAATACACACACACACACACACACACACCACATGCATACCTGTGCCCACCCTAGTAGTATACACATACATAAGCATGTATATTCAACACACACACATACACACACACAAACACCTTGGATTTATTCTTGACTGCTCTTTCTCACATTCTGTTGATAGTGGGTCAGTGATACATAGTGACTTTGTCTTAAGTACTTATGCAGAATCCACATAGTTTTCATCTCTTTTTCTTTCTGCTTTTTTTTTTCTTTTGGCATAATCCCGTTATATATCTCACACTGACCTCAAAATGTGCTATCATGGCCAGTTTTGTCCTAGCTATCCAATCTCACCCCCAACACAAAAGCTATACTTGAAAAGTATTGATTTGATAATTCATTATTTTATACTAAGGCCTATATAACAACAATTTGTATTCTATTTTATTCAGAATAAGATCCAGATTATAAAATACTAAAAAAAAATGTCAAGGTCTTCACAATAATCTGCTATTAGTATTTGATTAGGACAGTTTTCTACTATGAAAAATGTCTTTCAAATTGCAAAGTCTCTGATATTTCTGCTCACTTCGAGTGCCAATAGAGTTTCATAATTATTGCATTTTCATAAAGTACTTTCACACATCTCCATTTGCACTTATAGAGGACTATGAAACCTCTGATGAAGAACAACTTTGGATCTCTATCCACACTTTGGTCTTCCCTCGTCTCCACTTTATACCCTGCAATGATCAAACTGCTTATTTGGTAGGGTTAAAACTTTCTGTCATGAGTTTTTTTATCAGAAGGTTTTTTTATCAGAAGAGCATCTTCACTACTGAAATGGCTCTTGGCACTTAGTAGGCGCTAAGTAAAGAAAAATAACAAGATATTTCAGAATAAATTTTCTCACTAATTACATTTCAAAAGTATTTACAATTAAAGGTTATTAATCTTTTTGCCAGTAAATTTATGAAACTCTAGTAAAGTTATATTCAAGTAGTGAAGTGTGTATTTGTTTACGTGTATTTCTATGAAGACATGCAAGCATATGCACATGTTTTCATATGTGTATTATATATATGTATATATATATATATATATATATATACACTTTGGTTTTGGGTAAGGAATTAAATAGTGATTGCTTATTTGTTTGCTTTTTTAACAGTATTGAAGTCAATATAAGAAAACTGACAGTAGCGTCGGCCAATCAGTGGCAAGCTAATGACCATTATTATAAAACACCAAAGGACAAACTTTAATCGGAAAATGGGAAGGAGAGGGAATTGGAAGCTACATCTTTTAGTAGTTTCTTCATTAGTGGTTTGGGGGAACTAATTAATGGATTACATGTCAAATTAATCAAGGCAGAGATCAAATCCAAAGAAACAGCTTAAGTAACTCAGCCAGCATAATCACAATGAGATATAACCATGACCAATATAAAGGGAAAATGACCAATCATAGAAGAAATGTTAGAAAATATGAACTTAGTGTTCCAACTAAATAGAATCACAGTATGATTCATCAAGAATTTAGAGCTACTGAAATGATTAAACTTTGAAACTCCATACATAAAGTTGTATTAACAGTTTAGGTTTCTCTGAACTGATGTGGCTACTCTATAATCCAGTTTTGAGTGCCAACATGTTAATATAGTCTAACAAATATAAAAGAACAGAAAAATGAGGGGAATTACAAGTCAGAAAACAGGCCTATTTTCTCTAAAGATTGTAAGACTTGGTTAACATGATAACAGATTTAGAAGGAAAACCAATTTTCTTGCAACATATATTATCACATGCACATTAGCACACAGGTGGCTTTATGGGCAAAAGAAATAAATGGTCAAATGTCATTCTTCCGACTTCCCATGTTATCCAGATTATCAGCTACCTTCCTGGGGATAACCACAATGATGATAACTTACACTTTCATCCAGAGCTTTCCCACAGGTTTACAAACGTGGTTGTGGAGTTGCTTCATCTTTAGTGGTCATTTTATCTCAGTTTAGGGAGACAACTTTGATTCTCCCAGGATTCTGCACCATGTTTCAAACTGACAGGACACGACCTGCCTGTGAAGCTCTGGAATGAAGAGGAACACGCCTGTTATCCATGTGAGAGCTGAGGCCTTTCCAGGTCACCCAGAAGTCTCTTGCTTTTTCTTTGGGTTCATTTGACCCAAGATTTCAAATATACTTAGTTTTCAGATACTAAGAACATTTTCATACTTTTGAGTTTGATCTAAAATCTGACATTTTTTGGGTGGTCTCTGGTAGTTTATTTCAAGTGCTTTTGAGTAATGTGTGTGTGTGTGTGTGTGTGTGTGTGTGTGTGTGTGTGTGTGTGTGTGTAAATAAGTGAACAGAGAGAGTGGGTAATTATTCTATACTGAGAGCCTGTTGTGAATCTCATCAATGCCTTTGTTGGTCTCTGAACTCTTCCCCTGGGTATGTCTTCTTACTAGAATAGGGTCTGGGCAGATTGCTTAGGAGTCCCGATATGGGATATACACCCTGGTAATTGTACCACGTTGGTTCTTATTCCCCAGACTTCACTTGGTTATCTTTGATTAAGAAGCACCCTTCAGTCTGTAACTTTCTTACTCTGTGAAGGCCAACACTGTAGTATCTGGGCAGCTTCAATATTTGGTTGCATGAGCTCAATTCCTAACCCTCTATTTCACTGGATTTGTATTTTTTGAGTTGGACAAGTTAGTCTTTAAAAATTTAATTTCTTGTCTATAAACTACTAGAATTTTATGTTGTAATGAGATCAAAGGATTTTTTTTTAGGAAATGTCTGACAAAGGTAAGTGTTTAATAGATGTTACTATGCTGTTCAGAATCCTGTAATTTCTCTCCAAACATATAATTTCTTCACTTGGGCTTTTGTCTATTAATATGTCATAATACATAGTTTAGTGGTTTATTTAATGATTTTATTATTTCTTGGTTTTGAATATAGTATCAGAAACATAACATATCTGACACTCTTCAAGTGAAAATATCAGGTGTTATTATATTTTCTCAGCCCTTGTGCCTGTTCTATAAGTATTAAAATAACCTGTTAATATTAAACACTTAAACAATTTTCATCCTTAAATTAGTTTTAGAAAAATATTCAATTGTTTTTTTAGCAATTTGGATTTTTGGGAGCATTTTTATTAGAGCTGAACTGTAAATCAAAAAAAAAAAAAAAAAAAAAAAAAAAGAAAAAAGAAAAACCTAAAAACGTAGTTTACTATTTTGATAAATTTATTAATATTCTAAACACCATTTATAAGCCCATTGTTTTCATCTTTCCTTCATTGGAGCTCTAAAATTCCACACTTTTCACATTTTAAAAATTATAGTAATAATTAGCAATAGTATATAAATCTTCTTGGAAGCAATCTCATTTCCAAGGAGGTCCTGTTCTTCCATTTCCTTGTTTGTCTGTAAATTATGGCCAGGCCATTGGTTGAAGCCCATCTGTGGATTATACTAGTCTCTAGCATTCTATGAATCTTAATGCTACAGACTCCTGAAAGCCTAACTCCTGATCAGTTCTTAGTAGAATTGGGGTTGCTGGAGTCTGCAGCATTAAAGATCCCTAAATTTCCAAAAAACAAAACAAAACCAAAACAAAAACGAGAAAACCTTGTTTTTCTTTTTCAATGCTAGTTTGTATGCTATCTTCTGATTTATATTTTTATTATGCACTATTGTATTGCATAAACACGCTCTTGGAGAAATATGTTTGTATACTTGGTTGTATCCCAGCTATTCAATTTAATTTCCAGTCTCATCCATACCCTGTGATGTGGTCTGTTGATGCAGTTTAGGAATTTCATATCTCAAGCCAGTTTATTTACTGTTTAAAACAATTATACACTTTTTACAAAGGTTTATAAGACAAGGGCTATTTGATTTTCAGGATCTTATTAATGTAGTAGATCCCCTTTAAAAGGGATTTTATAAGGATAAGGAAATAAAGAATACTGATGATTGACTATAAAGTAGGCTGCCTTTTCATGTTTTCCTTCCCTTGGAATACCTGTTCCATCTGTCTTTCTGCTACTCTGTTTGGAATGACTTAGAAAACCCGAGCACATGAGGGCTCTATTTCTTGCAGCTCATGACCTCAAGTCTAGACAGTACAGTTGCAGACTCATTTGTAAAAGGGCATTTGGGTGGTAGGTGCTGGTGAGTTTTTTAATCTCTGAAACTCTTTGGGGGAGAGTCATAAAACCTTCCTTTTCTTCTCCTGGTTGACTCCATTTGAGACAGTGGGAATAATAAACTCTACTTCCTTTTTACTCTAATCCAAGGGTGGGAATGGGAGAAGGGCTAAGACAAGACAGGGAACACAGTCAGAATGAGTTGAGGACACCAGTCCTGAAGCTTGTCTTTTTTTCATGTTCTCCAACTATTAGCCTATGATCTCCTTAGTGTTTAAGCCATTTGAGTTTTCTTATTATTTGTGACTAAGGGCATATGAAAATATTCTGACTTTTCATCACAAATATTAATGTTATTCTTATGAAAGTTTGAGTGTCTTTGAATCCACTGGAATTACAATTGAGATTCTGATCTTTTTTAGTTAGTAATGTATTTTAAATCTACATTTTTAGAACATTGACAAATAAATTCATGAGGAGACAAGAAAATAAACATATTTATTCATAATTATAATTTTTCATCAAATAAAATCTTGTTTCAGTTATTTGCTGTTTAAGAAAAGAAATTCAACCCCCAAATAAAAAAGACCCTTCTAAACTCTAGCAAGCAATCTTCAATTTAACCAACCAATTTTTAAGAAATAGTTCTTATAATTCATGTTGACTGTGGTTTGAAAGCTCAGGTTTTTGTAAAATGCTGATTAACATCCCAGTTAACCAATGCAAAATATTTTTTAAAGCAGTGGTTTCCAATCCTATTTATAATGATCAAGGTACATTCTTTGCTGTGGAGAAAATCAATAGGGGGACTGAGTAAAGCTTTTCAGTGTAAATAACATATGCTCAGTGGAATAGCAAGACCCCAGGAGTAAACAACAGAGTAAAATAGCTGTTAAAGGCATTTATCCGACCCAAAGAGATACATCTTGCCCATCCAGATTTGAGGGCCTTCATGATAATTGCAAGAAGTCGCACACAAGAGCTTGGAGGACAGGTGTCTCTGTATCTACACAGTTGTGGGTTATAAACACCACACAATTTTTAGTCTTCCTGCCTTCCACAAATGTGATAATGCCTCTTTTCGGTCGCTGGCTGGGCTTTGTTGGGAAAAGAAATCAGTGTACGGTGACTTAGTGTTAGCAATGATTTATAAATCCCTTATCATGGCCAAGAATTCTACCTTTGCTTTGCATTTGCATTTCTCAACTCTTCGCTTTGCAAATGAAAAAGAATCTGAAGCTGAGCGGAGCTTGTTTATAGAAGCACAACAAGCCAGTGACAGAATAACAGGGAAGCAAGATCCACTTGTCTCTAGAGTGGTGTCATGTCATCTGAATTATTGAGTGCTAAATTAGGCTATATGGGGCTGCGGCGAGGATTCAGAGTTCATGAACTTCTCACAGTTCTATATTAGATTCCCTTGGCTGCAAAACATAATTGTAGCCTCAGAGTTAGGGAAATCGATAGAGCACACTCCGTGCAAGCTAAACAACCCTGGACTATCCACCCTGCTACCATTTGCTAACAAGGGTCCACAGAAAGAATGCAAGCTGGGCTGTCACTGTGATAGGCTTGGTACTAAAGTGAAGGACGATTCAGCTCACAGTGTTGTTGTTTCTCATCCCTTCTGCTTTCCCACACCTGGAAAGACTGAGGCAAGAGTGACCATTCCGTTGTTAATCCTGCATTAGGAAGCAACGTTTGCTTCCACTGACTGGAGAGAGAGGGAGGGGGAGGGGAAGAAAGAGAGAGAGAGACCGAGGCAGAGACAGAGACAGAGGCAGAGACAGAGTGTGAGAAAAATTATCCCACGCCTTGTGCTTGTGTTCACTTGTGCAGACTTGACAAAGTAGTATTTGAATTAGATGTTAGCACTGACCTCAGCAGAATAAACTAAAGACTTTAAGGACTGTCAAGATGAAACTTAAAAAAAATAATAATAAAGACGTACTAGGGAGGCCCTTATGAAGTCTCGTCAACGAGCTGAGGAGACACTGGCAGTTGATGTTTGCTGAGAGAGGGAAAGTTCTTCTTCAGGGCTATAGGCACTGGTCAGTGGCTCGTGCTCCAGTGAATAATTTCATGTGCAGTCTCTTGCCAAGTCTCATAAAACCAGCGTGTTTTTAAAGAAAAGGACGTGAAACATGGAAGGCTTCATGGGAGAAATGGGTTTGGAGGGAATAGTGAGGAATTTGTAGACCGTGGTGGGCAGGCGGTGACTATGATCAGAATCCATTATGTACGTGTATGAAATTATCAAAGGTCTTGTCTAGCTCATCTTTAGGGAGTCAGGTTGTGACTTTATGTAGTTGCTAGGAGATACAATCCCACAGCAAACTCCTTTTGCTCCTATAATCTTTCCTCCCTCTCTTGCACAATCTTCCCTGGATCTTTAATGCAGGAGTTCTACTGTAGATCATCTTCCCAGGTAAGAAAACATCTGTTGGTTTTCTAACAGCAAATGGTCAGCACTGAAAATGTGCTCAAAGGTAACATCATAGAGACTGAACAGGTTATACCTATGCATTTGATGTGTGTGTGTGTAACATTTGTGTAAAAAGAAGCCATGATTTTAATTAGTTATTAATTTGTTTACTTTACATTCTGATGGCAGCTTCTCTCTCCCCTCTTCCCAGTCCCTTTCTCCATTCCTCCTGTCCATCCACCCGTCTTCCTTCTGTCATGTTAAGTGGCAGTAAGATAGGCTCATATTCTTCTATTGACACTAGATGAGGTAGCTTAGCAAGAGGAAAGGAGCCAAAGACAGGCAGCAGGGTTAGAGCCAGCCCCTGCTCCTGCTGTTAGGGGTACCACACGAAGACCCAGCTGCACTCCTATTAAATATTCCTTAAGGCCCAGGTCTATCTCATACAAACTATCTGGTTGAGGCCATAAATTTTAAAGAGTTCAAAAAATGCTATATCAGAGGGGTTGGGGTAAGAAAAGCGACAAGAGGAATGATTAAATAGTAAATCTCAAAAATAAAAAAAAAAGTAATTTAAAATAACCTATAAGAAATAACTGAAAGTACCTCACAGACCCAACGATAATGTCTACAACTCTGAGACTTGCTATTGAGAATAGAAAGATTAAAAAAATTCTCAAAAAGGAAGTATCATAGTTTAAAACGTGCAAAATATCCATTTCTAAGATATAGAGTATATTTTAAGAGGTGCTTTACCATACAACTTTGAAATTAATAATTTTGGTTATTATTGCAGACTGTTAGAAGATTCATTTTTTTCTACAACTGAATGAACAGAGGGCCTATTTTTAATAAATCTGGAAATTCCTGAAGTCAAATTATTTTGGAGCTTTTCAGTGAAGTCAGTGAAAGATGAAATTTATTAGAAAATTCCAATTATAAAGATAACCCATCAAAGTAATTCGGTCTAACCAATTTGCTAGTTACACATTGATATTCTAAATGCTACGTTAGTGTTAAAAATCTGATGTTGGCAAATCGTTTGTTTTTTACATTTTGTGCAGGTATAATCTATGTTCTCATTCATAATCACTTAGGGAAACTTGTATTTTCAGTAACCTGCAGAGAAATACATTTCAAGAAAGATGCAAAAATTTTGCCATGAGAGTATAGAAAAAGATCTGTTCCAAGACACAAATGTTCTAAGGCCTAAAACTCCTGAGCGCTAGGAGGACTGGGCAGACATGCTGCTTTCAGGCTTTGGTTTTATTTGCTGGGAGGACTGGGCAGACATGCTGCTTTCAGCTGGGAGGACTGGGCAGACATGCTGCTTTCAGCTGGGAGGACTGGGCAGACATGCTGCTTTCGGGCTTTGGTTTTATTTGCTGCTCAAAGTCGGTTTATAGACATTCCTATGACAGGATAACAGCATGGACGTTTATAATCACCTCCCAAATGTCTATGTGTTCCTCCAATTATTACCTTCACAATATTAATCACTGTCTGAACTTTTCCAAACCAAGAGCTCTGCTTTCGGGGGAGACTTCGAATAGGACCGATTTTGACACTGGGATAGCTGAATCCAATTTCTGGCCTGTCCTAGGATTTGATTCTTGAACCCAGGGATGAGTTCTGTAGAAAACCAGTTTGGAAATCAGTCTAAGAGCCATTAACTGTGCCTCACTATTGTTACATAGGCCTTAGTAACGTCTTTTGCCTGTGAATGTCAATAATTGTTTTTCTTAAAAATTCATATTAATTGCAGAGCTCTGTATACTTTAAAGGATGGTCTGTATACTTTAAAAAGACACATAACTCCATTCATTCATTCATTTATTTTACTGATTTTATTGGATATTTTTTATCTACATTTCAAATGTTATCACATTTTCCAGATTCCCCTCCATATCACCTATCCCATCACCCTCCCCATAATATGAGGGTGTTCACCCACCCACCCACACCCTTCCACCTCCCTGCCCTAACATTCCCCTATACTGCAGCATCAAGCTTTAGAAGGTCCAAAGGCTTCTCCTCCCATTGATGCCCAACAAGGCCATCCTCTGCTCCATGTGCAGCTGGAGCCATGGGTCCATCTATGTGTACTCTTTGGATAGTGGTTTAATCCCTGGAAGCTCTGGTTGGTTTGTATTGTTGTTCTTATGGGGTTTCAAACCTCTTCGACTCCTCAATTCTTTCTCTAACTTCTCCATTAAGGACCACGTTCTCAGTTCTATAGTTGGCGGTGAGCATCCACCTCTGTGTTTGTTATGCTCTGGCTGAACCTCTTGGGAGAAAGAAAGATCTGGTTCCTGTCAGTATACACTTTTTGGCATCAGCAATATTGTTTGGGTTTAGTGGCTGAATATGGGCTGGATCCCCAGGTGGGGCAGTTTCCGATGCCCTCTCCCTCAGTCTCTGCTTCAGATATCACTCCTGAGCCTGAGCATATACCCAAAAGATGCTCCAACATACAACAAGGACACATGCTGCACTAAGCTCACAGCAGCCTTATTTATAATAGCCAGGATCTGGAAAGAACACAGATATCCATCAACAGAGGAATGGATACAGAAAATGTGGTATATTTACACAATGGAGTACTACTCAGCTATTAGAAATGAGTTCATGAAATTCTTAGGCAAATGGATGGAACTAGAAAATATCCCGAGTGAGGTAACCCAGTCACAAAAGAACACACATGGTATGTACTCACTGATATTAGCCCAAGAGATTAGAATACCCAAGATACAATTCACAGACCACATGAAGCTCAAGAAGAAGGAAAATCAAAGTGCAGATGCTTCAGTCCTTCTTAGAAGGGGGACAAAAGCATCCTCGGGAGGAAATATGGAGAAATATTTCTCTACAACAGACCAGAAGTCACATTGGAAAACCTTTACTTTCCCTACTCTGCCACTTTAACCATGTGAACTGAAGCAGGGATAAAGAAACAGCTCTGGTTCCCATTTCTGAACTCAGCATCAGTTGATGCTTTTCAAGATTTGCCCTGCCCCAGCTTGCCGGAAACAATGTCAGTCCAAGGGGAAACCTAATAACAGACTAAAGGTTCACATTTTGTATTTCATAATTAAGCCATGATTATAGAGAACGTCTCCAATATATGGACCAAAGCATGTCTCAATATCAGTCTGTACATGCAATGCCCACATGTTAATCACCCTTTTAACCTACATAAGAGATGGAACCAGTGTTCATGCTAAGCTCTCCACATGCACAGCAGTGGAGGAAAGGCCTGTACAGAAAGTTTGACACCACAGAAGCCGTCTGAAATCTGTAGCCTTAAGACTTCCTACTTGGCATAAAAACAAATCAAATATTAAAGCTGATAATGAGAAAGCTCGACCAACCCATGTAATTGGGAGATATTTACCTTATAAATGATTTCCTGCTTGTATCCTAAAGATCTTCAGACTCTGTAGTGCAAAGTCAATATGAATAGTGGTAACTACAAGCAGGTCATTCATCATCCAGGAGTAATTACCAAATATTAAATGGGACAAGCTTGTAGTTTAAAGCTGTTGCTCACTCCTTTCTGGGTGTACACATTCGTCATTTTATTTATATTTCAGGTAGTGATTCTGTTTAATCTGAACACAAGAAGGGAGAAAAGTCTGAAGAGCAATGTGTCTAAACTAAAGAAGTAGTTAGTAACTTACTAGTTCAATAGTGTTGATTGCCTAATGTAGACCTGGATGTTGTGTGATAGACTTTTTCTATGGGGACACAATCTAAAAACATCCACTCACCCCACAAACAGATCCCACAACATACTGAAGTCCAACTTGGTGAGCCAATGAGTTCTAACAGAAACATGTCTTTGAGCAGAAGTACTCAAAGACAGTTTCATTATCAAATGAACTGGTTTGTGGGGAGCCGAATGCGGACGCCATTACAAGATGGCGCTGGCTCCCTCACGGTTTGAGATAAACAACTCCATATATAACAATGCTCTTGTCAGCTAAAGCGCTGCACCCTGCTCATGCGCAGTACATAAACTATCTCCGGCCAATCCCGAGGCCTCTGGTGTCAGCAGACTGGTGACAACCAATCATGGCAAGCAAGTATGCGCTTCTCCCTATATAAGCGGACAGCTAGGGTAGTTTGGCCCCTTGCTTCCTGCTCTCCCCTTCAACCAAGAGGCTCCCACAATAAAGCGTGATCTGAGAAGAATCCTCTGGTGGTGGTCGTCTTTCCTCGCTGGTCAAGGAGCGCGCTGCACTGGTTGACATGAACATGGGTGACAACTCACAAAGCTGGGAACCTGGAGTTCAGTATACAACCTGCAGGCAGCTCAACAGGTAGGAGAGAGTCTTTTCAGGTGCTGGTCCAGGCAGCTCAGCTAATGTTGTATTCTTCATGGGAGTTTTAGTTCAGCTGCATTTAGGCTGCTTAGCTGGTGCTTGTCTCTTCCATGTGCCTGAGCTTGTCTGAGAATCTTCTTGGCAGGGTGACTGCTTGTGAGTGAACATTACACACACACACACACACACACACACACACACACACATTTATAAAGGAATTAAGCATGGGAAGACTAGAATGTTGCATAATAAAACAGCATTAGACCACTTCTCTTGGTCTCCATTGACTGGCAGTACTCACTGGTCCCCTGTAATACACTGGGATCTGAAGATACAGTGATGAAAGGCAAGGTGTACAGACACAGCTCCCTGCTCCCTGTGTGACAAAACCTCACACAGGTGTTCTTCTTGAACATCATGAGTGACAGTGACAGTCACTTCTACTCTCTAGTTTTTGCCCTAGCATCCCACTCCTCCCAATAGCACTGTGGCCCCTTTGCTCCCTATGGTATCAAATATCACCGTGTCAACCCTGTGTTTCCTTTGCTACTTTCTCACAGTCCCCTTGTGCATTTTTCTATCTTACCATTTAGTTGGCTGCTCTTTCCCTTTCTAGTCTCAGTACTCATGGCTGGAGCACGCTTCCTCCTGGTCTGCACCAGCACATTCTAATCTGTTCTCAACAGTCTATCACAGTTTTAATATTTTAAATTGCTGATTAGATTATTCTTTCAAAAGAGGAATACAGAGTACATCCCTATCTTATTTAGGATCATTTATCAGCTCCTTTGTCCCTTGTCCCTGTTTAATAAAGCAAAGTCTTGTCAGCTTGTCATCTGGGCATTTTTGTAACACTTCTGTATCACACTATCTAATGAGAATACACTCTATTTATATACAAATTACAATAGATCAGATCTATCTCCAGAAGAAAAACCCAGGGAGTATTTCTAGAATCCCTGCTTTAAATTTTCTAACTTTGTTTTGCATGAAATATTTTTTTTAGAGCAAAGGTGTTCTGTGTGTCCATTGAGGGTTTTCTGAAGATTGTTGCAATGGAGCGACAGTAGAATGGGAGTTTGAGCTCTCTCTTTATTTTTTGTTCTTAATTACGAGAGTCCAAAGAAGAGAACTGACAAGACAGGATCATTGTGGGTTGGCAGAGAAACACTGGAGATGGTCGGAAAAGTTTTACTACTGTTGAAAGTAATAAAAAGATGGGAAGACTGACAGTCACCATACGTTAATAACTTTGTTCCAATAACTCTCATCTGCCAGCTGCAGTCATCACTTGCCTTCCTTCAACTTCTTGCCATTTGGTTTCCATGTGTCAATCCCCAGCACATTAAATAAAAAAAAATCCGGAGAGCCTTCCCACTGTCCCTTCATAAGAACATCAGTACTTGTACCAATAGATGCCTACCAAGAGGGAGTCCTGCCCCGCCCCCAGCCACCAGGTGAGTGTGATGGGAGGTTTATGCTCAAACATGCTCCAATCTCACGTATCTGTGCCTCCCTTTCTAAAATGACACCGTTCTCTTTCTGCCTGACACAGCCCTGTCATTCAAACTCCTTATCACACACCAACCACTTTCTGATGCTTCACAAGTTCCTTAATAACGGAATGATCTTGGGGAAGAAGCAATGCTGATTATGTTGAAAAGCCTGCATAATTCAAAACCGATTTTCCCATGTGAATCCAAAGGGGTGGCAAGTACTTCCATCTGTCAGGTAAAATAACAGTGCCACATGGAGCTGTGGAAATGGAATGTATAACTCATCTTCGTGCATTAAAGACCTGATCCCTGACAAACGTTAAATGTCTTGAAATATATATCATTGGAAATGTCTATTCCTGGCACATGAAAAGATACCGCTAATACCTCAATTTCCATAACCATAAGTAGATAATATACATAATATACGTCTGAGTGATAGGTGTGTAGAAAATGAGAATATTCACTAAGAGTGGTTAGAATAAAGCTTTTCATTTAGGGAAAAAAAATCGACGGTTTTCTCTGTTCACCTCGTTCCATAGGCGAGACTTGATAGTCTGGCTCCACAGTGTTTGAGGTGGTCTGGAAAACCTCATCAAAGCCATCCTTGGCTTTTTTTTTTTTTTTCATATATTAGAAAATGTGACGTTGCACTTCACTGCTAATGGCTCTTTTCCCATCTGCTCTCGGTCTCGTGCTCTGAAATGAAGCATAAAGAAGAAGAGGGTATTCATTTGGTCACACTCACACCACAGTTAGTTGCGATCCTCCTATAGCTTTACAGATGATGTTAGGAGAATGAGAACCTACTGTGGGATGATGAATTTTCCTTACTTAACGTACATTTTTTATTGTACGTCATTTCACAAAACACTGTGGAAGACTTTATGCCAACACCTTCAACGCCAAAGCATCCATGGATTTGTTTTCTGAAGACTTCTGCTGTTCTTCCTGAAAAAAAAAATCTTGGAAATTTCTATTTCTATGTTAAAAAAAACATCCCAGAGCAGATTAGCTATCACGCCTTAAGTCATGGTGCTGTGTTAATATGCATAATATGGTGCTATGAAGAGACACACATTTCATTCGGGGAGCTGTTAATAAGATCGTGTCCCTTGGGCTTGATTATAAGCTTCCTGACCCAGGCCAGAAAATGAACACATGATGTTTTCATAAAAAAGTACAAGGCCAACGGGAAAAGTTAATGATAATTCAGTTTTAAATCTATGCTGCAGTTTGTGGCTATAGAAAGGTTCCTTGTTCTAGAGATTGTCAGTTTCAAAGACTACGGAGTTCTGCCTCCTGGAGTGGGTTTTAAAGCATTAAGAAAATTCATGGCAAAGGCCTTGGGCAGAATGAGCCAAGCTCAGCACACATTATTTACTTCCTTGGTTTGTTATCAAATAACAAAGAATAGCACCATTCTGTCCCTCAATATGTTTACAGGGAAGCATCAAATAGACACGTTCTCTTCACAAGTGGGAGATCAATGCTGGAGACATTTCAAATCTACTGCCTTTGAAGCACTTCCTAGGAGAATGGTTCAGAAATGCAGCTGGATTGCTTTGTAGGGAAAAATTGTATAATTAAATGTTGATTTTTTTAAAAAGAATACCTTTCTGATTCTTGATCTCTGAGTTATATTTCTTTTTAAAGATTAACATATTGAGACAGACTGCAAAATCCATGTGTCTCTTTAAAAATATAAATTTGTGTTTGTTCAGTGTCTTCCTTTAGGATGAAGTTTATCAATGGTTTAAAAAAACAGTAAAAAGATACAAAATTATAATCACATCCAGTGAACCGCCCAAACTGGGATCCAGCTCAAGGGGAGGCTCCAAGGCCTGACACTATTACTGAGGCTATGGTGCTGCCAGACAGCAGCCTAGCATGTCAGTCCTCCGAGAAGCCCAACAAGCAGCTAAGTGAGGCAGATGCAGATACTTAAACCCATCCAAAGGACTATAGTCAGGACCCCTGAGGTTGAATTAGGGAAAGGCTGGAAGAAGCTGAGGAGGAGGAAGGTAACCCTTTGGAAAGATCAGCAGCCTGAAGTACCCCTAAGATCTCTCAGACACTGAGCCACCACCAACCAGGCAGCACATACTATCTGGTCTGAGCAACCCTCCCCTACTCCTTGACACCCCACACACCTACAGCTGAGGAATGCCTGGTCTGGCCTCAGTGAAAGAAGTGCCTAACCCTTGGGGGACTTAAGGCTCCAGTATTTTCCTCTATGGGAAAATAGATTCAGGGACAGTTAGAACTCAGGTGTTAGGTGACTGAGTCATTCAATCCTGTTTTATCGTTTTTATTAGTATATATTAATCATACATAAGAACAGATTTTGTGGCCATTTAATACAAGTCTATAAAGTATTTCAATCATGTTCACTTGTCATTATCCTCTTCTGTCCCCAACCCTTTCCTGTTAGTCCATCTAGACCCTTCTGGTCCCATGCATCTCTTTCTTTTTCTATCTACTTTTGAAGCTTCTCATTTCATGTAATGATAAGTAAACGGGATCTTTTTGGAAGCGAGCAAGATCCCAGGATGTTCATTTGAATTTATTTTCCCCATATTATGTTCTGATTTTTTTTCCTTTCCCAAGTCAAATAAATCAGCTTCACAAATGGGGATTTCTGCAGCAAGCCTATTTGACCAAATGTAGGTGGCAGCCCAATGATGCAAGCTTCTGAGGTGACAATTAATAAATACAAAAGGACTGTGCACATCCCAATAATTGCTGGCCACAGGGCCTGTATTTCTTCATAAAAAGTACATTTTAACATATATATATATATATATATATATATATATATATATCACATATTATTTTTAAAACCCTAAGCCATTACACCAAAGGTAGAAGTTTTCTTCTGGAGAAGGGAGAGAAAGGACCTGGAGCAATTATGCTTTGTGGTGAATTTCATGTGTGTGTATAGTACTAAAGATATTCCAAAGAAGTTATTAGGTAGCATGCCTTTAACTTCTTTGAATAGCTCCGGGGGGGGGGTAATTAATTACCCATCCATGTCTCTTAGAGGTGTGCATTGGAAGAAGCAGGACATTTGGGTCAAGCTGACGGGTGCTACAGCCCTGGTGTGGCACGTAAATGAACAGCTCTGATTCTTTTTTTTTTTTTTTTTTTAAATTTTTTTAAACGACTTTATTTTGCAAAACAAAGATAAATGTAAAGATTTTAAACATTTTTTGCTTAAAATTATACATTTTTGTCAGTACTGTTTTTTCAGACATTAAAATAAATTTTACATAAAACCATGTGAATATGTTTTTTAGTCAGTACTTGATTTTTTTCAAGGGCTTGACAGTATGCATTGAAAACCTACTAGTTGCAATAAGCGTAAAGTACATGCAAAACAAAACACAACATGGAAATAGTCAAAGTCTTCTTGTTTTGTGAATATATGTATATTTTTTGTTTTCTTTATTTCTTGGACTTCATACAGTCTGTGAGTTGTTTCTGGGGGAGTGCAAGCCTCTGGGGTTAGCATCCCACTATCAGTGACTGCATATTATTTCTGTTCTTTTGTGACTGGGTTATCTCACTCAGGATGATCTTCTCTAGATGCATCCATTTTCTTAAGAATTTGGTTAAGTCATTGTTTCTGGTGGCTGAGTAGTATTCCATTGTGTATATGTACCACAATTTTTGTATCCATTCGTCTTCTGAAGGACATCTGGGTTCCTTCCAGCTTCTGGCTATTATAAATAGAGCCGCTATGAACATTGTGGTGCATATATCTTTGTTGTGTATTAAAGTGTCTCTGGGGTATATGCCCAGAAGTGGAATAGCTGGGTCTTCAGGTAGTACTATATTCAATTTTCTGAGGTATCGCCAGACAGATTTCCAGAGTGGTTGTATTAGCTTGCAACCCCACCAACAGTGGAGAAGTGTTCCTCTTTCTCCGCAGCCTCGCCAGCATCTGCTGTCATCTGAGTTTTGGATCTTGGCCAATCTGACTGGTGTGAGGTGGAATCTTAGGGTTGTTTTGATTTGCATTTCCCTGATGGCTAAGGATGTCGAGCACTTCCTTAGATGTTTTTCGGCCATTCGGTGTTCCTCAACTGAAAATGATTTGTTTAGCTCTGTACCCCATTTTTTAATAGGGTTATTTGATTCTCTGGTGTCTAGATTTTTGAGTTCCTTGTACACCTTGGATATTAGGCCTCTATCTGATGTGGTGTTGGTAAAGATCTTTTCCCATTCTGTTGGTTGCCGTTTTGTTTTCTTGACGATGTCCTTAGCCTTACAGAAACTTTGCAATCTCATTAAGTCCCATTTGTTAATCTTTGACCTTAGAGCTTGAGCCATTGGTGTTTTGTTCAGGAAATTTTCTCCTGTGCCTATGTGTTCTAAGGTTTTCCCTACTTTCTCATCTAATAGTTCCAGTGTATCTGGTTTAATGTGGAGATCTTTAATCCACTTACACTTGAGCTTTGTACAAGGAGATAAGAACGGGTCTATTTTTATTTTTTGCATGTTGAGTGCCAGTTGGACCAGCACCATTTGTTGAATAGGCTGTCCTTTTTCCATTGAATGTTTACTGCTCCTTTGTCAAAAATCAGGTGACCATATACATGAGGGCTCATTTCTGGATCTTCTATTCTATTCCATTGATCCACTTGCCTATTTCTGTACCAGTACCATGCAGTTTTCAGCACAATTGCCTTGTAATATAGCTTGAGGTCAGGGATAGTGATTCCCGCAGATGTTTTTTTGTTGTTGAGGATGGATTTCGCTAGGTCTTTTGTTATTCCATATGAAATTGCACATTGATCTTTCCAATTCCATGAAGAACTGGGTTGGAATTTTGATGGGGATTGCATTGAATCTGTAGATTGCTTTTGGTAGGATGGCCATTTTTAAGATGTTGATCTTTCCAATCCATGAGCATGGGAGATCTTTCCATTTTCTGAGATCCTCCTCAATTTCTTTCTTTAGAGGTTTGAAGTTCTTGTCATACAGGTCCTTCACTTCCTTAGTTAGAGTCACACCAAGGTATTTCATAGTTTTTGTAACTATTGTGAAGGGTACCTTTTCCCTAATTTCTTTCTCCACATGTTTGCCCTTTGAGCATAGGAAGGCTACTGATTTGTTTGAGTTAATTTTGTATCCGGCCACTTTGCTGAACTTGTTTATCAGCTGTAGGAGTTCTCTGGTGGAATTTTTGGGGTCACTCAAGTACACTATCATGTCATCGGCAAAGAGTGATGTTTTTATCTCTTCCTTTCCGATTTGTATCCCCTTGATCTCCTTTTGCTGTCTAATTGCTCCAGCCAGGACTTTCAGTACTATGTTGAATAGGTAGGGAGAGAGTGGGCAGCCTTGTCGAGTCCCTGATTTTAGTGGGATTGCTTCAAGTTTCTCGCCATTAAGTTTGATGTTGGCTGTTGGTTTGCTGTATATTACAGCTCTGATTCTTAACTCTGTACTTTAAAGACATACTGTTAAAATGAAAAATTATACAAAGTGTCTAGCTATAGGTTCTGGCACTTTAGTAGTGGATACAATTGTTTTTATTTTATTTATTTGTTGTGTGTACATGCATGGCTATGTGCATGCATGGGTAGGTGCAAGTGTAGGATAGGTGGGTGCATGATTGCATGTGTGCATCCTCACCTGTGTGTGCATCTTCATGTGTGTGTTGGGGTATTTGCACATGCACATCAACAAATGTGTGTTTGTAGGCCTGAGTGCAACCTTGGGTAAGTCAGTGGACCCAGGGGATGGGCTGTTTTAGCTTCCCTGGTATTGGGATTATCAGCCCATGCTACCATGCTACATTTTTTACATGGAAGAGAATCTGAACTCAAGCCCATAGTTCACTGGCTAAAGGATCTTTATGGACTCCGAATAGAATCATTTTAATAGTTCCAAAAATTGTGTTTTCTAAGCCACACTGAGTGTAGACCATTAGCTCCCGATCAGAGGGAAAGGACAGAGAGAGATCACTGTGTAGAGTTCTCCTACAGTTCTCGGGCCTGCACGCACTTCTTCAGCAGTCTCTCTCACAGGAACCCTGTGAATCTTAGAATTCCCTTCTTAATAATGTCTCAAACTGAGGGGGAAGGGGAGATGGTTTTTCAATATGGGTGCTTTATCCCTAGTCCACTAGAAAAGATACAGTGTCAGCTTCCGCTAACATTGTCAATATTCTGGGGGAAAACAACCTGCTAAGTATTAATTTTGGACATTTGGAAGATGGAATACTTCTTGATGTAAATGTTTTGAATTCAAAGAGGGAGGAAGTGCATAGCAGAAAGGAAACTGTATTTTGGCAAGCTCAGAAACATGGAAACATTATTCTTTCATGGTTTTCCACGCATTTGAATCTCTGGGCAGTTTCTCAATTACAGCTTGTTAACTGCAGGCTTCAAAGCAATTCTGCAGCTCAGTTCACCATGGGCAGGCAGGCAGACAGTCAATAATGTATGAATTCCCAAGAAAGGAAGGGTTTGGAGTGAGAGGCCCATTTTCATTTTCCTCAGCAAAATGCGCTTGATCCTGAGACCTGTCATTCCGTCAGGAGGCCCTGCTAATGGCCTTTCCTTTTGAATCCTCTGCAGTGTGTTACTAGAGTTCTGAAGGGCTTGAGTTGAGTCCCTCCCATCTGCCAACCAACATCACAGCTCTTCCTGCCTGGACCAGATGAAACCCTTTGAGTCCGGAAGCTTTCCCAGATTAATACCAGACCCTTAATCTCAGACTGCTCCCAGCCCACTGCTTCTCAACTTTATTTTATAAATATGTATATTGTTTGGGCTGAACTGAACCAAATTGTATTCTCCCCAAATTTGAGGACAACACTCAATTATAAGATCATAGGGTATTCAAGTTCAAAGGGTCTTTTTGAGGTTTAGCTCAATCACCTTATTTTTCAGATTAAAATAAATCAAAACACAAACCCAGCAAGGGAAAAATATCCTCATATAATGGACAGCAATAGAATCTGAGACAGGAAAAGAAAACCTGGGGCTAGCATCTGGCTCAGCAAACAGCTGGCTGTGTAGACTCCAGCTACTCCCTGGCCCTCTCTGTGCCTTTGTTAAGTCCACAAATTGCAGCATTGCAGATACTCTCAAGAATGAATAATAAAAGGCCTGGTAAATTTAAATAAATGTCGCACCTGACAAAATGCAGATCAGAACTAGAACCCCAAATGTTGGGAGCCCAAACCCCCGTGTCTCTTCTTTCAACATGGATGATTGGGAAGTTAGTTAAACTGCTGCATATTTTTAGCATATCCCCAAGTGTGCCAATCCTCTGAGAACAACCTAAGCATCCTTCAGGGGTGGCTGCCTCCCAGACAGATTAGAATTCTTTTGAGACAGGTATATAGGAGGGATTTTGTTATTGTTTCTTGCCTCAGGAAAAGATTCCATCAGTAAAGCAGCAATAAAAATGTTACTTCTATTAAGGGGAAATGATTAACACTCCTCTAGTTAGGCAATAGATTCCCACCCGTTTCTAAATCTGGCCTCACAGGAACTCAGCCACACAGATGGGGAACCAGAAACCAAAGAAAGAAGAAAAGAAAAAAAAGGAAAGAAATAGAAATAAATTGGCATGGTGAATAGATGTGGTTGAAATTCTTCATCTGGTTTGTCTCAGCTGGTGTGGAAGTTATGCAGATTTGAACAGAGTTGAAAATCCAAGCAAAATATTATGCATCTGAAGCTACCAGTATCAATCTGGAGGAAAGCTGAACCAGGACAAACTAAAGTACCAGGTGTCACATGTCTTTCCTGAGGGCGAAATTCTAGCAGGAAGATGCATCCAACTTGCAAGAAACGACCATGCCCTTCTAACTAATTATCACCTTTGTGTTTACCTTCCATGAGCCAGTGAGCTGGAATGATTAAAGTACATGTTGCTTAGAGACTCAGACAGGAAGGAGTGAGCCAGACCTGCAAGATGATGCTAAATGTACCCATGCTGCCCCTGTGGAATCCAGCCTTCTCCTGCATTTCTGGTTTTTGAAGGAAGCATAAGAACTTACAGAGCCTGCCAACGGGCCCACCACAGTAGCTCCACATGGAAAGTAGATCAGTATATGAATGACACACATGATCATTCTCAGCACAGAATCTTAGCCACGCAGGTCAAGGTATTCCATGGTGTCTTGTTCCAGCCCATAGAAATGAGACACTTCCCATCAGAGCAATATGTGAGATAGAACGTATGACATATCTTCTTCGAGTAATGAATAAAAGGACATGCTGGTGGGTGGGGTTGAGCAGAATGAAGACATATTTTCTATAAGCTCCAAGTGAAAAAAGAAGAACATGCCTCATGACCTAGCCCCATGGAATCTCTAATGCTGAATCAACAAACAGGTACTTTTGCTTTGGATTTTAACAAAGAAGTGATTAACTTGTTAAAATCCACAAGCAAAGGTAGAACACGATGGGATATGACTCTAATCCCAGCAGTGCAGAGGATTGGGAGTTCAAATCCAGGCTCAGTGACATAGTAAGTTCAAGGCCAGCCTGGACATCACGTAGACCAGATCTCAAGCAACCAAACCTAACACACACAAATAACTCACAGTGACATTGCAACTATCTTATCACAGACTATATTTTGAAAGCATTTACGTGGTAGAGATGGAAGAGGTGGCTGGACAGATGATGATCTAAGAAATTTAAAAATAATTTTAGGCATGTGGCTCACAACTCCCTGAAACTCCAGTTCAAAGGGGACTGATGCCCTCTTCTGTACTTTATATGCACGGTACATACAAGCAAGAGGACAAACATCCCCACGGGCAAAACACACATAATTAAAGCTTTATTAGAAAGCTTCTCTATGGCTATAAAACCATGGCTTCCCAGACTCATGAAGACCACTGTGCCTCTTCTCGATAAAGATTTTAAATCTCCTGTGTACCCGTCTCTGGGTAATCATAGATCACATATATGAAGTGACACAAATAACAGGTTTTCACTCCTAATGGGTGTTTAACAGAAAGAGCCTAGGGGGACACAGGGCTTGGGAACAGTGGCTCTTTGGTGCCAATTTCTTCTCCTTTCTGAGACAGGAAGAATTTAGGAATGAAATCTCTGTACAATAAGCATAGAAGAATTTTAATTTCTTGAGGTAAACAGAAAACACACACAGGAAAAGTCCTTCCCAAAATAGTTAAAATCTATAGATAATTAAACGTTGCTCTTGGCTCCACCAGTGTTGCTCATAGAAGGACTGGGGATGACTGAGAGCCTCTGCTTGAATGCACGAGCCTTTCCTTCATGTCCAGGGACCTGTAGAGTAGTGGTGAATGTGCCCTAGACTGTAAGTCCCAGCCGGGATTGACACTTTTCAGCACACGTGTACAGTAAGCACACGATCACACAGGAAATACACGATCAAAGTTCTTCCTATTCAGACCAGCTATTGGCCTACACTACAGAAATTAGTAGTGACAGAGAAGCAATTATTGCCAGGGGTACCACAGTGACTACCATGGACAATGGAGGACTCTCTCAGCTCTTATAATTACTTAGCTACACAGTTATGGTCTTGAAACAGTAGATTCACAGTTTTCTATGCCATTGTACTGGCTGGTTTTGTGTCAACTTGACACAAGCTGGAGCTATCACAGAGAAAGGAGCCTCAATTGAGGAAATGCCTCCATGAGATCCAGCTGTAAGGCATTTTCTCAACTAGTAATCAAGGGGGCAGGACCATTCCTGGGCTGATAGACTTGGTTCTATATCAAAGCAAGCTGAGCAAGCCAGGGGAAGCAAGCCAGTAAGTAACATCCCTCCATGGCCTCTGCATCAGCTCCTGCTTCCTGACCTGCTTGGATTCCAGTTCTGACTTCCTTTGGTGATGAACAGCAGTGTGGAAAGTATAAGCTGAATAAACCCTTTCCTCCCCAACTTGCTTCTTGGTCATGATGTTTTGTGCAGGAATAGAAACCCTGACTAAGACAACTATAACATAATAAATAGCATGAAAACTGTCCTCAGAATATATTCATCACCACTACCTGTGTGTGTGTACATGTGTGTGTGTGTGTGTGCTTGTGGATACTTTAATTTTTGATATAGGATCTCTCACTGAGCCCAATGCTTGCTGACTACACTCTACTTGCTAGTTACCAAGCCTAAGCCATAGGATCTTACTGTCTTCACATCCCCAACTCTGGGATCACAGGCATGCATCGCCTAACCCAAGTCTTTTATGTGGATGCTGGGTTTCCTCATCCTTTCATGGCAAGCGCTCTGCCGACACCTCCGTCTCCTCTGTCCCGTGTTGGCAATTCTTATGTCTTAATGTTCACTCCAAGATGGTGATCTGGAATATGCTCCAGTGTTTGTATCATTCACAGATCGTCATGACAGCAAGTCAGTCTATATTTTAAAGAATGAAACCTAAATGAGTTACCACACTGAAATGTAGAGAAAGGAAACACGAGATGATGAGACAGTCTGTTCTTTCAGCATGCCCCAAGGTAATGAAGAATGTCTGTTGTTTGGTTTTGGATGCAGGACAAGGGACTGAGGTATGTATTTTACATATAAAGGGCCTCCAGGTTCTCCCAGCATCCCTCAGTTACTACATGGCATACTCTGCCCCCAACCTAGAACTTTCCAGCCCAAGATATGGGCTGTTTTCCCAGAGCTGGTTTTCCTTCTTGTTCTTGTTCCTTTTGCTTCTTCTTCCTCTTCCCCTTCCTCTTTTCTTTTTTTTTTTCTCTCCCCAACACCACCTTCTTTCTCCATTGTGGACTTCCCTGGCCTTTGTTCTTGGGGCCCACTTGAGAGCAGCTTACCAATAAACCTGCCCTTACTGTAATCTAATCTAATTTGGCTTAAATTAGCTTATTTCTTAGGTGACAGAGAAATAACCTATCATCTGTCTTTTTATAGGGGCACACAAAAACACTTAATATCTAAACAGCGCCATCTTACTGAAGAAAAAAATGAAGTCTACCAATAACATTGTTGCATGCCTAAAATTCACATTATTGAAACAAACCTAATTCTGTCTTCAACAGTTCATCCAAGAATTAAGCCAGTTTATAATTTAAGAGTATTTAAGAATAATTTTAGCCATGAAAATTATAATAATTTTTATTCAGACTAGAAAATCCATCCAGTTCAATTCTGTGATAGTCCTGAAAAGGTGGTGCATATCTTTAATTCCAGCACTGGGGAAGCAGAGGCAGGAGAATGTCTGTGATTAAAAGGCAAGCCTGGTCTACATAGCAGGTTTCATGATAGCCAGGACTGCATAGTGAGATCATGTCTCAAAATAATTTTAAAAATAAAGAAACAAAACCCCCAGTTGTCTCTAAATTGGAATTATAAGTTATTTTTGAAAGTAATAGAATTGGAAGAAACCTGCTCCAAAATAAAACCACACACACACACACACACACACACACACACACACACACACACACACACACACAATTATCCATCTTTGAAAGTTCTAAGATCCAAGTATCACTGTCCTGGTAAATAAAACAACTATTTCCTGGCTCACAAAGTTGTTGACATGGAGTGAGAAGTCTTCAGTGACGTTTGGCACAGGAACCCAGATGACGTTTCCGCAGTTTCACTGGTTCCATTTCTCCCTGTGCTTCCACCACGTGAAGAGGCAGCTGCAGTGATCCCAGGTCTCATCTGCAAACTCTGTGCTATCCAGAGCAGACAGAGGGTACTTCTTCCTCCCCTCATAAGAAACTCCCACAGTTTACTCCACATTAACCCAAGTCTGTCACTGAAGTCTTGATGTCCCTTCTCACTTCCCAATGTCTCCATCTTCAGCCAGTAACAGGTGAGGTCACATTGGAGTCCAGACCTGGAGCCAGAAATAGATGCAAACCCATTCACACTACGTCTACTATAGAGTTGTGGGAAATTGATCCCAAATGTAGCAATATTTGCTTTTAGGAAGAAGGAAGACAAGATTAATTACTTACTACAATGCTAACAAATAGCTGCTTCCAAGTTAAATATTTCTGTCTACCCTGGAGAGGTAAAAAACAAAATACAAAAAAAAGATGCTTAGAAGATAAAGATTTTCCAGAGACACAGGACAGAAGACATAGAAGTTAAAGACATGAAGCAAAAGCAATAAAGAAAGGCTGTATGCAGCCTCAATCTAAGTGTGGGATCATAGCAGAGACTTTGTAGTGGTCCAAAGAAATGTCTCTAATAGTCCTTCATCTAAGCACTTGGCCCTTAGATCAGGCATTCTCAACCTTCCCAATGCTGTGACCCACTAAGACAAGTTTTTGTGTTGTGGTGACCTCCAATCATAAGATTATTTTTGTGGCTACTTGAAAGTAGTAATTTTGCTACTATTATGAATCATAATTTCAATACCTGATGTGCCGGATAAGTGATAGATGACCCCTTGGGAACCACAGGCTGAGAAGCACTGACTTAGATGCTGATGCTGTAGTTGGTATAGCATCACTAGAGGAAGGACTTCACTATGTGGGCTTTGAGATTTACAAACATCGCCTCTTCCAGTTGGCTCTCTCTTTTTCATGTTTGTCATCATCTTAGCTTCCTGCTTGCTTCCATGTCTGGTGCCTGCTGCCATATGTTCCCTCTGTTATGACTTTAGCCTTCTGGAACTATAAACCAAAATAAACTTTCAGTTATAGGTTTGTTAGAAACAGAAAAGTAATTAATACCTTCATTAAAGTTAAAAGTTTAGAATTATGAGGCAAAACACACACAGGCTGGAATCTCATTTTATACATAATATATATAATTTAGATTATATAAGTATTACATATAAGCATACAATAATGTAATATATAATGTATCTTACATATCATATAAAATATAATAACATAATATATAATACATTATATAAATATTATATAAATATCTAATCTAATAATATATGGTGTATAATATATTATTAATATATTCATATTATATGATAATAATATAATATACAATATTTTATATATTCTATAAATATAACATAATATATAAAACATATATATTTGTGTATGTGTTTTATCATTCTGAAAAGGTTCAAAATTCAGGTAAAGAGAAAAAGGGAACCTTGCTGTTAGTAAAAGCATCAAAATTTTATGCCTCAGAAACTATATTTGAATAGTTATTTTTGTGCCTAAACCTATTGAATTAGCATTTCCTTGTAAAAGCAGCTCGAGAGGCCTTAGCTGGGGTATAACTCAATGTTCAAGTAAGTTGTACATGTCAGAAACAGACACAGCTAATTGTACCTGGGTTACTAAGAGCAACTGTGGACGAGACTGAAGGAGCAGCCTGTCAAGAACCGTAAGGGGACCAATGAAACTAGGCGTCTGGGGAATCTGTCTAGTTGTCTGAGCTCTTAATCTCCGTAAATTCTTACTAAACACCTGATTCTGGGGACCTTAGAAAGAAAGTTGGATATCTACTTCACCTAGAACCAGATGCATCTCTGACAGTGTTCACTAAGGTAAGATTAGTGTCTTGTTTGTGCCACTTAATCCAAGTACCATCAGGCGCTCTTCCACTTAATCCAAGTACCACCAGGCGCTCTTCCACTTAATCCAAGTACCACCAGGCGCTCTTCCACTTAATCCAAGTACCACCAGGCGCTCTTCCACTTAATCCAAGTACCACCAGGCGCTCTTCCACTTAATCCAAGTACCACCAGGCACTGTTCCACTTAATCCAAGAACCACCAGGCACTGTTCCACTTAATTCAAGTACCACCAGGCACTGTTCCACTTAATCCAAGTACTACCAGGCACTCTTCCACTTAATCCAAGTACCATCAGGCGCTCTTCCACTTAATCCAAGTACCATCAGGCGCTCTTCCACTTAATCCAAGTACCACCAGACACTGTTCCACTTAATCCAAGTACCACCAGGCACTGTTCCACTTAATCCAAGTACCACCAGGCACTGTTCCACTTAATCCAAGTACCACCAGGTGCTCTTCCACTTAATCCAAGTACCACCAGGCACTCTTCCACTTAATTCAAGTAACACCAGGCGCTCTTCCACTTAATCCAAGTATCACCAGGTGCTCTTCCACTTAATCCAAGTACCACCAGGTGCTCTTTTACTTAATCCAAGTACCACCAGGCACTCTTCCAGGACCACAGAAAGAATGAGTAAAAAGAATAGATCAAAGACTGAACTTCCTGAGATTTGTAGACATTATTTACTTCTATTGATGAATACTTCACAATTTTACAGTCCTCTTCTTTTAGGAATGCAAATGATCCATGAAAACCTCGATTTTCTAGAGATCAGGAAATAAATGCCTTCATTTTTAGTTTCAATTTTTAGTTTCATTAATGAAATATAACATAAACAAACATACCTTATATTAAATATCAAAAATGAAATGAATGAAGATAGAGGATAGTGGTGCATGCCTCTAAACCCGGAACGGATGACAGGACGATCCCATCTGGGCTCCCTAGCAAGGGTATGTCTCACATTCTGAAATGGGGCTAAACATGACAGCCCGAGTTCTATCCCTGTCCTACAAGTAAAGAGAAAAATTTTCACATTGCCCTCGGACTACCACTGACTACCACATGTATATCTTATTGCAAGTACACATCTGTGCTCTCTCTCTCTCTCTCTCTCTCTCTCTCTCTCTCTCTCTCTCTCTCTCTTTCTAAGTACATAAATGAAATAAAAATTATTTTTAAAATATAAAGTTCAATCACAGTCACTACTGAAATATCCACATTTTAAATGTTAAAAAATTAATATTTTATTTGAATATACGATTCGGGAGCACCAAGGATGTAATGAGACTATAAAATTTCTACAGTAACACTTTTATAGCACTACCTCATTCACTATGAATATTTTTGAAAAATATATCTTTATAATCTTATTTGGAGGCTACAAATTCATTTTGAAGGGTAAGGATAAGGATGACCTTTTCCCAAGATGTCAGGGGAGAGCAATTGTGGTGCATCTTGTCATATGACCCTGTGGAGTGTGCCTGCTTCCCATGGCTTCTTAAAACTGGAGGGACACTTTAGTGTGCATGTAATTCTTGATTGGAACTGAACTTTCATGGGAATCAGCTCAGCTGAGTCTTCGATATAGGTTGGTGGAAGTCAACATAAGGCAGCCTGGGAAGAGTCCAAAAGATCACAATATGAGCTGCTGGGGATTGGTGGGAAGTATGAAGCCTTCCAGGCATGAAATGAGCTGTGTCTGCCTACATGCATGAATGCACAGGTGTGAGGGAGCAAGACCCATTGGTTAATGGCTGCAGATGAAGGTGGCAGCCCGACTGGAATAAATACTAGGAGAACAAGTGAGACCTTTCTTGCCCACTACTCAGCAAATGTACCCGGAGGTCGAAAGACCAACAGTCACGCACTTTCTTCTATGCCCTGACCTCTTGGACAAAGGTCCTTCTTAACCTTGTCCTTCGAAATGAATGTATAGCCTAGAAGTAAGATCCACAGTAGTAGCTAACATTTATCGAGACGTCATTCTATGTTGTAGACATCAAGACCTTAGAAACAATAGGTTTATTAAAATAGCAGCCTGTGAGGTGGGTACTGCTTTAATTTTCATTTTAAAGGTCTGGTATGAAAACTTATAAAAATTAATTAGCTTTGCCAAGGCCACACAACTAGAAAGCTATTGGAAGTATTTTTTGTTTGTTTTTATTACTGGGTGGGTGTGAAGCCTGGAAGTCTAACTACAAAATGATCTTCTTAGACAACACCTTTACTAATTGCACTTTCTGTGGGTGGCTAAAGTTTCAGAGACAGGGGGAGGAAGGACATTAGACATGCTTAGGAATATATTTAGCATCTAAACCAGAGAACTGTTGTCTGCTCTACAGAATAACTCCTGTCCAAAGCTCATAGACTACTAAAGTATCATATAATTTTAAAGAGGCAGTATGAATCTAGACATACTAAAAATTCTTTCTGTTAATGGTCTGAGTGTTCCCCTAAAGCCTTGTCTTCAAACACAAAGAAGAGAGCATACCAGTCTTTGATCGGGAAATTTTATTATACTGTTCATTTGGTTTCCTTTCCCACTTTTGAATCAAGATGTTTATATTTTGTCAGCATAGAAGGAAAACTCTGTAGACACTTGTAAGGTCTCTCGCTTGCATCATTATATGCTGTTCTTGGGTTGCTAGAATCCCTGGGAGCTCAGGATCAGACAGAATATCAGTTCATCCATATAGAATGTTCCGAAATTAAGGGACTTGAATATTTTTGCTTTTGTTGATCTAGAAACAGTTTTTTACTTTGGTAAAGAGAATCAATTTTCTTTTGGAATATAAATGTTCTCTTTTGACTTTGCTTATATAAATTATTGCATTAAAAATGTAGTCTTCTTTGAAGTGGACACATGGTTCATGGTATATTTCATCTCTTAGACCATAGTGAATAGCTAAGAAATGGGAAGAAGACACATTAAGTAAAGGCCAGCGGGAAAGTGATGGAGGCGTGGGATAGGGCTGTCTGCCAGGGGGGCAGGGTGTGGGAGATGCAGAGGCAGGAATCAACTTGGAACTGGTAAAAGCCAGGGGAAAGGCCCACATTACAATGAAATCAGGCTAGAGAAAAGCAGGAGATAAGAGCAACAGGCATTATGACTTGAGCCTTCCAGACATGCTTAGGTTTCCCAAGGGTGTCAGTAAACAAGCTTCTGCAGTGACTGAATCCTGTTTCACAATGGGACAGCCTCACTGACAGTCTGTGGACACACTGTTCTCTATGACTTGATAAAGCTGAGGAAAAATGAAAGTATCCAAAACACACTAAAATCTGAAAAATCACCCTTTCCATGCATCAAATGTGTACAGTGGAGGGTGGTTTATGGTACATGCTCACAGTCAAAGTACTCGGCATGGCTGAGGCAGGACAGACGGGAGGCCACCTCAACTATACAGCGCAATATTGTCCTGATGTAAAAGCATTGTTTACAGGAACTATTGGAACTAATCTGCTCCAAATTAATAGTATCTGAAAATAACCCAGGAAAAATACCAACTTGATTCATTTTTTTTTCAAGTATTTTATCTGGATTCTTTTAGATTTTTCTTTGCATTGCATACATTAAGGAACAAGACACAGGAAAATAAAATAAAATTAGAATCTAATCACTGCCACTTAAATCTTTAAAATCTTTGTACTTCTCCAAATACCCAACCAAGACAGATGTCTGGACGCTTCAGGTGCTTGAGGGAGATCATGTAGCTCATCAGTGCTCATGGGCCTGTAGCTCGCCGGACATCATATTCCAGCTTTTATCACTGGTGCTGCTTTTGGAAACAGGGATGTTTTGACACAGATAAACTGGAAAGCTCGATTTTATGCTTTTATTATTTAAATGCCATATTTGCAATTATGGGAATGAATGATAATCTTGTAAATAAAATAGCTATTCCAAAGACAATGAATATATACAGGAAATCTGTGACATTTCCCTGACCAGCAGCAATATACACTCCCTCCCTCCCTCCCTCTTTCCTCTTTTTCTCTCTCCCTCTCTCCCTTTCTACTTCACTCCTCCCCTGCCCCCTTACTTAAGAGCTCTTAGCCTGGGGGAGTTGAAAACCACTAATGGAAAGGCTTTGGAGCCCTGCATAGTAACTAAGAAGACTCTTAATAGCCCCAAGGGTCAGAAGGGACTTGATCCTCAGCAGGGTTCAAAGCTATGACATTGTCTCTCTCACTAATTAAAGCCTTTTGTGGAAGAATTTCACATCTTCTACTAAAGTCTCTTCATACTTGAAACTGTGAAAAAATGAAAGAAAGAAAAAGAAAACATTTCAGGTTTCCACCGGAGAAAGATGAACTCATTTCGAAGAACATCCGTGGTAACGGCATGGAAGCTGACCCATCCAGCGGTGTGAACGGAGGACATTAATGAGAAAAGTAAGTGGATCCACCCATTATCTGCTGAAGACAATCTTATGATTCCGAGTCAGATAGTCTGAGCATCACATGTTGCTGGTTCCCTTCCACACTTTCCATAGGGGGAAAATTAATCCATAGCTGATGTCCCATAGACTTCCAATAAGACTGATACATTTTAATCCAGAGACAATAAAAACTGCTTCAGTGTGCTGTCCCTCCCCCCCCATTGACTTAAATAAACACATTGGGAAATACTTTTGCTATGCTTACCTCTGTGTGGATAACTGCTTTGGCATGAAAACTCAGTTTTATGCACTTTATTTGAACGCCCATAAAATTGAGTAAATATGGGTCAATGTGGCCAATAAAATTTCCTAAGCATTTTTGTAATCCCAAGCATCTTTATAATCTACTTAAGTTGTACTGCAGCTTTATAGATAATTAGAAGAGTGAAATATGACCTGTGCAAAAAAAAAATCAGAAAAATAAAACATTTTTTCAAATTTTATTTTATTACAAAAAGCAATATATTTTGATTATATTCTTTCTCCTTCCCCAAACTCCTCTTAGATTTTTTAGTTTTTGTTTTTTTATTGGATATTCTCTGTATTTACATTTTGAATGGTATCTCTCCCATCCTCCCTCCCCCAACCACCCTCTGTCATCTCAGCACCTTAGCATTCCCCTACACTGAGGAAATGAGCCTACACTGGACCAAAGGCCTCTCCTCCCACTGATGCCAGACAATGTTATCATCTGCTACATATGCACCTGGAGCCATGGGTCTCTCCAGGTTTACTCATCAGTTTTAGTCCCTGGGAGCTCTGCAAGGTTTGGTTGGTTGATAATGTTGTTCTTCCCATGAGGTTGCAAACCCTTTCAGCTCCTTCGGTCCTTTCTCTAACTCCTTAATTGGGGAACCAGTGTTCAGTCCCATGGTTAGCTGCAAGCATCCTCCTCTGTATCAGTATGGCTCTGGCAGAGCCTCTGAGGAAGCATCCATATATGCCACTCAATGACAGCCCCTGTTCCTATTTTTTAATGTACTCACACACACATCCAAATACTTGCAACTATCAAATTTCAATGAGTGCTTTCACAAGGAAAACTAATAGTTTATCAACAGAAGATAATGAACCTCCCAGGCAACTGGAACTTTTCATTTTATAAATTATGCTCAGGAAAATACTTAGAGACACCCACTGTGAACTGTGTCCCTCTGTTCAGTCTACCACAGTCAAAATGAGAAGCATCAATGGAATATATTTTCTATTGTCGAGGACATAAAGTCTGGCCAAGTCTATGTGCTCATGTGGTATTGTCTGTAGCCAGCAGCAAACCAACCAGTGTCAACCGCAGGACATTTCCCCCTTTCCCAACCCTGTGCCCCCTCCCTCAACAGTCACTGTTTCAGATTAGAAATGACAGATTACAGCAGTGTCATAGGTGCAAAATAGATCTTGGAGGCTTCTTCCTTGGCTGCTGAAACTACTCTTGATTTTCTTTACTTCGGCATTATGGTTTCTCTTCATCTTTGACTGCCTCTTCTTTTTCTGTGTCCCTTGTAACAGTGCCTTCCCACCCAATTCCATCTGTAGCTTTTTTCTTTCCGGGTTTCTTCCTCTGGAGTCTTCCTCTTTTACTACCATCTAGTCTTAAAGCTCTGAGTTACACTTTTTAATTTTTTTGATATGTGATTAATTAAAACCTAAGAAAGTCAGTTTTACCTTTCCCATTCTTCCCTAACACATCCCTTCTTCCCTTCCTTCAAAATCACCCCACCCCCTCCCCACTGTCACTCAAACTTATGGCATCTTTTGCTTTGGTTATACTCACACACTCTCTCTCTTTCTCTGTCTCTCTGTATCTGTCTGTCTGTCTGTTTCTTTGTATATCTCTCTGTGTATCTCTCTCTGTCTTTCTTCTCTGTCTCTCTGTGTATTTCTCTGTCTATCTCTCTCCCCCCACATACATACACACACACACACACACACACACACACACACACACACACACACACACACAAATATGACCTGCTGAGCCTAACTGTGTTGTTATGAGGTCACTTCACTCTAGACACTCCGTATTCTACTTCTCTTTTCACCTTCCAAATGATTTCTAATTACCGGGTGGAAATATTGATCTATTACTTCCTAGGAACTTGAGGCATGATAAGTCATTTAGGTTCAGGAAATAAATTAGGGGCAAAGAGAGGGGACATTTAAAAAATGCTGGTACATTGGTCTTTCTACAAGCCTTCCTTTTCTTGTTTGAATAGATAATGCTTAGCAAAGAACCCACTCTTTGGAAAGCATCAAGAAATTTTAGTTTGAGTTGAATTTAAAAACATTTCTCTACTTTGAGCATCTACTCTTTATCCTTGAACTGCTAATGACCAGTGACAACTATTGTGAGAGAACAGTGAACAGTAAGTGTATCTTACCTCAGACATCTAATTGTTGTCAAGCACCAATAAAGAAAGTTCACTGGGTTACAAATGGTGTAAGTTTGTCAGTAACAAGAGATGGACATCTTCCTTCATATTTATGCTTTATTATAAAGTAATTTTTCTTTTCAAAGTGCACTAATAAGAAAAAGAGAGAATAAAGCAGTTTGGGACAGTGTGCTTAGTGGTTTTGACTTATTTGTATACTGACAAGATCATGTGAATCTGAAGGTGATTCCTGAGTGTTGGATAGACAGTTTGTAGTAGCCATTGGCTATTCTAAAGACAATCCTGATAGAGGGCTGGAAGGGACTCATCCAGGATTCCTACTTAGCCAGGCTTGTTCTATCATCCAGGCTTGGATGTTGGATTAAGGGGGGAAGTTCCTGAGATCTCAAAGGAGGAGGTGTGATAACGAAGTACACACAGGTATATTCAAAAGCAGAATCTAGACGTTGGCACTTGCCAAGTATGAAAGTCGTAGGAAATCAATGCGTGTTTATGGCTGTTTGACGATGTGTTCCTTTGAAGGTATTTTCAGGTCTTGTTATAACAGGTATCTACATAACACAGACATTGAACTGAGGTTAGATAATATAAACTATAGACTTGGTGTTATCAGATATTCTCTGTTAATTTGTCACTTGAGCACTTGGAACATTAGTTTCCTGCTTGGGAAATGGTGATCAGTTCTGTTTGCTGGTGATGCTCCTAACAGTAGGGAAGAAGACGTTTGGAACATACTTTGAAACCCAGCTCACCCCACCTCCCCCCCCAAAAAAACCATAAAGAATGCAATTTAAAATTATACATTCTTTTTGCATCTAGTTTGTTTTTTATAAATGTTATCTAACTTGTGTTTACTGGTTGTATGTGTGTGGCAATGTGTGTGTACTTCCGTGTGAAGACCAGAGGACAACTTATAGGAGTCAATTCTCCCCTTCCATCCCAAGGGTTCTGGGAACTAAACTCAGGTCTTTAGGTTCGGCAGCAATTGTCTCTGCCCCATGGGACCATATCACTAGCTCCAGTTTCTCAATGTGTCATTTGACAAGGCAAGAAATCCGAATTCATTCTACTCTTTCTAGTGTGAATGAAGTCCCCAAAATAACAAGATATTATGATCAATTCTTTTTGTTTGTATTACATATATTAATGTTTATAACCAAAAGCAGTTTATTTAAAATATTTTTAATTCAGATTTTGAGCAGGTTATTTTTCTAGCTCACTAGTCCTCTCCTAATTTTTCAATTGTACTAAGGCACCAAAAAGTTTAAAATACACTAAAACATCTGTAGCAGCAACACACACACACACATACACACACACACACATGTATATATGCATATACATATATATACCTTCTTCTACCCTCCACTGGCATCTGCATGCATATGATGTACGTGCATATACTCAGACACCCACATATATAAAATAAATAAATACCAAATGTGTCTAGGAAGGAATAAAAGCTAGATTTTAAAATTCAAGTCATATTATATATCATCCAACATACACTATATAAGAGTAAACTGGATTTCATATGATTTTAAAAAGGTTTATTTAAAAATAGTTTCATGGCATTTTCATCTTTGCTAACAAAATAGAGATGGAGTAGACTAAGGTGGTGATGCTGAAAATAATTGCCCACCTTAGCAAATGAAAGCATATTTTCAAATGTCTTTGTCTGCTAATTTTATGCTACATGTGTTCAGAAGAAAGAAGACTTGCAGCCTCCTTTGATTCCTTTGAAGACTCACAGTGTATCACTCTATCCTTGACATGTAGTCATTATGTTTCTTATGAAAGTCTCTTTAGCTTCTATGGGAGATGTCCAAGAGATTTCATAGTTAGGTATCAATGCTTTTTTCTGAAAGGAATTGCCTCCAAAGCATGCAATTTACTAACCCCTAGAGACATTTCATTCTGTAAATAGCTCAAGAGAGCTTCTTATGTTAATTGCAGCTGAGGCTGGACTTAAGCATCTCTGTAAAATACTGTAAATTTACCTCAAAACTTTCCCTTTTACAAAGGCACCTGCATTTGATCAGTTTAAGCACCTCTGTAGTATCATCTGTTAAGAGACTCTCCTTCACCTCTGAATCGAGATTCGAGAATCTATATTACACAAAGGACGGAAAACAAGCAGAAACAAATCCGAACAAGGCATTTTCAATTCTTACTCTAGTCTGTGCATCCTCTGAAAGATCTATTTATTGGTTTCATGTATAGACTTATACACTGAGTAATAGAATAAGTCAAAAGTTGGTCACAAATATTTTGGGCTTTCACAAATCCAAACTTTGTAAACAGAAATTGAATATTGTTAATCTAATGAAACTCCCCCGTCCTGTTATCCTTCGAGACAGTTAAGAACACAAACCAGATCAGAAGGAATCTAGACACTAAAGTCTTTACAAAGTGACACAGAGTCTGTGGGGGGACACAGCAGTGGCAAATATGAGATGTGCTGTACCCTTTGAACTAACTTTATCACACACACATGGAAATACACACACACAGAGAGAGAGAGAGAGAGAGAGAGAGAGAGAGAGAGAGAGAGAGAGAGAGAGAGAGAGAGAGAGAGAGAGAGAGCTAAAAATTCAAAGACTTCTGATTTCAAAGAGTCGAATTCTGGATTGCAACTGGAGTGGAGACGCATGGCTGTAAGTCTTTCCTGATGGAAGCAGGCATTTTTATCTCATTAATCTTTCATCTCAAGACAACCGTTCTTCTGCTGATGTTTTTCCTCTTTGTGCTTGTGGATGTTGGAAGGGCTTTTAGGTCAGATGTGAGCGCACAAGCATTACTGCTGACAGGCTGTCAGTCTTCTCCTGATTAAAATGCTTTTTGGCACTTAGCACATTGAGACTCATAATCGTGCCCGTTCACCTTAAATTATAAAATTTTTAATGGCTGTTAGTGGCCTTTCTGGGGAGGCCTACTGCAATGAACACTGTAGTTCCTGTTTTAGATTTTCAGCAAAAAGGTCTGTAACAAAAGGCATTAAAATCTATTATAAGGCAGTTTTTTTCCCCCTTTAGGAAATAGTCATGAAGGAAAAGCATCCAGAGAGACCACACTGAAGCACATATTTCCCAAGTTCTGTTGTACATATCTGTCTCCTAAACAGCCTCCACGGATCTAAAACAGTTGTCTGGCACAGTAAATCTCTGCAAACTACACAGCGGAAGCAGACGCTGTCATTGTGGAAGTAAATGGTGGTGATTTATATTTACACTAGAAACCTCTCTCTCTTTTTCTGTAATGGAGGGAGAGCTGAGACTACTTCTATAGTTCTTAAAACCAGCCATGAAATTGCAAGTCACGACATGGCGATTATTTACAGAAATCTTTTCTGGTTATTTCCTTCCTTCTTATCTGGCTAATATTTATTTTGACTGTTTCACACAGGGACTTTGACTTCATCCAGGATGGGAGCGGGGTGAGGGAACAGTGCCACCCAGGTAGTTCTTAATAACAAACCTCTCCAGTGTTTGATGTTCTTCTTCTCTTGGTATTTCTCATCTGTACATTAGCAAATGCTATTTCATCTCTGTACTTGAAGCTGTGAATGGTTTTCCAGGAAGATTGTTGGTATCCTCTAGATCAATGGTGTGTGTGAATATTTTATTACATTTTCCAAGTATTCTTGTCTTTGCAGTTATGTTTGATGATCTGGCTTGGATTATCCACTTATTAATTTGGAACATAAGTGAAATAAGGAATATTTTCACAAAGAAATGCAGTAAAATTGCACAGGGCCATTTCCTCCAGATATTCATAAAACCCAAACTTGCTTCAAGTTGAATTCATGTGGAAAATTTGTTCTAAGTTAATATTTTATTGATTTTGAGGGGGGAAATGGGAATCTTCGTGGTTATACATCAGCGGCTCTCAACCTATGATCTCCAGATCAATGTGACAAGAGAAATTGTCAGAACCTAAGACTCTCAAGTCCTACACACACCTACTGAACCAGAAACTCTTGGAGAGGAAGCGCAGCAACCTACGTTTCAGCCTTTATGTCCTGTGATGCTCACTACAGCTCAGAGCCCGAGCCATAAGTAAATTCAAGAGACATCACTCACTGTCCTTACTCAAGCTTCTGAACAATGCGAAGCAATAAATCTCCATATGGGTATAAAACCTGAATAGTCATCCACAGTTTTCATTTCAGTATCATGGAGTTGTAAAGTCAGTTTTAAAAGTAAAGTGACAAAGTCAGATATTGATTTGTACAGAAGTCTTTCTTTAATGTCTACTTGAATGCCATCAAATACTTCACTTGTCCAAAGTTTATATAAGGAAGAAAGTGATTATAACTTGTAGATATTAATGGAAGTCATGTATATACTACGGTTTTGAATTTCTGCTTAATTTTTTTATATAGTTGTCTTAGTCTCTGTTGACTGTCACTGCCAGCTACCCAAGTTATGTAGATTGAAGGTGAAGTAGAATTCACCTACATATAGATTCATCCTATGTAAATTAGTATTTCTATAGCAACTATTCATGTTCTTGAAAAATTCCAGAACTTTCTATGTAAGAAAAGCAAAGAAATGTGTAAGAAATGTCATGAGTTTTTAAAATGACATAAAAGAAAAGAGTTTGGTATCTAGAAACTAATACTAAATAGAGTTCAACTGTCCACTTTCTAAAGAAAATAAAGATTTCCAATCTTGCTTTTACCCCTGGAGGCAGGTTGTTTGTTCCATGTTTCTCACTCCTGGGAAGTGGCCAGCATGCCATCTTCCAATCCTGGAGTCACAGTGCTCTTTGCTAGTTTAATAGAAGGAATCCGAATCAAAAGTCAGAAGACCTGAACTCTGTCCTCAGTCTTGGTCTTCAAAATACGAAGGGGAAAAATCAATAGGCACCTCTACCTCTGTCCCTTCTTATGGATATTAATTGGTTCTTTAATCGATCAGGTCAAAGACTGTACCAAATATGCCCAATAGAAGCCATTCTTTTTTTTCTTTTTAAGATGTATTCTACATATACGAATACCATGTTACCATGTGGTTGCTGGGAATTGAACTCTGGACCTCGGAAAGAGCAATCAGTGCTCTTAACTAGTGAGCCATCTCTCCAGAAAAAAAGTTTAGTTGAAATATAAGCTTATTATTGTTTTCAGAAAAAAAGACAATGATTTTGGCCAAGTCCTACTTCAACCTACTCTCACTCATTCTTTCTTGTGAATAAAACTCTACATTGATTGTCTGGGGTTAACTATTCAAATTTTTAGTTATGAATCATAGGAAAGTCTCACCTAGTTCACATTTATGACTTGTACCTTATTAGCACTGAACTTTAACCTCCAATCAACTAAGCCTGGGGACTACAAGTACCTCCTAGTCCAGAATAAAAGAAATGTCCCGTGGCCAACAACCAAGTTGCATTTATTGTGTATACTCACTAGAATGGAGCTCTTCAGCTCTCATTCTTCCCAAACGTATGACAACCATTAGGATTTCACTTTGCCAAGTACTTGGAGGGTGTCTTCTGGGAGCTACAGTTGTGCCATGTAAGTTAGATTCTTGTCTTTAGCAAAGCCCCACACTTAAGGGTTCCATTGAAACCTAACATCTAGAAAATTTACAGACAGTATTCCAATCTAAACTTAAGCATTTCTTGCTCATACCTAGGAGAAATGTATCTAAAGGGCAGGACATTGCCTTCTCTTCTCTTTGTCCCCTGCTTGAGCAAATTCAAACTGGTGAGAAAGCAGTATATAACCGTAAAGTATATGGTCACGATTTCCATAGCCATGATTCTCATGCCCCATAGAATTTCCCAAGCATTAATGAATTCCACAGTTTAACCCCATGGGAAGAGCAAATTGATCAACCAATCAAACCCTCCACAGTTCCCAGGGACTAAAACACCAACCAATGAGTTTGCATGGAGAGACCCATGGCTCCAGGTGCATATGCAGCAGAGGATGACATTCTCTGGTATCAATGGGAGGATAGGCCCTTGGTCCAGTGAAGGCTCATTTTCCCAGTGTAGGGGAATGTCAAGGTGCTGAGGTGGGAGAGGGTCCTTGGGAGAGGGAGCACCTTCATCAAGGCAATGGGAGGGGGAGGGGGTATGGGACTTGGGAAAGGGGATAACATCTAAAATGTAAATATAGAAAATATCCAATAAAAAAGAAAGATGTAATTTACATACACAACATAAACTAATGCTGGGAGGAGTTCCTTAAATGACTTTCTTTCTTTTTCTCCTCTCTCATGATAGTAATCATATAAGTGATAAATGAGGGAGAAATTGATAGGAGAGGGGAACTGGTCCACAGGTAGGAGGAAAGCTGAACCACAGTCTCTCTGTGCATGTTTAAAACACACATCTACAGAAACCCCTGTGACCTACTTAAAAAACAGGGGGCCCTGCTTCTGTGTTCCTTTCTGTATACACTCGACACCAGGGGATCTTTTAACCCTCATCTGAGAAACTTTTATTTGCAGTAGATGTGGTTCATACAACGAGCAACAACTGACCGAAGTAGGAAGAAAGGATGGAGAATGAGAGACTATTGAATACTCAGCTGGGAAGGGAACATGTACACTGGAACCACATTTCCAAGGCCCAGAGATCACTGTAGAAGAGGGGGCAGCTAGAACTCTGAATGTCAGTATTTTTATACAGCTGCTTAGTAAGTTCATCACGACTTAAGATGTCTGCAACACTAAGAACAGGAAGTCTTCCTTTTGAAAGAATTGCACATAATAACATACACATAACTTACTCTAAAAATGTTTTGCAGGATTAACATTTTTTTAGAATGAAGTCTGACATTTTATCCAGGATAGGTGTCTAAATGAATAATTCAAAAGCCACTAAACGTCTCAAGTCTAAGGAATGCCCTCAAACTATAAGTTAAGTAAGTAAGTTCTGTATGTGAGGTTATAGAAAGCGCTTGAACTGCAATGAAAGAGCACCAGATTAAGCCAGCAACAGGAGTTGTAAAATACTGATGTTTCCTTCATCCAAGTTCCTATGAGATGTTCCAGTTTCTCCAGCAAACCTGGCTTCACATGCTCCTGTTAGGTGGGCTGACATACCCGACAGACTAAGTAAATGCTCTCAGAAGTTGCAATTACGGAAGGAATTGCCTGGTTCGTTTCTGAAAGGAAATGTATCCTCTCGAGCTTTTTGTATCACAAACACAGGGTCCTCCCTGGAAGCCAGGGCTGCAAGGTGGGAGCATCTGGAACTCGTTGCTGAGCAACGGAGCAGCTTCCTTGTGTAAACATAGCTGCTCTTTGATTCTTTTTTCTCTGCTCTTTCATCTAGAATGCTAGCGAGAAATCCGATGTTGATGATCAAAAATATTTAATAGACAAAGACATATCACAATTTTCTTCCACCTCATAAAGCACAAACTACCCAATGAGCTCCTGAACAAAATACTTGCTGTCTGAGTAGTGAGCAGGGTTTCCTTCTGCAGTAACTGTCACCTATTGATAAAGATGTTTCCAGTGCAACATTGAGTTCAGTCAAGCCCAAGAGAAATATGGCCGTATTTTTATCCTTGTGGCCTCAGCAATTATGGAAATCATTCAATTCACAGTGCATTGTCGTGTGGTGGTATTGTTTTTGAGGAAAAACATATGCACATCCAAAGAAATACCAAGTTTTCCCAACTGCTGTCACTTGACAAAGAGCTATTGTGTTTTGAAATGACTGTGGCTGTATTTTACCTTCAGTCATACTCTCCTGGGGTTGGAGAATCTGGGTTTGTTTTGATCAGACCATCTGATCTGCATTTTAAACTGTTCATACTCACAAACCTGAAGGCGTTTCTGGTTTTGGTAAAATGTAAAATAACTGTTTGCATGAAAAGTTATTTAATGTAGGTTGGAGAGATGGCTCAGCAGTTAAGAGCTGACTATCCTGAATTCTGAGCACCGAGTTCTCGAGGTCCTCAGTTCAATTCCCAGAAAGTACTTGGTGGCTCACAACCATCTATAAGGGGATTTGATGCCCTCTTCTGGTGTGCCTGAAGAAAACTACAGTATACCCTTATACATAATATAAAATAAATAATTCTTTTAAAAATCACTTAATACTTAGTAACAACTATAAATGTTTCACTAAATAGATCATTTCACTAAGATATATAAATCTTATTATTAGAAATATATCTGATTATTCTTCTAATTATGGATGAAATTACAATAGAGAATTATTTAACACAAAATAAAGATCCTCTAAGTGTTTTATGAGTATTAATGTAATAATACTTTAGTAACCTCATGAATATGTATTGGTTTAAGTTTATCAATGTGAGAAAGTGAAAAATGGGTAAGTTAAGGCACCTGTACAAGCTTACCTAATAGGAGAATGTCAGAGGTGGGAATATTTCAGATGTGGGTCTATCAGATTGGCTTATATTTCAGCAACAATCATAATGGAAATTCAACAACTGGAGGTTCTTAGACTCAATTTACAGCTTTCTTCACAGTATGGAATTTGTTAAATTTCAAGCTTTAAAAATGGTTAGAAGTTAAAATGGAACAGTTAAATGAAATAATTTGCCCTAACGTTAGTGGGGAAATTTTAGAACTAAAACATAATCTGGATGAGTTGAGTTAAGTATGGGCAGGACATGGAGTATAACATACTGGGCTGTACAGTTTTCTCAGCAGCATGGAAAACCTTCACCAAAATCAATCACACAGGAGGCCATAGTCTCAACAAATGGGGGAAAGAGAAAGTGAGATGGAGAGAGGGAGTGGGAGAGGGAGTGAGAGTCCCTTGTCTTCTATCATACAATAATGTAGCAAAACCATAAATCAACAATAAAATAAACTATAGAAACCACAAAAAATACATTTTGAACTGACATTGGATCATCTAATAAATCTCAGAGGAAATCAAAACTTTTCTAGAGGCATGAACATGAAAATTCATTCTAGGAGAACCTCTGAGATCCAGCCAAGGAAGCTATAAGAGAAAAGCTCACAGCACTAAGAGCTAATGTTACTCTAGGAGGTATTAAATAAACAACATAATGATGGACTTTACAGACAATGAGAAAAACTAATTTCAAATACATTTGATGTAAAACTCAACAAAAATTACGGATAACTTTAAGAATAAAAGAATGATACATGAAAGCAACCAATCCATGAGTTGTTTCCTTGAAAAATAATAAGATAGACAAACTCTTAGATAATCTATCAAAAGAAAGGGGAAGATTGAAATTAATAAATTATAGGCAAAAGGGGGGAATCACAACTTATTCCAATGTAATTTAGAGCATCATTAGCAATCACTATGAAAGATCATGGAAATATGGGTAAACCAGAAGATAACAAGAATTTCTAAAAGCATGTTATCTACCCAAATTAATCCCTGAAGATATAAATAACTTAAACAGACAGAGCCATTGAGAAACAAGATTGAATCTGTCACAGAGAACTTCCACCCAAAAAAAAGGCAGGTTCACTTCAAGTTCTACAAAACTTTAAAGATCTTAAGCCAATTCTTGCCAACTAATTTTATGACGTAGAAAATGAAAGAACACTACCAAATTCATTCAATACGTAATTATTACCTTGATGTCAAAGCCAGATAAAGACTCCACACAAGAGGGAGAACAAGAGGGAAAAGAGAAAGAAAACTATAGACCAGTTTATCTAATGGACATATATGAAAATATTTTAGCAAAACATTCAAAAATTTAATTTAGGAACACATTAAGATTATATACTATAATCATGTGACCTTCTTCCCCCAAAAAGCAAGGTTAGTCAAACTTAAGTAAATCAAGAAATGTTATACAAATATTAACAAATCCCAAAATAGAAACCGCATAAATTTTTTGATTGATGCTTAAAATGCAAATAATAAAATTTCTCATGCCTTTATAATACAAGTTTTATCTCTTACAAGAGACTTTAGGAATAAAGAGAATGCAACTCAAGGTAATAAAGGCTATATTAAATTTATATACAATACATTTATAGATAACATTCTATCAAATGAAGATACATTGAGAGTATTTTCTTTAAAATCAGGACTGAGAAAAAACATCAACTCCCCCCTCACTTTCTCTTTTAAAATCTATTGTATATATATATATATATATATATATATATATATATATATATATATATATATATATACATATAAATGTATATATGTCTGTGTGTATGTGTGTATGGGTGTGTGTGTGTGTGTGTGTGTGTGTGTGTGTGTGTGTGTGTGTGTGTGTGCTATTTTCATACACACCAGAAGAGGGATTCAGACTCCATTACAGATAGTTATGTACCATGTGAGTGCTAGAAATTGAACTCAGGATCTCTGGCAAAGGCAGCCAGTGCTTTTAATCACTGAGACATCTATTTAGCTTTTCTAATCCCATTCTTACATCTCTCTCTTACATTTCAAATGTAATCCCCTTTCCTGGTTTAGTCTCCATAAACACATTATACCATTCCCCCTCCCCCTGTTTCTATGAGGGCATCGTCCAACCCCCTCCCTCCTCCACATCCTGATGTTTCCCTGCACTGAGGCATCCAGCCGTGGCAGTACCAAGGACTTCTCTTCCCACTGATGCCCAAGAAGACCATCCTCTGCTACACATATGGCTGGAGCCATGGGTCCATCTATATGTACTCTTTGGATAGTGTTTTAGTACCTGGGAGCTCTGGTTGGTTGGTATTGTTCTTTTGGAGTTGCAACCTCCTTCAGCTCCTTCAATCCTTTCTCTAACTCCTCCACTGTGAACCCCATTATCAGTTAAATGGTTGGCCATGAGCATCTACATCTGTACTTGTCATGATCTGGCAAAGCCTATCAGGAAAGAGCTATATCAAGCTGCTGTTCTCATGCACTTCTCGGCAACAGCAATATTGTCTGGGTTTGGCGACTCTATATGGGCTGGATCTCCAGGAGAGGCGGTCTTTGAATGCCTTTGCTTCAGTCTCTGCTTCATACTTTGTCTCTGTATTTCCTCCTGTGAATAATTTTGTTTGCCTTTCTAAGAAGGACTGAAGCATCTACACTTTGATCTTTGTTCTTCTTGAGCTTTATGTGGTTAATGAATTGGACCTTGGGTAATCGAGGCATTTGGGCTAATATCCACTCATCAGTGAATGCATACCACAATATTATTTTGTGTGTGATTGGGTTACGTCACTCCAGATATTTTCTTGTTCCATCCATTTGCCTAGGAATTTCATAATGCCATTGCTTTTAATAGCTGATTAGTACTCCATCCTGTAAATGTACCATATTATCTGTATCCATTCTTCAGTTGAAGGACATCTGGGTTCTTTCCAGCTTCTGGCTATTATAAATAAGGCTTCTATAAACATGGTGGAGCAAGTGTCCTTGTTATACGTTGCAGCATCTTTTGGGTATATATATATATATATACCTGAGCTAGGTCCTCAGGTAGTAAGTCCTATGTCCAGTTTTGTAAGGAACCTCCAGACTGTTTTCCAGAGTGGATGTACCAGCTTGCAATCCCACACAACAATAAAAGAGTTTCCTCCTTTTCTACATCCTTGCCAGCATCTGCAGTCACCTGAATATTTGATCTTAGTCATTCTGAGTGATGTGAGGTGGAATTTCAGGATTGTTTTGTTTTGATTTGCATTTTCCTGATGGCCAAGGTTGTTCAACATTTCTGTAGGTGTTTCTCTGCCATTCTATACTCCTCAGTTGAGAATTCTTTGTCTAGCTCTGTCCCCAATTTTTAGTAGGGTTATATGATTCTCTTGGTCTAACTTCTTGGGTTCTTTGTATATATTGTATACTAGCCCTCTATCAGAAACAGGATTGGTGAAGATCTTTGCCCAATCTGTTGGTTGCCATTTTGTTCTTCGTTTCCTTTTCTTACAAAAGTTTTGCAATTTTATGAGGTTACATTTGTTGATTATTGATCTTAGAGCATAGGACATTGGTGTTTTGTACAGGAAATATTCTCCAGTTCCCATGTGTTCGAGCATCTTCCCCACTTTCTCTTCTATTTGAGTGTATCTAGTTTTGTGTGGAGGTCTTTGATACACTTGGAGTTGTGTTTTGTACAAGGCAATAAGAATGGATCGATTTGCATTCTTCTACATGATGACTACCAGTTGAATCAGCACTATTTGTTGAAAATGCTGTATCTTTTCTCCACCTGATAGCTTTAACTTTATTGTCAAAGATCAAGTGACCATAGGTGTATGGTCTTCAATTTCAGAGTCTTCAATTTTATTTTAATTATCTACCTATCTGTTTCTGTACCAATACCATATAGCTTTTAACACTGTTGTTCTGTAGTACAGCTTGAGGTCAGAGATGGTGATTCCCCCAGAGGTTCTTTTATTGTTGAGAATAGTTTTTACTACCTTGGGCTTTTTGTTATTATAAATTAATTTGCAAATTTCTCTTTTTAACACTATGAAGAATTGATTGAGTTGGAATTTTGATGGGGGTTGCATTGAACCTGTAGATTGCTTTTGGCAAGATGGTCATTTTTACTATGTTGATCCTTCCAATCCATTTGCAAGGGAGATCTTTCCAGTATTTGAGATTTTCAATTTCTGTCTTCAGAGACTTGAAGTTCTTGTCATACAGATCTTTCACTTGCTTGATTAGGGTTACACCAAGGTATTTTATATTGTTTTTGATGATTGTGAAGGGTGTCTTTTCCCTAATTTCTTTCTAAGCATGTTTATCCTTTGAGTAGAGGAAGGCTTCTGATTTGTTTGAGTTAATTTTATATCCAGCCACTTTGTTGAAGTTGTTTATTAGCTATAAGAGTTCTCTGGTGGAATTTTTGGGTCACTTAAGTATACTGTCATGTCATCTGCAAATAGTGATATTTTATGCTAGTTATTGGAGCAAAATTATTCATCTCACTTGTAAAATTAGGAGTGACAGTACTCTTTGAAGACTAGATCTCTCTGGGAAACATTGGATGATTTGGGTACACAGAGATGTGCCACAGGGTTAACTCTGTGGCACAGATGGAGACTGGAGGTTATATTAAAATTTGTCTAATTTATGTAGCTGGAAGGCTGGATGTGATAATAGATCTTTTAAAAGCCAATAGGCTATCAGAGGACATAAATAAAACAAAGAGGAACTATACTTTAAAATGTGAAAATTGTGGAGGGATGATTAAGTACCAGTTAAAGATGAAAAGTGTACTTTCTATGTGATCTAATACCATGGGATCACATACTTGGGCACTTGGTTCTCATCTGGTGGCAGTGTTTTGGGAAATCATGGAATATCTTGGACATGAGGTTTAACTAACAGACATAATAAGAAGGGTAAGGCCTGGAAAGTTAAACCTACCTGTAGTTCTGGTCCAGTGCTTCACTTTCTGGTTTAGCCATGATACCACCAGCCACTATAACTTACATCATAATATTCATTGCTCTCAAAGATCTGTCTTTCTCATGGTGATGGAGTGAATACCCAAGAAACTGGAAACCAAAGGAATTTTTTCCCTAGAGTTTCCTTTTTCTGGTTATATTGTCACATCTATGAGGAAAGTAACACAAGTACAGACAGACTCATGAAAACACCATGCTTTGGAATACACCCACAGTGAAGCATTGTTATACCCATTATTGTGAATCCACTGGGATATCCCATGTAAGTGTGGTGTGTTTGTAATTCTTCACCTGTAAATAGAGTTTATGTAATGTGTAGGAACATTAATGGCAACAAATTTAATGTCAAACAAATCTCAAAAACAATGAGATAGCTGTCCCCAGACCAACAGTTGGTCATACTCTGCCAATCCATGACTGAAATACATTGTTACATCATCTGATTTCTATGCTGTTTGAGAGATTTGCTTGGTATAGTAGCCTGGGCTATCATCTGTGGTCTCTTAGGGTCTGTATGACATCTGCCTTAAAAGATCTAGCTTTCAAAGTCTCTGTGGAGGAGTCTGGTGTAATTGTGTCAGGTCTGCCTTTATATGTTACTTGACCTTTTCCCTTGCTGCTTTTAAAATTCTTTCTTTGTTCTGAACATTTGGTGTTTTATTATGTGGTGAGAAGATTTTCTTTCTGGTCCACTCTATTTGGTGTTCTATAGGCTTCATGTACATTGATGCCCCCCCCCCTTTGGTTGGGAAAGTTTTCTTCTGTGATTTTGTTGAAGACATTTTCTGGTTTTTTGAGCTGGGAATCTTTGCCCTCTTCTATTTCTATTATTGTTAGGTTTTGTATTTTCATCTTGTCCTGGATTTCCTTTATATTTGGGGTTAATAGGTTTTTATGTTTTGTATTTTCTTGGACCCTTGTGTCAGTGTCTTCTTCTAAGGTATCTTCTATGCCTGAGATTATCTCTTCTAACTCTTGTATTCCATTGTTGATGCTTGCATTTATAGCTTTTCACCTCTTTCCTAGGTTGTTCATTTCTAGAGTTACTTCCATTTGTGATTTTTCTTTTTTACTGTTTCTTCTTCCATTTTTTTAGGACTTAGACTACTTTGTTCAACTCTTTTACCTGTTTGATTGTGTTTTCCTATATTTCTTTAAGAGAGTTATTTATGTCCTTCTTCATAAGCGTCTATCATTTTTATGAGATGTGATTTTAGATCAGATCTTGCTTTCCATGAATGTTAGGTATCCAGGTCTTGCTGTAGTGGGAGAAGTATGCTTGGATGTTGACAAATGGCATTGGTTTCTGTTGCTTATGTTCTTGTGCTCGCCTTTTGCCATCTGTCATCTCTGGTGTTAACCGGACTTGCTGTCTCTGACTGGAGCATGTTTATAACTTTTGAGCCTAGTTATGTTGGGCCTCCTTGGGTCAGACTATCTCTGGGTGTCAGAGGGAGTTAAGCTGACTCTGGGTGTGGGCAGGGTGAGGGGTGCTAGAGCATACAATCTGTTCTTTTGGGCAGTTGCAAACAGAGAGGTGTATTTCCAGGAGGATGAGAGGTCCTGTATCCTCTGTGCCCTGGGGAGTCACAGTTAGGTTAGGTATTGGGGTAGGGGTAGGGAGCTCACCTGTGAGCCTGGTGATATCAGAACTTCTGAGGTCAAGCTGTCTCTGGGTGTGGGAGGGTGACGTTGGAAGGATGGAGTACACTCTCTCTGTAGTTCACAGTTGCAAACTTGAAGTTAGTTCACATTGGAAGTAGTCCTGTTCTCATTTTTTCCTCTCCAAACCAAACTGCCAATTTCACCATCCTAAGATATATATGAGTCATTTGCTTCTGCCTCCCAGATTTGACTCCAGATTTTAGAATGAACCCTTTCAGGTACTTTTTTCATTCTAACCGTTCACTTCTCCTCAGGTCACCAACCTATTTTTATCAAAAGAAGAAAAGAATGAATTTTCAAAACTGAGCTCATTCAACAAATGTTGTTGACAGAACAGTATTTTTACATGCAAAAGATAAAATTTGATTCCCCTTGTACAAAATTCAATTAAAAATGGATCAAGAACTTAAATGCAAAACTCAAAGAGCACTGAAACTTTTGGAAGAAAACACAAAGGATACTCTCTAAGACACTGGGTTAAGCAAGGGCTTCTTAAATATAATATCAACAGTTCAGGGACCAAACTTAAGTATCAACAGATGGGATTACATGAAAATAAAAAATGGCTTATACAGTAAAGAAAATATTAAGCAGCATAAACAGACACAATATTTATCACCTATACCTCAAACATGGTTGCAGCAGAAGACAGAAGTATTTTGGAGAACCTGGTACCGTGAAATGACCATCAAGAACAGCAGCAGTGGAGTACAAGCATCTGGAGCCACTAATTTATTAGCTTCAGCTGATGAGCATCAATCATCCCAGTGATGCAAAGGTTTTGCTTTAGTAGTTCTGGTATCTTGTTAATCGCAGCTGATTCTTTGACCCCAGCTAACCAAGTTCACAGAAGCTTCACAATCAAAACAGCAACATCCCTGATAAGAGTCTTTAATCTTCCCTCTGAAATTTTACAAGCCAGGCCTTTATTATTTGCACTGTTCTCAACATTGTATTCCAAGCTACTACAGAACATCCCACAGAGCTCTTAAAACCCAATGACTCTTCTAACCACACTTCCAAAGTCCGTTCCCAGTCCTCCCCACAGCATGGGCAGGTTGTCACAAGAATGCCCCACTATATTGGTAACAATTTCTGTCTTAGTCAGGGTTTCTATTCCTACACAAACATTATGACCAAGAAACAAGTTGGGGAGGAGAGGGTTTATTCAGCTTACATTTCCACACTGCTGTTCATCACCAGAGGAAGTCAGGACTGGAATTCAAGCAGGTCAGGAAGCAGGAGCTGATGTAGAGGCCATGGAAGAATGTGGCTTCCTTCCCCTGGCTTGTTCAGCTTGATTTCTTATAGAACCCAAAACTACCAGTCCAGGAATGGCACCACTCACAGTGGGCTGGGCCCTCCCCCCTTGATCACTAGTTGAGAAAATGCCTTACAGCTGGATCTCATGGAGGCATTTCATCAAGGGAGGTTCCTTTCTCTGTGATAATTCCAAGGTGTGTCAATTTGACTCACAAACGCAGTCAGCACACTGTGTGTACATCTAGAAAATCCTATATGATACCACAGCAATATCCACACCCCCTGTTGCTGTTTTTTCACTATAGCAAAGAATTGGAATCAATACTGTTCATCAGCAGATAAATGGACAATGAAAATTTAGTAGATATATAGAAATGTTAAAATTTTTCTGTTAAATGGATGGACTTAAAATGGTTAATATTAATGAGGTCACACAATCTTAAAAATAAAGTACATGTTCTCTCTCATGTGCAATAATATAAATATATATGTAAACAAATATACACATGGAGAAAGTATGGCATGAAGAAGAACAAACAAGAAAGGCTAAATATAGGAGATGAGGAAGGACTGAAAAAAAATAATAGACATGTGAAACAAAAATTAATTCAATTTTTTGCTAAACATTTTAAGTATAGCCTGCAGGATATGTTACTAGGAGATAAACATGGTCATCATTCTTTTCAACAAATTAAAACCTTTATCCTCAGAATTCATTATCAAGAATAGCCATAGGATTTTTCCCCCTTGTTGGTTGTTTTTTTAATTTGTTTATTTATTTATTTATTTACATTTCAAATATTATCACACTTCTGGGTTTTTCCTCTGAAAACCCCTACCACTTCCCCATTCCCCCTGCTTCTATGAGGATGCTCCCCCACCCACCCTCCCATTCCCACCTTACCTCCCTAGCATTCCCCTACACTGTGGCATCTAGGCTCCACAGGACAAAGTGCCTCCCCTCCCATTGGTGCCAGATAATGCAATCCTCTGCTATGTAAGCAGCTGGAGCCATGGATCTCTTTATGTTCAAGGGGGAGGATAGTAGGTGAAATACCCACGAAGGGGAAAGAGAACCCGTAGAGACCACATCTAGGGGTTAGGCATGGTCCCTGGCTAAGGGATGGGGTAACCCACCCATCTCAAAAAGTATTAACACAGAATTTTTCTTATCTAAAGAAAATGCAGGGACAAAAAATGGAGCAGAGGCTGAAAGAAAGGCCATCTAGAGACTGCCCTACATAGGGATCCATCCCATCTGCAGATACCAAACCCAGACATTATTGCTGATGCCCAGAAGTGCTTGCTGACAGGAGCTTGGTATGGCTGTCCTCTAAGAGACGCTGCCAGAACCTAACCAATAAAGATTCAGATGATCATAGCCTGCCATCAGACTCAGCATTGGGACCTCAGTGAAGGAGTTAAGGGAAGGACTGAAGGAGCTGAAGGGGTCTGCAATCCCATAGGAAGAACAACAATATCAACCAAATAGAACACCACCCCCCAAGCTCCCAGGGACTAAACAACAAAAGATTTCTATTTACTGCATAGCATTAAATTGTGGAATTACTATAACATTATGTCCATTCGTTTCTTAATGATCATTTGGTGATCTTCAGTTTTTATAAATAATGCTGTAATTATTCTAAAACTTATGGTTTTGAACATACACATATGTTTTCTTCAGATATGTACCTGTAAGTGGAATTGTCTTCCCAGTACAGTTGAATCAGTTTAGCATCTTGAGATTTGGGGTATTTTAGATTTGTTACAGTGAGCCTTAGAAAGCACTTGCATGATATGGCTTTAAGAAACGTGGATAAGGACACAGAAGCCACACATTTCTGATGTAAGCTGTTATGTTCTGCCAATGTAACACGATTTATCCCCATCTCTGGGAACACTCATGTAACTATCAGGACATTTGAAGGTTACTTATCCTTATCATCCATGCAGGGTTGGAAGAAAAAGCTCAAACTGTGACTATCAATTCTCTCCTTAGAATCTCACAACTGGAATCTATTATGAGAACTTTCCTTATAAGTTATGAACAAAGGCCTTCTCACCCCCAGGCCCTTACAGAAGACGATAGAAATCATTTGACTTAAACTTAGCTTGGTGAAGCAATGGAGTTTACTTTGGTTCATAACAGGTGCTCAGATGAAAATTACACCACTAAAAACTCACCCATGCATGGATAATGGCACATTAAATGTGCATCTCTGGAGCAATTTCCTACCAGTCTTACAGATAGCCACAACATACAGTCTATTCTCTCCTGGCAATTGTTTGTGTGGGGACTGGTTTGCTGATCTTAGCTTTTGAAGCTTCCTGAGTCTCAGAAGACTCCACCTCTTCTGCCCCAGGGAATAATAAAAAAAGAGAAAAGAAAAAAAAAATGAAAGAAAGAAACAACTACCCAGAAAGAGAAAAAGGTGATTTCTTCTTTCCTGTCCAGGTGATTGGGTCTGAGTTATTTAAACTTGAAAGTTCCCAATTGACTTTATCCACTGTTTCTGAGTGAGAACAAATAGGTAGGTATAGGGAAAGGAGAAAGGAAGGGGAAGGGGAGGAAAAAAGAGAGGTGGGGAGGTGGGGAAGTGGGAGATGGGGAGAGGGACAGGAGGGAAAGGGAGAGGAAGGGGAGAGGGAGAGAAAGAGAGAGAGAGAGAGAGAGAGAGAGAGAGAGAGAGAGAGAGAGAGAGAGAGAGAGAATCTAAGTGTGAAAAAACAAAGGGATGTTCCGAATAACATTTGAACCACTGGTTATAGATGTTTCTGTGGCAAGGGTGCCTCTATCCCCTTAGGATCATCTGGAGTTATTATAACTTATGCTTTGCTTAAGCTATAACAATTGAGTTCTTTGACTTACAGCCAATGAATGTAAGCATGCGTAATATATGCAGATGTGTACAGCAAGAGATCCTCTCAAATGTTAATGTAACTACTCTGTGCCTATCAGTCTAGAAAAGCCTAGGCTACATGTCATTAAATAGACTAAATCCAGAAAACAGAGCTTCTTGCCACATCCGCATTGTTAAGAATGAACAAATTAATGCTCAGTTGTTTTTAATAATATTTGAGATGAAAATAAATTTCCTTCAAGAATTCTCACAGAGGGGACTCTGTAGCGTACTAAAAACAAACATGCTGCCAAGCAATCAAATTATTAGTCCTCACATTGGCTTCCCCAGCTGGGACCAGGACTTTATGTGGCTTCTTAGTAGGATCAAAGAAAACAAGCAAAGATTTCCTTCTACTGGGTCCAAGCCTTACTTCAGCATAAAAAATATTAATAATCATAATAACAAATGTAAGTCATAGAAATCAAATCTCTCAGGAAATTTACTGGTCTCTGTGTTTCTTAAAGTCATTAGCCACCTTGACAACGCAAAAAGCTTTGAGTCAGAACTTTCCTACAAGGTCATAGAGTGTCCATGACCAGGACAAATAAGATTGGCTGCTTAGAATGAAACCTTTCTTAGGAGGACTAGGGGAGTCTTAATCTGGCTTGTGCCAGAGATAATGATTTATTTAGGAAATCTGGATGAAGGTTTAGTGCTTATTTTCTTCAGAGAGCCAGAAAGTTAGTATTTTAATACCTAGTCTTTTTTTAAAATGAAGAGAAAATTATGACCAATTATAATTTTAACCTGAATTTAACAGTCTGGATGATTTTCTCACTTTATGAAAGTTAGCCTTACCCTTCCAGTCATCATCTGAGCCCATAGCAAGGGCCAACCCACTGCCATCAGGAACCATAACCTGTCCACAGAGAGCTGGTTGCCCAGGAGTGCTTTCATTTCTAAACCCGCAGGTGAAATCCCACTTTCGCTCCACTGATTGTACAAAGAGAGACCCACCAGGAACTTACAGGGCACAGGAATCTTGGGGCTGCATGGGACTTGACCACTCTGGTCTTTATCAGCACCTAGAGCTAGAACCATCCCACTGTTATCTGGACCAAGGAAAACCTAACTGCAGGGAGCTGGTCTCTCAGGAGCACTCTTAACCTTAAGCCCACAGACTCACAGGCCCACAGGAGGGACAAGCTCCAATTAGAGACAGTAAGACCAACTAACATCACAGATAACAAAATGGCAAGAGACAAGAGCAAGAACCTAAGCAACAAAAACCAAGACAATCTGGCAACATCAGGACCCAGTTCTCCCACCACAGAAAGTACTGGATATCCTAATACACCAGGAAACCAAGATTTGAATTTAAAACCATACCACATGATGATGATAGACAACTTTAAGAAGAAAATGAATAACTCCCTTAAAGAAATACAGGAAATCACAGGTAAACAAGGAGAAGCACTTAAAAAAGAAGCACAGAAAACCTTTAAAGAGCTACAGGAAAAAGAATCAAACAGGTGAAGAAATTGAACAATGCATCGAGGATCTAAAAATGGAGATAGAAACAATAAAGAAATCACAAAAAGAAATAATTATGGAGTTCAAATACCTAGGAAAGAGATCAGGAGTAGTAGATGCAAGCATCACTAACAGAATACAAAAAATAGAAGATAGAATATCAGGTGTAGAAGATAGCATAGAAAACATTGACACATTAGTCAAAGAAAATGCAAAAAGCAAATAGCTCCTAACTCAATATCCAGAAAATCCAGAACTCAATGAGAAGACCAAACCTAAGGATAATAGGTGTAGGAGAGAGCAAAGATTCACAACTTAAAGGGCCAGTAAATATTTTCAACAAAATTATAGAAGAAAACTTTCCTAACCTAAAGAAAGAAATGTCCATAAACAAACAAGAAACCTGCAGAACTCCAAATAGATTGGACCAGAAAAGAAATTCCTCCCTACAAATAATAGTCAAAACACCAAATGACAAAACAAAGAAAAATATTAAAAGTAGTAAATAATGTCATCCAGACCCAAAGGGAAAACAAATGCCAACCCAGGCTACTATATCCAGTAAAATTCTCAATTACCATAGATGGAGAAACCAAGATATTCAATGATTTTAAAAAATCAAATTTATACAGTATCTTTACACAAATCAAGTCCTACAAAGGATAATAGATGGAAAACTCCAAAGAGAAACTAAACCCTAGGAAAAGCAAAAAAGTAATCTTGCAATACAACCCAAAAGAAGATAGCTAGCCACACAAACGTAATTCTACCTCTAACAACAAAAATAGCAGGAAAGAATAATCACTATTCCTTAATATTTCTTAACATCAATGGTCTCAATTCCCTTATAAAAAGACATAGACTGCATAGATAAACAGGACCCAGCATTTTGCTGGGTACATACACAGGACCCGGCATTTTGCTGCATAGAGGAAACTCATCTCAGTGACAAAGACTGGCAGTACCTCAGAGTACAAGGTTGGAAAATTTTTCAAAGCAAATGGTGCCAAGAAACAAGCTGGTGTAGCCATTCTAATATCAAAAAAAATGGTTTTCAATCAAAAGTTATCAAAAAGATAAGGAAAGACACTTCATACTTATCAAAAAAATCTATCAAGACGAACTCTCAATCTTGAATATCTATGCTTTAAATACAAGGAAACCCATATTCAAAAGAGAAACTCTACTAAAGCTCAAAGCACACAATGCACCACACACAACAATAGTGGCAGACTTCAACACACCACTCTCAGCAATGGACAGATCTTGGAAGCAGAAACTGAACAGAGACACATTGAAACTAACTGAGCTTATAAAACAAATGGATTTAATAGACATCAATAGAACATTTCATCCTAAAACAAAAGAATATACCTTCTTCTCAGCACCTCACAGTACCTTCTCCAAAATTGACCACATAATCAGTCACAAAACAGGCCTCAACAGGTACAAGAAGATTGAAATAATCCCATGCATTCTTTCAGATCATCATGGAAGGTCTTCAATAACAACAAAAAGCCCAAATATACATAGAAGCTGAACAATGCTCTACTCAATGACAACTAGGTCAAATAAGAAATAAAGAAAGAAATTAAAGACTTCTTAGGCTTTAGTGAAAGTGAAGACACAACATACCCAAACTTATGAGATAAAATGAAAGCAGTGCTAAGATGAAAACGCATAGCTCTGAGAGCCTCCAGAAAAGAAACTTGAGAGAGCACACACTAAAAGCTTGCCAGCACCTCTGGAAGTTCTAGAACAAAAAGAAGCAAATATACACAAGAGACAGCAGGAAATAATCAAACTAAGGGCTGAAATCAATCAAGTGGAAACAAAAGAACTATACAGAACAAAACAAAACAAAAAACAAAACAAAACAAAACAACAAAACAAAACAGAAAAACAAAACAGGAGCTTGTTCTTTGAGAAAAATCAACAAGATAGATAAACCCTTTTCCAGACTAACCAGACGTCACAAAGACAGTATTCAAATTAACAAAATCATAAGTGAAAAGGGAGACATAACAACAGAAACTGAGGAAATTCAAGAAATCATCAGATCCTACTACAAAAGCCTATACTCAATAAAACTGGAAATCTGGAGGAAATGGACCATTTTCTAGACAGATACCAGGTACGAAAGTTAAATCAGGATCTGAGAAACCAACTAAACAGTCCCATAACCCCTAAAGAGCAGTCATCAAACGTCTCCCAGAACCAGATCAGTTTAGTGCAAAACTCTCCCCCTACCTATTCAATATAGTACTGGAAGTCCTACCCAGAGCAGTCTGACAACAAGTGAAGGTCTACACGAAAAAAAAAAAAGAAAAACAATTGAAGAAGAAGCAGTCAAAATATCACTTTTTAAAGATGATATGATAGTATACTTAAGTGGCCCCAAAAATTTTACCAGAGAACTTGTAAACCTAATAAACAACTTAAGCAAAACGGCTGAATAGAAAACTAACTCAAACAAATCAGTAGCCTTCCTCTCCTCAAAGGATAAACAGACTGAAAAAGAAATTAAAGAAATGAAAACCTTCACAATAATCACAAATAATATAAAATACCTTGGTGTGACTCTAACCAAGCAAGTGAAAGATCTGTATGACAAGAAACTCAAGTCTCTGAAGAAAGAAACTGATGAAGATCTCCAGGGATGAAAAGATTTCTCATGCTCATGGATTGGCAGGATTAATATATTAAAAATGACCATCTTGCCAAAAGCAACCTACAGATTCAATGCAATCCCCATCAAAATTCCAACTCAATTTTTCACATACTTAGAAAGAGCAATTTGCAAATTCATTTAGAATAACAAAAAAAAAAAAAAAAAAAAAAAAAAAAATCAAAATCCAAAACCAAAAATCAAACAAACAACCAAAAAACCCCAGGACATCAAAAACTATTTTCAACAATAAAAGAGGGTGTTGGACACTATAACTTTGGGCTGCCCTTTCTCCCCTGCTGAGCCTTTACCTGCTGTGGCAAGAACCTTTTTAAGCCCTGGGTAGCTGCTCTTGGCCCCCTACCTTGGGGCTGGGATTTTCCATAATGCTGCTGTTGCTTCTTGGTTCCTGATTAGGGGCTTTCCAATGGAGCAACATTGTGACCTCTGAGATGCATCTGGTATTTTCCCATTGTTTCTCAATCAGTACATAAGGACCTGCTCAGTAAAGCTCATTGGCATTCTCCTTGAACTAATGACCCATGTACATATTTCCTTTCAATCCCACAGACCTACACCTGATACTCACACACTGGCAGTGTGGGCACTGTCATTTGGAGGTCCCACCAAAATCCAGAAAGAGAGGACAATCTGATGGGATCATTTCAAAAAGACCGGCCTTCGAGGTAACGAAACACATGGGGGTCAGATGGCAAAGAAATACTGGCAACATGGGCGCTGTCATGAGGGAATCAACATCCTTGACCTCAAGCTGTTTTACATAGCAATCGTGATAAATACTGTATGATATTGGTACAGAAAAGGAGGTTGATCAATGGAACAGAATTGAAGACCCAGAAATGAACCCATACACCTATGGTCACTTGATCTTTGACAAAGTAGCTAAAACCATTCAGTGGGGGAAAAATAGCATTTTCATCAAATGGTGCTGGTCTAACTGGCAGTCAGCATGCAGAAGAATGTAAATCAATCCTTCCTTGTCTCCTTGTACAAAGCTCAAGTCCAAGTGGATCAAAGACCTCCACATAATACCAGATACACTGAAACTAATAGAACAGTAAGTGCAAAAGAGCTTAGACTACATAGGCACAATGGGAAAATTTTTGAACAGAACACTAATGGATTATGCTCTAAGACCAAGAATCTACAAATGTGATCTCATAAAACTGCAAGGCTTCTTATGGCAAAGGACACTGTCAATAGGACAAAATGATAACCAAAAGACTGGGTAAGATCTTTACCAATCCTACATCTGATAGAGGGCTAATATCCAATATATACAAAGAACTCAAGAAGTTAGACTCCAGAGAATCAAATAATAGTATTAAAAATGGGGTACAAAGCTAAAAAAAATTCTCAACTGAGGAATACCTAATGGCTGAGAAGCACCTAAAGAAATGCTCATCATCCTTAGTCATCAGAGAAATGCAAATCAAAACAACCCTGAGATTCCACCTCATGCCAGTCAGAATTGCTAAGATTAAAAACTTAGGTGAGAGCAGATGCTGGTAAGGATGTGGAGAAAGAGAAACACTCCTCCATTGTTGGTGAGATTGCAAGCTGGTATAACCACTCTGGAAATCAGTCTGGAAATTCCTCAGAAAATTTGACATAGTCCTACCTGAGGACCCAGCTATACCACTTTTGGGCATATACATGAAAGATGCTCTAGTATATATCAAGGACATATGCTGTACTATATTCATAGCAGCCTTTTTTATACTAGCCAGAAGCTGGATAAAACCCAGATGTCTTTCAACAGAGGAATGGATACAGAAAATGTAGTACATTTACACAATGGAGTACTACTCAGCTATTAGAAACAATGACTTCATGAAATTCCTAGGCAAATGGATAGAATTAGAAAATGTCATCCTGAGTGAGGTAACCCAGTTACAAAAGAACTTATATGGTATACACTCTTTGATAAGTGGATACTAGCCCCAAAGCTTAGAATACCCAAGAAACAATTCATAGACCTTATGAAGCTCAAAAAGAAGGAAGGCCAGAATATGGATGTCTAAGTTCTTCATCAAAGGTAGAACAAACTACTTATAGGAGGTAATACAGGGACAAACAGTGGAGCAAAAACTGAAGAAAAAATCATCCAGAGACTTCCTCATCTGGGACTCCATCCCATATGCAGTTACCAACCCCAGCCACTATTGCCAAGAAGTGCTTACTGGTAGAAGCCTGATATGGATGCTTCCTCAGGGACTCTGAAGGAGCCATACTAATACAAACAAGGATGTTTTCAGTTAACCATCAGACTGAACACAAGGACCCCAATGAAGGAGATAGAGAAAGGACTGAAGGAGCTGAAAGGGTTTGCAACCCCATGGGAAGAACAACATTATCAACCAACCAAACCCTCCAGAGCTCCCATGGACTAAAACTCCAACCAATGAGCACAGATGGAGAGACCCATGGATCCATTTACATATGTAGCAGAGGATGGCATTGTCTGACATCAATGGGAGGAGAGGCCTTTGGTCCAGTGAAGGCTCATTTTCCCAGTGTAGGGGAATGCCAAGGTGCTGAGGTGGGAGAGGGTTGTACGAAGTGGGAGCACCTTCATGGAAGCAAGAGGACAGGGGAGGGCTATGGAAGAGGGGGGAGAGGGAATATTTGGAATGTAAATACAGAGAATATCTAATAAAACTGATAAAAAAAGAAAGTTAGCCTCCTTTTTTCCTCTCTTGTTCCTTTGCTTATCCCCCTATCATAAAAGTACAAGATGGTTATCTTAATAGAGAAATTATTCAAAAAAATATTTGCATGAGAGCTTAATGTTCCCATCCATGGCAGTCACCTTGATCTTCACCTTTTAAAGCAGATCAGAGTCCTCAGCTCCTGTGTTACATCTGTGAGCAAACAATGCCTTCATTAGTATGTATGTGTGACTCATGAATGTCTTTACACAGTGACTTAGCTGCACATGTTTGTGGAACAAATACTGCAGAACAGTTCGCATTGCACACACCCAATTACAATCCTACTTAAAAAAAAGTGATATATATGTGTTTTTGAGCTCCTAGTAATATTTCATAAATGTTTGAAACTTCATTGTATATTGCGATTAATTATCACATTTTGGAAGGTTAATATTGCCAAGAAGTTTTACAAGTTTTGTACACTTTGATTTGATCCACATATTTTAAAGGTAGCAATAAAAATACAAGATGAAGTAAATTTTGGAAAAACATGAGAGAATATACTCAGTACATTTTTAGAGTCTTGCCTATTTCTCAACGATTTTGTGATAGCAGATATTATGTTTCAGTTTAAAATTGCTGTGTGAAAGAGAAGTATAAACCAAAAATGCTTCTACCCAGAAAGCCTTACTTACCTAAGGACAGATAAGTTCCTGGACAGTTGGGGGCTGTTCTTGTATTTGTCTTATATTTGTATGAACTGTAAGTTTTCACTTCTGTAAACATGGCTGCTCCTGACCATATATGTGTGTCTGATCACACATAGGCAGGGATTATGTCAAGATGTGTGCTTGTTCCTGATTGCACAGAGGCAGTGTGTATCCTTGTATGCTTGTCTTCATAAGATCCTGAGTAAAGTAATCTGGAGTTGGATCTTAAAGACTGCTTATGGGTTCGGTGCTGGTGCCACGAGTATCCTAAGCCAGTATCTGAATAAAACCTCTTCACTGTTAAATGTGTTCATGCTCAAACTGGTGAATCTCTTAATGAACCCCACAACCATAACTATTTGCTTGTGTGATGCTTCACTGTGACCTGATTTCAACTACCATAATAACCCTCTCAATGGTCTGGTGAAGGTATGCAGGGGACATTTGCTATCGATACCCATTCAGTAAATGCTGGCTGATGTCTTAGCAGATGAAGATAGGAATAAATTAACTGTCAGAATTATTCTTTTAGATAATTGACCGTTAACCTGGATTTTCTACATCATCTCTAACACCTTCTATTTTCTGAAATATAGCATCTCGAGTAAATGCATATATGGTAGAGATCATACTAGCTCTCTACTGCTCTACTCGAGGACCAATGTCTTCTGTGTAAGAGTCTAAGATTCCGGAATGTGAAACCCTTACCACCATCAGAGAAGACAGAAGTTAAACAACTCCAAAACAAGGAATTGTTTATATCTCTTTGAATTTAGGCCCCAGGCCAAGTTTTTGTTTTTTGTTTTTGTTTTTTTAGCATCTATATTCCCTTTAAGGAAAAGGTGAGAGACAAATTATATTTCCAAAAGTTGACCCTGTCCCTTTTATTGTCCCTAACTATTAAGGTGCCCAGTCTCTAGAACAAGTACTAGGTACTCAGTGTCTGAGCGTGATTTGTTTGTTGTTACTATTTTGAAGCTCAATTAATAAATCCTGATATATATATATAACACATATATGTAAGGTGAATTCAACCATAAAACACCAAATATATACATATGTATGTATTTATATTCATCCTCTCAGTTCTGTTCCTCCTGAGAAATATGGCTAAAAGAGTATTATTTCTATACTCTCCACAGTGAGTAAGAATTATGATGCCATCTCTAATATGATTCCAGTAGCAGAGAACACCTAGGAATGTTTACTCTATTATAACACTGGATGGAAGTCACTCGGCACAGGACACTGGGGTTATAAGTATACCAGCTGAAAAAATAGTCCAGAGGACTGTGATACTGATTTTAACTATAAACTTCATAATAAACATCTCCACTACTCCCCCAAAGTTTTACAATCCTACGTATTAATTACGTATCCTTCAAATTCTTAGATTAAAGCCTTAGCACTCCCACTATGACTTGTCTTTGTAGACAGGTTTTATTAAGGTAATTGAGAAAAAAACAAAAACAGTGATACTGGTTTCCTTACTCAAAGGGGGAGAGACACCAAGGATACCTGTGCACACAGAAAACAAAGCTAGAAAAGACAGACAGCCTTATCTGTAGATCAAGGAGTTCTCATGAGAAGCCAGTCCTGCCAACACCTTCATATGGAACTTACAACTTTCAGCACCAGGATGAGACTAACTTCTGTGATTTAAACCATCCAGTCTGAGGTTTTGTTATGATCGTCAATCTGTGGTAGTTACAAGGGGATAACTATGTATAAAATACATACTTTAAGTACATACTTGGGCATTTGAAATGCCTTGTGTCATATAAGCACCTTCATATCTGTAATAAAAAGATAATTTATAGGTTGACATGTAAATATGTCATAAATATGACATAAGAGTTCTCGAGTCATTGTGTTGAAAACAATGTGAGGTAAGTCCAACCATAATTTGCTCACATGTGTAATTCATAACTACTCAAGATGCGTGTGGTTAGATGTTCACTTTACTTCAAGGACACAGCTAATAAGGTTCTCCGGATTTGTTGTTACTTAGTACATTTATTATTGCTGGCTCATGGCAAAATGGGACGACATCAAATGAAATGTTATAACCTGGAAACAAAACCCAAGGGAAATAAATCTGTCTTTGACACATCATACTTTAAAATGCAAAGCATAGCAAAATCAAGCCATTGGAGGGATAAAATCTGATTTATGTGAATTTCTGTGTGATGTTACTAGGGAACCAGACATCTGTGCGGTTGTGGTTTCTTTTCAATAAACCAGATTCATGTGATCACATCTGTGTACTTATTATGTTTTCACTGTACTGATCCTGTTTATATCCTATCTTGATAAAAAAAAAAAAGAGTGTTTTGTTAGTTCTTACTGATTAAAGTGCTTTCCAAAAAAAAAGAGGAAGCCAGGATGTGAAGCTTTAACCCTGAAAAAAATTTTAATAAATTATATATACATATAGAATGCTTTAAATTTCTGCCCAAGGTATTTGCTTAGTCATAGCTTGCATATTAATTTTATCTTGTGAAGGGTGGCTAGAGGGCCGCCTGCCTTAATTGTTCAGAGAACAAGTTTTTTCCCACGAGTGATTTCTGTTTTCCTTCAGAACATACGTTGGGTTGAGGGGTTTATGCTGCAGTTCCCTCTAGAACAACTGGGAAGTTGAAAGGCAGATAAAATGTGGTCACAGCTCTTCCAGAAAACCCAGGGAATGTTGACCGGGGAGGGGCTTCACTGCATCTGTCTGATAGAAGTGTAAGAGTGAAGGGCAACTCCAGAAATTCTGTATAGTTCAGGGTACACTTGGGGTAGAAGCCGGCAGAACCCCAGCCTCTGTGAGGGTGATTCTGGCTATAACTTCTAACAAGTGCAAGGCCACTTCCTTATGTGTACACTGGATAAAGGACCGTATGTATTTCCATATGCCTTAATATTTTTACTCCTTCACTCCTTCAAGGATTTCCATCTGTCCCACTGAGGCTCAGGTCTCAACCGCAAGCTGAGTGCATTTCTGAGAGTTCTTGGGAGGCTTGTAATTGAGGCCACACTAAATCTGTAGACTTCGGTAGGGCTCTTAACTCTTTACACCTTTTATAACTCCCAGCAAATTGGAACAATGAACTCCTGAGATTCCCACCCTGACACGAATCTGTAAACCAGGCTGTGGAATAACACGGTTGAGCACAATGTAAGATTAAAGCCACAGATGTAATTCGGAGTTCTTAAGACCAGGTGGCTCCTATGAACATAGTAGAACATGGGCTCCTGTGGCATAGTGCAACATCTTTTGTGTATATGCCCAGGAGTTGTATAGCTGGATCTTCAGGAAGATATATTTGAATTTTCTGAGGAATGTCCAGATTGTCTTCCAGAGTATTTTTACCACTTTGCTGTCCCTCAAAAAGAGGAAGAGTATTCCTCTTTCTCCACATCCTCAACAATATGTGCTATCGCCTGAGATTTTAGTCTTAGTTATTCTGATTGGTGTAGTGACTACTATTAAGAGAAACTGAAGTGGTAATCTTACTTTATTTCTTTGAATAATGTCAGTATACTGTTAGCTTTTGTATATGTATTTTCTATTTTAAAATGCATTTTTCCATTTTTGTTATGAGCATTTAAGGTAATAAACATTACTATGGCATTTAAAAAAAAGACCAGGTGGCTCACCAAGACTATCCGTGTTCTCTAGTTTGTACAAGATGATGGCATTACACCATAATTTAAAATTTTTATGTCTTAAACCCAACAATAAGCTGAAGGGAAATGAATAGAATTGGGTGTAGGTGATTGGTACTGAGCAACATCATTCCATCCTAGGCCTGGCAGGTATATTGTGCTCTGTGCTTATATGTCTGGGTTTTTTTTTTCCCTTGGTTGGTTTTGTTTGTTTGTTTATTTTTTAAAACGGGGTTTCTATGTGTAGCCCTAGCTGTCCTGGACCTAGCTCTGTAGACCAGGCTGGCATTGAACTCACAGAACTTCTCCTGCCTCTGCCTCCAGGGTTCTGGGATTAAAGGCAAGCATGACCAGTACTTAGGCAGTTTAGTGTTTTTATGGGATTCCCGAGTGTAGGTCTCTGACTTTTGTGCCGTCTCTTGGGCTCTTTATCTTCTGTTGTTCTGGCCTGCCCAACTTCAGTGTGATAGTTTTTGGCTTATATTATTTTATTTTGATATATTTAAAATAAAAGAGTTAATTCATCTGGACTGGTCAAAGGAGGACATGTATAATCCATATTAGACACAGGAGGAATAGTTATCTTTTTAATGTACCTTTCCTACCGAGAATTTCTTCTTGGTGCAACCCTACAGGCCTCTGGGAGGTTCTCTTTGATCTGACTGATGTTCTGAGTTCTTTTTTTTTTTTTTCTCTATGTCTTTATTTTAGATGCTGACAAGAGCATCTTCTTTTGGTCCTTTGGACTTTCTTATCGAAAGCTCCCTACCTTACTGTGTGGCTTGATTGTTCTGTGTCTCTCATATCTACACTAATCCAAACAGCAGAGCTTCTGTTCTTTTCCATTCTCCTCCTCCAGACAGCTGCCAAGGTTTGCAGCTTGTTTGTCCTGGAGTTTTCCTTTTAAGCTCTAATAAAACTGTCCTTTGGCTTGTGATGGAGTTTATTCTTAAATTCTTTCATTACCGAAATTCAGAAACCCAAATGCTGGACTCTGAATTTCCTGGTAATGTCTGGTGACTCTCTCCAAATTTCCAGCACTTTCCTCTGTAACTCATGTCTTTGCTATTTGATGTAATAGACGTTATTGTTAGAAACATCTTTATGTCTCCAGCAAAAGTGAGGAAAAAGTATAGGGAGGCCCAGCATGCATAGTCTGTTTGTGCCTCTCACAGCATTCACACCACATCGTTGTACTAGAACATCTGTTACACTCCATGGACCATCGAGACATTATTATCATCCAAAATATAAAAGTTGTGTTGCCAGAGGGCAACTTCTGTTTTGTTCTGTGACATAAAGGTCCTGTTTGGTTCAACATGGCCTCCCAAAATGGCAGTGTGCTGGTAACAGTGTCCTAGAAAGAAAGACTCTGGCTAAGTAAATAGAGCATTGTCATTGGGTAAACCAAAACTTGAAGGCAAGTCTATGTTTACCAGATTTTTTAGGGAAGATTTCTGTTTATCAAGAACCGCCCTTAATCTGCCCCCAGAGGTCAACAACGTTGAGCAAGTATATCAAGTTCTAAACAGCCTGTATTAGCCCAAACATCAATGCCTTGCTGACTGTCATATAAAATCCACTTGCTTTTCCACAAGTTTGTTTCCATCTGTGTCCCCGCGTCACCCCAGGAGATAGCCTTGACAGTTTGATCCTCAATAAACCTTTTCTTGTGTTCATGTCTGTATTGATGCTTTCCTGTGTCCTTGACTGCAGGTAGCTTGTGACAAAATAATTGAGCAAAACACAGAAAAGCAGCAGAGAAAGCACAGATTTATTAGGAGAGACAGTAAATGTAGAGAAGGTGCACTCCAGAATGGGTGCTCCTGAGCTCTCTTCTGAACCTTGTTTATGAATTGATACCTAAGGAAGGACAGATCCTCAGCATGGGGTGGATCCTTACAATGATTGACAAGTGCAGCTGGTGGATGGTCTCTGTGTATGTTTGTGTATATGTGTATATGTCAGAAGACAGGGATTGTAACCCGGTTTTTTTTATTGGATATATTTTATGTACATTTCAAATGTTATCCACTTTCCTCATCTCCCCTCCATACTCCCATCCTATCACCCTAGCCTTGCTTCTATAGGGGGACCCTGTACCCATCCAACCCCTCTCATCTCCCCTCTCTGACATTCCCCTACACTGGGGCATCCAGCCTTGGCAGGACCAAGAGATTCTCTTCCCATTGGTGTCCAACAAGGCCATCCTCTGCTACATATGCAGCTGGAACCATGGGTCCATCCATTTGCATTCTTTGGATAATGGTTTAGTCCCTGGGAGCTCTGGTTGGTTGGTATTGTTGTTTTTATGTGGTTGCAAACCCCTTTAGTTCCTTCAGTCCTCCTCTAAATCTTCCATTGTGGACCTCATTCTCAGTTCAATGGTTGCCTGTGAGCATCCGCCTTTGTGTTTGTCATGACCTGGCAGAGCCTCTCAGGAAACAGATACATCTGACTCCTGTCAGCATGCATGTCTCAGCATCAACAATACTGTCTGGATTTGTTGACTCTATATGGGCTGGATCTCCAGGTGGGGCAGTCTATGGATGGGATTTTCTTCAGTCTCTGCTACAAACTTTGTCTCCATATTTCCTCCAGTAGATATTTTTGTTTCCCCTTCTAAGAAGAACTGAAGGAAGCACCTGTACTTTGCTCATCCTTCTTCTTGAGCTTCCTGGGGTCTGTGAATTGTATCTTGAGTATTCCGAGCTTTTGGGCTAATCGCCACTTATCAATGAATGCATACCATGTGTAGTTGTTTTGTGACTGGGTTACCTCACTCAGAAAGATATTTGTTAGTTCTATCCCTTTGCCTAAGAATTTCAAGAAGTCATTGTTTTTAATAGCTGAGTAGTACACTATTGTGTAAATGTGAGGGTTTTGGTTTTATATATCATCCAATGTTCATCTAAAGGACTGCCCACTTTCTTTTTCTGCCAGCAAAGTACAAGAGTTGTGTTGCACTTGCCTAGTGTAGTTTCATTGTGGCTTCAATATACAAATCTCTAATGAAAGATGGGACTTGTAAGAAGTGATTATGTCATTAAAACTCTTACCTTATTTTTAGATCATTGGTGCTCTCTTAAGAGACTGGGTTACTGATAACAGTGATCAGTTGAATTTCTCTATGTCACACATGAAAGCTTACCTTTAGGCTATGTCAGAACATTTCTTGAAACTCTTCATGGGATTGTAGCAGCATGTTCTTAGACCACCAAGAACTGTGAGCTGAAAAAGCATTTATTATTATCACTTACTCATCCTATGGTATCTCTCCACCTGGAAACACTCTTAGATGAAGTGTCTGTTCAGGTCCTTTGCACTTTGTTTTTCAATTAGGTTGTTTACTTCCTATCTATTTCATGACCCACTTACTCATTTTAGCTATCACTCATACATGTTAGTGTCTTCTGCAAATCTTTCCTTCCACATATCCCAGATCATGACCTCTCCTCTCCTCTCCTCTCCTCTCCTCTCTTCTCCTCTCCTCTACTTTTCCCTCTCTAGATCAGTCTAGGCTCTAACTCAGAGATCCACCTGGCTCTGTCTCCCAAGTACTAGGATTAAAGGTGTGTGAGCCTCTGACACCTCACTGCTGACTTATATTCTTCATTGTATCTTTCATAGTATTGAACTTTGTTTTTTAAGTTTGGTGTATAGTGTATGCTTGAACATGTATATGTAGGAGTATGCATATGGACATGTATGGAGTGTATGGAGGCTCAAGGTTGATGTATATGTCTTCCTTACTTGCTGTCTGCCTTTTTTTCTAACACAGGCTCTCTAACTGCTCATATGGTTCACAGATTTGCTAGCTGGATGTCCAGGTAGGTCCAGAGATGTGTCTGTCACTGCTTTCCCAATGTTAAGGCTACAGGACTACACCACCAAATCTGTCCTGTACCTGGATTCCAAAGATCTAAACAAGTCCTTATCCTTGTGCAGCAAGCGACTTACTGACTGAGCTATGTTTAATTTTAATGAAATCCAGCTTATTAATTATATTTCTTCATAGATTATGCTTATGATAGTATATTATCAATAACCTAACCAATTAATGTTGTTGTCTTTCTTAACAGCTATTTTTTTCTTTTAAGTGGATTAACCATTTATGATTTCCTTTTACCTTCAACTACACTAAAAGAGACAAAGAAAAATTACTCAGGTTATGTTTCTTTTTCTCTTCCCCCTTTTCTTACGATGTCATGTCTCTCCTTCCAGTGTTTGGAAAATGTACATAGTATTTGGTTACACTCAGCTCACATTTGTTCCTGATTTTGAATTGCATTTAAATATTATTGCCACCAACTATTTCCTAGCCTGAAGCTTCTGGGAACACAGACAATAGAATATCTTTTGGTACTGGTTGGCATCATACAAGAACATGAGGCAGCCTTGAGACTCTCGTACATGGTACATGTTTTTTTTTTTTTTTTTTTTTTTTTTTTTTTTTTTTTTTTTTTTTTTTTTTACCCACCTCTGGCTATGAAGTGTGTAGAAATGTCTGAGAGCCACCCAACTTTTCTCCATTAGGCATTTTTCTTGTTTTCCTGCCTTTAATTCTTTCCTTGGCTTTAAATCCAACACATTTTATAGATGTGACTTGTGTTTCTTTGCATTAATATTTCCTGGGACAAAACTTTCATTTCATGACTCTTTCATTGTGTGTTTTAATTTTATTTTATTATTTAATTAAACTGTTTATATTATAAAATAGCTATATTCTATTCTATTATTTTGATTTAGCATTTGAAAAGTTCCATCTGAAATAATTAAAAGCATACCACTTCAAAATTTTAAACCAGAAATGATATTCCTTAGTGAGTTTCAGTGATTATTAAATAACAAAAAATTTCAGAAATTATTTCAACATTTAGACATTTTTGTTTTGTAAAGGGGGCTGAGGTCTTTGGGCATGATAAACAGGAGATACACATTACACTCTATCTCTCACTTACTATCAACTTTAACCTAAGTGTGATTTTTATGGTAACATGTAAAGTAACAGGTTTCATTATGGCATTTTTTATGAATATGCGCATATGTTATAACTCATCTCCCCTCACCCACATTCCTGCTGATGGTTACACACTTCTTCCAACATCACTTGCAAATAGTTACTCTCTGTGATTTCTTGCAGAATGAGTTTCACTATTCTCTCTCTCTCTCTCTCTCTCTCTCTCTCTCTCTCTCCCTCCCTCCCTCCCTCCCTCCCTCTTTCCCCCCTTTCTCTTTTTTTCTTCCATTTCTACTTCCATGATACACACACACACACACACACACACACACACACGCACACACACACACATTCTTTATCTGTTCTTCTGGTGATAGACACTTAGGTTGGTTCTATCTCAATGCTATTTTGAACAATGCAATGGTAACCACTGTAACCACACTTATGAATATATGTGAAATAGTGATTTAGAGTCCTTTCTATACACAAGCATGAAATAGTTGTGTGATAGAGCAAGTTTGTTTCCATAGTTTTAAGACATCTTCATAATGATTTTCATAGGGTCTGTACCAATTAATATTCCTACCAGGAATGTGTAAGTACACTTCCTTCTCAACAAACTCACCAGCAGTTGGTCTTACATATTTTCTTTTAAAAAAGAAAACTGTTATTAAATATGTACAAATAATTGTATTCATGGTCCTAGAAAAATACTCTCTACATGCCACCAAAGGTGAAAGGTAATCACCAACTTGGTTTTAAACAGTCTGAGTTGCAACAATGGACTGTATGTGTGTGTGTATGTGTGTGTGTGTGTGTGTGTGTGTTTTTGAGATCTTTTGGAGAACTAATATTACCTTGCTCTTCCATGTTTCTTATATTTCCTTGTTTTATGCAACTGGATAGCTTGCGTAACTCAGACAGCTCTCTGGGTTTTATTTGGGAATTGTCTTGCTAACGGGACTCCTCTCTAGGGCTGAATCCTCTGAATGACTCTCGAGTGAGGCTTCGACTCCCCCGTCCACCAGGGAGGAGCTGTGCTTTCCTTGTATTGCCTGTCTTTTCCCTGACGACCTCCAACCTCCTACCAGTGCCATTTGAACTGAAGCCTTTTCTTTTCTATTCTCTTGAGAATAAGGTCATTGTTGTTCTGATTCCAGATTGCTTTCCTCAGGCCAACATCAGCAGCATCTATGCTGTCTTTCCCAGAAATTTTCCTACATATTTCACTTTTATTTTTTGGCTGTATAGGAGGTTGAACCTAAAGGCGTCATGTACACTATGCACTGTGCAAGCTCTCTGCCTGTGAGCAGTGTGCCCAGTCCTCTTCCACTTAATTATTTTTACAGAAGAAATCATTTCAAGTATGTTGTCTTAGGCTGGGACAGCATTTGTGTGCCATTAAACCCTGTGCCATCCCATGGAGCATTAAGTGAATTTTCATATTAAGAATCTGTCTTAGTAAATGTTCTTTTTGTCATGAGACACCACAAACATGGAGACTCTTATAAATGAAAGCATTTAATGGGGGCTTACAGATCAGAGGTAGAAATTGTCATCATGGTAGAAAGCATGGGGCACGC